>NC_135328.1:149579853-150200833 GCF_023851605.1 Tamandua tetradactyla | reverse complement strand
AGAGGTATTTTCCCTCCTGAAAAGCCCTTTTCGCCCTCATGCCTCCTCTTCCTGTCCACTGCATGTGGCCGAGTGCTCAGATCACTGTTCCGTGGTCTGTTCCCTACCGATTCCTGGAGGAAGAACCTTGTCTGTGGTTTCCTTATAAAATCTTATAGACTGGCTGACTCATTCAGTCACTCAAAAGAGCTATTGTTGCATCATCCTTCTTTATTCTCCCAAACATGCCAATTAAAGTAATAATGACAGTAATATCCCAGTGAGTCATTAGAACATCTTACTTATTTTGTTGTATCTCCAATTTACTTCTTGAATTTACATGGGTGTGCATGTAGCTTTGAATTCTAAAATTAAAGATACACCATTTCTTCTGTTTAAGCAATTGAATAGACCAAATAATTTTCTACAGCATATGGGTTTCTAGATTTTCACATCACCCAAGAAGGAAGAAGGATTTATTTCTAATAACTTAGAAGGACAAAATTGGAATGGATCTTTGCACTCATTGGATCTATTTTACAGACACTGAAATGGAGGCACAGAGATGTTAACAAGCTTGTTTGAGGTCACACAGTAAATGGAGGAGCGGGACTTGAACTCAGAGCCTGTGCTTGCAAACACACACTTTACTAATTACAGAAAACATCCATGGACTTTGTAAGCTGTAAAGCACTATCTAAAAGGAGGGTATTTATTCATAAAATAATTATGAATAAGTAAGAATAAAGAAAATCTACCGGTTATCTCAGAGGCACTGCAGGGAGGTTATTCTGAATGCTTGAAGTAAATGAACTGGGAGTTGGCTAAACTCGTGAAAATCTTAACAGTCCTGAGAATTTAGGAGGAGAGGAAGCAGACACTGATCGGGGTTGGAGGAAGACTATGTGGCTCATTCAGGTCACCTGAGCTAGGTGGGAAGGGATATGGCATTAGGACAGCGCTGCTTGGAGTTAAGGTGAATCATCAACAATCTTGTTAAAAATGCAGACTATAATTTAGCACGTTGGGATTTGAATCTGCATTTCTAATAAGCTCCCAGATGCTGCTGCTGCTGCTGTTCCATGGGTTCCATACCGAGACGCAATGATTTAGGGGATTCTGTTTGAGAAGCAAAAATGTAAAAGGAGAGGTCTTTGACCTGAGCTTGGAGCCAGGGCCCCAAGGCTGGAGCCCCAGGCCTGTCATGGCTCTGTGGAGTGTGGGCACAATGGTACCTCATTCTCTATCTCTGAGCCTCAGTTTACTCATTGTAAACTGAAGAGAGTTGTCCAAGATGATCTCCCTGATTGCTGAAGTCCCATTAAACTGGAATGTTCTATGATTCAGAACCCTATCAGGGATCAGCAGGAATAATGGAGCAAGGAAAGCCGGCAGAGAGAGTTGTTTAATTTAGATGGATGGATCTGTGCACCACCTGGCCAGGCAGGGGGGCTTCTAATTTTCATTATCCTGTCCCAGACCACTTGCCCATTCCTTTGACATTTTCTTGAAGCACATGGTCCCAATTTTTCCAGCCTCTCAATACCACTTGATCCTCTCCCTACCCTACCTCCTTGCAGCCATCTGTTTCCCCTCGCTCTCTTGCAGCTGACCTTTTCCTCGCCCTGGTTATGGCATCATCCTCACCCCTTTCAGAGCCTTATCTATGAGAACTGATTATAATTACAGTGCATTTCTACTTTTTAGCAAAGCATTTCAATACTGCTCTATGCCATCATTTTGCTGATTTCACACAAGCTCTTTAAAGAATATGATATTGGTGGGTTGAGAGGGTGAGCCTTGCCCTTATCTGAAATGATGTCATCAATTCTGTAGAAAGGATTTCAAGTCTGTAAACACCTACATACAACCTGGTCAAGTGTGGAACCATATTAAAAGAGGCACCCAGGAGATTCAAGATGAGAAATACAGCTGTCACTAAAATGGCTATGAGAAATTTAGGAATTTAGATTCGTAGTCCCATGCTATGTCAGAACAAAAATATGATCTCATCAAATCAAATACCTCCCCCCTGTGCCTCAATTTATCTACCTATAAGAAGAAGGAAAACACCATTTACCACCCACCTGCCTCACAAAGCTATCTGGAGGATTAAGAAGACAGTTCAGTAAAGTGTACCTGCCAAACGAAAGAAGCTACAGGACAGTTTTTCTGTAGCTATTATAATTCTCTACTCCAATCATCATACAGTAAAGTTTTCTAATCTCAAAAACAAGTAAATATGTTTGCATCAGTAACTGGCTTTAGTACAACACATGGGACCTTCTCCAAAGTTTAGAATTTTAGAAGAAAAAGAAATATAGGTTTCAATGAATATTCCATATGAAAAAAAAAGTGCAAGATTTCCAAATCCTGTGGAAAAACAAAATCTCCCACCCTTCATTCCCTCAAAATTAGACCCTTCAAAACTTTATGGTATTTCCCCAAATACCACAATTTTGAATTCTAACATCTGGCTTCCAGCGCTTCCAGGCTGGGTTTTTTTTTTTTAAAGAGACAATCAGGAATTCTGACATTCTGAGCCACTAGCCTGTATCTGTGTGGGAGACTCACTGCCTATCCTTCCCTGGCTTCAGTGAACATGAGTTGATTCTGGCTTTTCCCCCTAACAAGGAATCTTCCCCAACCCCCACTTTTTTTTTTTTTTGTAACTTCTAGAATGTCATTTTTTTTTTCAGAAGCCTTTGTCTCTTCCAGAAGGTATTGCAGACTTGGTGGAACTCCTCTCCCCTCCCCTACCCCTGGCTTTAGCTTGGGCATAAACTTCACAGAAAGGCTAGACGTCAGCAAGATTCCCACTGGACAAAAGGCTGCTATGTCCTCAAGTGGCTCCGAGAGAGGCGTGAGAGTGCCTGGAATTTCCCTACAGTTCCTTCCTTGTCCACCCACCTGGGCCCAGGCTTTTAGAACTGGGCCCTCTAACCAAGGCACGTCAGACACAGCGATGTCTGGGCCAGGGGATGTGACAGGAGAGTCAGCCAACAGGATAGGGAAGCTGGAGGGAGGGCTGGATGACGCCGACAATCTGGGGAAAGAGAATATGATTCTTAGAGAACAAGAAGTGCTCCCCACTCCTGAGAGCCCAGCTCAGGCTGCTCAGGGCCTGAGTCGCTCTAGCGGGTTGAACCGTGCTCCCCTCACTCCAGATACATACATTCAAGTCCCAAACCCCAGCACCTGTGAATATGACATTATTTGGAAATACAGTCTTTACAGATAGAATCAAGTTAAAATGAGGCCCACCAGAGTGGGCCCTAAATCCAATATGACCCATGTCTTTATAAAGAAAAGTGAGAAAACTATGGACACAGAGACGCAGAGAGACATAGAAGAGAACACCATGTGGAGACAGAGGTGGGTGGGGGGTGTGGTGTGGGTGGGGCTGGAGTGAGGCTGCCCCAAGCCAAGGAATACCTGGGGCCACCAGAAGCTGGATGAGGCAAGGAAGTCTCCTCCCCTACTGACTTTGGAAGGCACATGGCCCTGCTGACACCTTTATTTCAGTCTTCTAGCCTCCAGCACTATGAGAGAAAACATTTCTTTTGTTTGAAACCACCCAAGTTGTTTGTCACAGCAGCCTTTGGAAACTAAGGCACTGTCCCAGAGCATCAGGATGGCGGGCAGTGCTGTGCAGTGGCTAATACACAGGGGGCAATACCACATGGACCTGATTCCCAGTTCTGGTCACTTCATCTTTGGCAAACCAATTTCCTCTCTGAGTACTGGCTTTCTCATCAATAAAATAGGGATATTAATAATGTCTAAACATCAAGGAGTAGCTGTGGTATTGCATGTGATAATATAGCTAGAGAACTTAGCATGATGCTTTCAACAAGAAAAGCACTTCAATGAAAAATAACTGTTAATATTATTCTACTTTTTCACTGTGGACCAACACAAAGGAAACAGGGAAATCTCACACAGAGTATCCTTTATTTCATGAGCACAACTAAATGCTTAGCTGGTGCATGGCAGAGAAAGTCTAAAAGAAAAGGGGCATTATAATAGCATAAAAAGCATAATAGCATCAACGCTGGCAAGAACAGGGCAGCAGAGGAGAGAAGAGGGTAAAGGCGGAAAGGATTCTCACCCAGGCAGGTGTAATTCATCTCTAAACAGAGCTCCAGGGCCCAGGAGAATGCTCACAGGACAATGAAATGGTCACTGCAAATGAAAACTGCACAAAGGATAAACTGGGGTAATTTTAGTGGCACATGACTATGGAGATACAATAAGAATTGGGGGAAGAAATCAGAAAATGTCCCCTTCTAAAGAAAGAGAACTGGCAGAAAGCAATCAAATGAGCCACCATGCTAGCACCGCCTTTCCTTTTTCTTAATATATTCAGCAATGTGGACAATTAGTGTAGGTACTCAGTGACTGGGAGTGTATGGGAGGTTTGAATTTGTATCACCACAGGTTAATCATAGTCAAAAGACAAATCATTAGGTGAAAAAAATAAAATAATCAAATTTCAATGGGGTGGACCACGGTGGCTCAGCAGGCAAGAATGCTCACCTGTGATGCCAGAGGACCCGGGTTCAATTCCCAGTGCCTGCCCATGTTAAAAAAAAAAAAAAATTTCAATGCAAGTTTACAGTAAATATTGCCAGTAGCCAATAGAAATATTTAACATAAAATGAAGCTAATATGGCTAAAAAAATATTCATGCGGTAAAAAATCAAATCACCAGGAAAACTGTCTTAGGAGAAATAATAGTTCTGTAAGAAAATTCATAATCGGCAGTATTCGCAATATAAAAAAACTAATTATTAAAACAAATCTCAGTTATACATTTTATGCAAAAAAGAAATTTTGCCAATGAAAATAATTTTAGTAAAACTAAAATGGAAATGGGAAAAAAAAGTGGAAGTCGTTTGTGCCATACAGAAAATTGATAATGGTCTTAAATTGCCTTACTGGTGTTCTCCTCAGAGAGCATTTTCTTCAACAAAAATCCATCAACATTGGTAAAATTCCAATTCAAATTTTTCTACTCTTTTTTTTTTTTCTTTTACCCCAGAGCCCAAATGTCACTGGGGTAAAAAACACCAGCAAGTCAAATTGGTGGATCTAAACATCCCGTTCTCATGAAAATTGTATTTTTCCGGACGGTATCAGAAATGTGCTGCTGACAGTCATATGTTTCCCCAATACCAGGAAGTTGTTGTATCATTTCCTTAAAAAATCTCACCTAGAAGACTCCATATCAGGATTAACTTAGGAAATAACAGAAAAATAAACTTTAATTCTGGAAATAGTGATTGGTTCTGCCTATTACAAGAAAAGTTACTGGATGATGAGAATTAGCTCAAAGTTGGGGGGGGGGGGGCACTGTGACTACAGAATTGGTATTTTAGTCTCTAAAAGGTAACCTGCCACAGGACAGGTGATTTTTTTTTTTAGAACATCCAGCTGCTTCCTTTGAACTGATTCCATCCTTACCAAGGAAACATTTGACACTGACTTGGTCTCCAGGCCACTGTGACCCCAGGAGAGATTCCCAAATAGCTAGCATTGCTTTTGGAGCCTTTTAAAAGGCCCAAATTCAAATTTCGCCTGTCACAACCTCCCTGTGTTGACTTCTCTGGTCTCGGGGTGGGGAGAGAATGCAAAGGGAAGACAATACATGGGACGCAAAGCAGAGTCAGGCTGCCACCTTCCCCTACCTTGATCTCTGGAAATGGACATCCCTAATTGAAATGAATTACATCATCTGATACTGTGATCTATATAGTCTCTCGAATTTTCTTTTAACTACATATCTGTTCATCCCTGGCTGAACTGAAACGGTTGAGGTCTTAAAACTGTACAGTTTCAGAATGGCCCTCCAGGGAGCCCAGCTGGGCCTTCTCCAAATTCCTGCTGCTATTGTTTGATGACTTTCTAGCATTGCTGTTGGGAGAAGTCGTTTAAAAAAAAGAAGTATAAAGGCATTTCAAGAGACTTGTAACTGACTCTAAAATACACAGCAGTCTTCCTCACCACCTCCTCCTTTAGAAGTCTGAAGACAGGAAGAAGTTGTTAAAAACCCTTGGTAAAGCTTCAGTGAATTCCTAACATTGCTGGTTAGTCCCTATCCTGGGCCTCTATAAGTACGGGATAGACAATGGATAATTAGAATTGATAACTCCAAGAATAAAAAGTTCCCGAATCTAATTTTTAATTTTTCCCTCTTTAGTTAGAGAGCACAAAATAAAAGTGCTAAGATTTCATGGCAACATCATATTATTTTCCACAGCCTTGTAGTAGGTGCAGGGACTCTGTGATGAAGAGTCAGACCAGCAACGGAAAGGAAAGCACGCTCCTCCAGCAGTCCATCTAAAGACAGCCAGGCAGCATCCTAAAAGACGGTGTACCAGCTCTACCATTTATACCTATAACATCTCAGGTCGCTTCTTATAAGCACCTGTGCTTGCAGAAGGTGAAGCGTGAACAAGGTGGAAAGAAAGGAGAATATAAAACAAAACAAATAAAACCCTACCATGTTCTAAGAACCAACGATGTGCCAAACACCTTCTCTAAAATCTGAAATCCTGGCAAAAACCTTCCAACAGGCATGTCACTACTCCTTTACAGATAAGAAGATGAAGGGCTGAGGTTTAGAAAAACATACAACCTCTCCAATATGATGCAATTAGAGAGTGTGAGCCAGGAGTCAAATCCATGTCTGGTAGACTCCAAAATTATTCTCCTACTGTCTCCTTTTTATCCTCCTTCCCATCCTCTCTCCTCTCCTCCTCCTTTTTTCCTCCTTACAGACTTACTGAGCTATAATTCATATACAATAAAATTCACCCATTGTAAGTGTACAACTCAACGATTTTTGGATAATTTATTGGGCTGTGCAACCATCACCACAACCTAATTTTAGACCACTTCCATCACCCCAAGTTCCCTCATGCTTGTCTGCTGTCTATTCCCAGCCCCAGGCAATCACTGGTCTGCTTTCTGCCTCTAAAGGTTTGCCCTTTCTGAATATTTCATGTAAACAGAATTATACAATGTGTGCTCTTCTGCATTTGGCTTCTTCCACTTAGCACAAAGGTTTTAAAGGTTCATCCATGTTGTAGCCTGCATCAGTATTTAGCTCCCTTGTACTGCTTAAAGTATTTCACTCTGTGGATATAACACATACTGTTTGTTGATGGACATATGTTTCCACTGTTTGGCTATTAGATATAATGCTGTTATAAGCATTCCCATACAAATTTTTGGGTGGACATATGTTTTCATTTCTCTTGGGTATATACCTGGGAGTGTATTTCCTGAGTCAAATGGTAACTCTATGTTTAACTTTTTGAGGAATTTTGGAAAACTGTTTTCCAAGGTGGCTGTATCATCTTCTAGTCCCACTGACAATGTTCCCCAGCACTTTCGCCAACACTTGTTATTGTCTGCCTTTTTAGAGCCATTCTATTAGGTGTGAAGTGGTATCTCACTGGAATTTTGATTTTTATTTCCCTCAAGACCAATGATATTGAATAATCTTCCATGTGCTTATTGGTCTGGAACATATTTTCTTTAGGAAATGTCTATTCAAGTATCTTGCCCATTTTTAAATGGGTTGTCTGTCTTTTTAATGTTGAGTTGTAAAAGGTCTTTATGTGTTCTAGATACAAATCCCTTATCAGACAAATGATTTTAAAATATTTTCTCCCAGTGTGTGGCTTGTCTTCTCATTTCATTAATGATGTAGTTTGAGGCACAAAAAATCTAATTTGATGAAGTTCAACTTATCAATCTTCTCTCTTTTAGACTGTGCTTTTGGTATTATATCTCAGAACTCTTTACTTAAGCCAATGTCCTGAAAATTTTCTCCTGGGCTTTTCGTCAAAAGCTGTATAGATTCTGCATTTAAGTTTAGGTTTATGATTCATTCTGAATTAATTTTGCCATATGGTATGAGGTAAAGATTCAAAATCATCCTTTTTCCCATGGACATTTAAATGGCCCAGCACCATTTACAAAAAGACCATCCTTTCCTGAGTGAATTGTCTAGATACCTTTGTCAAAAATCAATTCTCTGTAATGTAAGTGGTTATTTCCATGCACTAGAATCACACTGCCTGAATTACTGCAGCTTGATAATAAGTTTTGAAATTGGGCAGTTAGTCTTCTAACTTTGTTCCTTTTCGAAGTTGTTTTGCTTATTCTGAGTCCTTTACATTTCCATGTAAATTTTAGGATCATCTTGTTAATTTCTACTAAACAGCCTGCCAGGATTTTGACAGTGACTGCATTGAATCTATAGATCAATTTGTGGAAAACAGCCATTTTAACAGCATTAAGTCTTCCAATCTGTCTCTTTATTTATTTAGATCTTTAATTTCTCCCAGCAATGTTTTACAATTTTTAGCATATGACACTTCAGAAAAGAAATAAAGAAAAAAGAGAATAAACTCATACACCCATATCCCTTACCCCTCCCTCTCATTGACCACTAGTATTTCCATCTCCCAACTATTTTACCCTTCATCCTCCCTATTATTTATTTATTTTTTATCCATATTATTTTATCCATCTGTCCAAACCCTGGATAAAAGGAGCATCAGACACAAGGTTTTCACAATCACACAGCCACACTGTGAAAGTTTTATCTTTATACAATCTTCTTAAGAATCAAGGCTACTGGAACACAGCTCAACAGTTTCAGGTACTTCCCTCCAGCCTCTCTAATATATCATAAACTAAAAAGGGGTATCTATATAATGCATAAGAATATCCTCCAGGATAACCACTCGACACTGAAATCTCTCAGCCACTGAAATTTTATTTTGTCTCATTTCTCTCTTTCCCCTTTAGGTCAAGAAAGCTTTTTTAATCCCATGATGCCTGGTCCTGGCTCATCCTGGGAGTTCTGTCCCATGTTGCCAGGGAGAGTTACACCACTGGGAGGCATGTCCCATGGAGTGGAGAGGGCAGGGATTGAATTGGCTTAGAGAGAGCAGACACTTCCGAGCAACAAAATAGCTTCTTTGTGGGTGACTCTTAGGCCTAATTTTAAGTAGGCTTAGCTTATCCTTTGTAGGAATAAGTTTCATAGGGGTGAACCTCAAGATTGAGGGCTCAGCCTATTGATTTGGTTGTCCCTTCTGCTTGAGAGAATATGAGAAATTCTCCAAATGGGAAAGTTGAATATTTCCTCCTTTCTCCCCAGTTCCCCAAGGGGAATTTGCAAATATTTCTTTATCCACTGCCCAAATTACTCTGAGATATATCAGGGCATCACACTAACCTGGACAAACCAATAAAATCTCATGCCCTATTCAGGATTCCATGTACTTATGGTGTTCAACCAAACTGACCCCACATGTTAAATTAGGTAATGCACTACCCAAAATACGTATTTTGCACCAAATAAACATCCCTCCTTTTGGTCTCACACAGAAGTTTAAAATATGGCCAATATCATTCTTTAACCTGTATTCTCATCTACCTTAGTCCTAGCCAGATCAGCTTCCTTCATATCTCCAGTTGAAGTCTGATTCCTTTTTCAACTTTTAAACAGTTCCTGTATGGGGTACTGATGACGTAGCTCTAACTCTGAGTCTCAGCTATCACATAAATACCTGAAGTTTCTGGGAACAACCAGGTGATATATAAAAAGCTCAGTATCTCAGAATTTAGAAATAATACTTACAATCCCTGCATATGTGTCACTGCTGCAACAGCTTACAATCTAGGACTCTTTACAATAACCATGCTCTCAACTTTAGTTCATCAAATTTTTACATTATAGTTCGTCCATATGAGTGAGACATGATAATATTTATCTTTTTGTTTCTGGCATTTCATTCAACATACATCTTTAAGGTTCATTCACCTAGTTGCATGCCTCACCACTTCATTCCTTCTTGCTCAGTAGTCCATTGTATGCATACACCATAGCTCCCCTTCCATTCCTCAGTCATTGTACCCTTAGGCCATCTCTATCCATTGTGAATCATGAACACTGCTGCCATAAACACCAGTGTACAAACGTCCATTCCTGCCTCATACTCAGTTCCTCCAGGTATATACTGAGCAATGGGGTTGTTGATATTTTGATTGTTGGCTGTTATTGTGTTTAAATACAATTGATTTTTATATAATGATCTTGTACTCTATGACCTGGTCGAACCTGTTAATTCTAGCAGTTTGTGAATTCCTTAGGATTTTCTACATACAAGGATCTCGTTAATTGTGAATAATGACAGTTTTACTTCTTCCTTTTCAATATGAATGACTTTTTAATTTTTTTGGCCAATAAACTGGTTAGACCCTCCAGAACAATATTGAATGGTGGCTATCCTTACCTCGGACCTGATTATAAAAGGAAAGCAGTTCTTCACCATTAAATATGACATTTAAAGTTTTGCATAGATTCCCTTTATCATGAATGGTTGTTACATTTTGCCAGATGCTTTCCATCTATTGAGATGATCAGGTAATTTTTTTTTCTGCCCCTTATTAACCTCGTGTATTACATTAATTGATTTTCAAATGTTAATCCAAACTTGGTTATAGGGTATAATCCATTTCATATGTTGTGAAATTTAGTTTGCTAAAATTTTGTTAAGGATTTCTGTACCAATGATCTCGAGGGATTTTGGTCTGTGGTTTTTTTTTTTTTCTTGTAATGTCTTCGTCTGGCTTTGGTATCAGTGTACTAGTAGCCTCAAAAACTGAGTTAGAAAGTATTCCCTCCTCCTCTATTTTTTTGGAAGAGTCTGTGAACAAAAGGTGAGAATTTTTCTTTAATTATTAGATAGAATTCATCAATGAAATCTGGGCCTGTACTCTGCTTTGTGGGCAGATTTTAAATTGATGATTCAATTTCTTTATTGATTATGGGTCTTGTCAGAGTCTCTATTTCGTCTTGAGTCATGTTTTGCTAGTTTGCGTCTAAGAATTTGTCCCTTCATCTAAGTTGGTTAATTTGATGGCATAAAGTTTTTCATAGTGGTTCCTTATTATCCTGTAACTTCTGTAAAATGTATAGTGATACCCTGCTTTCATTCTTGCCTTTGGTCATTTGTGTCTTCTATTTTTGTTTTTTGCTGGCTTTTAGTATAGCTGAGGTTTACCCATTTTGTTGATCTTTTCAAAGAACTAACTTTTGATCCCACTGACTTCTCTGTTGTTTATTTATTCCATTGATTTCTTCTGTAATCTTTATTCCCTTAGTACTGCTTGCTTTGAGTTTTGTTTGATCTTCTTTTTCTAGGTTTGTAAGGTGTCAGCCTAAGTTAGTGATTTTTCCATGCTCCATTCCAAATCACGTCTGACCCTCAGACAGAGAAGCTGCAGTTTTCATGGCTTACGGGTCCTCAGAGATTCTCCTCACCCACAGAATTCAGGTTGGGGATGGGAGAAGTCCCAGGCACGAAGGCCACAGCCTCCCTCTATTCTTACCCAGCCTAGTTGGTTTTTTTTAATGCATAACCACACCTGAATTTGATCGAATTCCGTAGCCATGACAAAAATGTTTTGGGTAAGGTGATTTGCTGAGCTACACATTTCTGCCATTCTAAAAGTCCTGCCTCTAAAGCCCCTCTTCTTTCCCTCACAAGAAACAAAAGTTTGTTTTCATCCTTTACCCAATCTTGTTCTCTCACAGAATCTATGCTGCTGGTCTTGGGAAAGCTTGGGGGCAGTGTATGTGTGTAGCTGGTATTAAAAAAATACTTAATTTGAAAAATATTGCTCTGAGGTTATCCACTTTAATAAAAAAAAAAACAAAACTGTACTTCACAGTAACTTCCTCTCTCAACTTCTCCAATATTAATAAGAACGAAAGGAAACTTTGTGTCTCTTAGAATCTGAATTTCTAATAGAGAATTCCAGTGGTACTCTTTATCACCTTCTATGTAAGAAAGGCAGAAAATCAGTTCTTAATTCTGCTGATTTTGCTGATACTCTTTCACTAACTGGGAGCATAAAACAGGTTCATGGCAGGTAACTGTGTCACCCCAGGATGGGGGACTGGGCTCTCCACATGGCTTGAATAGAGGATGTTCATGCTTTGTACTAATATAATGTGGGCATAGATCACACATTGTGTATAGGCCCAGCTCTATTCCAAGAAGGACACTGGGCTTTATCCCCCTCACTCTCATAACCTCTAGAACACTGGTGAAGATGCAGAAGACCTGGGTTTTGGGCTCTGGCTCTGCCACTTTGTCCCATTTAAGCTGTTTGGGACTCAGTTTTCTTATTTATAAAATACATATGACAATAAAATCTTCCTTTTGAGGTTGGTCAGATGTGAGAAAATGTGGTGAACACTCTAAGTACATTTCTAAAATTAGTAAAGTACTATAAAATGTAGGGCTTGAAATGATCATGCATTAGCATGCCCTGTCTCAGAATCCTAAGATGTGGTGGTTAAAAACAGAGACCATCTCTTTCCTCTGCTGCTTTTTCCTTTCCCCCAACTATCCTGCCTCAAAACACAAGAAAGCTGCAGCCAGCAGACCATCTACCACAACGTTCCACTAACAACACTTTACTGTTCCCCTCCTAGGCAACAAGGATGAATGAAGGTTGGGGCAGACACTGAGAAAAGGACAGAGCTGTACTTCAGTGCTTGGGGAATGGTAAGATCAAGGAGATGCTTTATATCAAGACCCACATCTGTATCCACATATTCTGTGGCTAACGGAGATTCCTCTAGTGTTAGAGGAGTCTGAAAAGGGACATACACAGAGGAGGATGAATACTGGGAGAGAAACATCTTTGCCCACTGATTCTGCATGCTTAAACTTAATGTTCCCAAACTGAGCCATCACAGTCCTGCTACTCTTGTCAAATTTACCAGTGAACTACAGAAAACCTACACATTCACAAATGTAAACTTCTAAGACCATTTAATAGCAAGAGAAAAAAACCTGATAGCCCTCTTTTTAATTAAAAAAAGGGGGGGCATTAAAAATCTACGGTACAAAAAAAAAGTTTATTGTGTGAGGAATGAGGATTTATTTTAATTTCTTCAAAATGGATTGCCATAAGAATGTTATCCCAAGATTTCAATATCTAAGGAAACATAAAACTATTCATCCCACAAATATATATTTATAATTTTCTTTGTAATACCTTAACAAAAGAAATTCTGGATCCAAGACTGGAAAAATTAGAAAACAGTCTAAGAAGTAACTTTTCGTAGTTTTATATTATGCAATCGAGAATCAGACTGCAATGATTAGAGAGGGGAATAGGAGGGCAGCAAGCTCAAACTGCAGATATTTCACAGCCCGGTCTCTCTCTCAGAGCAAAAATGGACATGGTAGGGTTTCAAAGAAAACTTCCAGAATCAGAGCTCACCGCAGGCGCCTGCTGTAAACGGTGCCGCCAGCCCCCCTCCTCCAGCTCAGCAGCCCTTCAGCCTTACCTCTGGCCACTTTCCATCCCACCTCCTATGCAGGTCATCCTGCCGACTGAGTGAGTGAAGGCCTTAACGGGCTCCGTCCCGGTCCCTCTTCACGCCGGCCACACGCCCGCCCCGCCTGCGCGGGCGCCTCCGCCTGTCCTTCTGCACTGTGGCCGAGCGCAGGCGGGAAGTGACCAGAGGCTAAGGACAGACCTTCAGAGTTACCTATTTCCCTTTCCAGGTCGGCGGCTTCGTCGGGCGTGGCTCGCGGAAGGACCCCGGGGTCGCTGAAGCTGGTGCGCAGCAGGGTCCCCATCACGAAGAAAAACAGGACTCCTCCAACCACGGGGATGGCGGGGGTGATATTCACCGCTAGGTACGGGCAGCTGCCAGGTTGAAGAAGCAGGAGCGGAGGGAAAGAGAAGGAAGCACAACGTTAGCCATCCACCGTAATGGTGTTGTCTTCTAAAAAGCCAGAGGCTTATTTGGAGGAGCGAAGTGGATTCCCATTAAAAATTCATCTTTGCTAGGGGAGAGCTGCAGTTCTCTCTCCTGGAGCTTTGATCCTCCCTCCTTAGCCCAGTAGCCAGAAGAATGAAAATAAGCCTCCGGATAATCAATCGGAGTTGCACAGAGATTGCATAAATATGTGTGCACCATTTGCCCTGTAAACACAGCCCGTATATCTACGTAATACCTTCACCTCTTCCCTGGAATTGCATAATGTAAGACAATACCACTTAGAACTATCATTATCAGACCCAGTCTTTCCTTTCTGGGCCAAATAACTGGGGGATTTTCAGCCAGCTGAAAAGCCAAGGAAAGCAAATTCAGCCACCAAAAGCTAGGTTATCTACAAGAGGTTACAGAGGGATGTAATTGAACTCAGTCCAGTTTCTGGAGTGAATTAAAGGGATTTAGGTAGCTGGATTAGAATCTCATGCTCTCCAGAAGGCACCTGAGCTACCCTTTGATGAGTGTGTTCTAACTCTTTATTCTATGAGCATCTTCTCCCTGTAGTTCAGTCTGACAAGCTAACATGCAGTAGGGCCTGTAAACTGTCAGAACGACATGCCCTTGGGGCAGACTAAAGTCTATGCCAGTCCAGGCAGGGAACCAACCTCTTCCAGGTTGGCCTCCCATCCAGGTGCCCGGGAGCCTGGGCAGTTTCAGCCATCATCACACCTTCACTCACTGTCATTGTTCTTTGACTACCCAGAGATGGGAGGAGGCAGAGGTGATGAAGGCAGATGCCCAGAGCTAGGTGAAGGGCCCGGCTCTGTGCTGGCTGTGGTCAGTCCATTGGTCTCCATATCCAATAGCATCATGGGCATTGAACACAATGCAGAACAATGGAATCATACACTGCCTGTTGTTCAACCTTAATACAGTGCCAGGGTGCCTTTTGTATGACCATCCAGGTAAAAGAGATAATTCCATGGCAGGTAATTTTTAATGATATGCTAGAGTTCAGTTCCTTGATATTAATCCCAGGTTGATACCACTGAGATCGCAGTCAGTGGCTTAAATGATAGATTTGCTGCAATTGATCTTTATCACCAGCTCTTCACAGAGGGACAGGGCTTGCCAGATCACCCATTTTATTGGGGGATATTCTTCCAGGTGCTAAAGACCAACAAAGAGGGGGAGGTAGAGGAGAAAGGGATGGCAGCTTTGCTCAAGACTGGGAGGTGAGCAAAGGGATCTTGAGGGTCTTGTGAGCATGGGGTCAGCACTCCCCATTTGTTCAGTGCTTCTTGGGGAGGTGGTATACCCTCAGGTGGGATAGCAGGAGGGTGCTGGGGGAGCTAAATACCAGAGTCCAGGCCCTGAGGACCACAGGCAAAAGGGCAGCAGAGCTGTGTGGATTCAGACAGTTCTACCTGGAGTGGCTACTAGTAGCTGCAGAAAACCCTGAGCCTTTCCACAGCTCTAAGAACATGGAAAAGCGACCTTAAAAAGGGCTAGAGAGGATTTCCTGCCAGCCAGGTGGAGCATGGCCTCCAAGCAGAATGACCTGATTTAGAGGGATGACAATAAACGACATTTCTAACATCTTTCACCCCTCTTCCACACCTCATCCCCTGCAGACACAGAACAAAACGAACCAACCAAGAAAATGAATGCAATATTGTTACATTGAACCAGCTTGCCAGTTGTGACGTCTCTTCATGGATTTTGTGGGAAACCATAAAAATATGTTAACTGTCATCCCCTCTATCAACATGGCCCCGCACCAAACTCCCAGACGCGGAGAGTTTTTCTGAACCTTCTCAGAGACTCTCAGAGGACAATGAATTTGTCAAGGAGAACAAGGCATAGAGCTTGCTGAGGAGAAAAGGAAACCAGGTGTGCATAACCTAAAACCCCCTTTGTGCAAGTATTCACTAACATTGTGGAAATAACTTTTAAAATCCAAATGATATCTCTCTGTGAAAAGGGGGATCATGGCTATTTTCCTGGTGTTTTCAGGTAAACATTACATAGTTAAGATGATTTAATGAGCTTCTAGCTCTAAAAATGTTGATTTTAATGATTTAAAGTACAGAAAAGTTTTAATTTAAATCAACAAACATTTAAGAAATGGAGGGCCCTATAGCCTGGAAAATAGCACTAAGCTTCTAACCCTGGGTTTTAAAGGGAATATTTTCTTACAGTGGAAATCTACTAGTTCTACAAAAGGAGGGATATTTTAAAAGACCTAACTGCCTAAGCACCCCCTTACATGGACCTGGGCCTTGGGGCCCAGCAAAGAACTTGCATTTCAATTTGAGACATGCAGAGAATAAAGCCTTGTGGGAGATGACCATTTTCTGCTTAGGGATCCAATATAAAGTGGCAACCAAAATCACATTTAGTAATGCATAGAAACTGCAATCCAAAATGTTCTTATGGGGCTGCATTTCAGCTCTATAATACAGTGCACTGAGGTAGGTTACAGAACAGGCACCTTTTCAGGGGGCATGTCTGTTTGTTAAAAGGGGCCCATTTGGACTGTTACATGGGGTTCCTATGAAGAGCAGTTGATAAAGATCAATTGTGGCAAGTCTATTGTTTAAACTGCTGACTGTGATATCGAACTAGGATTAATATCCAGGAAGTCAAACTCCAGAATATCATTAAAAATGATCTGCCATGACATTATCTTTGTTTCTCTTATCATTATATACAAATCAACCTCACATTGTTCTAAGCCTTGATAATGTACTAGAGTTCCCAAACCTAAAATGAATAGCGTCCATATTGATGGCATAAAATTAACCTCTGGTACTAACTGATTTCAATTCATATTTATCAGCCTCAAATGTTTTCTTTTTTGCCATCTAGTTTACTCTGGTGGGGCATTTTGACAAAGCAGCTAAGCAAATAATCAGTTTTATAGAAGAGATTTTCTAGGAAAACTTAAATTCACAATTCAACATAAGATTATTACTGAAAACTCCTATGCAAATAATGGCAGAGAATAAAATTGGCCATTTCTTTTCCTATTTCTCATTATCAGTAAATATGAAGAAGAAAAAAATTGACAGTTGAAAAGTCAAAAGCAGAGAGGGCACAGGAGGGTGTGGTCCCCCTCAGGTCTTTGGAGTTGGTTTTTTGAGCTCATTTAGCTACTCCATGGACATATACTTTGGGGCTGTCAGAAGCATCTTATGAAAGTGACTTAGTGGATCTTGGGTTCTGATGTGTTTTTTCCTGTTGGGTCTTGGGGTCCAAAATGTAATTTGGTTGATTTCAAAGTCTGCCTGTTTAAAGTTGCAAAGTTTGCCTCCCTGGAGCAAGTTGTAGTTAATGAGTGCCTCACCCTAAATTGTTTCAGTTGTCCCAAGCATGCTGGGTGTGTGGCCATGACCTTCAAGGGCCACCTTTGCTTCTCCATGATAACTTTGGAGGACACCCAGTCACTTCCCGTCAAGTACGTCTCCTGCCCTTGGCATCCAAAAATTAGAGATCACAGTGAAGTTTTCTGTCCCCTGGCATGTTCTCAAGGCAGAGAATACACTGTGGTTTAAGTTATTGCCCTTCAGCACAGAGTATTCAGACCTGTCCCAGGAAAGGAGGAAGAGGAGAAGTGTAGTTGACTTGTGAATGCTGATGACCCACCAGGGGCTCTTCTAATTGGGCAGCCAATTGCCTAACATGGAGGAAGCAAGGAAGCGTGATGTGAAGCTGAGATACAACTTTAACCTCCATCTCCCACTGTCCTTTTAACCTGCTCCTGACTCTGCAGGAAAACCCAGGCAGGTGCCCTGACTTCTCTGGTGATAATGGGAAGGTACTAGAAAGTCCTTCAGACACTTTACAGCTCAAACGTTCTCATTTAAGTAATTAAGGACATAATCATTTCAGTTAATCAAAATTTCTATCTTGATTTAAAGTTAATCTTCTCCCCTTCCCCCAGCTGGCTAACTGCTGTTTCTGGCCCCTCTGTGGCTGTGGAATGGAAAGGGAGGCAAGAAAGTGCGTCTTTGAATGATATTGGTATCAGGTGACTTAGTGTTTCCTGGGCGAAGCAAATATTTAAAACTGACTCTCGTGAGGGTTGAGCCTGTGAGTTCTTCAGAAGCCCCACAATGTACCTATGCTCACCTCCTTCCCTCTTCTTCAACAGAGAACACCCACCCTTCCTCACACCTGGGGCTGATCCTTCCACCTGTGCTGTTTTCCATTCCCCAGCCTTTCGCAGACCTCATATCTGACTGCAGTGACTTCCGTGGGCCCTCAGCTCCTTCAGGAGGGAGCTGAAACAGCCACCTAATCTCTCCGCCTTCTTGAATCTGCCCCTACCACTGGGGCCAACTCTGATCACACACGTTTCTGCTCAAAAGCCTTCACTGTTCCTGCCAAATGAACTGCAAGCTCCTTAGCTGGCACCCAGATTCCATCAAGGTTATTCTCCCATATTTCATTCTTATCTTCCATCCCTCCCCCCCCTCCTTCCACGTTTCTCTAGCTCCAATTTCACCTCACAGCCTTCTCAAACAGGCATCTGCTTTTCATCTCTCTCTGGCCCTTCTGTCTGAAGTGTCCTCACCTCCATTTCAGGTTATTAAAGCCTCCACAATCTTCGAGTTTCAGCTCAAATATTGCTCCTCTAACAAAGTCTTTCTTAGCTTACCCACAAGCATAAGTGATTGCCTTTTTTTCTGAGTAGTCATAATGCTTTTGTTTGTTCCTCTCCTGGGGTCCTTGTAGATATTTGTAGATATGCCTCTGATCCCCCTGGATTGAAAGTCCTTGAGGGTGAAGACAGGGGCCCTATTCATCGTTTTGGCTCCCATGGCACCTAGCCCAAGGTACACACGTGCTAGGCACTTGGTAAATAATCGTTGAGTAATTGAGTGAATGGAGTCCATTCATCAAATTTTATTGTAACACAGAAAAGATGAGGCACGCCCAACCAGCCACACCTCAACAACCACAGTGTACCTTGTGTCTAGAACTCACTTCTCTTCTCTTCACAGCTTCCCAAGACCTGTAATTTCCTTCAAACAGCTGCTGAGGATCTGCCCCTTCCGTGAGACTTCCTGGCTCATGAACTTTCCTTAGGTTCACCGAGCTAAGTGTGCAATATGTACATGTTCTGTAAGTGTTAATCAGACTCTCTAAAACACCTCCAAGCCCTAACGATCTAGCAATACTAGGTGTGCTATGAGACTCCCCCTGTCCAGCCAGCCTCTGTTGTGACAAAGGACGATGTGGGGGCTGAGAGAAAAATAACCGGGGCTGTATTTCTGCAGTAAACTATCTGTTGGGTTTCTCTTTGGAATCCTCCACCACTCTCTTCACAAAAGCAGCAGAATTCATGCCCCTGAACAAACAATGAGATGAGTGCTACCCAGACTTCTTCAAACTGCTGCTCAGAAAAAGCAAAAGAAAAAACAGAAGGCACCTGCAGTCCTTCTGGTGAAAGAAAAGGCAGTAAGCACGCCCTGAGAGCTCAGGAGAGTGATAGCCAGGCTTCAGGAAGGAGCTAAAACACTGTGAGCAGCAAAGAAATTCTCAGCTCTGCCTCAGACAACTTGAAAATGGCTTCTTTACATTTGTGCGCAATTGTGGATGGGATCTCCGATTCTGAGTGCCATGTGTGACAAGGAAGACTCCATCCTTGAGGGCCTGGAGTCGATACAAGATGATGATGCAGATGCCAAAGATATAAACACCAAATGGAGTCCTATTTCTGTCTGAAAAATTGTGACCTACATACAACCCAGAACTGCGTGGAAAAGAAATGACAAGCTTCTTAGTCTTCATAAGACTCAATTAGAAAGTGACAGGAGGAAAAAATAAGAATCTGAAGGCAGGCATTTTCATAACATAAAAGAAGTGCACTATATTAGCCCCAGATGAAATAAATGCTAAAATGATGAGGAGGCTTTACAAAGCACCGCCTCCTTTTTCTCTTATATACATTAGTGTGAGCTGTTTGGTTTTGGATATACTTAAATACCTATGTACAAACTGTCCATGCACTTACATTAGAGGTAAAGAAAAGTTTTTTCAGATAATAATTAGAAAATGTAGCAATGCCTGAGACCATGCAATCACTGTATTTTGTTATTTAAAAATAAAAAATATATAATTATTTTACCATCAAACAGATACTGACAATCCAGAATCGATCCTGATATTAATTTTGCATTCACATTTGAGACTAGTGCACAGGTTAAAATATGACATAAAGCAGATTCCTTGGTTGGAAATCCTGGGGGTAAATTAATTTCTTAAACATTTCAGATAGGAAACCTGGATTTCATTATTGGGTAGCCAGGTCTCTCTGTTTTTTCCATAGGACATTCTTTGGGAGAAGATTAGCTTTACTTAAAACAAACAAACAACAATATTAATAAGATGCAGCAGATATTACAACCAGTGGCCACTGGAATAAAAAGTAAAAACTTTTTTTCCATATTGAAGTAATTTATCATTTAATTTTTTGTCTGCAGATGGATACACATACAAGAAATTTCCTCTTAGCTCATGATTCCTAATGACATGCCCATATTTGATATTTTTATTCTGTTCTATATATATGAAAGCATACAGGAGAATAACTATCCTTTATACATAAAATGGGGTATGCACTTGAAGTTTATGCACAGAAAGAAGTGGCCTTGCCTCATTAATGACATCCTTTAACTAAGGGGTTTCTACATTTTCGAAGTCACAAAAATATTATTTTAAATTTCAGATTCTTGATCACCATGTAGTTTCAATAATAAATAGTTAAGGCGAATGATAATAAAATAATCTGAGCCAATGACTCACATATCTGAAATAATAATATAGTAGCAATGTGAGGACTACAGATTGTAAGGGTTGTAATAAAAATTATCTTTTTTCTTTTCACGTGAGTCATCGTAAAGCAAATGTATTTTCCACTTATAGGCAGGGACATAAGAGCATTCGTTTTATGATGTGTTCCTTAATCACATACTTAGAAATAAATGTACTGCTGGAGCACAGAGATTGGAGTCAAATGGGGAAAAAAATAGATTCTGAGACGATATTCATGCACAACTTAAAATTGGGGAAAAAAACCCAGGTGATTTCAGAAAACTCCCAAGAGGATCATTTTCCCTACAAGACACCCCTTAGGGAGCCTGGGGGCACCCAGAGCCCTCTTCTTCTGCATTAGCTACCCTGTATGCACATGGTGATGAGTTTACCCGTACTTGTATAATGGTTGGCATTCCCCTGGGACCAAAAGGGAAAAATAAGACATGAGAAAACTGGAAGGAAAATGCTTAAAACCAGAGAGAGAGAGGTGATGGGTGATAGTAGAATTCCACATATAAACCTGTTGGCTGTAGGGATGACTCACAATCTCATTTAGGGCTCAGTAGGCTCATTTTTGTTCCAGTCTCCTTCTAGCTTTCATGTTGAGAACTGTAGCTCTCAGGCTTACTAAAGGAAGGAGAAAGGTATATCTCACTCTACCAAAGATTCCTCTATAGAATCTGGTCATCCCCAGACCCACCCCAACTCAAGGCAAGAAAAAGAGAATTGACAATGAATCCGAGACTCTAGATTCCAAAGGGGCTGCTGAGACACGAGGGGCGCCCTGGAAGTGTGGCCCTGCATATTTCCACCTCCTTCTCAACTGCCTCCTTTGCTTTCTTCTCTTAAACTGTGATACAGGAACACCAGGGTTTGACTGTTATCTGCCTTCAACATATAAGAGCCCAGGTTCAGATGGAAATCCACGAGAATGACAGGAAAAGGGCTTTTCCCAGTCATACTCTTATAAGAGATTGGATAGACTAGGGTTGAGATGGGAGATAACTTGAATTTTGCATTCTTAAGTAGATGATATTCTATAATTTGAGAAGAGGTTCCTGTGACTCCGCCACCAGGGAGCTGGGGAGGCAGTGAGGGGAGGCTCTCTCCCTCCCAGCTGGGTGGTCCACACACATTCCCAAGTGTGTGGGGCGGAGTCAGCATCACTCTTCTTCAGACCACCCAGAAAGATGCACTCGTAGACCAAGAACCTGAGAATCTGTAGTTTAATAATACAGTGTCCATGATTAACACTAGAAATACAAACAAGTTCTTGTGTGAAATACTTAAAGGTATGATTCGTACAAAGAGTGTTTAAGCTCAGGGTATGGGGGGAAAACTGCTATTCCATGTTATGGGGTATGTTTAATAGGAAAACACCAGCGGTACCACAGCAACAGCAGAGCTAAATAAGGGGGTGGGGAGGGACAAGAGTTAAGAGAAGTTTAGATTTCCTACTTGGTGAGGGTGTGTTTATTGGTTATTTTTTCTCTTAGGAACAATGAAATTATTTAAAATTGAGAGTGTTGATGGACTTTGGACATTACACATGATGCCTAATAAATGCAGGTGGCTGAAGGACGCACTGACTGAGAAGTAGATTGGTGAATGATGGTATATGCATATGATTGACTATTGTGCTGCTGCACAAAGGAATAAGTTGTGAGGCATGCAGCATTGTGAATGAACCTGTGGGATGTGTGGTGGGCAAAATAAGCCGGAAACAGAGGAGTCATTATTGTATGGTCTCATTTGGAAAATGCTTGCAAGAAAATAGGGGCCTAGATTATAAGCTCAGTCACATTTTGTCCGGAGTGGTAATTATTATTTCTGGATTTTTAGAGGCTGTTTTATATATATATAACCTTATACTCAGAGATAAAAATGAAGGCGATTGGGTCAGGATTGAGGTAACTCCGAACACAGAGGTAAGGAAGACATTGTCTATATTTTAGAGGCTCACCTACTCTTTGAGACCAAAGGAAGAAAGGTTTATTTTGTCCAGAACCTAAATTTTCTGTAGCACATAATCTAACTCAACCTGTCTACACAGCTCATTTAAACAATCAAAACTCAGGTGGTCCAGAACAAAAATGAGGGCCCAGAATAAATAATGTAATGTCTGGGTATATCCCAGAGTATATTAAGCAGATAATCAAAGAGCAGTGGCAAAGTTCCTTGAGGGATGGGAGAAAAAATATGAACTATTAAACTTTACCACTGGGGAAACCCCTGATACTGTGTCAAACATTAGGGACACCCAAATCAATAGGCCAAGCCCTTGATCTTGAGGCTTGCTCTTGTGAAGCTTATGTAGGTAGTGGAGAAGCTTAGTCTACAGATAAGTGTACCTAAGAATCACCTCTTGAGGACCTCTTTTGTTGCTCAGATGTGGCTTCATTCTCTCTAAGCCTAATTCTGAAAGTGAAATCATTGCCCTCCCCTCTACATGGGACATGACATCCAGGGGTGAAAATCTCCCTGGTGATGTGGGAGATGACTCCCAGGGATGAGTCTGGCCCTGGCACCATGTGATCAACAATGTCATCCTGACCAAAAAGGGGGAAGGAAGTGGAACACATAAGATATCAGTGGCTGAGAGAGTTCAAATCAAGTTGAGAAGCTACTCTGGAGGTGGCTCTTACATAAGCTTCAGTTAGACATTGCTACCTATCATAACTTGCCAGGCCCTGACCAAAGCCATCCTGGCCAAACCTAAAGAACACCTAGGACAATATATAAGATTCTACAAAGGTTCCATGTACAAGGGTAACTTTCCAGAAACCTGCAACCTCCAGAAGTGTCCCTGGAGCAGTTAAGTCCTGAAACCTAGAGGAGTCAGCCTTTCCAGAACATCAGCTAGTTCCATCTCCCTACCCCTTATTATTGACAGCCCTTTCAACATGAAAAAGGTAGAATGGGTATAGCCCAAATACGCCTAAAGAGTGGGAGAAAAATCAAAGTTGATGGCGGAGTTATACAGAGGTCGAGTTTAACAAATGAGTATGATTGCTGAATCATTATACTGATATTTCTTTTAGTCTCCAGTATTTTAGAGCAGCTAGGAGTAAAAACCTAAAATTGTGGAATTGTAGCCCACACCAAACTGTGAAATCTGTTCTACAACTTATTGTTGTGCTGTGTTTTGAAATTTATTGATTTTTTGTATATATGTTATTTTTCACAAAAAAGAAAAAAGAGACGATTAAAAATATATAGTTCTCCTAGCCTCCAATGTTCTGGAGCAACTAGAAAGAAAAATCTGAGATGATGGTATATAGCCCGTGACAAACTGTCCTGTAACTACTTGTTCAAGAGTGCTTTGGAAACTATTGTTTTTTTCTTTCTTTGCTTTGTATATATGTTATGTTATACAATTAAAAAAAGTAAAAAAAAAAAAAACAATGTATAAACAGTCAACTTACCC
The DNA here is from genome assembly GCF_023851605.1 of Tamandua tetradactyla. Taxonomy (NCBI): domain Eukaryota; kingdom Metazoa; phylum Chordata; class Mammalia; order Pilosa; family Myrmecophagidae; genus Tamandua; species Tamandua tetradactyla. The sequence continues at coordinate 150,176,774 of NC_135328.1, read as the reverse complement.
ATCTACTGAGAATGTGCAAGGCGTTGCTAGTGAAAATTGTGATTAGTGATAATTAAATGTTAGTGCCAAGCACTGCTGGGTTTCATTTAAAGTTCCATGAAGCCAGAGGCTTGTGGGTTGTGGCTAAAACACACCAGCATTCTTCTGCCCTAAAATGGGCTCTTGAATGATGTAATGTGATTACATTATGACAACCATAAACCCAGGTTTTGCCTTAGCAAACCTGTGATCATTTGTGTCATTTTCAGATCATGTATGGACACTCAACTAATTGGTCATGGTAGCTCCATCGTCTTGCTTTCCGTGAATCCTGGAAGAGTTAAGAATTGGGGGGGGGGGGGAACAGGAGAAGACCCCTCCCCACCACACACACCCTGAGAGCTTCTCTCCTTGGGGTGTTCTGGGAATGCGTGTTGAGGGAGACCTTTGCAAGCAAAAGGCCAAAGCAGAAATTTGGATTTTGCTCTGGCCCCAAACAGAACTCTAAGGTTTGGGTGCTTCTGGTCCTATTTCACATTTGAAATAATGTCCACTCCCCATACTTCTGTTTTGGCAACTGTGTGCAGGACTTCAGCTTTATTCACAATTCTGCGTTTCATCAAATCTAAGTCATCAACTTTTTAAGGAAAAAAGTACATACGACACAATATTTCTAATCAATTATCATTTTCATGTTATACTTACTAGAAGAACTATTTTTGACATATTTAGACTGACACCCTCTTTAAATCATATATCACTATCATGCATACTTAAAAGAAAATATAACCAAAATAAGTTGGCACGAGCATTCCTAAAACTTCTTCACACTGACAGCTTGACTTCTGCAAATTGCTTTTTGGCTCAGAGTTGCCGATGTTCTGAAATTTCCCACATGCTATCATCCTCCATGTCATCCACAGCAATAGCTTCTCAAGTGGTTTCGTTTCCACTCTTGCTCCCTTTCATCTATTCTGTACACACCTCCAAGAGCAATGCCGTGGAAACTTAAATAAGACACGTCACTCCTCAGTTCCCAACTAAAAGCTGACACCCTCCTGCCCATTCTACCCAGTCCTCACTGTCTCCTTGCTTGCTACAAAGCAGTCCCCTCTGCCTGGTGTTCCCTTCCTCCAGAGAGCCACAGAGTCCCTGCTTTGCTCAAATGTCACCTTCTCAGCAGAGAGCTTCTCTAACTGTGTGAATTAAAACTGCAACCCTTTCACACCCTCAAAATCCCTGTCTCCCTTATGGGTTTTATTCTTCTTCATAATACTTATCCCTGCTTGATGTACTATATTTACTTATGTGTGTATTGTCTGGCTTTCCCCATAGAAAAAGCTCAGTGCAACAAGGAATTTTGGCTCCATGGCACATAGATGTAGTTTCCAGGGCCTAGAATTGGGTCTAACACATAGTAGGTCTTCAATAAATATTGGCTGAATGAAATGAACTGACATAAAAAAAAAAAGCACAAGATACAAAGTAGGGTGGAGATGATCCAATTTTTGTTTCAAATGCACATTTCTATTCATAACTGGAAGGATATGCTCTAAAATATCCTTGGTGAAAGGTATGAGAGTAATTTTGTGCAAATGTGATTTTTGGTAGTTTCCAAATTTTCTTAGTTAAACATGGCTTATTTATGCAGTGGGTGATTTTTATTAAAAAAATGCATACCAAGATTATCAATTAATTTCAACCCCTTATCCTTTAGTATGGATACTCCTTCTCGATGTGAAAAAGTCAGAACAGGCATTGCCCAAAGATCCCTATAGACTGGGAGAAGGATTAAAGGAGAAGGCAGAGGTATAACAGAGAAAATGGGATTTAACAAATGAGTATGGCTGCTGAATCACTATATTAATATTCTTTCTAGCCTCCAGTGCATTGAAACAGCTAGAAGGAAAAATCTGAGATGGGAATGGTAGTCCACGACAAACTCTGGGATCTGTTCTGTAACTACCTGTTGAAGTGTGCTTTGAAAATTATTGCTTTTTTCTTTGTTTTGTATATATATTTTATAGTAAAAAAGTTTTTTTTAAAAAACTAGACAGATGGATAGAGAGACAAAATGATACAACAAACGTGGCAAAATGTTAAAAGTTGGTGGAACTGGGCATCTGGGTGGAGCTATGTTGGGGGCTCTCTCTATGGGTTTGGTATTATTTTTGTAACTGTCCTGTAAGTCTGAAATTACTTAACAATAAAAAGTTAAAAAAAGAAAAAAGCATACATAAATATTTCTTGAACTGAAAAAAGCATACATAAATATTTCTTGAACTGAAAAAAGGAAAGGAATTGCCCAAATGTTAAAATCTGCCTGTCTTTTGAAAAAATATCAACTATTAAGAAAGAAGATGCTTACAACTCACCAACAAAAAGATAACTCAATTTAAAAACGGGCATAGCAGAAGTATAAAGCTCCCTGGCAACGTGGGACATGACTTCCAGGGATAAGCTTGGCTCTGGCATTGTGAGTGAGAAAGCCTTCTTAACCAAAAGGAGGAATATAAATGAAACAAAATAAAGTTTCAGATGTTGAGAAATCCCAAACAGAGTCAAGAGGTCTTTCTGGAGGTTATTTTTATGCAGTATATAGATATACCTTTTCAGTTTTTGGTACATTGGAGTAGCAAGAGGGAAATGCCTGAAACTGTTGAACTGTAATCCAGTAGCCTTGATTCTTGAAGATGACTGAATAACTATATAGCTTTTAAGGTGTGATTGTGTGATTGTGAAAACCTTGTGACTGACACTCCCTTTTTTAGTGTATGGACAGATAAGTAAGAAAAAAATAAAGACAAAAAAATTAATAAACAATGGGGGTATGGGATGTTTTGGGTGTCCTTTTATACTTTTATTTTATTCTTATTTTTTTGTTTTTTGAGTTATGAAAATGTTAAAAAATCGATTATAATGATGAATGCACAGCTTTATGATGATACTGTGAACCACTGATTGCATACTTTGGATGACTATATCTCAATAAAAAAAGCACTGGAGAAATAAAGTAGGCAGAGGACTTGAACAGACATTTCTCCAAAGAAGATATACAAATGGCCAATAAGCACATGAAAAGATGCTCAACATGATTAGCCATTAGGGAAATGCAAATCCACTTAACACCCACTCCAAGCTATTATTAAAAAAAAAACACACACAAGGAAAATTACAAGTATTGGCAAGGATACGGAGAAATAGGACTCTACATTGTTGATGGGAATGTACAATGTTGCAGCTGCTGTGGAAAACAGTTTGGTGGTTCCTCAGAAAGTTAAATATAGAATTACCATATAACCGAGCAGTCCCATTTCTAGGTACATATTCAAAAGAATTGAAGGAGGGTCTTAAATATTTGCACATTAATGTTCAAAGCAACACTATCCGAAATTGCCAAAAGGTAAAAGCAACTCAAGTGTTCATGAACAAATGAATGGGTAAACAAAATGTGGTATATCCATACAATGGAATATTATTCAGCTGCAAAAAGGAATAAAGTCCTGATAAATGAGACCACATAGATGAACCTTGAATACATCATGTTGAGTGAAATCAACAAGACACCAAAGGACAAATATTGTATGATTTTACTGATATGAAATAATTAGAATATGCAAATTCACAGCATCAGAAATTAGAATATAGGATATGAGGGACAGGGGTGGGGATGGAGAATGGGAAGTTAGTGCTTAACTGGTACAGTGTTTCTGTTTGGGGTAATGAAAAAGTTTTGATAGTGGATGTTGGTGATGATAGCACAACGTTGTAAATGTAATTAACACCACTGGATTGTATGGTGTTTTCCCATTTAAAACTTGAAGTGGGAAATGTTATGTTGTCTATATGGTACCAAAATAAAATTTTAAAAAATACCATAGAATCGCACAAAATAAAGACTAAACGCTAATGTAAACCATGGACTAAAGTTAAGAATATAATTATAATAATATTAGTTAATCAATTCTAACACAGCTACCACATTAATGCAAAGTGTTAATATAATAATAGGGAAAACTGTGGGGGGGGGGTGGCAGGGAAGAAGTACCTTTAAATACCTTTAAAGAGGTTTTTTAAAAAAGAAAGAAAATGCTTGATAGTTGAATCAAAATCTCAGAAGGCTGAAGCTCTTGAGTTATGCAAGTCACCTTATACTACCCTATTTAGATTGGATATGTTTCAGGATACAGAATATCATATATTTGAGAATGGAAAACTTACATTATCTTGGATCTTAACCCTCGTCTATACCCAATCTCCTAAAGGAATATAACTAGAAAAAAGCTCTTTTTCTGCCATCTTTGTGAATTTCCTTGTGGATCCTTGTAGATGTTAAGCTGGACTTTCACATGTTAAAGGCAGATACCATCAAACCCTGATGTTCCTATGTCACAGTTAAAAAAGACCAAGGAGGCAGTTGAAAAGGAGGTGAGAGATGTAGGTTGACACAGACCAGGCCCATGCCTTCTCACGTCACAGCAAACCTCTGGGATCTGGAGTCGCAGATTCAATGTCAATTCCCCTTTTTCTTCCCTTGGGTATGAGTGGGTCCAGGAATGGCAAGATGGGAAAGGACTTCGGCATGAAGGGATGAAGAGCTACATAAATTAAACCTCTCAAACACTGGGACAGTTCATGGAGTTGAAAGTATTCATATGTTTATCAGCATCATTGGGGAATGGATTATTTAGTAACGAGACATTCTCATCTAAATACAAATAACTTTAATCATTATCTGTTTTATTTGTTTCTTTGCTTTGGAAGGAAGTACCCCTGCCTGTTTTGTAGGATGAGTATTACTGAACCTTCTCCTTGGGTCCTAATGCATTCAGGACCTCAGCCTCTCTGCTGGGGCATGGTCCACTGGGTCCTTAGGATGGTGGGGGGCAGGGGAGGGGGTGTAGGGCTTGGTACCACTTAGCATATAATTGTCATTCATGCTGCCCCTGTTTTCTCCTCCCTCCCTGCTGGCTGTCACCTCCCAGTGCCTGAGCTCTTAGCAGCCACAAACTTAGGGCTCCCAATCTGTCCTTCCAAGCCTGTTATAGCAATAAACCTAGCTTTACACATACCCAGGGCTCCCCTTCCATCTCTCCGTCCCTAAGTTACCACTATGAATAATAGTTTTAAAAACTATAAAGGGGCAGTGACTCAGAACTTTTTGTCCAAAGGCACTTGTGAGTCTTGGAAAGTTTCTGCAGAGATGTAGAGCAAGCATTGCAGATACAAGTACATTATGGAGGATCATTTCTTTCTCCATTCAATCACTCTCCAAACGTTTATTGAGTACGTCCTACATGCTGACGCACTAGACCATGGGCTAGAATACAAGCAGATAAAGACAAAAGCCTTGCTCTCAAGTGCCTCTCATTCTACTGGGAGAGACCCACCTCTAACCAATGAACTATAAACAACGCAGCAAGCTCATTGACGGGGATACAGAGCATGTGCTAAGGGAATGCTGAAGGGGAACAGGTCTGTAGGCCCCGATGGATTCAGAGACGGCTTTCCGGATGAGGTGTCTGCACTGCTTCTTAAAGGCTAGGCAGGAGTTAGAATAGCAAAGAGGAAAAGAAGGGCCCCAACAAGGACACAGAGCCAAAGAACACTTTACCATCTAGACTGCTTCCGCATCTTTCATGACTGTCCAATGGGGTGACCGCATAGCTCTGTGAAATCTTGCCTGACTGGACTCCTCCAGAGCGGAAGGTTTAGTGGCAGGGTATCATGTTTTTTTTTTAACATTTTGTTATGATAACATATATAACTTAAAATTTCCCATATTAAGCATTTTCAAGTATACAATTCAGTGGTATTGATTGCATTCACAGCGTTGTGCTACCATCACCAACATCCATTACCTCAACCTTTTCATCACATCAAACAGAAATCCTGCACCCATTAAGCAATAATTCACCATTCCCCTAATGTCCTAGCCCTGGTAACCTCTAATCCACCATCTGTCTTTATGAACTTGCTTGCTCGAGGTATTTCAAAGGAATGAGATAAGACAAGACTCATCTTTTTTGTGTCTGGCTTATTTTCCTCACCATGATGTCTTCAAGGTTCATCCATGTTGTCACATGTTTCAGGACTTCATTCCTTTTTAAAGCTGAATAATATTCCATTTTATGTAGTTAGCACAGTTTGTTTATTCACTTGGGTTTCTTCTATCTTTTAGCTCATATGAATAATACTGCTATAAACATTGGTGTGAAACTGTTTCAATTCTTTTTTGGTATAAATCTAGAAATGGAATTGCCAGGTCATACGACAAATGGAATTGCCAGGTCATACGACAAGTCTAGGTTTAATTTCTGGCAGGGGTTTTGTGAGCCAGTCACTGCTGTATCCCCAGCACACTAAACGCTTCTGGCTACACAGCTGGCACTCAGTACATCTGTGCTGCAATGAATTTAATAGAATCATCAGAACAGGCCTGAGAAACCTTGGTGCACACTTCGGGTGAGAAACTGCATCATTCCACGATGGAAAAATTGAAGAAGCTGTGTGTGGAGACCAGCAGACACTCACCTACTTCAGCCAATGCTCTTTCTACTTTGCCAAACTCCCCTTACCAAACGTCATGTGTATTTTCCCCATATTCCGTAAGGGAAGAAAAGAAGTGCCTTCTTCCTTTTGCAAAGGATTACCCAGTATAGTTTCCTGTATAACATTTCCCTAAGATTGACGAGGAACTGAAGGTTTGGTTTATGACATACCTAGCACCATAAAACTCTTAGAAGTAGGTTATATAGAATAACTACAGGATAAAATATTAAACTGTTTAGACAGAAATACATGTAGATGTTGAAGGCTGAACTATTTCATTCTTAAACTCACAAAACAATGCAGTTTTCAATAACAGAGTCTCCAAAATTTGAAAACAGTACATGATATGTGTACAAAATGGTAATATAGTGCTTCTGATTGGGAAAGGAAAAGCCTCCACATGTTCTTAGGGGGAAAAATGCTCTATTTCCCCAAGGGAGAGAAACAAAATAAGGTAAGCAGATTGACAAGCCCACAAGCCTGTGACACCAAGGTTGGAGGTTGTATAGTGAAGACAGCTTCAGGAATGCATAGTTGGTAGAATAGTAAGCAAAATTAAATTCACTAAGAGCTTTTGGATACTGGGTTGCTGTTTAGAGCTGCTGATTTATTTCTCCCTCTGTAAAAGGGAAACACTTAGCATTCCTTAAGAGATTATTCTTTTTCTTCCCCACAGAAATATTGCCCATAAGGTATTAATTATTATCCCTTATAAAATGTCTTTGCATTAAAAATGGTGCCAGCATCTTTCCTGATCCTCTGTGCAGTTATTCAGGCCAGTAAGAGGAGAGCATCCTCTGTGCAGTTATTCAGGCCAGTAAGAAGACAATTTTTAAAAGAGGGGGTCAAAGGTCAAATAATAGAATTAGTTTAGGAGGAAATCTTGGAAACAACCTTCAGGGGTGTAGTGGAGGAACATCTGGGAAAAGCACATTCAGTTAGAGCTCACCAACAGGGATTCAGGCAAAGGAACTCAGGTCTGGCTATCCTGATGGAATTTCTGGAAGATGTAAGTACCCTGGAAGTTTCAATAAATTAAACTGCCACGTTCCTTGAATTTTGCCAAGCAAATGGCAAAACTGGAGAATCAGCTGGGAAGGTGGAGAATAACAGATGAGGAGAGAAAGATGTTTCAGAAAGACCTCTCCTGGGTTGGTAAGACTGTCTCTCTGGGTAATATCTGCATTCAGGACTCAGTGAAATGGGGCGAAGTCCCTGTTCCCACTCCGTTGTGCTAGACCTTCTCCAGGTGGTTTAAACAGTGGAATTAGTGGAGCCCAAAAGAATTGCCATACACAGCCCAAGCACCCCTAAAGAGAGGGATGGAAAAATCAAAGGTGTGGTAGAGTTATACAGAGAAGATAGGATTTAACAAACGAATATGAATGCTGAATCATTAAATTGGTATCTCTTTTTAGTCGCCAGTATTTTAGAGCAGCTAGAAGTAAAAACCTAAAATTGTGAAATTGTAATCCATGTGAAATTCTGAAATATGTTCTACAACTAACAGTGGTGCTGTGCTTTGAAATGTATAGCATTTTTGTATACGTTACTTTTCACAAAAAAAGAAAAAGTCAATTGTGATGATAAAAAAATATTTACGCCCTCTAGTCTCCTATATTCTGGAGCAGTTAGAAGGAAAAATATGAGAGGATCATATGGCAGCCCATGACAAACTCTGGGATCTCTCCTGTAACTACCTGCTGAAGACTGCCTTGAAAAATATTGCTTTTTTATTTCTTTTCTTTGTATGTATATTACACTATACAATAAAAAAAGTTTAAAAAGTTAAAAATTAGGGAAAAAAAAAGAATTTCCATAATCTATTTCCAGAGACAACAACCTAAGAGGGTTGTCAAGTGGCTGCCAGAAAACACTGCTTCACATTTTAAGCCCTCGTGAAATTTAACAAGGTCAAAATGCAAAGCCCCACCAAGCGGGGTCCACCAGGTAAATGGCTTTAAAGTGCTCTAGTGGTGCCTTATATGTTCAGTGACAAGGTCCTGTTAAAGTAACTCTTACTCTGGACAGTTTTTGAAGCCCTTTTCAACTAGAAGATTCCATCAGTTTGGGTTCCGGCCCCTCTCTTTCACTCCATGGCAAGTATGCCTGTTACTGCTTGGTGCAAAATTAACGGATATGATTTTTCTCTTTCAAGCAAAGAAAACTGTCTAAAATTGAGAGTGATGATGAAATAAAAAAGTAATAAAATGATTAAAGGATGCAAAGGTCAAATTGTAACACCGACGGTTGCAAAAATAATTTCTTTGAAGAGAAGTGTTCTTGAATGGGACATCTGGGTGGGCACCTAGGAAAATGTGTAAACTGAGCCAACAAATATCAACTGTTCCTATCTACAAATGAGCTGAAAATTTAAACCCTCCTTCCAAGTAGGATTAAGAGTTAGGAAGCTCCTGAAGTAGATGGGAGGAGCCTCAAGTCTAAGAGGAGGTGGGGGTGCAAATACAGACAGAAATCTTATGTTCCCCAGCCACGCTTAGTCACTCCAGCACCTTTAGCATCCCTGGGACCTGCCCATGATCCAGCAAATAAAATACATGCCTGCCCCAGAGACCTCCAGGCCCTGCTCTGGTAGCTGTTAAATATTGTGGCCATCAGTTCTGCCCCCTTAAGTCTTAAGAGCCAAACCAACCTTTTCAGCCAACCCTCAGTGTCCAATCAAAGAGGACAGCACCATGGTCCGGGGAGTAGGAAGGATGAAAGGCGGCTGCTTTGAGGTTGCCCCCAAGCCCAGGGCCATGTATGGATGACTTGCTCATCTATGGGCCTGAGGATTGGCAATACTCCTAGAGACTGAAGCAATTTCTGCGTGAAAGAGAAAAATAGCCCAAGGCCAAATGGGAACGTGAAGAAGGTTCTGAAAGTGACTGAGGCATGTGGCCATCCAATCCCCGGCCCCTCCCCTAGAGTCTGGGAACTTCACTATGGCACGACCCACTAGATTGATTGTTAAGACCAGTACCTGGCTCACTCAACTTCCATACCTGAGCCCAGGGGATGGGTCCAGAAGGCCACCCTAAAAAGCTACATGGTGTTGTGGGAGGGCCTTGGGTGCTGGAATCAGACTGTCTGGCTTCAAATCATAACTCTTGTACTTACTATGTACCTGTGGGAAAGTCACTTATTCTTGCTGAGTCTTCGATTCCTCATGTATTAAACTGGAGTAATGGATGATAGGTAATGACAGCCCTACTATATTTTGGCTTGGAAACTGGTGAGTCTTTGGATCACCCTTAGTAAAACCTCTTGAGTATATATTACAAATTCAATGACTATTATTCCTTTCTCCTTGGACAGCTGGTCCTGTACTGGGAAGATTTCTGGTAATTCTGCATATTTCCTTTTGTTGCTTATTTTGGTTTGGTCCAGTTGGTTTCCCAGATGTCTGAAAAAATGGCCTGTCAAAGGTCTCTTGAGAGTTCTGTGGTTGCTTCAGAGACCCATGTGTTGAGCATAAGTCTGATTTCTAATCTCAGAGAGGAACTCAGGCAGGAAAATGATTGGTAGTCACTGAAAAAGAGGACAAGTGAGTCAATCCCCAAAGAGTCAGAGAAAGAGAAAAGTGTGGTGGGGAAAGGGGGGCAGCTTGAAACCAGCAACTGGCCCTGTGGGTTTAGTTGGCAGGAAGCACCACACCCTCCAGCTACTAAACAGCATAGGACTAGAGGGAGCAAGCACTTCAGGTCTTCTAATGCCCAGAATCATTTTAAATGAAACACTATGAGAAAAAGTCTTTACCTGGTGTGGTAGGTAATCTATTAGATGCATCCCAATAATCGCTGCCTTCTGATATTCATGCTCACCTTTGAGAGAGGGTTGGACTTAGTGACTTGCTTCTAGGATAAGGCAAAAGTGATACAATATCATTTCTAAGATTAAATTACAAAAAGATTGTGACTTCCATCATACTCACTTCTCTCAACTTGTACACCGGCTCTCTCTGGAGGAAGCCAGCTCTCATGTTGTGAACTGCCTTACCGAGAGGCTCATATGGCAAGGCTCATGAGGGTGGACAACAGCTACCTAAGTGAGCTTAGAAGCAGATCCTCCCTCAATTGAGCCAACCCCAGTGGATTCCTTGATCGCAGCCACGTGGGAAACCCTGAACCAGAGGACACACCTGGTTTTTTGACCCACAGAAAATATGAAATAATTGCTTTAAATCACCAAATTGTGGGGTAATTTGTTACACAGAAATAGATAACTAATATGCATGGCTCTATCAGGCACAAACTAAACAGAAATTACATATGCCAAATGAAGTGGCATACCCTTCTTCCTAGAGTGAAGAGAATCACGATGCAGAGAATAAATCCTGAACATCCCTTCTACCTGCGATTTCCTCTTACTGGCCAATGGTCTACAGGCATCCTCTTGATATAAAGACAACTTAAAAATTATTGATTTGGGCTCTTCTATGAAGTTACCTCTCTGGTGCCTATGTTCACAGCAATGAGGTGAAAATTTTACAGAAACAAAAACCAAAAAAATCTGACCTATTGATATCTAAACAAAAATATGTACGGCACTCACATGGAAAGAAAAATGTGGTTGTGTTTATGCACAACCGCATGCCACAGAAGAGACTTTAAAAGTTCAACTCAGGAGCTGGAGAGCTACTACCCATTAAAAAAACTGGAAATAAAGAGAAGTGAAGTTAAAGTGAGCACAAATAAACCGTTTGGGCATTTCCTAAAGATCTACCTAAATCCCTTTGTTTGCCCATTACATTTCTTTAATCCTGTGCTAGATGCCACCAACCATCTAATTTTTATCCCTTTTCATTTCCTAAGAAAATATCCCCTCTCTTGTACAAAATACACATTTTTGTTTTTTTTAATAGCTTTAAACTGTGTTCTTTCTAGAATCAAGCTATGCCAACTTTTATGTCCCTATGGTTTTATCTTATTATGAGCAGATTAAGAAAAAAAAGAAGTAAAAAATCTTTGTGGTGGGGTTTGCAAGCAGCTGACTAGACGAGTCTCATATCTCTACTCCCAACCTCCCATTAGACAAAGAAAAAAAAATGTCAACAGTATTGGGGGCTGAAAATAAGAGAATACCACAAGCCAAAAGTCCAGGGAGTTGAGTTTTCCAATAATGTACTGTTGATGGAGAGGGTTGAGAAAGGCATTTTTGGATCATATATCATGTATTCCATATAACATGAAACAGAACAGAGCAGATGGCTCCCCAAAGGGCAGGAAAGGACCTTAACTCAGAAGAAGAAATAAAAATGGCTATCAATGCCACTAGTAATCAAAATGCAAATTAAAATGATATTTGTAGATTCACATTGAAAAATGCCCCTAAGGCTATAGAAAGGGACTTCCTTCCTCCTTCATGGTAGAAAAGAGATCAATATTAGCTTTTTATAAGGCATTCTGGCAATAAATGCCAAGAGTTTGGCAAAGTTTATGCTTCTTCTTTAACCTTTTCCATATTTATTTTTAAAAAGAAGGAAGGAAGGAGGGAGGGGAGCGAGAGAGAGGGAAAAGACAAGAAAAAGAAAGCTTTATACAGAACTTAAAAAGATTTTAAAATAAAAAATAACTTTAAAATAATTTAAAATAATAACATGATTTTAGTAACTCTTTGAGATTAGAAAAAGAATAATTTCCTTACAATCCATACTACCAAAAAATAGACTACTGTATTTTCTTTTCAAAGCCTGTATTTCCTGTTGGTTATTTCTCTAAGATCTTAGAAACAGGAAATGGAGAAAAAGAGTAACAAAGCCCTCATACTTAATGAAAGTGCTAGTATGAAAACCAGACACACATTGTGAAATCCATTACTATATGTGAACATAGATTTAACAGTTTTTCATTAACATTTTTTTATTTTTAACTTTTTTTATTGTATAGTATAACATACATACAAAGTAAAGAAATAAAAAAGCAATTATTTTTCAAAGTACTCTTCAACAAGTAGTTACAGGACAGATCCCAGAGTTTGTCATGGGCTACTATATGATCCTCTCAGATTTTTCCTTCTAGCTGCTCCAGAATATAGGAAGCTAGAGGGCTTAAATATTTTTTTTATCATCACAATCGACTTTTTTTTCCTTCTTGTTTTTGTGAAAACAACATATGTACAAAAAAAGCTATAGATTTCAAAGCACAGCACCAGAATTAGTTGTACAATATATTTCCAAGTGTGACATGGGTTACAATTTCACAATTTTAGGTTTTTACTTCTAGCTGCTCTAAAATACTGGAGACTAAAAGAGATATCAATTTAATGATTCAGCATTCATATTCATTTGTTAAATCCTATCTTCTCTGAATAACTCCACCATCCCCTTTGATCTTTCCATACCTCTCTTTAAGGGTGTTTGGGCTATGGCCATTCTAAATTTTTCATATTGGAAGGTCTGTCACTAATATGGGGTAGGGAGATGAACTATCTGATGTTCTGGAGAGGCTGGGCTAGGTTTCAGGACTCCTCTGGACCAGGGACCCATCTGGAGGCTGTAGGTTTCCAGAAAGTTACTCTAGTGCATGGAACCCTTGTGGAATCTTATATATTACACTAGGTGTTCTTTAGGATTGGCTGGAATGGTCCTGGTTGGGGGTTGGCAGGTTATGATACATAGAAAGTTCTAACTGAAGCTTGTGTAAAAGCAACCTCCAGAGTAGCCTCTTGACTTTATTTGAACTGTCTCTGCCACCGATACCTTATTTGTTCCACTTCTTTTCCTTCTTTTGGTCAGGATGGAATTGTTGATCTCACGGTGCCAGGTCTGGATTCATCCCTAGGAGTCATCTCCCACGTTGCCAGGGAGACTTTCATCCCTGGATGTCATGTCCCATGTAGGGGGGAGGGCAATGATTTCACTTGCAGAGTTGGGCTTAGAGAGACTGAGGCCACATCTGAGCAACAAAAGAGGTTCTCCAGAAGTAACTAGCAAGCATGCCTATAGGTAGTCTAAGCTTCTCTGCTACCTACATAAACTTCACAAGAGTAAGCCTCAGGATCAGGGGCATGGTCTATGATTTGGGTGTCCCTAAAGTTTGACACAGTATCAGGGGATTCCCTGATGGTAAGGTTTAATAGTTGCATATTTTTTCTCCCATCCCTCAGGGGACTTTGCCAATACTTTTTGATTACCTGTTTAATATATTCTAGGACGTATCTAGGTGTTACAATAATCTATACAGGATTACAGGATTTCTTTCTTATTCTGTGCTCCCTATGTTTCAATTGTTCAAATAAGCTATAAGGTAGGTTGAATTAGATTATGCATTACAGAAAATTTCAGTTCCAGACCAAATGAACTTTTCTTCCATTGGTCTCAAAGAGTATGTGTGGTTCCAAAATATAAACACTGTCTTCTTTACCCCTATGTTCTCAATTACTTTAACCCCAACCTGTTCAGCTTCATTCTTTTTTTTTTTTTTTTTAATTTTTTTATTAATCAAAAAAAAGAAAAGAAATTAACACAACATTTAGAAATCATTCCATTCTACACATGCACTCAGTAATTCTTAGTATCATCACATAGATGTATGATCATCATTTCTTAGTACATTTGCATCGATTTAGGAAAAGAACTAGCAAAACAGCAGAAAAAGATATAGAATGTTAATATAGAGAAGAGAATTAAAATAATAATACTAATAATATATATATATATAAAAAGGAAAAAGAAAAAACAAAAACAAAAGATACAAACACACAAACAAACAAACAAAAAACCATATTTCAGGTGCAGCTTCATTCAGTGTTCCAACCTAGTTACATTACACTTAGGTATTATTGTGCTGTCCATTTTTGAGTTTTTGTATCTAGTCCTGTTGCACAGTCTGTATCCCTTCAGCTCCAATTACCCATTATCTTACCCTGTTTCTAACTCCTGCTGGTCTCTGTTACCAATGATATAGTCCAAGCTGATTCTCGAATGTCGGTTCACATCAGTGGGACCATACAGTATTTGTCCTTTAGTTTTTGGCTAGACTCACTCAGCATAATATTCTCTAGGTCCATCTATGTTATTACATGCTTCATAAGTTTAGTCTGTCTTAAAGCTGCATAATATTCCATCGTAGGTATACCCCACAGTTTGTTTAGCCACTCGTCTGTTGATGGGCATTTTGGCTGTTTCCATCTCTTTGAAGTTGTAGATAATGCTGCTATAAACACTGGTGTGCAAATGTCCGTCTGTGTCTTTGCCCTTAAGTCCTTTGAGTAGATACCTAGCAGTGGTATTGCTGGGTCGTAATCCATTCTGCCATTCTATGTCTTTTGATTGGGAAATTCAGTCCATTAACTTTTAGTGTTGTTACTGTTTGGATAATATTTTCCTCTACCATTTTGGCTTTTGTATTATATATATCATATCTGATTTTCCTTCTTTCTACACTTTACTCCATACCTCTCTCTTCTGTCTTTTTGTATCTGACTCTAGTGCTCCCTTTAGTATTTCTTGCAGAGCTGGTCTCTTGGTCACAAATTCTCTCAGTGACTTTTTGTCTATAAATGTTTTAATTTCTCCTTCATTTTTGAAGGACAATTTTGCTGGATATAGGAGTCTTGGTTGGCAGTTTTTCTCTTTTAGTGATTTAAATATATCATCCCACTGTCTTCTAGCTTCCATGGTTTCTGCTGAGAAATCTACACATAGTCTTATTGGGTTTCCCTTGTATGTGACAGATTGTTTTTCTCTTGCTGCTTTCAAGATCCTCTCTTTCTCTTTGACCTCTGACATTCTAACTAGTAAATGTCTTGGAGAACGCCTATTTGGGTCTATTCTCTTTGGGGTGCGCTGCACTTCTTGGATCTGTATATTTAGGTCTTTCATAAGAGTTGGGAAATTTTCAGTGATAATTTCTTCCATTAGTTTTTCTCCTCCTTTTCCCTTCTCTTCTCCTTCTGGGACACCCACAACACGTATATTTGTGCGCTTCATATTGTCATTCAGTTCCCTGATCCCCTGCTCAAGTTTTTCCATTCTTTTCCCTATAGTTTCTGTTTCTTTTTGGAATTCAGTTGTTCCATCCTCCAGTTCACTAATTGTAGCTTCTGTCTCTTTAGATCTACCATTGTAGGTATCCATTGTTTTTTCCATTTTTTCTTCTTTGTCCTTCACTCCCACAAGTTCTGTGATTTGTTTTTTCAGATTTTCTATTTCTTCTTTTTGTTCAGCCCATATCTTCTTCATGTCCTCCCTCAATTTATTGATTTGGTTTTTGAAGAGTTTTTCCATTTCTGTTCGTATATTCAGCATTAGTTGTCTCAGCTCCTGTATCTCATTTGAACTATTGGTTTGTTCCTTTGATTGGGCCATATCTTCAATTTTCCGAGCGTCATCCATTATTTTCTGCTGGTGTCTGGGCATTTGATCAGATCTCCCTGGGTGTGGGACCCAGCTGGTTGAAAGGTTTTTCTGTGGAATCTCTGGGCTCTGTTTTTCTTTTCCTGCCCAGTAGGTGGCGCTCGTGGCGGTCGTTTGTCTGCGGGGCAGTCGGCCCGGGAAACCGCGCGTGGAGGCGGGGGTCGCTGGCCGTGGCTTGGGGGAGTGCCGGTCCAAATTGCCCAGCTGGCCTGAGATGCCAAGCGTGACGGGAGGGCCCCGCTATCCAATGTTCCCAGTCAGACCGGGGAGCCACGTGCGTGGAGGGGACCCCAGACGCCAGCCACCCCAGCCGGGAAAACGTGCACCCCTCGGGTATCTCACAGCAGTGGATTCTCCCTACCCGTTCAGCCGTTCCAGAATGGGGTACGCTGTCTTTTTTGGTCTCTGTCGTGACTCTGGGAGCTGTTTTGTATTGTTTCTGTTTCTTTAGTTGCTTTTCTGGAGGAGGAACTAAGACCCGCGCGTCTTACTAAGCCGCCATCTTCTCCGGAAGTCTCTCAGCTTCATTCTTATCTCTAAACATCAGGTTATTATATAAAACAGCCTCTTAAATTCCAGAAATAATAATCACCACTGCGGACTTAATGTGTCTGCTCTAAAAGCTTACAATCTAGGCCCCTGTTTTCTTATAAGCATTTTCTAAAGGTGACCATACCATTCTTGTTCTTTTATTTCTGGCTTATATTGCTTCACCAGATGTCCTACATGTTCATTCACATCGTTGCATGCCTCATGACTTAGTTCCTTTTTGTAGCAGCACAACCTTCATTCATAAGTATACACCATCGTTCACCAATCTACTTCTCTGCCAGTGCATCCTTCAGCTACCTGCATTCATTGGGCATGATGTATAGGGCCCAAAGTCCAGAAATCATAAACATTCTCAATTTTAGATAATTTCATTATTCTCAAGAAAAAGAAAACCAATAAACACATCCTTGCCAAATAGGAAATCTAAACTTCCTCTTAACTCGTGTCCCTCTCCCCATTACTTACCTCTGCTGTTGCCTGGCAGTGTTGATGGTTTCCCTTTGAATATAGCTCATAGCATGCAATAGCAGTTTTCCCCCTGTACCCTGGACTTAAACATTCTCTGTACAAGAATCATATCTTTGAAGTAATTCTTGCAAGAACTAATTCCTATTTCCAGTGTCAATCAATGGAACATGTAGGTCTATACAACCCCTTTCAATCTTGTTCATCTTCAATATGGTAACATTACTGATAGATCCGCTAGAGAACCACCTTCACTCCTATCTATTCCTTTACATTGGAATTCAACCTCATTAGCTAAGGGATCACCCATCTCTAGGTTCTATGTATCTCTAAGTCCCCTACATTCTGTATTATAAGCCTTTGATTATACCTTTATGCACATCATAAAAGTAGAATCATACAGTATTCTTTTGTGTATGGCTAACTTCACTCAGCATTTATGCTCTCAAGGCTCATGAATCTTGACATGTGCTTCAGGACATCATTTTGTCTTATTGCTGCATAATATTCCATTGTATGTATATATCACATTTTGTTGATCCACTCATCTGTTGATGGGCATTTGGTTTGTTTCCGTCTTTTGGCAATTGTGAATAATGCTGCCGTGAACATCGGTGTGCAAATGTCTGTTGGTGTCGTTGTTTTCAGCTCTTCTGGGTATATACCAAGTAGTGCTATTGCTGGGTCATAGGGCAATTCGATATTTAGTTTCCTAAGGAACCGCCAAACAGTCTTCCATAGTGGCTGCACCATTATACATTCCCACCGGCAGCACATAAATGTCCCAGTTTCTCCACATCTTCTCCAACATTTATAGTTTCCTATTTGTTTAATAGCAGTCATTCTTATAGGTGTGAGGTAGTATCTCATTATAGCTAATGAGATACTTGATTTGCATTTCCCTTATAGCCAATGAAAATGAGCATCTCTTCATGTGCTTTTGAGCCACCTGTATCTGTTCTTCTGAAAAATGGCTATTCATATCTTTAGCCCATTTTAAAATTGGGTTGTTTGTTCTTTTATTGTTGAGTTGTATGACTTTTTTGTATATACAGGAAATCAAACCTTTGTGTGCACTCTTGATTCGATTCCATTGGTCAGTGCTTCTATCTTTGTGTCAGTACTATGCTGTTTTGACCACTGTGGCTTTATAATAGGGTTTAAAGTCAGGGAGTGCTAATCCTCCCATTTCAATCTTCATTTTTAGGATGCTTTTAGCTGTTCAGGGTCTCTTTCCCTTCCAGATGAATTTGGTAGTTAGCTTTTCCAAATTTTCAAAGTAGATTGTTGGAATTTTGATCGTTACTGTGTTGAATCTGTAGATCAATTTGGGGAGAATTGACATCTTCCCTATATTTAGCCTTCTTATCCATGAGCAGGGAATGTCTTTCCTCCTATTTAGACCTCCTTTGATTTCTTTTAGCAATGTTATGTAGTTTTCTGTGTACAAGTCCTTCATCCCTAGTTAGGTTCATTCCTAAGTACTTGATTCTTTTAGTTGCTATTTTGATGGAATTTTTTCCTTAACTGAGTCCTCAGCTAGGTCATTGCTTATGTATAGAAATGTTACTGATTTTGCAGATTAATTTTATATCTTGCCTCCTTGATGAATTTCTTTATTAGCTCAAGTAACTTTGCTGTAGATTTCTCAGGATCTTCCGAGTACAGTATCATTCATTATCATTTAAATTTAATTTGAGATTATCTAGCAAGTCTAAACTCTGTCTAATGATAGAATTCACATTTTTAGTTGTAAAAGCTATTTTTAATCTAAGTTTGGCCTGTGATATACTATTGGTATTCATAAACACAGAACTAATATATTAAATGAGATAGGTCTGGGCCTTAAACACACGAACACATTTTGTTTTCACAATAAACCTGTGGGTAGGTCTTTGTGCCAGTCTGAAAGGATTTATACACCCTAGAAAAGCCATGTCCTAACCCTAATCCAATCTTGTGGAGGCAGCCTTTTCTTTAAACTCTATTCAGCACCATATGTTGGAAACTTGATTAGATTATCTGCATGGAGATGTGACTCACCCAATTGTGGGTATTAACTTTTGAAAAGAGGGAGATGTGACTCCACCCATTCCAGGTAGGTCTTGATTAGTTCGCTGGAGTCCTTTAAAAGAAGCAAGCACTGTTGAAAGAGCCATGAAGCAGAGAGTCCAAAGTGCCAGAGAGCTTTGGAGGTGGAGAAGGAATACTTCCCCAGGGGAGCTTCATGAGACAAGAAGCCTGGAGAAAAAGCTGGTGGATGTCTCCATGTGCCTTTAAGTTGAGAAAGAAACCATGAATAGCATTGGCCTTTCTTGAGTAAAGGTAACTTCTTGTTCCTGCCTTAATTTGGACATTTTTATAGACTCGCTTTAATTGGGACATTTTCACAGCCTTAGAGCTGTAAACTTACAACTTAATAAGTTCCGCCTTTTAAAAGCATTCTGGTTATCACATTCCGGCAGCCAGCAAACTAGAACAGTCTTGTTATAGATGATGAAATGGTCATTAAGCAACTTGTCCAAGGTCAAATGATCATATATATAGTAAGTGAGAAGGGCAAATCCATGGCTACTTCATACAAAGTTGAGCATCTTTGTGACTTTTTATTCATTTATTTACTTATCTTCTTAACTTTTTAATTTCAAAATACTTTCAAATTTACAGGACAGTTACAAAAGTAACACAAACCCCATTCAGAGAGCATCAACATATCCTATCCCCATATAGCCAGAGCCACCATTTTAATGTTTTCCCACATTTACTGTATCATTCTTTCTATTAATCTATTGATTTATCTAATTTATCAATCCATTTTCTGAACATGAGTGTAGGTTTTATACATTATGCTCTTTGAACACTTGATACTCTCATGTACATTTCGTAAAAACAATATTTACCAAATATTCACGTTAAGTAAAGTTACCAAATTAAAGAAATTTAATATTGATATAAAGCTTATAGTCTATATTCCAATTTTTCCATATGCCCCAATAATGTACCTTGGAGACTTTTCTCCTCCCTTGCCAGATCCCATCCAGAATCATGAATTGGCTGTAATTGTCATCGTCTCTTTATAGCTTTTTCTTTTTATTTCTTTTTTTAATTGTAGGAACATATATATAACATAAACTTTCCCATTTCAACAGCTCCCAAGCAAACTATTCAGTGAGATTAATCATATTCACAATTTACAATATCCTCATCACCATCTATTAATAGAACTTTCCCTTTACCCTGAACAGAAACCCTATTGTTAAACCATTTTGCATTAACTCCCCATTGTCCCTGCCCCTTCTCCACCCCGTGTTACCTGTGCTCTACCTTCGGTGTCTATGAGCTTATATATTCTCCAATATTTTCTTTGTGGTTACAAGCTTAAATTTAACATGCTAAATCTAAAACAATCTCATTGCTTTGATACCAACTTAACTTCAATAGTACACACAAAGTAAGTTCCTATACCACTCTGTTCCCCCACCTGTATATAGTTCTTGTCACAAATTACATGTTATACATTATGAGTCCAAAATCACTGATTTACCATCACATTTTATGCATTTATCTTTTAGATTCTGTAGGAAGTAAAACATGGCATTACAAACCAAAAATACAATAGTACTGGCACTTATATTTCCCTATGTCATTACCTTCTTTGGGACTCTTTCAAAAATGCAATTTGTTACATATGCTAGCAATTTTTAGATTAGCCTGAACAATAGAAATGTCACAGTGGTAATCTGAGCTGTGGTCTTCCAGGAAACAGGGCAGCTTCTCCTCTGCTCTAAAGCTGAGGCTCAGCATGGGAACCAATGGAGTCCCTCACACAAGGGTATCCCTAGACTCTTTAGATCCCATGTTACTTGCAAGGCATTGTGCTGGCTGTTGGAACAAACTTACTGTAACTTCAAACTTACTTGAATGCCTGACCCCAAGCCATATAAACCCAAAACAGGTCTAAGTCCCTGTGGAGTTTCTTGACTCTACCTCCTGGCCCCCACCACTTCATGCAAATATTAAAGTGAAGAAGTTAGGTTGACTGTCTCCAGTGGACCCTTTGGTTCAACTTCTATGGCTTTAAATATACAACCTGCACCATCACTTTGTCTTCCTTTTCTCCTTCCCAGTTCACTCAGCTTTGGTAAACATCAAACGCAGGAATGTTTTATGTGGATTTGAATTTATGTGGATTTCAAATAGCATGATATGAAAGTGTAAATAAAGTCTCATTTCATGTGCAAAAAATTCAAATCCCTCTAGTTAAAAAAAAACTCATCAAGAATCAAATAATATTAAAATTGGCAGGAAGTGAATTGTCAACTATGTTATACTATTGTCCCACTTCCGTATAAGTACTAGTATTCAGAGCTACTTTGATGGGTAAACAGACAAAGCAGCCACCTTTTGTTTGCATCTGCATCCTATGTCCAATACTTTTGTTTCATGCCTCAGAACACATGTGATGATTTTGGTGACTTCTGTGCATAATTTAAATATCTACAGTTATTATAATATATAATCTTTAAAAAATATTCTACAGAAATGTTATTTACACATTTATTAAGAAGTTGGTACTAGGACTAGTCCTGGAAAACACACTAGAAAATCTTTGTGAATTGTGGAATGAAAGTTAGAGATTATGACACACTAATATTATGCATCTATTATGCATTTTTTTGTGCTCAAAAAAACAAAAAAAAAATCCTTCAGTAGTGATAGATTTATGCCTTTGAAAACCATATCCCCCTTTCTATAAACTTATTTCTATGGGAAAATGAGTCTCAAATTATGTGAGCTTTGAGTAATATGAGATGTTCGGGAACTTATTTGCATACTCGTGACAACCGTGTAATCTCGCATTAAACATGTTCCCAGCAGACATATGCCATGGCAATTAGGGAAGAAAGCAGGATGGTCAGAAGCACATTCTGAGCCCTCCTATAGGCCCCTCTGCCCAGTCACAACGGGAAAAGGACTATTTCAAGGGCCGCTGACACCAACCAATCAGGGTTGGGACAAGCAAGTAAAACCCACCTGCCTAGAGTTCTGGAGAAATCATGCCCCTCAATTAGTCTCCACATTTTAGATCTGGAAGGGACCTTGGAAATTATGCCTTTGCCTGAAATGCCCTAATTCCTGTCTGTATGATAAAAGCTGATTCAACTTTTCAATTCAGCTAAAGTGCCCGTGACTCCAAGAATTCTTTCCCAAGTAACACTTGTAGGTCTGCTTGGTTCCCACCCAGTGCCACCAACACATCCTGGTATCCATTTTACTTTCCCCCCACTGTGCTGTAAGTGTTGACTTTCTTATTTCTCCCCTTATCTGGACTCCTTCAGTTCCTTGGGGAGCAGGGAACAGTTAGCTTTTTGTCCTCAGAACCTAGCAAAGTGACAGGCTCCAGTAGGTGCTCAATAGATGCTTGTTTAATAAAACAATCCAGCTGAGCCCTTTCATTTCACATAGGAAGAGCTGAGAATGAAGCAATGTACCCCAAATCAAACAGCTCTTGAGTGCCAGAGCAAAAACTAAAATTCAAGTCTTCTGATTTCAAGGCTTTCACCCATCAGTGATCAAGGAAACAGATGGTTCTGAACCTTCAGCAGATCAGTTCAAGTTGCTCTTGGCGTGTAATGTTTTTAGAACAACCAAGCCAGGGCCTTCTATAAAATTATCTAAGTTGGGCCCACTCTTCCCATAAGCTCTCTGGATGAGCAGAACAAAGCTGATCATCATACACATATTGAATATCATAGGAGAAGGTATTAAATAAGGAAAGAAACATTTTTCATGGTCCCTTTGCTTCTAGTTTGAAGTAAAGACCACAGTTGCATTGTCAGGATTTTAAAAATACAGTGTGAAAACTAGAATTTAACCTTAGATGCTACTTTGCTAAGTTTGGCTCCCCATATATATATATTTGGGATGCGGGGTAACCCCACCTTCACCTATGTTTCTGAGATCATACGGTGGTTTGAAGCTGAATACAACCCAGAAAAAAAAACCATATTCTTAAATCAAATCCATTCCTGTGTGTGTGAACCCACTGTAAGTAGGACTTATTCATGAGGTTACTTTAGTTAAGGTGAGTGTGACCCAGCCCAATCAGGATGGGTTTTAATCCTACTACTGGAGTCCTTTATAAACAGAATGAATTCAGATATGAGAGAAAAAAAGGTATAGGAAGCAAGAAGCTATAGCAATGGACCCTGGATGAGAAGGAAGAAGCCAGGAGACACCACGGTGTTCCTTACCTCTGTGACAGAGGAGCCAAGGTGTGACCAGCCCCAAAATGCCAGTCTTTAGGGAGAAAGCATTGCCTTGATGATGTCTTAATTTGGGCTTTCTTTTAGCCCCAAGCTAATAAATTCTCATTTTTAGTCCAACCCATTTCATGGAATTTGCTCATTCAGCCTAGGAAACTAAAACACTAAAGAAATTGTGAGCCAGCCAATGTAACACTGAGGTTAACAAAAGCAAGAATGCTGAATACTGGATGCACAAATATAGAGGGAAAAGGGAGTAGCTTCCAGGCATCTCCGCTGTCACATCATGATCATAAATGAGACCTTAGCATACTGGTTGCCATGTGGCTTGTAGTTTCTCCTCTTATGTCCCTGGTGGGAAAATATGTCAAACAGCATGGTGGATATAAAGACTGCACTGACTGCAGAGAAGTGCCACAACAGGCCAGCTAGAAATATCATAGAGACTAGAATAAGGTGATGGAGAAACCACAAATGTGAGATCTCTCTAACTTAAATCCAAGGATTCCAGGAGATACATTTTGAGATGGATTGTACAAAAACAAAAGCAGACATGTAAAAAGACCGAAAAGAATGGGAAAACTCTTCAGGAAAGGACCGGAGTTGGAGGGATAGTTGAAGAGTCTGGGCCCAGGGGTGCAGAGCTGCATTGGCTCTGGGAGCAGGGTGGTTTGATGATCTACTTGCGGACAAGAACCAGCTCCACTGGGATGGCATCTCATTACTTTTATGTCTTTTGTGGTTGTAACTCAGTCCTCCTCCGCTTTTCTGGCCCCGATTCTCCAAGTACTGAGTTCAGCTACAACTTGCCTCTTCAGGTCGTCTGTAACATACAGCCATACATCCCCACCCCCACCCCTTGCTCTCAGGAGCACAATGGCTACACATGCACGCCCCCCTGATCCTTCTACATGCCCATAAGGCTGTGACAGTTAGGAACCCCATGCTCAAATCCCAAACATCAGCAAGGCTTGAGGAAGATCTAGCAAGAGCCACTTTCTTAACACTGATGCACAACTCTACTCTGGGCTGCAGTGGAGATAAAAAAAAGAAAGAAAGAAAAGCAATAGCAGGTGGGTGGCCTTTGTTCTATCAGGCCTCCCATGCAGGGAAGGAAACCTCAAATGCCAGGAAAATAAACAAAGTGGCAAGCAGCCAGCCCTGTGCCTAGAAGCCAACAGGGTTCAGGTCCCAGTTCTTCTCATCCTCCTCCAGCCAGACTGTAGGCATACATCCCTGAGAACTCGGGAGCACACACGCACACTTATGCACTTGCTTATACATGTATGCACACAAACTCACACATCTACACACATGCATGTGCACATGTGCATACATGCATGTACAAACATACCTGCACGCACACACATTTACACACACAAGTGCATGTATTTGCGCCTGAAATTCCCTCAGAGGAGTTGGTGACTGAATCACGTACCCCACAAAAAACATGTTCAAGTCCTAAGCCTGGTTCCTGTGGGTGTGAGCCCATTTGTAAATAGGATCTTGGAAGATATGATTATTAGTTAAGATGTGGATTCATTAGTGAATAGGATCTTTGAAGATCCTATTTAGATAAAGCCAAATTGAATCAGGATGGGCCTTAACCCATGTGACTGGAGTCCTTATAAGCAAAGGGAATACAGATACAGTCAGTCAGTAGAAGCAAACACAAGGAGAGAGATCACCACGTGACAGGGAATTGCTGGAAGGCCACTGGACTCCAGGAGAAAGCAAGTCCTCCCAATATCTTGATGTTGGGTTTCTGGCCTCCAAAACCATGAGACAGTAACTTCCTATTCTTTAAGCCAACCCATTGTGTGGTATTTGTCATAGCAACCCCAGCAAACTGAGCAAGCAGTATTGCCAGGTGCCCAGGGTGTCTGTTCCTTGGTACAATCATGGCTTAAATAGCCTCTTTGCTACTATTCATTCAGGACTCTCAGCCCTGGGGACCTCCATCCTCACTCTCGCTATGTTCTTGTAGCTTTCTGAAAGGTAAAAACAATTTGACTTTCCCCCAAAGGTACCACCACATTCTGGTGTTCAGGTAGTAGGTGAAACAGAATAGGAATACCTTTCATCTGGATGATAACAGTTATACTTGGAGTGGTTTGACACTTTTTATATTAATGCAACTCATGATGTCTAGTGACTAACATACCCTAGGAAGGCCGTGAGATGGTCTCCATTCACTGGCCCTACAATACTCTTGCTTCATTTTCTCTCAAAGCTTGCCTTCCATGATGGTTAATTTCACGTGTCAATTCAACTGGGTTATGGTGTCCAGCTGTTTGGTCACGCAAGCATTGGCCTGACTGCTACTGTCAGTGTATGCTGGGGGTTTAAATCATCAGTCAGTCACTTGCATCTATGGTTGACTGCATCTACAGTTAGCAAAGGAAATTGCCTTCAGCAACGAGAGAAGTCCTCTCATTCAATCAGTTGGAGGCCTTAAAGCAAGAACTTAGGATTTCAGCAGTCAGAAAGAAGAATTTCTATCTCTGCTTCAGCTGTTCAGCTACTCCCACCGAATGCAGTTTCACCCTCATCTGTTTCCAACTTGAGGCTTTTCCTGGGGAATTCAAACTCACCTTTATCCAGTTTCCGACTTGTGACCTAACCTACAGAATTTGAATTTGCCAATCCCCATGTCTGCATGAGCCAATTCCTATAACAAATCCCTTTCAATTAATGCACATACACAAATACACATATATGACTAGCACACTTCTTTCTCCTTGATTTGTCCTTCTTGCACAATTATTGTAGTATTTTAGGATAAAGCAATGGTAATAGAGAAATAAGCAGCTTTAATTTTTGTTTTCTGTTATAATCCAATATTTCGGGTTCCATTTTCTAATCAAAACATTCATTCAACTAATAATTATGGATTGAGTACCTTGGGTCAGGAATGACCTTCATGGATTTACAGAGAAGATAGTCAGGAGGAGATTGGCCAGTTTAAAAAATGGCACCATGGTATGGCAGAAAGAACACTGGGTGGTCATTCAGGGTCCTGCAGCCTATTCAATGGAGTAACAATAGCTCACTCCCAGAATTTTGAGACAAGGTTACTTTAAGTTAGGCAGATTCAAAATATAGTTGATTTACCCCATCAGTATACATATACAAGAGTGTTCAAAGCAGCACTATTCACAATACTCCAGCACTGAAAACCCAAAATGTCCATCAATAGTATAATGGATTAATAGATTATATATTGAAATAATGGATTACTATACAACAATGATATGAATCAATTAATTGCTGCATGCAACAACAGAGATATGACTTAGAAACACGTTGAGCATAAAGAACACAACTATGAGTTTCATTTATGCAAAGTCAAAAGCAGGCAAGATTAACCTATGTTAGAAGGCAGGATAATGATTTTTTTGAGGGATCAGTGGTTTAGATGTGCAGGTGGGTGGGGACAAAGGGGATTTGTAGGATGTTCATAATATTCCATTTCTTGACTTGTCTGCAAGCTATATAGGTCTGATTACTTTGTGAAAATGTATTGAGCTGTACACTTATAATTTGCACACTTTTCTGTTTGTTTATTATACACCAATAACATGTTTACAAGAAACACTGATACTAATAGGAAGCTCTATAACCCAAGAGACTTCCTGAAAATGTGTGGGACAGAGGCTTAGGATGCTCCCAGTTCATTGTATGTGACCTGGCGTAAGCACAGAAAAGGAGGTCTAAAACTGTGATGATAATTATGAGAGCCTGTATGCAATCAGTTACACTGTGCTCTGTACGAAAAGATGGTGAGAAAGAAGATTTGGAGTGGGAAAATGTAGTTGTGCTGACCCCTCAGTGCTCAGCAGAGAGAGGCTACATCAGGAAAGCAGAAATATTCTGGGCACTAAAGATGCACGCAGTTGTGGGCAGGGGCAATTCATAAACCTTGCTGTGACTTAGACGATATGTCTATCGGGGTCATCTGTCTCTATTTCTTCTCATTTCCCACAACCAAGTAACCTTCCAACACAAATCCAATTTTCCCAGGCCAGGGCATACTGGAGAGTTGGAAAAGAATATTGTAGCCACTGCAGAATGGCCATACTCAATAAAGCAGCATCCTTTCCAGGCCTTAGATATTTGTGAGGTTCCTGAGTATAAACACATCTGAAAACACCATGATGAAATTGGGTTTCTGGACCTGTTGAGAAAAGAAACAGGTCTTAGACTGTAGTGACTCCCCCAAAGCATAGGTCCCGGAGACCCAGCATAAACATAAGCCTCATATGTGTTTTCATGTCACAGACATCCCCATACTCTTGGGGTTACCAATAGGCTAGTTTTGGGGGCCTGTACCAACAGAGGCTTGAGCATACGCTGGTCCCCATAGCTCCCCATCACCCAGGAGGGAAGAGGGGCTGGGTCAACCTTTCCAAGGATAAGCCTAGTCAGGCTTTACAGTAACCAAAAGCTTCAGGACTCAAACAGCCAGAATAAGGGGTCCATTTCCTGTCTTAGGGGTTCATTTGAGTTGGATGGCATCTGCCCACTAATAAGTATAGAAGCTAAAGTATGTGACTGTGGGTCCTGGGGAACCTCTCAAACCAGACTGGTCAGTGAGATCAGAGTATTAAATGGCAATGGCAAGCTCATAGGAAGATGCTTTTGCTGCTTTGTTCTCTAAAGCAGAGCTTTCTATCCCCTACAGGGGATGAGGCTTCTGGGGCATGTTCCTTGCCCTGGTAAAAGTGACCATGGGTGGGGAAAGAAGAGAAATCCAAGTGATGCCAATGTTGTGAGCACAGACATGGAAACCCCTAGAGTGGAGGTCTGGGAAGGACCTACTCGCACAGGGGCTATGACTCTATCCTGGATTCTATACTGGATTCTACACTGTATTCTATTCTAGATTCTACACTGGAGTCCAAGATGGGAACAACAGAGGCAGTAGGTGCTGGCCGAATAGCACTGAGCTAGCTTGCTTGCTTGTTTACACAGACTCTACCTTATTTCAGAAAGAATTTGAGAGCCCCAGAATTCATGTTTAATACCCACTTGCCTTCAGGATGTCATACATCAGCTTTTTTTCTCTCTTCTATTAATCTCTGAACCCACATTTTTCACACTTGCTCATGAAAACTTGACTCATTTTCTTTCTACAGAGACAATCCTGGTGAAGGTTGGTGATTAGCTACTGCCTAAGAGGTACAAGAGGTTGTGTGTCGCAGGGGGACGTGTATGGGCCAGAGCTGGAAGACCACTGCCTAAGTGTGACCCTGGGCCAGCCACTCCTCTCTGAGCTTAGATTTTCTCATGTGTAAAATGAGGGGCCAGAAAGAGATAATTCCTAAGTTTCCTTCCAGTTTTACAACAGATCAGTTAGGAGTCTTATCTTCAGAGTCAGAAAAATCCTGGGCTCTGATCTCTGATTCCATCCCTAGCTGTGTGACTTTGCAAGTTATCTCTCTGAATCTCCATGTCCTAATTTGTAAGATAAAATAAATAATAATCATACTCCGGAATCACAACGAGAGTGGATGAAACAATGCATGCATGGCATTTAGTGAAGCACATGGCATGGTGTAATAAAGAGCAAAAGGTAAAAGAGCAGGGGTTCTGTGTTTCTGAGTCTGAGATTAGTGGTAAAAGAATGCCAGATGGGGTTGGGGGGAGACTGCAGTCACGTATAAAACCATGGAGAATGGTGTGAAAGGTTCAGAAATGGTTGAATTATCATCAGATCTGTCCCCCAATCCTTAAGTCCCCAGCCCTGTATTTATGGCTGGCATTGGAAGCCCCCCACCCGCATGTACTGCTGTGAAACATCTTTTCTATGGCTACATTGATGACAGCTCCTGAGATTTTAGTGTGCATTTATGGAGGCTAATGACACTGCGAGAAGGAGAATGGCGCTGAACAGTCAATTTTGTTTTCATCTTACAGAGAACAGTAAGCTATTAAGCACAATCTGTGCTTAACAGCAAGATGCAACAAATAAGCTGGGGCTATCTCTCCTGGTGTGCTCAGCTAAAGAGCCTCCTTTAAGATAACAGCATCAACTATACCTTCATTTAGAAATGGATTTGTTATTTAATGAAGCACTGCCTAAATAGTTGGTCTTGGCCCACTGATCTAGCAGTCAGTCACACACATGCCCTCAGTGCCCCCAAATAATAGGATTTTGCTTCCATTTCTGAGTTCTTTCGAATTTTGTTGTCATCGATGATGATACACTAATTGCATAGGCAGAAACACATGCTTTTCCTGAGCTTAAGAAAAATATTTTCTGGAACGTATCAAATAGATAACATCCTACTCATGATGACAAGAACGTGTGAGGAGTATTTAGAGGTGTCTAATCCTAAATTTTGATGAGTGTACAAATTAGAATATATAGATACTGAAAATGGATATATTTTTATCTGTTCCAAGTTCACCCACTTCTAAATAAGCATTTTGCTCTGCATTGCTTTCCTTCCCAAAGAAGCTCACCAAGCATTCTAGGTGTGATGAACATGGACTGTGTTATATAGGGAGCAGAAATGTTGTTCCATCTTTGGGTCAACTCATAAATCCATGTGAAAGGCCACTGAGGGATTATTTGAATCTGAAAGAAGGAAAGAGCCCAAGCTCATTAAAATCCTTAGCAGATTTAGGTTCCTTATGGTCCCTTTTCATTCTTCTGGCTACTGATATCCAGTTCTCCCACACCCCCATATATTGAAAAGACTATTTTGTCCCAGTTCAGAGGATCTGGGGGCCTTGTCAAAGATCAGTTTACCATAGATTTGGTGGTCTATTTCTGCACTCTCAATTTGATTCCATTGGTTGCTCTTTCTATCTTTGTGCCTGAACCCTGCAGTTTTGACCACTGTGGCTTTATAATAAGTTTTAAAATTGGGAGTGTTAATCCCCCCACTTCATTTTTCTTTTTAAGGATGGTTTTTAGCTATTTGGGGTTTCTTTCCCTTCCAGATGAATTTGGTAACTAGCTTTTCCAAGTTTTCAAAGTAGGTTGATGAAATTTTGCTTGGTACTGCATTGAATCTGTAGATCAATTTGGGGAGAATTGACATCTTAACTACATTTAACCTTCCTATCCATGAGCAGAGAATGCCTTTTCACCTATTTAGATCTCTGATTTCTTTTAACAACGTTATGTAGTTTTCTGTGTGCAAGTCCTTTACATCTTTAGTCAAGTTCATTCCTAGATACTTGATTCTTTTACTTGCTATTTTGAATGGAATTTTTTCCTTAATTGACTCCTTGATTAGCCCATTGCTTGTGTATAGAAACATTACTGATTTTTGCACATCAATTTTATAACCTGTCACCTTGCTGAATTTGTTTATAGGCTCAGGTAATTTTGTTGTAGATTTCTCAAGATTTTCCAAGTATAGAATCATGTCATCTGCAAATAATGAGTTTTACTTCCTCCTTTCCAATTTGGATGCCTTTTACATCTTTTTTTTCCTGCCTGTTCGCTCTCGCTAGAAATTCTAGTACAATGTTGAATAATAGTGGTGACAGAGGGCATCCTTGTCTCATTTCTGATCTTAGGGAGAAAGCTGTCAGCCTCTCACTATTGAGTATGATGCTGGCTATGGGTTTTTCATATATGCCTTTTATAGGGTGGAGAAAGTTACTTTTGACTCCTACCATTTGAAGTGTTTTTAACAGAAAAGGATGTTTTGAATTTTGTCGAATGCTTTTTTAGCATCAATTGAGATGATCATATGATTTATCCCTTTTGATTTGTTAATGTGCTGTATTACGTTAACTAATTTTCTTGTGTTGAACACTCTTGCATTCCTGGGATAAAACCCACTTGGTTGTGGTGTTCAATTATTTTAATGTGTTTTTGGATTAGATTTGTTAATATTTTGTTGAGAATTTTTCATCTATGTTCATTAGGGAGATTGGTCTGTAGCTTCCCTTTCTTGTAGCATCTTTACCCAGTTTTGGTATTAAAGTGATGTTAACTTCATAAAATGAGTTAGGTAGTGCTCCTTTTTCCTCAATTTTTTTGGAAAAGTTGGAGCAGGAATGGTGTTAGTTCTTCCTGGAATGTTTTATAAAACATTCCAGGAAGGCTTCCCCTGTGAAGCCATCTGGTCCTGGGCTTTTCTTTGTAGGAAGAATTTTTTTTCTTATATGCTGTATGGCGGGGTCAAATTTCATTATTTTTCCATGTGAGTATCCCATTATTGCAGCACCATTTGTTAAATTTTTGTTTGCTTTTTTTGCTTTTTTGTTTGTTTTTGGTATGCGCAGGCAACGGGAATTGAACCCGGGTCTCTGGCATGGCAGGCGAGAACTCTGCCTGCTGAGCCATTGTGGACCACCTACAGTGTTTTTTGATTATTTTGCTTGTTCATTTTTTTGAGAAGTGCATAGACTGGGAAGCAAATTGGGTCTCCCGCATGGTAACTGAGAATCCTACCACTGAACTACCTTTGCGCCCCCTGTAGGAAGAGTTTTGATGACTTTGAATTTCTTTACTTCTTATTGGTTTGTTGAGATCTTCCATTTCTTCTTGAGTCAATGTAGCTTGTTTGTGTGTTTCCAGGACTCTGTTCATTTCATCTACGTCATCTAGTTCTTGGTGCTGCAGTTGCTCGTAGTATCCTCTTATGATTTTTTTTTTTTAATTTCTTCAGGGTCTGTGGTAATGACTTCCCTCTGATTTCTGATTTTGTTGATTTGCTTCCTTTGTCTTTTTTTCTTTGTCAGCCTTGCTAGTGGACCATTGATTTTATTGATTTTCTCAAAGAACCAACTTACGGTTTTATTGATTCTTTCTATTGTTCTTTTGTTCTCCATTCATTTAACTCTGCTTTAATCTTTGTAATTTCTCTTCTTCTATTTGCTTTGGGTTTGGTTTCCTCTTCTTTCTCAAGTTCCTCCAGGTGAGCAATTAAGTCTTCAATTTTTGCTTGTTCTTCTTTTTTAATATAGGCATTTAGGGCAATAAATTTCCCTCTCAGCACAGCCTTTGCCACATCCCATAAGTTCTTATATGTTGTATTCTCATTTTCATTAGCTTCCAGATAGCTACTGATTTCTCTAGCGATTTATTCTTTGACCCATTCGTTGTTTAAGAGTGTGTTATTTAATCCACACATATTTGTGAAAGTTTGTTCTTTGGTGGTTATTGGTTTCTGGCTTCACTTCATTGTGATCAGAGAAAGTGCTTTGAAAAATTTCAGTGTTTTTAAATTTATAAAGACCTTTTTTGTGCCCCAGCATATGATCTATCCTGGAGAATATTCCATGAGCACTAGAGAAGAATGTATATACTGGTGTTTTGGGGGTGTAACAATCTATGTATGTCTGTTAGGTCTAATTCATTTACTAGATCGTTTAAGTTCTCTATTTCCTTGTTGATCCTCTGCCTGGATGTTCTATCTATAGAGGACAGTGGTATACTGAAGTCTCCTATTACTGTTGAAACATCTATCGCTCCCTTCAGTTTTGCCATTGCCTGTCTCATGTACTTTGGAGCTCTGTGACTGGGAGCAGAAATGTTTATGGTTATTTCTTCTTGGTTAATTGTCCTTTTTACTAATATATAATCTCCTTCTTAATCTTTTATGATGTTTTTACATTTAAAGTCTACTTTGTCTGATATTAGTATAGCTACTCCTGCTTTCTTTTGGTTGTAGCTTGCATGGAACATCTTTTTCCATCCTTTCACTTTCAATCTATTTGTATTCTTGTGTCTAAGATGAGTCTCCATAAGCTGCTTATAGATGGATATTTCTTAATCCATTCTGCCAATCTGTATCTTTTAATTGGTAGGTTTAGCATGTTGACATTGAAAGCTATTACTGTAAAGGTGCTTCTTGAATCCACCATCTTATCCTCTGGATTTTATTTGTCAGATTTATATGTCCTTTTCCCTCTTTCTCTTTTTATCCTTTAGGCTACCCTTATTCGTGCTCTTCAATTCTGTGCCCTCCTCCAGCCCTCCCTTTCCTGTTTTTTACTTTCCAGCCAGCAAGAGTTCCCTTCAGTATTTCTTATAGAGCTGGTCTCTTGTTGACATATTCTCTCAGTCTTTGTTTGTCTGTGAAAATTTTAATCTCTCCCTCAGTTTTGAAGGACAATTTGGCTGGGTATAGAATTCTTGGTTTTCTCTTTCAGGATCTTAAATATATCATACCACTGCCTTCTCACCTCTATAGTGCCAGTTGAGTAGTCTGAATTCAGTCTTATGTGGTTAGCCTTGTATAAAGCAGACTGTTTTGCTCTTGCTGCTTTCAGGATTTTCTGCTTCTCTTCAACATTTGACAGACTGATTGGTATGTGTCTTGGGGTAGGCCTATTTGGATTTATTCTACTTGGAGTTTATTGGGCTTCTTTGATTTGCATGTTTATGTCTTTCATAAAGGTTAGGAAGTTTTTTCCCATTAGATCCTCCACTAATCTTCCTAGCCCTTTACTCTTCTCCTTTTGGGACAACGATGATTCTTATATTTGTATGCTTTATTTTGTCCATCATTTCCCTGAGATCCAAATAAAAATTTTCCATCTTTTTTGTCATTTGCTCTTTTGCGTGTTTAAAATCAGTTGTCCTGTCCTCTAGTTCACTTAGTTTTTCCTTTGCGTCTTCAAATCTGCTGTTGTGTGTCTTTAGTATATTTTTTATTTAGTCTACAGCACCTTGATTCTCAGTGATAAATGCAATTTTTCTATTTATTCTTTCAATTTCCTTTTTATGCTCTTCTACTATTTTTCTGGTCTCCTTTGTGTTATTAGCCATCCCACTGATTTTATTTAGTAAAGTTATATGAACATCTTTGATTAGTTGTTCCAATGTCTGTGTCACCTGCTGTTTTAATTTGGTCATTAGACTGGACTGTATCTGTCTGCATCTTCATATGGTTAGTGATCTTCTGCTGCCTTTGGGGCATGTAAATATCTTGATAGGGTTACTTTGGATGTTGATTTCCCTCAGTAGTCTAAAACTTTGTATTTGCGGGACAGGTATGAAGCAGGATGTGGGCATGGAGAGGGGCACAACAGTGTGGTGATTGGTTGTGGTGCAGGCACATGCATGGTTCAGGGACTCTATGCTGTGCTTCCATGTCCCTGTCTCCCTGTCCGTGCAATCCTGAGGGCTCCAGGCCTCCATTCTTCTGCTTTTTCAACCAGGGCCTCCCTGAGCTTTGTCAAATCTTTTCAATTCTTCTTGCTTAACCAATTGCTTTGTTGCTTTTTCCAGCTTCCTTCTTCTTTTAAGTGTTTTCCTCTCCTTTGACTGCAAGAAGGCTAGGGATCAAATTTTTCAATCTGTAGAGGAGGAGGTCGTGGAAGAGGTGAAGGAGGCAGCTTCTGCCACCTGTGCTCTGACAGAGATGTGCTTGGGGCCTAAACCTGGTCACAGGCCCCCAACCCTCCACCATACTCCAAGCACCAGTAATTCACTTTTAAATGTGAACAGATATCCAAATGTCACTAGATTTTTAGAGAAAGACTTTAATTTGAAAGACAAAGAAAAAAAAACTCAAAGGAAAAAGAGACAATAATGCAGAGGGCAGAGGGAGTATGCCATAGTGGTCAAGGGCCTGGTCTCTAATGCCAAGCTGTGATCTGAATCTCAGCCCTGTCATTCTCTACTGTGGACTCTTAGGCAAGTCACTTAACCTCTATGTGCCTCAGTTTACCCATCTGTAATATAAGAATTATGACACTACCTGCATCAAAAAAAACCAATGTGAGAAACAAATGAGTTAATACACATAGGATACTTAGGACAGCACCTGGCCCATTATTATATAAGTGCCAGCTGTTATTCTCAGAACCTATAATTTTTATGTTTATAAATTAAACACTAAAAATAAATAGAGAATAAGAAAGAGCTCTTAGAACTTTACGGCTAAAATTAAAAATGTGTTGAAAAGATTAGGGTGTTTGGGTGGTAGAATACTCACCTGCCATGTGGGAGACCCGGGTTCGATTCAGGCCCATATACCCCTCTCCTCCCCCCAAAAATATTGAATAGATTAGAAGATGAAGATGAGTAAATTTCCCAGAAAGTACAACAAGAGGTAGACAATAGAAAAGCAAGAAAATAAGACGATCAATTTTGGGGCATCAACATTCAATTATAAAGAGGTCTAGATATATTTTTAAAAGTTCCAGATAGAGAAAATGGGGGGAGGGGGAATGATGGGGAGGAAATTTTCAAAGACTATTTCCCAGAAATGAAATATTCAAGCTTCTACATTGATCAGTACTCATCAAGTCCCATACAGTGACTAATAAAAATTTGGAAAAAAGGAACAACAAGGTACAACATAGTGGAATTTCAGAACATTGGAGATAAATAACAAAATCTAAAGGCTTTGGAACGGGAGAGGGGAGCTCTGGGAAAGAGGCAGATTCAAATGATTGGAACTATAAATGGCATAGGATTGTGAAGAACAAAACTCGAAACTAGAAGATAATGGAATAATTCCTTCAAAATTCTGATTGAATTTCATTTTCAATTCATCTTTTTATACCCAGATCAACAATCAACAATCAATCAAGTGTAAGACTACAATAGCACATTTTTCAGGTGTCTAAAATCTCAAAAATTTACCACTTCTTAAAGATACCATAGAGTATGTGTCACCAAAACAAGGGAGAAAAACTATGAAGAAGAAGATCTGAGATTCAGGAACAGAGGATCCAGCCAGGAGAGAGGAGAAGAAAATCTTTAGGAAGATTAAAGGAGATCTCAGAATGGGGAAAGTGCAGTAGGCCAATCCAAATTAAAGCAAAGGAGGTTCAAATAAAGCTAAAAATATTCAACTATATGTAAAATTATATGGGTATAGTTTCATAGAACTTTTGGAGGATATGTATAAATTCAAATTTTAAAAAATGAGTTTAAAAATATATAATGTTATATAAGGAAATATTCATAGTATACTACCTCACACACCTATGAACAATATGTCATGGTCAAATAATTTTAAAATCTCAAAATGGATTTAATCCGAATTTATGATATAACTATACCAAACGAATTAGGAGAGAGCAAGATACAGAGATTATAAGAGAATGGGAAATAAATAAATATTGTTTAAAATCAATGAATAGAGAAAGAAATATATACATATTATTTACAAATATATTCCAGCCACAAAATAACTGAACGAGTTGACAACGTTTCAGAGTAAGGTGGGTGAGGCCACAAGAAACTGCCAGTATTGGTAATAAATCTTTTAGCACAATTGACTTTTTAAACCATGTGCAGGTGTTACTTTGATAAAAACAAAAATTAAATTTTGAAAAAAGAATGGCTCTACTGTCCCAGTTGCCACCCTCATTCATTCTGCATCCAAGGACACAAATGTTTAGGATGCTTTGTGCAAACATTGATATCTACCACCTAATATCCTGAGGAGTTGTTTTCCTTTAGGTATAGAAATAGCTCACACTAACATTTCCCTAGGGTCCCTATAAAACCTACATCTGTCAGTATAGACGTTTCATCCAAGTTAGTGGACTTTTTCATGCAGATCTAAGTGTATACCTAATAGCTCACAGCAGATGCAAAAGCAAATGAATAAATACGGACTCTGGAAATCTCTAGCTTACCGTTGCTAATATTATCACCATTTAAATGGTTTGTGGGGGAATGCACTGGAATATAGCCAAGACACAGAGAAATGATGTTCAATGGAGATTATAGAGTCTGTGCTACGTAAAGCACAAATAATTGAGTATGAGCAGGAGGGCAAGTAACATTAGCCTCATGCTGACCCCAGAGGAGGAGTTTCCCCACTGTGTGGCTACTCACAAATAGATCCAACAGAGTCACAGAATGTTGGATCTGAAAAAAATCTCAGAGATCATTTAGCTCAATCCTTTAGTTTTACTAATGAGGGAATTGAGACAGGTTGGCAGAATCACAAGCAGTTGTCAAATGTGGTTACTTCTGTTTAGAAGGTGACATTTAGACTGGGTTTTACAGTTTGGTGAGACGTGGGAAGGTTCTAGAGAGGGATTAAAGATTGTGCTGAATCAAATGAAGGATACAAGAAGCCACACCTTCACTGAAAGAGAACTTGTTATTTAAGATACCCTGTATAGGCTAAGTTACAGTATTTCTCCACAGAGGATCAAGGTGCAGAGAATTTGGAGAAGTAGAAATTACTAAACACATGTGCCATCTACACAAAAGCTCATCTGCTATATTTCTGATTCCAACAGATTCTCATCGTTTTGTGCTTAAATCTCATTTCCTCAGCATTTCACCACCTGTTGCATTTAGTATTACCTCTAACCAAGGGATTCTCTTGTTTGTGCATTCCTCTTCCTCCCAATCATTCATTTAAAAAAAATGCAATTATAAGGCAAATACTCACTCTGATCCCCACAGAGACCATAAGCTTATACTTCACATAGAAGAAGGCTTACTTCTTTCTTTTTTTTTAAATTAACTTCTGATCCCTGCTTGCCTATCCATGACCAAACATCTCCCCAAACCCACAATGACATCAGGGTTTTAACAACTTATGATATGGCTTTTAATCAAAGGATATTTCATGGTCTAATTAGATCTTAGTCACTTGTTCCTCAAATTACAAGACTGGAGAATATTAATAGATTCATCAGACATGATTTCCTCTTACAAAATGCATGTTGCTTTGTCACCCTATTATAACAGATTTTCTTAAGAGCTCAAAAGCCTACCCTTTAAAAATTATTAGATAGAGATAGAAAGTTATGAATCTCCCAAATAAAACAAACATCCACAAAACCTACTGCCTAATTAAAGTTCTAGGTTCCATTACCAATACCACTGGAGATAAATTTGTGCTCTTCCTGGATCCCACCTTCCAGACCAGCCCTCTCCTAAGACAATAACCCCTGATTTGAAGCATAGTTTCTACATGTGTATATATATATATATATATATATATATATATATATATATATATATATATACACACACACACACCCCAACTGCATATTGTCTAAATGTGCTGGCTCCTGAATTTTATAAAAATGTATGTAGCTTACTGTGTGCATGTAGTCTTCTACAACTTGCTTTTTAATTCAACACTAAGTTTCTAAGATTCATCTGAATCATGCTGTTGCATATAGCTGTAGTTCATTCATTTTCAATACTGTAGAATATACCATTGAATGAATATATCATAGGTATTTATTTGTTCTCGTATTCTTGAACATTTATATTGCGTCGTTTTTTTCTATCATGAACAATATTATCAGGAATATTGTTGAACGTGTCCCATGGAGAATGAACAAAGCATTGCCTAGTATCTAGACCTGTGAATGGAGTTGTTGAGTTCAAGCGTATATACATGCTCTGCTTTACAATACCTATTGTTTTCCAAAGTGTTGGTACTAATTTACACTCCCACTAGCATTATAAGAGCCATCCTGTTTCCCCATTCACATTATTGTCCACACTTGGTATTGCCAGACATTTTTAAAATTTTGCCAATTTAGTAGGAGTATAATGTCATTGTAATCCTAGTTTACATTACCCTGATTACTAATGAGGCTGAGCCTGTTTTCATGTTTTTAGATTCTCTACCATCTGGGTCCTAAAATTCCAGGTGATTCATTTTATAATATTGCATATAAAAATATTCATCGACCCGAAAATTTTGCTTAGGAGGATGGAAAATAAGACACATCAGTAAACACCAAGTAGCTCTGAGTTACTGTTATCACTTTGCAACATACATTCTTATTGACTCTGTAATCATTCAACAAATCCTCCACTAAGCAGAAGGCTTGTGGTTTGGGGATTTGCTCAGTTCAAAAGATGAACATGGGAACTTTAAGGGAATTTTACCCCTTTGCTAGTAATTGGTTCAGAAAGAGAGATGTGAACCAAGTCTGTTTAAAGAGATACAAAGGGGGTTGCTGGAGATGTCTGGAAAAATACTTCCTTACTTTCCCAAGTATCTATCTTTTCCTAGACGTGAAGACTCTTTCTGGATCTCAATTTCTGTAAACAATAAATATCCTTTTTGCTTGAGCCAATTTGGATCTGGCTTTCTCTTACTTCAAGCAAAAGCACCTGATACAATTTGTGTTGTTAAACAACACACACTATGCTGTAAACGAAACAAACTATGAACCATGAAGAGCATTCTTGATACTTGTAGATAGTTGGCCAGTGGCAAAAGGTACAAGCTCATTGACGAACTTTGGGTCCCCTTATTGTCGCTACGGTGGTGGATGGGGAAGTGATGAGCGGTGGGAACCAGGCAGCAGAGAATATTCAGACATCTGGAATAGAGGAACACAGGCTTTGTTACCTGATTCAAGGCAGGGTTTGAAATCCCCTGAATAGGGTCATTTGGAATAGTTGTTATTGATTAAATTCCATCCCAGCCATCTCCTCAACAAGCTAATACCACCCAACTCTGATTGCTCTCTTATCCACTTTCTCAGCTCTTATGTGAAGTGCTCAGCTCGTATCCAGTTTTGGCATCTTGCTTACGTATAGTTGTCTTCTTGCTATTTCATAATTGTCTTTTTGGTCTTTCCTTCTAGGGTGCACATATCCTAAGGGAAGATGGCATGTCACCTTCCACTTTGCAGCCTCCTGTCCACCCAGAGTGAACATTGGCCCTGCTTCCTGTGGTCTTAAGAGAGCCATCAGCCAGCCCTCTCTGAGTCTTGATTCCCTTCTTTGTTACAAGAATGACAGTGTGAGACTGTGGGGTGGATTGTGACAACACATAATAAGTACCATTAAATAAATGGTAGCCACTGATGCTGATGACTGCTGTTGGTTGAGGGCATGAGTGCTTAAAGCCCAAGATGGCCCTAGTGTAGCCCAAGGCTGGGTCTAACCTTAGGACATTTTCCAGGCCAGAACACAGTCCTTGGTCCTTAAGAGACTGGAATATTATTCCTCTTCAGGAGAAGTAAAACTGATTATTGAATTATATTCTTTACAATAAAGTAGAACTATGCCAAGTACATGTCAACTGAAGAAAGATGATCTTGTGATCAAATCAGAATCACCAAAAAACTGTTGACTACTCTTCCACAGGCAAAGCCACTAGCTCCACGAACCAGTAAAATACTAAGTCTATGACCTTAATATGAAGAAAACCAGCCACCCAATCGATACTAGTCTTGTCTACACATTCCAAAACAAAACAACCCTGACTTTAGCCTTTTATTTTGGGGGGGGGGGGGGGTGGCGGGGAGGGAAGTGCATGAGCCAGGAATTGAACTCGGGTCTCCCAGATGGCAGGGGAGCATTCTACCACTGAAATACCCATACATCCTCTAACACTAACTTTAGAAAAGCAGATGCTCTCTGAACATGTGTGTTGTGTTCTTTAATAACTTAGTGTGCTCATAGATACTTTATAAGAGCTGCCACAGTTTTAGTATCAAGGTTCAAATTTTAGCACCATGAAATATGATGTATCCAATTACAGGCCATAAACGTAATCTTAAAAGAACAATATCCAAAGTATGAGTTAATTTAGAGTGGAGTATATTCCTAAAATAATTACTTATTCAGAAAAAGACCAAGGAATGGCTGACACCTCCAAAATCACATTATTTCCATTTTTCACATTTTATAACTATATCCTAAGAAATAGCAAAGAGGTCAGAGAAAAATTTAGAAATCATATAAAGTATGTCAAACTATTTTCACATGGTACGGAGGCAGATATTTGATAAGCAGACTAGGAGGAAGGAAGAAATAATAAAACAACAACAGGAAAGGAAACAGGAAACCCAAAACGAATCCAGCCTAAACTGAATATTGTTTTTATAAGAAAACTATTTAAAATTTCAACTGCTATAACTGAGGGGAGAAAAATATGAATTTTCATTTTCTATCTCCTTTTCACTATTAATTGTCCTGATTATGTTTAGGATTACCATCAGTAGAAGAAACTATAAATTAAACATCTTTCCAATCACACTAAATAATGAAGTTCATAATGAGCCCACAATAATGGGTCTCTTCTTCTTGGAAATTGCAATTTACTTTATTTTTCTAACCCAGGAACATCTGTTGTGGTTTTAAAAGGTTGCTAAGGAAAGGTTTTTAAAAAGTGATACAAATCAAGCAAAATCTATTCTGTTTTTCACTAGAAATATATTATGCTTAAAATTTAAAGTTTTATTTTACATTATGAAATCCACTTAAGGTTTTGCTCATTCTTCATGTTCATGAAAAAATTATTCCTCTGCCAGGGGTGAGAGGAGTTACTAAATGTAATCTCTGATTGGAGAATTAGAGCAAAGCAGTTCCCCTAATTATCATACCCCACATTCATTTCATTATTAGCAAATCCTTCAAAATACTCCTGCCTTAAGGTAATGCCATGATACATCCTAGAGTATGTTGGGCAGTTAATTTAAAAGTATTGGCAAAGTCCCTTGAGGAGCAGGAGGAAAAATATTAAACTTTCCCACTTGGGAATGCCCTGATACAGTTTCAAACACTAGCGACTCCCAAGTCAACAGGCCAAGCCCTAGATCTTGAAACTTGCCTTTGTGAAGCTTATTTCTATAGTGGAGAACCTAAGCCTATCTATAGTTATGCCTAAGAGTTACTTCCAGAAAACCTCTTTTGTTGCTCAGATGTGGCCTCCCTCTCTCTAAGCCCAATTCCATAAGTAAAATCATTACCCTCTTCCCAAATGGGACATAACACCCAGGGGTGAAAGTCTACCTGGTAACATGGTACATGACTCTCAGGGATGAGCCTGGCATTGTGGAATTTACAATGCCTACTTGACCAAAAGCGGGGAAAGAAATGCAACAAAATAAGATATCAGTGGCTGAGAGAGTTCAAATAGAATTGAGAGGCTATTTTGGAGGTTACTCTTATGCAAGCTTTAGCAAGATATTACTAATTAGTTTGGTTTGCCAAACCCCAACCAAAACAATTCGTATTAACCTTAAAGAACCCCTAGGGTTCCAAGTGAGATTCTACAAAAGGTTCATGTACTAAGATTAATTTCCAGAAACCTGTAACCTCTTAGGCCAGATAAGCCCTGAAACCCAGAGGGGCCAGTCTCTCCAAGAACATCAACTAGTTCCATCCCCCTATCCTATATTATTGACAGGCCTTTCCAATATGAAAAAGTTAAAATGGGCATAGCCCAAATACCCCTAAAGATTGGGAGAAGAAGGATTAAAGGAGAAGGAGGAGTTATAACAGAGAAGATAGGATTTAACAAATAAGTATGACTGCTGAATCATTACATCAATTTTTTTTTTAGTCTCCAGTGTTTTGGAGCAGCTAGAAGTAAAGACTGAAAATTGTGGAACAGTAACCCATACTAAATTCTGAAATCTCTTCTATAACTACTTGTTATAGTGTACTTTGAAATTTATTACTTTTTTTGCATAAATATTTCATACTTTTAAAATGTTAAAAAAAATACTCCTGCTTCCAACTACTTCCAGTCACCTCCATCACTAGCCCCAGTTTGAGAACACCTTCATCACTCAGCTGGAATCTTGAATAGCCTGTGCATTTTCCCATTTCTTCTACTGCTCTCTTAAATCCCATTCTCCATGTAGTAACTTCCTTTCATAGAATAAAATTTAATATCCTTGCCATGGTCTGATCTGGCCCCTGTCTACCTTTCTGACCTAATCTTCTACCACTCCCCCCTTGCTCAATGCACTCTAGTCCCACTGACCTTCTTCCAGTCCCACTAAATATGTTAAATTCATCCCCATCTCAGGACCTTTGCACTTGCTGTTCCCTCTTCCTGGAATGCCCTTCCCCCAGATATTCAAAAATCTCAATCTATCATTTCTTTCACATTCCTGAAGAAAACCAGACACCCAGTTGATACTAGTCTTGTCTACACATTCCAAAACAAAACAACTCTGACTTTAGCCTTTTTGAAATTTATTACTTTCAAAAATAAATTTACTTTGTGTTAACTCTTCAAAGACGCCTTCCCTTGTTACCCCTTCTTAAAAAGCCTGACCTTCTCAAGTTGCTGTCTGTCAACTTACCCTTCTTCATTTTCATCTAAGTTTAATTATCTTATATTACATTATGCATATCTGTGGATTTGCTTATTGTCTGTTACTTCTACCAGAATGTAAATTCCTTGAAGCCAGGGATTGTCTTATCCATTGTTATATTCGTTAGGACCTAGAACAATGCCCAGTCCTCACTAAGTGTTAAATGAATGAGCAAATGAGTGAATGAATCTGTTCTCCTAAGAACTGCAGAACTAAGAGTCACAAAATTCAAACAAGTCCCTTCTTCAAATGAAATATTTTATACATTATTGTAAGCTGGTTGTTGCTTATATCCTCAAGACGATCCAAGTTGCACCGCCTTAATGCTAGGGGCTCTCATCCTGCAAGCCCACCTTGTAATGAAGTCCTCAGGGATTAAACCCTCTTGGTGAAGTCAGCTCTGGACAGCCTCAGATTGCACAACAGCAAAGGATTCTGTAGCTA
Organism: Tamandua tetradactyla; assembly: GCF_023851605.1. Taxonomy (NCBI): domain Eukaryota; kingdom Metazoa; phylum Chordata; class Mammalia; order Pilosa; family Myrmecophagidae; genus Tamandua; species Tamandua tetradactyla. The sequence continues at coordinate 150,133,178 of NC_135328.1, read as the reverse complement.
CATCTCCCCCCCGCCCCGCGAAAAGCATTTGCTGATCCTCAGAGGAAGTTTAGACAAGACGTTTATAAGCTGCAGAGAGCAAATAGGATTAAAACTGGCAAGTTTTCAGCATTTTCTGTTTCTTCAAGTTTTCAGAACGGAATATAGCACTAACCACAAATGAAAACAGTGTCAAACACAGTTTCACTTTACCAAAGCTATTAAAACCCCAGATGAATTGAATTAACTTTAAAGGTATGGGGCCAAAATCTGCCTAACTATCCCATATAACAGCCATTGAATTCAATGCTAAGTAAACATCAATAAAAGATAGAGGTAGCTTTAATCTGATAAATTCCCCGGTTTAAATTAACAGATGTCTTTGTACTGTTCTTTGGACATGCTACCACGTTTATCTGAATTTTATTTTAACTTTTGTATATGCAAAATAAATAAATGGGACAAGAGGGAGTATGAACAAAGCTGTAACATATATCAGTAGGATTTTTTCCTCCCTGCTCAATGGGACAGACTTTGGCTAAGAGACTCCAAAGATAATGTGCTTAAAGATCCTCTCTAAATAAAAATAATAACCCATCCAGTGGTAATATCTATAATCGTACTTATTGTTCTGCACCAAATCCCTTGAGGCACTCTTATTAGGACCTGACCCTAAATATTGGCTGGGAGGTACATAACAACTCTGCATCCCAGCCAAATTAATGTATCTACTCAATATTCTCTTTGCCCATATTTGTCCCTTCTGCTCATTTTTGTATTTTCTGTATGTGCTGGTTTGAAATTATGCAGTACCCTAGAAAAGCCACGTTTTAATCCTAATCCCATTTTGTAAAGGCAGCTGTTTCTTCTAATCTCTATTCAGTTTGTATCTTTGAAACTGTAATTAGATCATCTCCCAGGAGATGTGATTTCATCAAGAGTGATTGTTAAACTGGATTAGGGGAGATTCAGAGAGAGCAGAGCAGAACAACATAGCCACAAGAAGCAGAGTCCACCAGTCAGCAACTTCGGGAGATGAAGAAGAAAAATGCCTCCCAGGGAGCTTTATGAAACAGGAAGCCAGGAGAAGAAGCTAGCAGAAGATGCCGTGCTTGCCATGTGCCCTTCCAGATGAGAGAGGAATCCTGACTGTGTTCACCATGTGCCTTCTCACTTGAGAGAGAGGGACCCTGAACTTCATCGGCCTTCTTGAACCAAGGTATCTTTTCCTGGATGCTTTGATGGGACATTTCTATAGACTTGATTTAACTGGGACATTTTCTCGGCCTTAGAACTGTAAGCTAGCAACTTATTAAATTCCCCTTCTTAAAAGCCATTCCATTTCCGGTATATTGCATTCCGGCAGCTAGAAAACTAGAACACTGTATGTCTTCTTCAGTCACTAAGGTCTATGTCACAATTCTACCCACTACAGAGGCTGTTCTCAACCTCTGGCTACCCAAGTATACACCAATCTCTCACTTCTTCAAAGTCCTTGTTACTAATAATGCTTCCTTTCATAGCGTCTTTTACAGTTCCCAAAGCAAGTCACAAAACAAGTCTGGGAGACAAGGCAAATATTATTATTCCATGTTACAAATGAAGAAAAGGAGAGCTTTCTAGGCTAAGGGATCCATGGAGGGCCCTTCTGTCTTCTCTTTCCCTCACTGTCTTCATCAAACAATGCTTAGATAATGGTTTTGCCTCCGATTAGGGAAGAAAGTTTGCCTCACAAGTCTGGCCACATAATACATACCGTAAAATGTCTGTTGACTGGTATGGTGGAAAGAGTCCTGGTTCAGACTTGTAATTTCTAGCTGTAGGATTTGTGGCAAGTCACTGAGCATGAGATTCTTCATTTGTTGGAAAAGAGAGGGTTGGGTTTAAAGTTGCTACTAACTTTCTGATCCTGTAATTCATGAAACATAGGCCCACAGACATTGCATCTCCTTGGCTGACATCTTCTGAGGGTACCATCACGAGATCTTCATCGATCTCAAGTTGGCAAATTCCCATACTCAAAAACCCCTGTAAATGTGATAGAGGTTCTGGGCTGCCATGAGCCCCTGAAACCTAGTATTCCTAACTCCTTTCTCAAGAGAGTCATATTTGTGACGTGACCATTACACCCCTTATCCCAGGTAATCCTGACCACATGTATGCTTTCAAGCTCTATGTAACTACTGAACTTCCAGAACCCCCCTAAAACTCTACCTTTTCCAATTCCTGAAGTTAATCGTGTTGACAGAGGGATCTACAATTGTTCCTAAAATGGAAATTCCTTCCCATTTTTCTCCCATGGAAATCATCACTCCCCAAACCAAGGAATAATTCTCAAAATCAGAGATGCTGTAAGTTCAAAATCCTGAAGTAATTTTTCATTTCACCTTCACTTTGCCTCATTCCTCAACTCTACTCTGAGCACCTCTTGGCAATCCTTCCAATGCACCTCCACCCCCAGCCCAAGACTTCCTCAGTTATGGCAGCAGGATTCCAGCTGCCCTCCCAGAAACTCTTCTTCCCTCTCCCTAATCTGTCCTACACACAGCAGACAAAATAACTCCTGGATCTTGGTTTGGCTATGCTGTTGCAGGCAGCCCCTGGTTGTTAAAGCCACTTCCTGTTGCAGCAGGCAGGCCCCTGTTTAATCAGACTATTCCCTGCTGAAAAATCTCCCAGGCCTGAGGACAGTAATAGGCAGGATAAGAGAAGTCCCTGTGAAGCCTCCTCCCCCCTAACTGCTCATCTGCTTCTGTAAACTCAGCTTCGTGCCCTTCCCGATTTAAACCAGCCAATCGTTTACCTTGTCTTTAATGTGTCATCTTGTCTATATAAACTGATGTTAATCTTTTGTTCGGGGCTGAGACTTATGGTCATAGATGATAAAAACCTACTTCCTGAAACTTCCGAGCCTTGGCCCAGTTTGTTCTGTTACCATGTAACATTCTGGGATGTTTGAAGTCTTGTCCCTGTTGAGCACTACAATGCGACCTGACCTCTATCCACACAAAATATTCTGGGTGATAGGAAGATCAGATAAGAAGAGATAAAGAGGAGGGGGTAAAGGAAATGATGAGTCTGGTACTGTGACCCGTGTAGAAGGAAGTCCTTTGAAGGTTCATGAAAGTTGATGTGGGAGGGTGTGACTTCTCCAGTGTGGGATGGACCAGTTCTTGACAGATCTCTTCCACCCACATGCCATATAAGCCACACAAGACCAATGGACAGAGATCCTAGAGATTGTCCTGCGTGAACTGACATGGCTGCTGAGCTTGAAGACCATTTCCCTCCCACTGAACTACACTAGAGAGATAGAGCTTGCAGGTTCAAAATTTCTGGCTCCTGGCTAATAATGATTCTTGGCTCCAAGAGAGAATACGGTAGAAGGAGAAGCATCTGCTTTGTCAGGAGAGTATGCACTTCTGGCCACAAAATGTGTGGAATTGGGCACAATGCATATAAAGAAACGTGCTTTATGAACAAAAGGGCCACAGATACACTTTGATGTGCTCTTATCTTTGGCCTTGTAGAATTATTCGCCTTATGCAGGCCTGTTCCAATTCTGTAGGTATGGGTGATCTGTGAGGTGTCTTCCCTTTCACAGCCGTGCTCTGTTGTGAGAATTTTTAAAACATCCTCCACCTACACTGTGCCTGCCTTTGGGGAACCATCAAAATGGCACTGAGTTCTTTTATCTTTTGCTGAAAGAGGTAAAAAAAAAAAAAAAAAAAGGTAGCAAGAAGAAAGCCCAAGTTGTTTTTGCCTTCTCAAAGTGGAGCCTTTACTAACTTAAGAATATTATATACTAAATAATAAGAACGTTAGTTATCTTATTTGCTGAGTTCATACAGGTCTGCTGAATAATGCTGATAAATGCAATTTGTTCTGAAAAGAAATTTCATATTAAGACACTTGGTAAACACTTTTTGAGCACCCACATAGCATTCTCAAAAAGATGAAGCACTAAACATAGCTTTGTGGATTGACTAGAGAAAGTTCCTAACAATAATGCAAACTTGGAGCTCACTGGAAGCAAAAACCTTTTTATAGGTTCCCTGATCTTTCTTTTAAAAAGAAAAGGAAACGTTAGCATATACTTGTCTAAGACCATTATGGAGTTCTACCCATACCAGCTACTCACAAAATATTGACTCAAAGCAAACATGTCTACAAAAATAAAGATTGAGAATTAGAACATTTTTAATTTAGTTCACAAATTGTCTTTGGAGATTTAAAATAAGGAAATGCAAATGTTGAGTCTATTATAATTAGATGTATTTTTGAATACACAGTTCATAACGAATAGCAAATATTCAGGCTTCTCTTTTGCAGTGTTTCAATTTAAAATTACCTTTGTTTGTCTCTGGTGAAAACACTGCTTTAAAAGTATGGAATGCTAGTTTTTCAGGAAAGCTTACACATTTTAGCCAACCATAAACCCATCCACTCTCCACCCTAGACACCGTGAGGTCATCTATGCTATGACCCCCAGGAGGTGCTCCCCCACCCCACTCCCTCCAGCAACCCTCGGATAGTCCTCATGGCCGCCTGTACCCCACAGTGCAGGCACCTCAGCTTCAGCGTGTGCTGAGTGTCCACTGGAGGGCCAGCATTGAAGTAGGGGTTAGTGGCCCAAAGGTGCTGTCCCTGTCCTCAGGAGGCTCACAGTTTAGTCAACACACTCTTGGGATCTGAACCTTTTTCCCAAGTTGTCCCGGCAGTGGTTTCCACCTCACCACCTCACCCTCTTCCTGAACCTGCTGTGTCCCATCCTACTTGTTCTCCTCTCACACTTTGTTTTTATTTTTAACATGGGCAGGCACCGGGAATCGAACCCGGGTCCTCGGGCATGGCAGGCAAGCACTCTTACCTGCTGAGTCACCGTGGCCCGCCCACTCCTCTCACACTTGGGATGCAACATTGGGGAGCACTCACCAGCCATGAGCATACTCTTCTCAAACAGATGTCTGGTTCTTTAGACTCAGCAGCCCCTCAGAGCTGGTTCAGCCAAGTCCCTCCCATCCTGGTGTCCCTCAGCACCCTGCCCTTGGGTCTTGCCTGGGCAGCAGAAATCCCATGACCTGGGCAAGCCTCATGCTTTGGAACCAGACAAAGTTCCCGTGCCCCCATCCCTCCTCTGCTGCCGTGATTCTCCTTGTCCCCAAATCTCCAGCTGCTCCCCACTGCCAGACAAAGTACATTCTCCTTGGGCTGCCCTTCCTAATACCTGAAACCTACTTCCCACTATGCTCTCTCACAATTAAAGCAGAACTATTAAATCGGACTTCTCGAAATTTCCCCAAAATGCTTTGCACTGTCCCCCTTCTGTGCCTTTATTGAGCACATTCTTTTCTGCTGTCTCCTCCTGGTAAAATCCTCTGTACCCCTCAGAGCGCAATTTCAATGTGTCTCCTTCACTGAACACCCCAATCCAATAGCTCTCTTCTTCCTTAGATGTCTGTTAATGCTTTGTTGATTCCAACCTTCCAGACTGCGATTGCCTGCTGACTTGTATTATGGCTATCCACGCACACATTACCTGCCTTTTGGGTTGTAAAGAGCTTAAGGCGGAAATAAGCCTAATTTCCATTTTTATTGTGCACAGTGCTTACCCAGTGCATGTATATCACAAATGTTTCTTAAATGAATGAAAACAGGAAATGCAGGAGGCCTGGATTCTATCCCAATTTTAGACTGTGTAAAAAAAAAATCTCATAGTTACACAAGACAACAAAATTAGAGCTTATTTAAATGTTCCAACAAACAGAAGTTGACATTCCTTAGGTGCTTGGCGGCGAATTGACAGATGGAAACGTTAGTGCTAGAGGGGTGGTTTGCATAAACTTGAAATCTCCCTGGGGTACACATTTTCTACATCATTTTAAAAGGGAAGATACACAGATCTAAAGAGACACTATAAGAGGCTCTGACCTCATTTGATACACGTAATATAGACATAAGGGAAAGCTAAGATAACAATTCTAAGTTATGCTATTTCCAGGGAAACATGAGATAGAGAAATACAGTTTTTTTGTGTGTCCAAAACAAGAAGAAGCTGTCAAGTGGTCAATAAGCATTTTATCACTTGACTATTGATTTGGCATTAGGAATTTGGAATTAGGAACTTAGAGCCTACAAACTACAATTTTACATTTCCTCTCTTTATATTTATTCAATTTTTGAAAGTTGTTTCCTTTTAAATTTTCTTAATGAAGCAAAGTGAACTGCATTGGAGCAAAAGATTTTATGAGAAGAGATGGACTCAAAGGGGCCATGAGCTAGAAAAAAAAGTAAGTTCATTTCTCTTTATAAAAAAGCTGCCTACAGTCTGTGGCCTCCTTGCATGGATTTGGAAAGAGCCTCGGGAGACCTGGAGTCAAGTCCACAGTTTGTTGTTTTGGGCTGCCCAGGTCTGGTCAAGAAACTGGCCCTTTGTGATACTCAGGTTCACCATCTATCAACCAGAAATAGTAACAAATGCCCTACCTACCACTCCAGATTGAGGGACTCAGATGAGACAACAGAGCCTTACAATTATTATTACCACCACGATGTCTAGGCAGAAGGCTTACAGAGCCCCTGGGGAGTGTGGTGGGAGAGGAGAGGGTCAGAAGGGCGCCGGAAAGGCCAAGGGAGAGTCAGGCCTCCACGGACAGCCTAGACTCCCATCTTCGTGTCTATCAGGCAACGCACAGCACTTCACAAAGAACATGTGCGTGACCTCCCAGGGACTTTGGCCTCAAAATGTCAAAAGTTTAGGGACTTTCCCAGTGCCTGCCCATGCAAAAAGAAAAAAAAAAGTTTAGAAACTTTAAAGGTACATTAGAGATTATCAAATCCTAACCCAGTCATTATATAGTTGAGGCAACTGAGGCTCAGGTGTGTGGAAGCAAAACTTCCATTCCCTCCCTGGTTAGTGGCTGAGCCAGGACCATGACCCCGCAGTGGGGCCACATTTACAAACAGGGATACTGCAAAACCATATAAAAGCTCTATGCCTTGCTTGCATCTCTTTGATCATGAGTGCTGTGACATCTAAGTGCTATAGGATGAACTGTGTCCCCTAAAAGTTATGTTGAAGTCTTAAACCCCTGGTCCCATGAATGTAAGCCTATTTGAAAATAGTATTTTTGAAGATGTGATTAGTTAAGAACAGGCCTGTCATGGTCAGGAACATGTGTCAACTTGGCCAAGTGGTGGTACCTGTTTGTCTGGTTGGGCAAGTGCTGGCCTGTCTGTTGCACTGAGGACATTTCATAGAATTAGATCATGATCACGTCAGCTGCATCCACAGCTGATTCCATTTGTAATCAGCCAAAGGGGAGTGTCTTCTGCAATGAATGATGCTTAATCTAATCCTGGGAAGCCTTTTAAGGAGGATTCAGAAGAGACAGGCCCTATTCCTGCTTCGGCTGGGGAGCCTCTCCTATGGAGTTCGTCCAGACCCTCCATCAGAGTCGTCGGCTTCACAGCCTGCCCTGCGGATTTTGGACTCTGCATTCCCATGGTCACGTGAGACACTTTTATAAATTTTATATTTGCGAGTGTTCCCTGTTGATTCTGTTTCTCTAGAGAACCCTAATACAAGGCCCAACTGAATTAAGGTGAGCCATAATCCCATACGACTGATGTCCTCCTAAGAAGAGGAATTCGGATTCAGCTGGAGAGACAGACAGAGGGCAGAATGCCACGGATGCCGGCAAGCCACGGCCAGAAGACAAGAAAGAGGCACAGAACGGATTCTCCCCGACAGGTTTCAGTGGAAGCCCAGCCCTGCCAACACCTTGGTTTCAGACTTCCAGCCTCCAGAACTGTGAGACAAGAAATTCTTGTTGTTTTAAAACCCCCATCTGAGGTACTTTGTCACGGTAGCCGAAGCAAACTGAGACACTAAGGATGGCCTGTGGGCTGACAATTAGAATGGAGTTCTAGGTGGTTATAAGAGCCACTGAAGAGAACATGGAAAGGACAACTCCTAAACACCCCCACCAGCTCGAGGATAGGGGCGATGGCACTTGTTTGCTGTTCTATCGCTCAGACAAGATGGTAGGACCTGGCTCTAGACATAAACTAAGTGGGTGCTCCCCAGAAAATGTGTCTCCACCCCAAATTTCCCAAGACCACAGGACAGCATCCCTGAATTAGAAGTGAGTCTCCTTGACAGAATGCTGCATCTCAAGATCAAGGCCAACCCAGAAGGCATCCTGATGGTGCCTTCTGGTCCCAGTGTCAGGTGGACAGTTGAAGACTTTCTGAGTCATCTCTAACAGCTGCCCTTGGTTGGAGCCAAGGTTGGGAGGGATTTCAAGTGGTCAACTATATTTCCCAGAATATATGTCTGTGTGGCATGTTTTGGGCTTTAGGGAGATTTCCAGCAATCAGTTGGCAGAAGAGAAGGGTCTTGCTCAAGCACCCAAAAGAAAGTGCCCTTCTCTAGAGATCTGGCCCTTTCTCTCACACCTAAAGCCTCTTGCACCCTCCTGGGCTTAATACAGGTCTTATTTCCATTCTCTCTTGGCCAGGATAGGGTGAAGCATCCTTGCCCTTGTGTTGGTTGATGTCTATATGCCCACAGAGTGGTCCCTCCCACAAGGTCATGGCCAACCCAGCTCTCCACCTCCCACTGCATTATCTATGCTGTATAAGTTATACCACCCCAAAACTGAGCTTCATGCCTGCTTGCCACCTTCAGTTGAATTCTCTTATGGCTAAGGGTGCCCATTTCAATAAGGGGCTGTTTATCCTGCCCTGGGAGAAGGGAGAGAGTGAAAAGAAAGTCCCATGCACTGAGGCTTTGGAAAAACAGGATTTCTCTTTCTCCTATGGCAGGTAATTGCTCACCAGCACAGAAAAGGGAGCAAAGGGGATAGGAAGCTTCCCTGACTATGTCCCCCAATCCCAAACACAGCTGGGAGGTCTAATTTTAACCTTGACGGGGCACACAAAGCATGTGTGTGCTTCTCTACAAGAAGAGAGAGCAGTCATACATAACAAGGATGACCTATGAAAACAAACACTTCCATCAGAATGTTTTCAATGTTCAAAAAAACAACATTGGAGGACAGACAGAGAGAGCGAGATGGGGGGGGGTGAAGAGGGAGGGGACTGGAAGGAGGGAGATAGAGGGAGAGACATGGGCAAAAGCAAATAGCTGCTGCAGAAATCCCACTGCCAGTGTTGCCCCTGGAGCCATCAGAGGGTTGTGGGCAGGGCAAGAGAGGTCCTTGGGGCCAAGAGTAAGGTCAAAAGCCGCTCACCACCTCTGTGACTTGGGTGAGTTCCTTACCGTCTCTAAGCCACGTTTATCTCCCCATTCATTCAAAGTCTGTGCTGTGTGCCCTCTGTGTGAAAACACCCTGCTGGGCGCGGGAGAAAGAATGGCAGGCCATGGAGGGGGAGGAGCGGCCTCGCTGGCACGGGGCCTGGACGGAGTCGTCACCCTCACCCACGGATAACCGCACACTAAGGTAAGCGCCTGAAGATGAGGCACGTTTCTTCCAGAGTCTAACCTGGGAGTGACCCCAACCTGAGGCTCAGGAGTCACTCCCAGGCTAAAGATGTGGAGCACATCCTCAAAGAATTCTCACAGCTCTAAAGCCATGATGAAAAGTGAAATGCCTGACAACCCTCACACATCCTGGGGGAATCGTTCCCCTAATCCTTCACGCCTCTCCTCTCACCCCCAAAGCCAACCCTCCAGCGAAGCCCTGCGGGAGGGCCACACAGCCGCCCTCTTCTCCGCGCCCCACCAGCCTCGTCCCAGGCGCCGCCGTCTTTGCCCGGGTCACGGCAATGGCACCGCGGTCGGTCTCCCGGCCTCCGCCCTTTACAGATGCCAGGGGGTGCAGCATTTTAGAACCCAAAAGGTAAGCTGTCTGCTTGAACCCCTCCACTGGCTCTCCACCCCACTTGGAATCTTACCCCGAACTGTTCCAGGCCGTCACGCGATCGGCCCCATCCAGCCCCGCCGTCCCCGTCTGCCGTCCCTTCGCCCCTGGAATGAAGGGGTCCTCGCCGCTCCTAGAACGGCCCAGGCTTCCCTCTGACCCGCCTGGAAGGTCCTAGCCAGGCCATGCCTTCGTTCCACGTGGGTCCCCACCCAGGGCCTCCCCAAGGCCTTTTTCGCTGCCATCTTATCTAAACCGCTGCCATCTTTTCGCTGCCGTCGAATCCTCACCCGGCCACTTTATTTTCCTGCAACGCTCTTGGTACCTGCCTCTCCCATTGTAAATTTATTCACTGGCTGGCAGTGCCTTCGTCCTCGTTACCGCCTGGGAGCAGGGCCTCGGCTGAGCTCTTGTGCCCAGCGGTGGGGACGGGGCCTGGCGCGGAACACTCTCCACAGATGAACCGAGCGGGTAAAGGGCGGCAGGTGCTTTTAGATGTCAGCGACCTTGCCCGCCAAAGAGCAGAATCTGCCCCAGTTCTAGAACCAGCTGTGCCTCTGGGTCAGGGAGGACTTCCCTCTGAAGGGAATAAGCAGGGCAGGCATCAAAAGTTCCACGGGGGTGGGGGGTAGGGGTGGTTGTGTTCAGGGGTAGCTCAGTGGTAGAATTCTCCCCGCCTTGCGGGAGACCGGGGTTCTATTCCCAGCCTTGCACTTTACCCCCCCTCCAAAAAAAAAAAAAATCAACAAATGTTGTTGCAATAACAGGGAAATTCACATGGAAAAAGAATGAAATGTGACCCCCGCACCACCACCATATAACACACACACACACACAAAGTTTCAAGGAGGGAGGCAACACCAAAGGTTTCTGCAATAAAAGAAAGGCAGGGTGGCTGGAAAGGGAGAGAGAGAAAGGCAGAGGTTGAGAGAGAGTTTGTCCTGGCAGAACTGGGGCTCGAAGCTGCCACCAGGTTTGAGCAGGAAGTCTGGCTATGGGGAGGATCTCTCCAATGGAGGGGTGTTCCAGGGTGGGTCTGGGGAGGCCTGTCCTTAGGAAGGAGGTGCTGGCTCCTTAGACCTAGGAGGTGGTAGGGGAGATAAGAGAGAGGGTTGGTTTCTTTCACCTGTGAAGTGGGGCTACTCGTGGCTGTTAAATGGACTAAATGGAAAATGCTTAGGCTGGCACTAGGTCATCCTGGGCTGCTGTTATGATTTACAGGACAGTGGTCTTATGCAGGGAGGGGAACGCTGGCTTTTCTGAGCCAGCCCTTACCCACCCCACCCCCTGCAGCCACCCTGGTGGGGCAGAAATCAGGAAGCTTCTGCAGTTGCTGACGTGGGTAAGCTCCGAGGCTTCTGAAAATGGCAAATCAGCACAACAGATAATTCGATAATCAAAATAATTCTCAGGATGACTCTTGTTCCTTACAGAGCACTGTCATTATAATCATTCTCAGCCTACCCATGGCCATTCCAATTTCTGATCATCTCCCAGTTTATGGAGCTCGAGTTGCTAATGGGGGTGACAGCCAAGGCCACGTGTCCTCAAAGCACATTCTTAGGGGACACTTGAGCCAAATGGAGTCAGGGTCCTGGGAGACCCCCAACCAAAATGGCTGATGTGAGCCTTTGATTTCTGAGTTTAACAAATTAAATTCTAATGTAAAAATTCACATACATTTCATTTGCAGAGTTAATTAAAAAAAGCAAAAGAGGAAACCTATTTTCGTCAAATCCTACAGTTTTTCCATTTACAGAGTCTTTCAAATTCATCTCCTTTCTTTTCATTTCCAGAGACATTAGTCCAATCAATCATTAAATAATTATGTATCGAATGCCCTCAATATACAAAGCAGTATGTGAGGTGCTATGGGAAACTGAGTATCCAGAAAAAGCTTAAAACATGGTCTCCATTCTCACCAAAAAGTACAATCGCATGGAGAAGGGATGGCAAAGGGAACTCATACTTTTTTTAAAATTTATTTATTAATTTAAAAAAATGAACAAACTAAATATAACATTAACATAGATAATCAGTAATTCACAATATCATCACTTAGTTGCATATTCATCATTTCTTAGAACATTTGCATTAATTCAGAAAAAGAAATAAAACAAAGACAGAAAAAAAAAAAGATTATACCTACCATACCCCTTACCCCTTGCTTTCACTGATCACCAGCATTTCAAACTAAATTTATTTTAACATTTGTTCCCCCTATTATTTATTTTTATTCCATATGTTCTACTTCTTTGTTGACAAGGTAGATAAAAGGAGCATCAGACACAAGGTTTCCACAATCACACAGTCACACTGTGAAAGCTGTATCATTATTCAATCATCCTCAAGAAACTCGGCTACTGGAACACAGCTCTACATTTTCAGGCAGTTCCCTCCAGCCTCTCCATTACATCTTGAATAACAAGGTGATATCTACTCAATGCGTAAGAATAACCTCCAGGATAACCTCTTGACTCTGTTTGGAATCTCAGCCACTGACACATTTTTTTGTCTCATTTCACTCAAGATAAGTGTTCTCAATCCCTTGATGCTGAATTTCAGCTCATTCTAGGGTTTTTCTCAATCCCTTGATGCTGAGTCTCAGTTCACTCTAGGATTTCTGTCCCACGTTGCCAGGAAGGTTCACATCCCTGGGAGTCATGTCCCACGTAGACAGGGGGAGGGTGGTGAGATTGCTTGTTGTGTTGGCTGGAGAGAGAGGCCACATCTGAGCAACAAAAGAGGCTCTCTTGGGGGTGACTCTTAGGCCTAAATTTTAAGTAGACTTGACCTATCCTTTGTGGGGTTAAGTTTCATATGAACAAACCCCAAGATTGGGGGCTCAGCCTATAGCTTTGGTTGTCCACACTGCTTGTGAGAATATCAAGAATTCAACTTGGGGAAGTTGAATTTCTCCCCTTTCTCACCATTCCCCGAAAGGGGTTTTGCAAATACTTTTCCACTCACTGATCAAATCACTCTGGGATTCATCCGGGCATCAGGAACTCATACTTTTTGACACTTGTGTGTGCCTGGTCCTGGTTAGAACAAATCTCCTTCTTGTGTCGCTTCTTGTGACCAATGCGACTTTTATACTCCCTAAATGAGGCAGTGGAGGATGAAGTGACAAATGGGGCTCTGTACTACGTGGCCCCAGTGTTGAGGATGAAAGAGGGGGGCAGCCCCTCACCACCACCCGACACACCTCTGACATTTAAGGGTACCCTGGGGCCCTCTGCTCAGCTGCCCATACCTGAGGCTCTAGTTCCACCACAGCTCTGCCCCAATCTCTCACCAACTGCCCCGACCAAAGGGGCAAATCCAGGATGCAGCCTACCTCTGTCATTGCGCATCCTTTGCCTTAGCTCCAAGTTTCACACTGAGGAGGGCAGTTTCAGACAGAATGTCCTAAAAGGTTTTTAGGCCAAGGGGCCATTGGGGTGGATGAGAAAACAGGGAAGTTTCCAGGGAAGTGGATGGGAACAATTCAGACAGCCAGGGACAGTTTAAAAGCAAGAAGATGCACTCAGCTGACCACAATACAAAGGGTCTGACCAGAGCAAATTTGTTCTAACCTCTGCTGTGACTGCTGGGCGCAGGCCTTGTGTGGGAAGCTCAGGAGAAGTGGGGGCACCAGGGGAGGGGAGGTTTGCATTGGGGGGGGTGCAACAGAAAAAGGGGGCTACTTCATCTCTACTGCTCTGTGACCTGCATTTTCCTCTATTACAGTTCTCACTCTGTGCGGATGTTGCTTTAACAGATGCGAGTGGCTGTACCATACTGAAAGTAGGATGTTGCTTTAACAGATGCAACTGGCTGTACCATACTGAAAAAAAAACAACGTGTCAACACCAGAGAGGCGTTTGGGTATTTTTACTATTCTAAACAATACTTTTTGATGAAAAACCTTGTCTGTATCTCTTTGCTTGCTGGTTGTACCAGAGGATTTTCTTGGAATGAATTCTTACAGTAGGATTTTAGGGTCAAAGATGTGCATTTATTTTCAGAACTTTAGATGCACATTGCTGAACTGCTCACCAAAAAGCTTGTACCAATTTATACACCCATAAGAGGTGCAGAACAGTGTCCATTTCCCCATTTTCTCAACAATAGTTATGATTTTAAAAGTACATGCGTTTGCTAATCTAACAGGCTCATCATAAAATGCACAATGAATGTTTGTTGAATGAATGAATGAATGGAAAGAGCACTAGCTTGTCCAAGCTCTGTAACTTACCAGTCATGAAAGGTATCAGCAGCTCATGCATCCTCTTTGAGCAATATATTCATCATGTATAAAACCAGAGAAAATATCTGCTTTGACCACCTCACAAAGATATCATAAGGCAGAATAAATACTACTTGTGCCAGTGCTTTGAAATGCAACAAAGGCATCACTGTTCTCATCATGAACATTTTAAGGTATATGCCACTTGAACCTGGCTCAGTCAGGCAATGCCTTGGTGCTTATCACACCTGATCCAGTCCCTTTCCCTAATTCAAATAAACACACCCCATCTCCATTCCAAATTCCAGCCCTGGAGAGTCTCAAAGAGATTTCTATCCTACCCTTAAAATGCTTTTAAAAAATATTTTACAATTCAATGCTTGTAGGAAAAGAGAATGATGTTACAACATATTTTTAATCATCCTATGAAAGCCTCTGAAAGAAAAGGAAGTGTTTAAAAAAACTTAGTCCATTCTGTTTCATAAATTTCAAAAAACAGCACTTCTGGTTAGGGAATGTTCTTTGGTACAGCTTTGTACACTATTACTACTTTTAAGTAGTTGTGAGCTTGTTGTACATACTCGATTAACATTACAGTTTAAGATTCTGATAATGTTTTCATATTTTTTTAAAATTTCAACTCTAAATATTACTGACTGAGAAGATCAGGAATAAAACTAAAATGAGCAACTTAGAGATTTTCTCTAAGTTTTCGTGAATAGTTGTTCATTGGAGAAGTAGGCTATTTACATTCTCAATTTATGAACATTTTTAATTCAAGACAGTTCTGTAGATACAAAGTTCATTTACTTGTACAAAACTCCAAAAAGCTGCTCTAGGAACAGATGCAGCCCCGGGCCAGGTTATCTTGTAAATCCATTAAAAACTGAGTAACAACTCATTCCTGTGCTCACAAAACAAACACAATTAATTTATGGAAATTGACGGGTAGGCATGATAGCTGCCAAAGCGCCAGTAACACCAAGGCACCTCCATGCCTGGCTCAGAAGGGGGACACCTGGGAAGGGGCAGACCACCCTGAGCCTGGCAGGTGAGCCATCCCTGCAAAGATGGGAGGTATTTTAAAGCCCAACCCACATAATGAATGAACCCTGGGACATTTTATAAGGCTCAATGAGATTGTGGCGGGCCATTTCTACCCAGCTGTGGTAAAGCTGTATGTACCCCAGAGAAACATATTCTTAATCTATTCTACTCCTATGAGTAAAAACTCATTGTAAAAAGGACCTTTCGATGAGGCTATTTCAGTTAAGGTGTGACAAACCTCATTCTGGATGGGTCTTACTTCTGTTACTGGAGTCCTTCATAAGAGAATGAACTTCAGACAAAAAGCAAGCCATGGAAGCAAGAAGCTGAAATCAACAAAGCCCAGAAGAGAAGGAAGAGACCATGTGGCAGAGGAGCCAAGGACCGCGGGCAGCCAGTCTTCAGGAAGAAAGCATCAACTGGATGATACCTTGATCTTGACAAAAACTGTCAGCAAATAAATTCTTATTGTTAAGCCCGCCCCATTTCATGGATGGAGGTGGAATGAGGGCAGCGAGAGGAAACCTTGGCTGAGAGTGTGTCCTGCCTGACTCTCCGTCCCGTGTCTAATTTGGCAACAATAGCAATAAAAATAACTAATATTATTGGTAAAAGCCGCTGATGTCTTGCTCTGCCCCAAGCCCTCTGCTACTGGAAGGCAGTATGTATAGAAGTTAAGTGCCCTGATTCGGGGTTTAATCCCAGTTCCACCATTTCCACCCTGTGTGATTTTAGCATCATCTATATGTTGGGAATGATAATCATTTCTTCCTCGCAGCGTTGTTATGAGGGTTAAATGACATAAGGCTCAGCAGGGCAGGTATTTTATTTATTGTGCCTTTACTCAATAAATATTGCAAGTTGATACTACTTTTCCATCTTTTTTGTTTCTCCCTCTCTTTCTCACAGGGACTAGAAACAATCCATCAGATATTATCTGTCTGTTTAGGTGCGTATCATATGACCAGTGTGTTCATATAAAAGTACCTGGCAACTGAATTGAATCACATTTAAATGCACTAGGAGAGCTGGCTATTTCATAGAATCCTGCTGGGAATCCTTTTATTGAATGAAAAACCAGTCTGGAATTTATCCTGAGTATCAAAATCCAAAATAGGTTGGGTTTTTAAAATTTTTTAATCCTCACAAGCTTGCAAAAAATACTGAGGTCCAAGGTCACAAAAAAGGCACATGGTTGACAGGGGACAGAAGACACAGCCTGACTCCAGAGGCCACCCATGATTGTTCCAAGGCCTGATCAGAACAGAGTCAGCCCTCAGCAGAACAGAACACCTGACCCAAATCAGCTGCTTTCCCTTCAACTTCTCTAGCTAATGTCACCTCCAGCCTGAAATTCCTTAGGGGTCCATCAGCTCCAGATGAAACGCAAGGCAACCAGGAGCAGGGGTCTGAGGGGCGTTTTGCTTCTATCTCCCCTCTCTTTTTCTATCTCCCCCTCCCTTCCTCTCCTGCTTTTACTCTTTGTCTCTGAAGAGAAACAATTTTGCACGGAGGAAAAAGCTTTAGGCTTGGTCTCACAAAGACTCAAGTTCAAATTTCACTCTTTTAACCATGACTTGCTTTTCTGGAAGTTACTTGACCTTACAATGTCTTTACTTGCAAAATGATGCTAACACTTACCAAATAGTGTGTCTATGAGGTTCACGTGAGATAATAGATAGAGTGAGCCCATACTGTCTTTACTCAGCAATGGAACCTCTGTTATAAGAACCTCCCAGCCTCATCTACCCTTCTCTCCTGGACTCCACCCTGACCAGTTCTGCAGTTCCTCACGTTTCTTTCCTTTATCCCTTGTGGCTGCCTGAATCACGCCCCCTACCAAAGACATGTTCTTCATCTTAATCCACATTCCTGTGGGTGTGAACCCATTTGTAAATAGTAACTTGGAATATGTTAAATGAGTTATTGTATGGATACACTTGTGAATACGTCTTCCAAGCTGTTATTTAGATGTGGCCCAAGTGAATCACTGCGGGCCTTAATCTATATGACAGAGACCTTAGAAAGAAGAAGAAACTGTAACCTCTGGAGTCAGAGTGGGCCATAGGGATAAGAAGGAAGTCAGAGGAAACCAGAAACAAAGAGCAGAAATAAAGTGAGAGAGATGGCCGTGTGACAGGAGACAGAGGTGCAAGCTGTGGAATCCCAAGGATTGCGGCTAGCCAGCACTAGAATGTACAGACTTCAAGGAGAAAGCACGGCGCTGTCAGTGCCTTGATATGCGACTTCTCACCTCCAAAGCTGCAAGCCAATGAAGCTTGTTTAAGCCAATTGATTGTGGGTATTTGTTGAAGCAGACCTGGCAAAGTATGTACCCTTGGCCAGTCCTCCTCTCCCCTGCCCTGCCCTACTTTTGTGTCTGGTTAAATCAGATTCTCCTTTAAGATTCTCCTACAGCATGACCTCTGTGAAGAGTTTCCCTCAGGTTCCCTGGGAGTCCCCAGAGCATCCACTGCTTGCTGCTCTCTGAAGACTTATTACATTACCTTACTTAAGGGGTGTGATGGTTTGAAGCTGTATGTACCCCAGAAAAACATGTTAAATCTAATCTGTTCCAGTGGGTGTGAACCCACTGTAAGTAGGTCCTTTTTGATGAGGCTATTCCAGTTAAGGTGTGACCCACCTCATTCAGGGTGGTCCAGGAATCCATGCTTCCAACATTTACATTATTGCAATGAATTAAATCCTCCCACTTGTATCTGCTTCACTATCCCTAATTATAATGCAACAGAGAATTTTTAAAGGGAGGGTTTCTGGCCACTGTCTTGGTTCAATTGTGTTTGTATTCCAAAGTCCTTGGATACCTTTGTATTTTTTACTATATGGAAACATTTTAAAAGATTATACATAGAAATAAATAAAAAGAACACTAAGTCATGCACCTTAAAGTCCTCCAAAATAAAGGCTGGCCCCCTCATGTAGCAAGCGTGGGTACACATACATTCAGCATGGGAGCTAAAGGGGCTGCAGAAGGGCTTTATCCACAAACATCCTCAACCACCATCTTGCATATAAATTTGGCAGAAACGATGGTTTCCTAACACACAACAATAATAATCACCCTTAAACCAGAAGGGAGTCTAGGAATTGGCTGGTAATGATCATGAAATGGCTTAAAGGGTTATACCAAGTCTTTGTCCAGGACCATCATCATTATTATCACTGTAAGCTTACTTTCACTCTGACATTTTCCCACTGTGATTTTACATAAAAGAAAGCAAGTCACCAATTCAGAAAAAAAATTGTTTTCAAGAACATAGTTCATCTAATTTTAAGTTTATTTCTTTTAAAAAGATGAACTCTCATGGACAAATAATGCACTGCCTGAGGCTCCCAGTCAGGCACTGTATATTAAAACTGTTGTTTTGTTACACAGAGCAATCTTCTACAAAGAACAAGACTTGTACCGAAATGCTTGCAGAGCATCAGCGGGAAGAAACCAATATTTCTAAAAAAAAAAAAAGCAATATTAAAGAAAGGCTGAAATGCTGGGGCTTGCCTTGCTTCTTTGCAACAAAACACTGTTTTTCAGTGTACTTTGGTACTGTGCCCTATAAGAGAACCACATCAGAAATGCTGCCCAGAGAGAAAAACTGGATTAGAAATGCAGTCAGTGTGCTCATAGCAGCAAGGCCTCCGTCTTGCACACTTATCCTATCTCATTGTACTTGGCTTTGCTTTTAAAATCATAAGGTGTCATCAAAGCCAGAGTTGAGAATAGAGTAAAATATTCACACTGAGAGCAGCAATTCAGGCCAATTAGGCGGGTATTGAAGGGCTGCAAAGAGAGTATGGATCAGCTTGAAAACAAGGGAGATTATTTTAAGGGAGAAACAGGAAACAAAATACAGACGTTAGATGTTCTACATACTTCTTAGGTGTCCTCACTGTATGACAGGCATTTAAACCAAACATTCCTAACCATCTACTGTCAACAGCCAAGTTTATATTTTGGCATAACTTCCCAGCAAACCTCATCTCTCAGAACTTCAAGAAGCTCATGCATTCACTTTTTCATCAAGTATGGAACATCACATGGTGAGAACTGACCAAATTGTTTTTTAAAAGTTTGCCTTGCTTAATCAACTTACTGAGATTCACTCAATGAGCTCAAATCTTGTCTACCCAGACATATGTTAATGGCTGATTCAGGGACACTGGTTATATGAGGCTGAAAGACAGTATCATTATTAAATGCAGTTTCTATCACAGCTGCTCCCTATGCCCTCCCTAACCAGCACTGTCTGTCTGAAGAATGTGTCATCATGGTATGTGGGTCAAACATAAGGTTTTCAGAAAATGGAAGCTCAAAGTCCTTCAGGGGAAAGCTTTGCGGCTCTTGGGGTTTGAATCATGACCCCCACAAAACACATGTTGAAATCTCAATCCATGTGCCTGTGGTGGTGAGCCCATTTACAAACGGAACCTTTGAAGATGCTATCTTTAGTTAAGGTATGAACTCATTTGTAAATGGGCTCTTCGAAGAGCTTATCTAGATGAGGCCAAATTGAATCAAGGTGTGCCTTAATCCATATGACAACAATCCTTCTAAGGTACAGAAAATTTGGGCACAGTCAATCAACAGATGCCACAAGTCAGCAGAAATCAGAGGAACAGATTCAAAGGAAGAGAAGTTGTCATGGCATACAGGACTACCAGAATGCTACAGTCTTGCCAAAATCTTCAGGTTGGACTTCTAGCCTCCAAACTATGAGACGATAAATTCCCATTGTTTAAGTCAACCCACTGTGTGGTACTTGTCATATCAAGCCTGGAAAATTAATACAACAGCCAACTTATTTATACATTTGGTCAATCAATATTTACTAAGCCCCTACCATGCACCAGACATAGCGCTGAGGGGTAATGTCAAAGCAATGAATAGGACAGGTAAGGTCTTTGCCCTCAGAGGGCTCCAATAAATGAACAATGAAACCAGATCCCCAATACATGAACAATTAACCTAGATCCATCAGACTAGTTAAAATATACTGATGGAACCCCAACCAAAACCATTCCAGTCAATGCTAAAGAACACCTACGGCTCTATCTGAGAGTCTACTAAAGTTTCATGCACTAAGATTACTTTCCAGAAACCTACAACCTCCAGATAGGTTCCTAGGCCAGGTAAGTCCTGAAACCCAGAGGTATCAGTCTCTCCAAGAACATCAACTAGTTCCATTCCCCTATCCCATATTATTGATACCCTTTTTCAACATGAAAAAGTTAGAATGGGCATAACCCAAACACCCCTAAAGACTGAGAGAAGGATCAAAAGAGAAAGAGGAGTTATAAAGGGAAGTTAGGATTTAACAAATGAATATGAGTGCTGAGTCATTATATTGATATTTCCTTTAGTCTCCAGCGTCTTGGAGCAGCTAGAAGGAAAAATCCTGCAGAGACTCAGCCAAACCCCCACAAGGAAGAACTGTCCAGCTCCATGCCAATGGTGTCCTCACTGAGAAATGCCTCCAACCAAACCCTCTGGTCTGAAATGGTCCTTTCTACCTTGAACACACATACACAATCTGCCCTTTGGCTTGCAGTGCCCGCCAAAATCCTCCCCTTGTCTTTAGGGGATGGGTTCACGGAATGTGATACCATCAGAATGGGCTTCCAACAGGCTGGCTTTACCTTTCTTCAGCCTTGGACTCTTCAGTACTGTGAATGATACAAGGTGGGAGTCAAATGCCCATGAAGAAAGGCTAAAAAGCCTGATGGACTGTGGTCACAGGATGGTCAGAGGCCACAGTTTGCCATCAAGGGATGGTTAGGGGCCATATCTTATTCATATCTAATTCCTGCACAGAACCCAGGCTATTGTTAAGGGTGAAAATAAATGAATAGCCAAATGAACCAAAAGAATGTGACAATGGCAGGGGAGGAAGCAAAAGCGATTAAACTGGCTTTGTCTTTTCCTTGACAAGGTGGTACAGAGTCGTGACTATAACCTGAGGAAGGGTAAGAATCGTGGTGCACTAGCAGTTAGAGTTAACAAAACCCAAAGGCATGCCTGAGAAATAAAAGTACTCACCCAACGAAACAAGTAAAAAATTGAAATAATACTGAGCTCCACCCAGTTACAAGGAATTGTGCTGGGGCTGTGGAGGTATGGGAAGAAATAAGACTTGAGCAGCCTATGGAGGGAAAGAACCTGGTGTTGGGGCTTCAGCTGAGCCCAGGCCCCTCCTCAGCCAGAGGAAATGTCCCTGTGTGGTGGACTGAATCATGTCCCCCCACAAAGCCATGTCCAAGTCCTAACCCCTGGTACTGTGGGTGTGAACTCATTTGTAAACGGCATCTTCGAAGATCCTATTGAGATGAAGCCAAACTAAATCAGGGTGGGCCTTAATCCAAATGAATAGAGTCCTTATAAGTAGAGGAAATCTAGACGGAGACATAGATGCCTGAGCAAGAGGGGAAGAAGCCAGAGGAGGTGACGGAAAAGAGATCATTGTGCAATGGAGACAGAGGAGCCAGCACCTGAATGCCACAAGCTTCAGAGAAAGCATGGCCTATTGAAACATTGATTTTGGACTTCTAGCTTCCAAAACTGTGAGACAATAAATCCTTCTCATTTATGCCAACTGGTGAGTAGTGTTTGCCATGGCAGCCTGGCAAATGAAAACACCCTGCCAACAGTTAAAAGCTGGGAAGACAGCCATATGGGCTGAGGTAGTGCATTGGTGGGACTCACCACCATGAAAGGGACACCCTGGGACAGGTCACCCAGCAATCTCTGAGCTGCCCCAGGTGAGAATGCACTGAGTCCTGATGTCTGTGGTAATGGCCACAGATCACCCCAGAATCCTAACCTGGCTTCTTCCTCCAGAGCCTGAGATTGGCTTATCAATCATATCCTATTTGGTGCCACTCCCTGGGGACTTTGTGTCCTGCCTTTTGTACTATCTTGACCTGTCTATCTCCACAGATTCATGTCCTGTGATTTAACCTGTGGAGATAAGTCACGATTTATAGTCATCTAGCACTTGCTAATTTTAATTACAAGTTGGTAGCAACTCCCTGCTGAAACCCCTCTTTCTGGATGCCCACCTCTGGGTATGTCCTAGTCCTGGTCCTGCCTTCTGTAGCTAGCCCCTTCTTGAAAGAAGGACAACTCTCTCCAGAGCTAAACCACACATCTCTCCTAGCTTATAATCTAATAAGAGAACTAGGACATGTTTACGAACAACAGCAACTCAAGGCACTGATTTGATGCTTTGGGTATGGTGCAAAAAATAGGAACGAAGGGAATATCAAATATGGGTCAAGCTCAACCACTCCCCATTGGAGTGAGCAGTGAGGACTACCTAGAGGAGAAGATGTTTGTGTTAGGTAGAATTACCCGGGACAAGTTTCTACAGGTAGTTTCTACTACAAGGTGGAGGCACTTGGTTTTGGGCAGGAAAGAGAAAAGGAAAGTAATGGGGGGAGGGTGGTGGTGACTCCAGGTGTAGGCATAATATGAACTGAGGCAGGAAGGTTCCAGGTGTTCAAAGTGCAGTGACCAGAACAGCTCGACTGAAGCCGAGGGTTTGTGGGGTGTGGGAGAGATGGCCAGGAGGAGCGTGGGGCCCTCACCTCTACCAGCGTTTCCCTCGTTGACTGGTTACATCACATGTAGAAACAATTCACTCACAAGTAGTCAAACTCTTTCAAACCCCCTATTTGCTGTGTATACTTTCAAAGAGAAGAAAGGAAAAAGTAGGATAAAAACACTACCTTGAGAGATATAAGTTGTTCGGCTACAGAAATAATTGCCTCATATTCCCACAGATTACTTCCATAAAACACAGTAAAAATATCAACTACTTCTCCATGTTTTACATGAAAAAAAAATAAGTGGGAGTATTGAAAAAGTCACGTGTCTTTGGTATATTACAGAATTTTAGAGCTGGAGATGATCTTATAGATGAAATGGGTTAGCTTCATGCTAAAGTAGAAAAGCAATGCTTTTGGTTGAACAATTCACTGTCGGGGTGTTTCACCAGCCTATTTCAACTTGATGATTCTCTAAGCTCTCAAGATAAAATAAAGTAAATAAACAGTGCAAAATGAGATTAAACAACTACCAAAATTTTATTTTCAAGATTGGAGAATTAGGAACATATGATATAAAATATTTACAACTTTCTTGTGGCAATATGAAAATTGGCTATTGCATCTCATTAAAAAGATGGGGAAGCCTGTTCAAACATATTAAGTTCCACACGTGAGCACCAAACCCAAAATCAGGAGCACCACAAAAGTACTATTTACACTCTGACGTCAGTAATAATAACACAACTCTACCCTCAGACAGGTCTTTCCTTAAACCTGAGGGGCACATAAAGATCACTGGATGCAAACAGGTGTGTACACAGGTAGCAGAATCAGAGGGAAGGATCATCACCTTAAAGGAATTTTTTTTTTAATTTAAGAGAATAAGATTTTATTTTTCTGCGATTTGTACAGCAATTAGAAGACAACAGACAAATTTCTTTATCCAATGTTTGCACCAAAGTATAATCTCTTTTAAAGTAAGGCACAGATACATGTCTATTTTAAGAGTTAATGAGGCAAAACGTAACTATGTAAGTAGTTTTGTTGTTGTTTGTAATGATTCTGTCTTGTATTTACTCTGTATGAGGTCTGTGCTGGGCAGAGCAAGCAAATGGTAAATGCTTTTCTCCTTCCTTTTTGAGAAAAATAACACACATACAAAAAAGCAATAAATTTTAAAGCACATTGCAACAATTAGTGGTAGAACAGATTTCAGAGTTTGGTATGGGCTACAATTCCACAATTTTAGGTTTTTACTTCTAGCTGCTCTAAGATACTGGAGACTAAAAGAAATATCAACATAATGATTCAGCACTCACACTCATTTGTTAAACCCTACCTTCTCTGTATAACTCCACCATCACCTTTGATATTTCTCCCACTCACCTTGAAGGAATTTTTAAACAATCATAAACTCTATTAAAAGCCTAGCCTCGCCATGCACAGGTGATTCAAAGCAATGTCAGTGATTATAAAAAACCTCCCCCTTCTACTGGGAACTCTCCCAAGTCCCTCCCTCAGTTGTGGGACTGAATCCAACATTGACATCATGCTTAAAGCACAGTTGGTTCTCATTATCCACAGTAGTTATGTTCTACAAAATTGCTGAGAACACTGAATTAGCAAATACTTAACCATTGCTCCTTGGAGAAATACAAAGTTAGGTTCCTACAAGCTTCTGGCCATGATATTTGTGTCAACATATCAATAACTAGCCTTGTTCTAGGTATGTTCTGTTTATTTAATATATGTGTTTAGGAACACTAGACAGCACTTCAGTACTACACTTGGGGGCCATTGTAAGCAGCAACATCACCAACAAAACCCAAAAAAGGTGAAAAAATGTGGAGCTAACTATAACAAGAAAAGGACACTTGTTTATAGTATGAGAGCTGAAATACAAAGGCAAAGCATTGCCTTGTTTCACTTCAGGGAATAGGTGCACTGGGCACCTCAAATGTTTTGCCACTCTGTGCACGCCCACAAATGACTGAGGAAGCATCTCAAGTATTGATTTGGAGTTACATATACGTTTTAGCAGGTAGGTGAACTGCTGAATATAGAATCTACAAATAATGAGGGTCAACTATATTTCATTTGCTCTTAATAGCAACCTGTGACATAGGTAAAGAAAGAAAATCAGTATTAACCCCATTTTACAGAGTAGGCTGAGCTATGAAATGCTTCCTATAAACACAAAACCAAATGTGCAGGGTCGGATCTGAAGAGACTGACCTCTTGACCTTTTATTCCACTGCATGTACTGCCTCTCTCTGATCTTAAGTCTAAGACCCCCTCTCTTTAGAACTCCCCGAAAAAGTGCTTATATGCGCAGCCCATCATTTGCCAGGCAGCATGACAGGGAGGGCAAGTTGGCCTTCTAGTGCCGTCTCCTGCTGCCTCTGGACCTCAGGGGCCTGGCCACTCCTGTCCCACCTTAGTTGTAAGCCAAGCCTCCTCCCCTCCCCCTGGAGAATGCTGGCTGCCTATCTCCTTATTGTCTCTATTTGTGAGCAGAGTCTAACTCTACACAGCCCTGTCTACTTTGATCACAGGGTCTAAAAGCCCTGCCTTAGGTTCATATTAAAATGACAGAAGTCACTCCAATATCACACCTCCACTGATATCTAAGCTCTCCTCTGGGCCAACAGTTAAGTGCCCAATTAGGCATGCCAATAGGACAGCATTTTTTTTTTCCAACAACCATACTTAATCCATATTTGTGATTGAATGCATCCTCTCCTCTGACCCTGATAACACCTTGCTCAGTTTCAAAGTTAAATCCCTCCTGGCCACTTCTGTTTATACTTTGAAGAAGCAGAAGCAACCTCAGGTACACTCTGAAGCCACAGGTGAAAGCAGTACTGAAAAATCTACTTAAACCATGAGAAGATTATTTTATGAAAGAGCCGTGGGAAAGGCACAGACACCTAGTAGGTACAAGGGAAGAAGGAATCAGATTCTAAATCCTGGAGTCCCAGCATGCAGGCATTCCCAGTGCCCTGAAAGACGTGATTGTGAGCCACTAATTTCCCAAAGGCAGGTGATCCTCAACTGAAACTACAAATACAGCAAAAGACATCTTTAGACACATATAATAAATAGTACTTACAATGGCCAGCCACAGTTCTGAGAGTTTTATATACCTGGACCCATTTAATCCTCAAAACACGCCAAAGAGGGAGGTACTGAATCCCTGTTTCTCACGAGAGGGAACTGGGCACACAGGGTAGATAACCCAAGCTACCCTAGATCTTTGGTAACTAACCTGAGATCTCGGTACTGTTTATAGCACATCCCAAGAAGTCGGGCTCCAGAGTCCATGCTCTTAATCATGAAACCAAACTGTCTTTGGGACTGACAGATTATAGCGGGCCTACAGAACAGACTCTCCAACCCAAGGCTGATATGTTGTCTCCTCAGAAACCATCCCCTGGTGACAGATCCTTCATAAAATTCCTGGTTTAAAAAAAAAATCTATATCTACCTGTGCTAGTTTGAATGGCATTTTTTTTTTTTTTTTTGCATGGGCAGGCACCGGAAATCAAACCCGGGTCTCCGGCATGGCAGGTGAGAACTCTGCTTGCTGAGCCACCATGGTCCACCCTAGTTTGAAAGGATTGATGTACTAGAAAAACCATGTTTTAATCCAAATCCAGTTTTAGGGAGGCAGCTTGTTTTAATCCCTATTCAGTACTGTAGGCTGGAAACTTGATTAGATTATCTCCATCAAGATGTGGCTCCACTCATTCCAGGTAGGTCTTGATTAGTTTACTGGAGTCCTTTAAAACAGGAAGCATTTTGGAAAAGGGTTGCGATTCTGAGAGAGGAGAGCCACAACAGGGTGACAAGAATGAGATAGCCATGAGAACTACCAGAGCCCACACAGCTAGAGATTCTCGGAGATGAAGAAGGAAAATGCCGCTGGGGAGCTTCATGAAATATGAAGCCTGGAGAAAGCTAGCAGATGTCGCCATGTGCCTTTTCAGTTGAGAGAGAAACCCTGAACTTCATTGGCCTTTCTTGAGTGAAAGTAACCTCTCATTGGTGCATTAACTTGGAAATTTCTATAGCCTTGTTTTAATTTGGACATTTTCACAGTCTTAGAACTGTAAACAAGCAACTTAATGAATTCCCCCTTTAAAAGCCATTCTGTTTCTGGTATATTATATTCCAGCAACTAGCAAACTAGAACACTACCTATCTGTCTGCCTATCATTTCTATATGTGTGTGTGTGTATTCACATGGTCAAACTGACTGTAAATGAAATAATACAGAAATAGTCTTCCACCTGAAATTTCTCCATGGGCACTTTTCAAATTAATTCATGTCATGGATATTTGCTGAGCATTTACTATGTCTCAGGCACCATTCTAAATGCTGGGGATACAAAAATAAACTTTCCAGTGGTTCTAATATTGGAGAGTTGTTAACAGCAAAGCTTAGTAAACAGGGACATCACTACAATCTTGGTTGTTTCCTTCGTGGGACCTCTCTAGAAATAGATATAGTACTATTCTTTACCCTCCTTGTGTGTGGACAAGGCTGGTAAAATCCAAGCCAATCGAAGTGAATATCATCTACTCCATGGAAAACTGCTTTGAGCAACACAAGAGGTAGGGAGAATGAGATGTGACAAAGGAACTCAAAATCTGACTCCGTAATTACCTGCTCTTTTTGAAAAATACTTACCAAGTCATCAGCCTATTGGTTAACTCTGGGAGAAGCTAATTCTATAAAATTGTGAGATTACTGTGAGAGAAGCACGTAGTTATTTGTTAAGTTCTAGTTCTTAGGTTAGATGGTGGATTTATAGGTGTTGATTTTATTTACTGTGCTTCATAACTTAGATATATGGTATCAAATAATGAATAATAAAACCTCTGATCTATAATAGCCCAACTTTTCTTAATCAAGTTGTTTCCAAGTAGAGGTCACTGAAGATTGGATATATTGTAAACTCCTTACCGCACGTTCAATGCAAAGTTCTCCAATGATATCTCCTGACTCAGAAGCTTCTTATTAACTCAGGATGCAGCACTAAACTGCTTTAATGACCCAGAGCTCTGTGTTAAAATCAAATTGACAGCTATATTAACAGAACATTGAAAAGTATTCAATTAAAGCCTACTAGGTAAAAAATCACAGCACAAAACATAATAGGAAATTGTTAATTATTTTGCATACATCAAAAGAAGGTTAATATCGTCTGCACAATATGATAAACTCTTAATGTGCTAATGAAAAGAGTGGGAAAAGTCTTTCTCACTTCTTTTGTTTCAATAACACAAATAAATGACAAAAATCCTAGAGGCATAAGACAGTGTTACAATTCCCTAAATGCAAATAAGTATGAGGGCTGCTGTGCCGTCTGGAGTTACACTGTGATTCAATGTGCCACAAGCCTGAAATAGAGAAAATCTTTAAATAATTATTTGGTATTTTACCTTTATCATAATCTACCTTTGCCAATGTAAGCATGATAGACCACATACTAGAACCTTTTAGCCAAATAATGAATGCGTTTTTTTAAAAAATAAGGATTAGTTTAAGAGAAATATATGCCAACTTGGATTGCATTGCTTTTCAAAGCATAATATGCACAAAATATTAACTTCATTCAACAAAGTGGTAAAGTGTGGCCTCACCCACAACACACAGCACCCCCAATAAACAAATGTAAACCTGGTACTCATTTTGACTGTACCTGGTTCAACAGAAGGTGAAAAATTTCAAGCGTTCCTAAGAGTAAATCTGCCGCATTTATAAACTTGCGAGGACCACTGAAGTGCCTCTCCAATCTGAGCCTTCGTCACTTTCTCTAATAAATTTGTGAATATATTACTTTTAAAACATGTGCTTTCAGTCACCTATCATAGAAAATACCATTTCCTAGCAGAGGAGCCAGAATGGCGAGATAGTTATCTCTAGATTATTATTTTTTAATTCACATAGTAAACATGGATTTTGGATTAACAGTACTACATGAAGACTGTATTTTCTCTGTCTACTCACACAGGAAAGACGCCACTTCCAGGAGATTATTTACTAGGTCCAGAACTATAGTTTGAAGTCAAAACTGGAATGGAATGGCCATGGAGACACATGGATTCATTTAATAAACATGTTTACTATGTGCAAGATCCATCACGGCCTCTATAACAATGCTTGTTATGGATTGAATTGTGTCCTCTGAAAAGATACTGTGCCAGTTTGGAGCTGTTATGTATTGCCAGAAAAGGCCATGTTCTTTTAATCCATTCCCGTAGGTACAGACCTACTGTGGGTGGGACCTTGGATTAGGTTGTTTCAACTGAGATGTGACCCACCCAATTCAAACCTTTTTTACTGGAGTCCTTTATGAGAGGATAAAGAACAGAAAAAGCTGAGAGAGCTTCAACACGGAGAAAGCTGAGAGAAAAGCCCTGGAGGAGCTAAGAGAGGACCCACAGATGCCCAGAGAGAGAAAGCCAGAGGAATTGGAAGCTGAAAGCAATGGAACCCTGGAGTGAAGGATCACTGGCTGCCAGCCCTGTGCCTTCCCATGGGTCAAGGGTGTCCCAGATGCTGGTGGCCTTTCTTCAGAGTCCAGGTATCATCTGCTGATGCCTGAATTGGGATATTTTCATGGTCTAAGAACTGTAAAATTGTAAGTTAATAACCCCCCCACCCCCCCACCCCCATTGTAAAAGCCAACCCATTTCTGGTATATTGCATTCTGGCAGCTTTAGCAACCTGAAACAGATTTGTCCCTGTCCTAACCCCTGGGCCCGTGAACATGATCCTAATTGAAAATAAGGTCTTTGAAGATGTGATTAGTTAAGATGAGGCCAAACTGGATTAGAACGGGCCCTCGTCCAATATGTCTGGTGTCCTTATTAGAAGAGAAAATTGGACACAGACAGACAGAGAAGATAGAGGCAGAGACTTGAGTTATACCACCAGCCAAAGAATGCCATGGATTGCCAAGAAGCCACAGACAGAAAGAGCACGGTCCTCCCGATACCTTAATTTGGACTCTGGGCCTCCAGAACTGTGAAACAATAAATACCTGCTGTTCTAAGTCACCCAGTTTGTGGCACTCTGTTATGGGAGCCCTAGGAAACTACGACAATGTGCTAAACACCCAGTTGTACGTGCTGGGTCTCCTCCCAGGCAGATGGACCAGCAATCTTGGGGAGCCCTTTTTTGTCAGATCACTGGATTCTGCAGCCCCATGGTCAGCCTGGCAATAACCACCGCTGGTCACATGGAGCTGAGTATGCAGGGAAAAGTAGGCAGGCCCTCAGAAGCCAGCTCCTCACCCCCATCCGGCCACACCTGACCACAGGCATACCGCACAGCCCATCCCACCCCATGTGCAGGACCACCACCTGCTTTCTCCCAAGAGAAAAATTACCCCAAAGGCCTCCTGAGTCAGGCATGGGTTAAGCACTACACATGCAGTTTCTCCTGTGACCCTCCTGACAACCCATGAGGTGGCTACTAGGATAACCCCCATTTCACAGATGAGGGAATGAGACAAAGAGGTTCTCAAGTATCTTCCAAAGATCAGCTCTTGGGTATCTGGCTAGAAAGTTTAGGCAGCCCTGGCTCTCAGGGGCATTTCAAAGGTAGAAGTGATTAACCTTTGGTCGCATTCTCCTTTTCTGCTTCCCTTCCTGGGCACTTCATAACCACTATGTTCAGCAAAATAGTTTCAATTTTCTTCAAAAGACAGCCATCTTCCAGCTATTTTGAGTCTTCAAACTCTTAATTTTACATAGCTCCCTCCTGTGATAATTTCTTCCTTCTCAGATAAGATGGCATTAACCAATGCAAAATCACTTGGAACATATGCTGGAATTTCCTTGGGAAGACCAGTTTTGTGATGTAAATTCTGCTTTCTCAGGAAGCCTGGGGGAGAAGTAAGTGTGTCTCCTAGTGGGCGAGGGGGCCCAAGACACATCAATCACCAGGAAGATGGGAGAATCACAGCTCTACAAAATCACAGATTGAAAGCTAAGTTCCTCCCAAGTCACATTTGTTCGTTCAGTTAACAAACGCACAATTAAGCCCTTCCTGTTATAGACAAGGATTATCCTCATACCTTCTGCATCCAAAGCCCCAAGGAGAGCCTGCAAAGAGCAGACCCCACCCCAGACCTATTAAATCAAAGTCCTAGTGGTGGCAACACAGGATCTCAGCTTATTAAACTCTTTAGGCCCTTCCCACATTTAGAAGCCACCATATTATGTGTGACCATACACTTGACTGCCCAAAAACCATGCTCTATTATTTTTGCTCCCTAAAACATTTTATTTTATCTCTGGCCCAATTTCTTTCACTGGGTTCATGAGCCAGAGATAATCTCTGTGGCAGCAGTCCACCTTGATATCAATGAGTCAATTTATAGTTGCTTTCATGGTTTCTAAGTGTATCAACCAATGCATTTAGGATATTTTTCTAAAGTTTTTCCATTTGTAAAACAATAGTTTTTGGTTTTTGTGGGGGGTTTTTTTGGCATGGGCAGGCTCAGGGAATTGAACCCAGGTCTCTGGCATGGCAGGCAAGAATTCAAGAATTCTGCCACTGAGCCACCGTTGCACCACCCAAAACAATAGTTTTTTAAAACTATATGAACAATACATTATAGAATACTTATAATCGCACCTCCCTAATACAACTGTTTTTTTTTTTGTAATTTCATTTCCAGTCTTTTTGTATCTACATTGATTTTCACATACCTGTAGTCAATGGATACCTATCTTGATAACACTTTTTCACTCAACACACCTTCATGAGCATTTTGCATGTTATATAATCTTTATTATTCTTATGTCTACATAATATTGTATGAAGTCAATAGACCACAATTTCCTATTGTTGCACTTTAATTTAGGTCCCTTCCAGTTTTTCAAATGTATAAATAATAGGATTTTCAAATTTGTTTTATTTCCTACTTTAGGAAAGAATCTCAGACGTAGGCTTACACTGAGAAAATGGAATTGACAGGTGAAATAATAGACATTTTGTGACAGTTTGGAAGCCATAACTTTAACTTTTCATGAGATAGTACCACATAAGCTCTCAGTTACTGAACAGCTACTATGTGCCAGGTACATGTAAATCTCACAACAACATATATCAAGATAGGCTGCAAACTGGACTAGGAGAAGCAGGCTGGGTATAATGCATGCAACAGGGTGTGGGGGGAGCTTTGGAACTTGGAAACCCAGCTGAGGTAGTCTGAAATATGTACCCTGACAAAAGACATGGTCTTAATCTTAACTCTCATTACTGTGTGTGAATCCATTTGGAAATAGGACACTTTGTCAGTTAAGGTGTGCACTCATTTGTGACTAAGCTCTTCAAAGATCCTATTAGGTATGGCAAACTAAGTCAAGCTGGGCCTTAATTCATATGACTTGGAGGCCTTTTAGAGAGGAGCCAGCAGTTGAGAGAAACACAAGCAGAGACCAAAGACATGGCCATGAGACAGGGACTGCCAGTACCAGAATGCTGCCGACTCCAAGGAAGAAGGCATGGTCTTGTCAACACTTTGATACCTCTGGCCTCTAAAATCATAAGTCAATAGATTCCTTTTTTTTTTTTAATAGATTAATGATAGTCCATTATGCATGCATACCACATTTTATTTATCTATTCATCAGAACAGTTTTTTTTTACATGGGCAGGCACCAGGAATCGAACTTGGGTCTTCTGGTATGGAAGGCAAGCGTTCTTGCCACTGAGCCACCATGGCCTGCCCAGTCAATAGATTCTTATTGTTTATACCAACCCATCGTGTGGTATTTGTTGTAGCAGCCCTGGTAAACTAAGATACCAGCCCAAACCAAAGGGGCAGCCACTGCACAACTCCCATCAATTATTGCCCATCAGGCTCACTGTTGCCCAGATTTTCCCATTTTTCAAGAAAAGCCAAAATGTTTGACATTTATTTGAAAATTTTCAATTCTGGTGTTTGCCACTACTTCAATTTTTTTCAAAAACACATATATGACTTCTGCCTTTTACTGCTCAGTCAACAAGCATTCCCTAAGTTCCTACTGTGTGCCAGGCACAGTTCTACGCCCTGGGAATGCAGCAATAACCAGGGCCTCAAGGGATGAGCTCTCTGCCACGATGGAGCAGGCACCAAGTCTTCCCAAGAGTGCGGCAAAATGAGGCTCCAAGTTGCCATGGCCCCAGTATCACTGCAACAGACATTCCCATCCGTAGCCAGCTAGGAGCTGGCAGCCTAGCAAGCCACAAAGGAGCCCCTGTTGTCAGGGTTCCACCCTTCCCCTGTTCTCCCTAAGAGAGCTGGGAGTGTTCTAGACAGGTGGTTGTAGAGCAGACAAGGGCAGAGCAAGTTCTCAGGCTGCCAGGTCGTTAGATGCTTCTGTTATAGATGGAATCGCGTCCCTCACAAAGACATATTCAGGTCCTAACCTCTGGTCCTGTGGATGTGAACTCATTTGTAAACAGGATCTTCAAAGATCCCATTAACATGAGACCAAACTGAATCAGGGTGGGCCCTAACCAATATGTGTGGAGTTTTTATAAGCAAAGGAAATTTGAACACAAGAAGTAGGAGACTGAAGGAGATAGGTGACAATGTGAAGGAAGTGGAGACTGAGTTATGGAACGCCACAAGCCACCACCAGAATGTACACACTGAGAAGGTATGACCGACCGATACCCTGACTTTGAACTGCTAGCCTCCCAAAATATGAGACCACGTTACTGTTGCTTAAACCAACTAGCTTGTGGTATTTGTTACAGCAGCCCTGGCTTCTCTGCCTATTTCTGTCAAAATGCCCAAGTTGAGACCTGGGGAGAAGGACGGCTGGACAGAGGTCAACCTGCCATGGGGACAGAATATCTTTGTACATCACGTATTAAGAGCCTCGTGGCACCTCACGACAAAACAACCTGGGGATATTTCTGTTTTTCTTAACCTCTCTTGCTAAATGGAACAACATATTCCCCAGATATCATGCTTCAAAGCAGTTCCTCCAAGACTCTAAATAGCCTATTTCACTTCAGCAGTTTCTGAGTTTCTAGGGGGGAAAAATGCATTGCTATGGGGGTGTACATTGTTTTAATGGGCTTGAACATTTTTACTGCATTCAGTGTGACTTCTACATCCCTTAGACATTTTGTTCGTAAGAAGATAATTCTCAGAAAGGGTCTTAGAGATTAACAGTGAGTTGGTCTCAAAACTGATATGCTCGTGTTACTTTCAAAGTGGGCACCCAATTGTACTCTACTCAGGTTTATGACAAAATTAGGTATAAACTAATGCTTCCTTATAATAAAATTTAATGGTGCAATGGGCGAACCAAACATGTTTATGCTTTTCTAAAAGAAAAGTAAGTCAGTCTTTGTTAATTGGGCCAACCCAAAAATAATCATTAAAATGTAAAACAAAAATTATGTTGCTTTTTATTGCATCATGTGGTAGATTAAAGCAGCTGCAAATTTTCTGTTGCTCCTCCCTTTGAAAGATAGTATCTAATTCTCTACCCCTTGAATATGGACTGGTCTTATTGACCCACTCACCAACAGAATTTGGCAGAACTGGTGACCCAGAATTTTCCAGGCTAGCTAATAAGAAGTCTTGCAGCTTCTGCCTTGGTTTCTTGGGATGCTTGCTCTGGAGTCTGATTGCTTAAGACCACCATGCTGTGAAAAAGTTATGTGGAGAGGCCACTTGGAAAGAAAGAGATACTAGCTTAGACCCATGAGTAAAGAAGCAATGGATTTCTTGCCCAGTCAAGTTTTCTGAAGATTATATCCCTACAAAATCCAGACTACAACTGCATGGAATATCCCAACCAAGAACCACCCAGCTGAGCCCAGTCAACCCAAAGAACCATGAGATATTATAACAAAATTGGTTTTGAGCCCCTGAGTTTCTATATAATTTGTTATACAATAATAGATAATGATAGACAGGAAAAGAGAAGGTAGTTATTTGTCCTTTAACAGTAACAGGGAAAAAACAGTGAATTTGGACAAATGATAGTTTCACATATGTCCACCAAAAAATCTCCTTCATAAATTACAAGCAGATGTAATTTGAAGAGTAGAAGAAATCAAATCAGTCCACAGTGTTTATCAAACATCCATAAAACTAAGAAGTGGAAGTACTAATCAGGAGAACTGTTTAATAGCTCCTGGTCTGACTGAACTATGAAACATGTTTAATCATAGGAGTTAAAGAGGGTAAAGAAATGAATTATTTCACAATCTGAAAGTGAAAGGAATTATTCAGCCTATAATTAAAAACAAAGTTATGAATTACATTCTCAAAATAAACATACAAACTGAATACTTCAGACTGCAGTCTTCTCAAAAGCCAGGAACAATTCTAATCGATTTTTAGAAACCTCAGAACTGCTTTTTTTTTGTTAAAGAAGGGTTTTCAACATATATTTGTAGCTTGTGCCAGTTTGAAAAGATTATGTGCCCTAGAAAAACCATATTTTAATCCTAATCCATCATGTGGAGGCAGCTGTTTTTTTTTAATCCCTATTCAGCACCGTAGGTTTGAAACTTGATTAGATTATTTCCACAGAGATGCAGCACATCCAATTGTGGGTATTAACCTTGGATTACAGGGAGATGTGACTCCACCCATTCGAGGTGGGTCTTGATTAGTTTACTGGATTCCTTTAAGAAGGAATCATTTTGGAAAACACGGGAGAGCCACAAGCACCAGGAGAGCCCATGCAGCCGGAGACCTTTGGAGATGAAGTTTTCACCCCTGGGGGAAACTCCAAGACACAAGAAGCCTGGAGAGAAAGCTAGCAGACATCACTATGTTTGCCATGTGCCTTTTCAGTTGAGAGAGAAACTCTGAATGTCATCAGCCTTTCTTGAGTGAAGGTAACTTCTTGTTGGTGCCTTAATTTGGACATTTTTATAGACTTGCTTTAATTTGGACATTTTCATGGCCTTAGATCTGTAAACTTGGAATTTATTAAATTCCCCTTTTTAAAAGCCATTCTGTTTCTGGTATATCGATCGCATTTTGTCAGCTAGCAAACTAGAACAGAGCTGTAATGATGAAATATTTGAGCACATATTG
Organism: Tamandua tetradactyla; assembly: GCF_023851605.1. Lineage (NCBI taxonomy): Eukaryota > Metazoa > Chordata > Mammalia > Pilosa > Myrmecophagidae > Tamandua > Tamandua tetradactyla. The sequence continues at coordinate 150,097,392 of NC_135328.1, read as the reverse complement.
AAATTCTATTACTGTTTACTTTTTAATTTTGACTTACGATTGTTTTATGTTTTAACATTAATTTTATTTTCTAGGTCTGACCAATAAAGGGAGGGGGGAGGATAAAGCACCAACAACATCTGCTTGCCTTGAGAATTATTTTACACTTTAGAGCATATTAATCCACAAGAGCCATATTATGAGATTGAAATGTACCTCCCCAAAGGACATGCTCAAGTCCTAGCCTGTGACCCTGAGAATATGAATACATTTGCAAATAGGACCTTTGAAGATATTATTCATTAAGATGAGGCATAACTGGATTAGAGTAGACTTGAATCCAGTATATGGACTGAAGTCCTTGTATGGAGAGGAAATTCGGACAGAGACACAGATGGCAGATGCAGAGCCAGACAGAGAGGGACATATGACAGAAGCAGAGATGAGTTATGGGTCACTAGCAAGCCACTGTCCGAATCCAACAGACTTCAGTGCAGCATGGCCATACTGACACCTTGATTTTGAATTTCTAGCCTCCAGAACAACCAGATAATAAATTTCTGTTGTTGAAGCAAACTATTCTATAGTACTTTGCTACAACAGCCCTGGCAAACTAAGACACCTTCCTAAGTTGGAAAGACCTTCTTCAAGTGAGAATATTGGAATGGATCCACTGAATTATGTTCCTTTTAGATGGTCTTCCCTCTGGGGCCAATAACCATTAGCTAATATGGAGAGGAGGTGTGGGAGGAGATAGAATTTAGTAAAGGCTATGGAGTTAAGAAACAATTTTCAGCCAGGAATGAAAAGACAGATATTATATCGCCTCATTAATGTAGACTAACTACTATGAACAAATTCTGAGAATTGAAGTCAAGAGCATGGGTTATCAGGTTGGGGGTTATTGAAAAGGTTCCAGAATGTTAGATCTTACAGCAGTCACATCTATCCCTGAGTTGTAACTGTCATTTCTAAATTCTGAGATACAAAGCTCTTTGTGTATAACCTGATCACTCCCTGGAACTTCAGGTATCTGTGTGACACCTGAGACACAGACCTACAGTTCCTCAGCTATGAAAGTCAGCATTAGTCCCAAACAGCAACTGTTAAAGAAGCTGAAAAAGAGATCATACTCCAATTAGAGATATGAATAAAACTGATCTGGTTAGGACCAAAGTAACTCAGACTAAAGGGTAAAAGATATTAACTGTATTTTAAAACTTCGATTTCTGCATGAGACCAAAGGAAGAGATGTATGTTTGGTCCAAAATTTATATTTTCTGTAGCACACTAATTTAACTTGTATGGTCAGTTTATTTGAGCACTATAATTACATGGAACTTGAATAGGGAGTAAGAGCTTGGTGGTTGTACAGGTTAGTGTGATACTCTGATACATCCCAGAGTAATCTTGGCAGAAGATTTTAAAATATTTGCAAATTCCCCTTGAAGGATCGGAGAAAAATGTGGAAATATTAAACTTCTTTACCTGGGGAAGATTTGATATTCCTACAAGCACTGGGGACTACCAATTCAATAGGCCAAGCCCTCATTCTTGGGGCTTGCCATTATGAAACTCACACCTGCAAAGGAAGAGCTAAGCCCATTTATAATTATGCCTAAGAGTCACCCCCAGAGAACCTCTTTTGTTGCTCAGATGTGGCCTCTCCCTCTAAGCCAACTCAGCAGGTGAACTCACCGCCCTTCCCACTACTTGGGACGTGACTCCCCAGGGTATTAATCTCCCTGGCAACGTGGGACATGACTTCTGGGGATGAGCCTAGACCCGGCATCATGGGATTGAGAAAGACTTCTTGACCAAAAGGGGGAAGAGAAATGAATCAAAATAAAGTTTCAGTGGCTGAGAGATTTCAAATAGAATCGAGAGATCATTTCTGGAGGTTATTCTTATGCGTTATCTCGATATCCTTTTTAAGTTTTTGGTGTATTGGAGTAGCTAGAGGGAAATGCCTGAAACTGCTGAACTGCAATCCAGTAGCCTTGATTCCTGAATATAATTGTATAACTATGTAGCTTTTACAGTGCGGCCATGTGATTGTTAAAATCTTGTGACTAACATTTTCTTTATCCAGTGTATAGACAGATGAGTAAGAAAATAAAGAAAATAAAGAAAGAAATAAAGTAAGAAATAAAGAAAGTAAAGAAAATAAAATTTGCTCTCTGTTAAAGATAACAAATAAATAAATAATAGGGGGCAAAGGGAGTGTGGGATGTTTTGGATGTTCTTTTTTACTTTTATTTTTATTTTTTATGAAGCAATGAAAATGTTCAAAAATCGATTGTGATGACAAATGCACAACTATCTGGTGATACCATGAACCTCTGATTGTATACTTTGGGTGATGATATGGCATGGAAATATATCGCCATAAAATTGCACTTAAAAAAAAGAAACAATTTTCAGTTGTGAACACCCCTACCTATGCCATATTCCAAACACTGAATAGATAACAGAGAGAGCAGCCTGTGACATTTTCTATTTTCTTATATTCTCAGATCTTCAAATTCCAAACGAAGCATTTCCCATGAAAGGATCTCATTTCCAGCTCTCTCACATACTTTTGTGCATGTCTGCACAAAACGACTAATATAATAAGTTTTCTATGCTATAATATACATCTACCCATTTGAACTTGGCTGACTTAAGAACCTCTTTGGAAAAGGAACCACTATCCAGCAGCAACTATATTTATGGGCTTTCCAGAAATTTCATTAGTAATGAAACACGACCATTTTCTTCTTAATAATTCTGTGAAAGTCACAGCTAAACAACTAAAACAGCCTCAACCAAATCTGTACTGTACGCTACAAGATCACACCCCAGAGTGGGAAGCTCCTGCTCACGTGCGCAGGATGAAGCCACCAAGGCAGGCACTGGAGGGCAGGAAGGAATCACCTGCCCAGTTAGTACAGGGGTGGAGTGCTCTGGACACTTTAAATACAAGATTTTGTGTTCTTTTTCCACTTTGTAAGGAGCATATTTAGAGAGTAGGTATCTAGGGAGACCTGTAGAAACACAATAATGCTTGCTTCTGACAATCATAAAGCAAATCAAAACAAGGATATGCTTAATCCCCTAAAGAGATTCTCAAAGAGATCTTTAGAAGCCAGAGAATAAGAAGTTTCTTTCCCTAACCAAAAAGAGCCAGGTAGGATTCTGCTTCCTGACAGTAAAATCTCTGAAAATAAGGGACCACATGGCTTTTTTCCCCGATGTGGCAGAAGACAACTCCAGCAACAGAGAAAGCAAAATAAAGTCTACCCTATAAGTCAGAGCACAATATGGGCTTATGGTTTTGAACTAATTTTGCTGTTGAATTTCTCAAAGGATCCACTACTGCACACATCACACCTAATAATCACTGGGGAAATCTACAGTGAAGTCCACCAGAGAATAAACTAAGAACATGTGGAAGGGCAAACAGGGCTAGTCCCACAACTCTGAAATAATACAATAACTATATTATACTTCCTGAAGAAAGTAACTTTAGGATAAATATAAAGAAGAGCTAACTTTACATGGTGGTAGGAAATTCATGAAATTTATCCCAAAGAAGACTGAACAGGCTGAAACTATTAATAAGACAAGATTTAAAGTTATGAATCTAGTGAGTTGCATCAAGGGAAATGAGCATGTCCAATGTCCACTCACAAAGCCTCGTGTCTTAGTTTGCCAGGGTTATTATATAACAAATATCATGGACCAATTGGCTTAACCAACAGGAATTTACTGTCTCACAGTTTGGGAGGCTAGAAGTCCAAAATTAAGGTGTTGGCAGAGCCATGCTTCCTCCAAAGTCTATAGCGTCCCGGCAGTGGCTTATCGGTGATCCATAACTCAATCTCTGCCTCTATCACATGGCTGTCTGTCTCCTTCTGTTTCTACTGCTGCATCCAAATTTCCTCTGCTGATAAGGACTCCGGCCATACTGGACTAAGGCCACCCTGATTCAGTTCAGTCTCATCTTAACTAATAACATCTTCAAAGATCCTGTTACAAATGGGTTTACCCCACAGGACTTGAGGGTAGGACTTAGACATGTCTTTATGGGGGACATGACTCCATCTGTGACACCTCTCTTAGTGCCACTGTACACAGCTGAATAGGACTTTGAAAAAGAATTTCTAAAACAGGATAATTTTTGTCAACTTAGTGGAAGACTCTTAATAGCTGTGGATTTCAAGATCCAGGACTGGCAGGGGCTGGGCTCTCAAATGGGTAGCTACTTTGAAGGGTAAATGACTAACTCTGGCCACTGTAACCCTGTCCATGCAGGGTTACAACACATGGTTGGCTGAAAGTACCAGATCTGCATCCCGATGCCCCTATTACAGGGCAGAAGAGTGTGCCACCAGTGGCCTGGTCACCTTTCTCCTTGTCCCCCTGTCCCCCGTCCCTAGCCTTTCTCTGCCCTTTGGCCTCATCCCTCCTTATCCACTTTCCCAGCAGGGAGATACCAGCTGTAGTCCATAGCCACCTGCCCCACCCTTAGACCTGCAGGGTAGCTGATAAGCACTGCATTTGGTAGGCACATTCCTAAACTGCAGCAGATATCCTAGTATTTTAATTTCATATCTAGAAGGAGAATATGTCTGTAAGGGGAGGAGGGCAGTGAGTTCACCTGCCAAGTTGGCTTAGAGAGAGAGGCCACATCTGAGCAACAAAAGAGGTTCTCTGGGGGGTAACTCTTAGCATAATTTTAAGTAGGCTCAGCCTATTCTTTGCAGGAAAAAATTTAATAGGGGTGAACCCCAAGATCAAGGGCTCAGCCTATTGATTTGGTTGTCCCTACTGCTTGTGAGAATTCTCCAAATGGGGAGGTTGAATATTTCCTCCTTTCTACTAGAAGGGTGAATTTTTGAGCTGAGTCTGGAAGATAAACGAATAGAACTGTTAACCCCTTTGGCTACTCAGCATTTATTTACAGGCTTATAAATTTATTGAAACTGCATAATAAAACAGTGACATCTTTCTCCATCTGCTGAACAAGATGAATCTATAAATATATTATTATTTTCACATATAAAAAGAAACTTACAGTGCATGGGTGATTCAGTGGTAGAAGGCTCACTTTCCACATGGGAGACCTGGGTTTGACTCCTGGCCCATAAGGAGCCTGCTTTTTACCAGTCAGAATGCTTTCGCCTTCAGGAATGACATTAGCAATAACCTGGGCAGGCAATCAGGAAATCAAAGTTCCCAAACCACAGCCATCAACCCTGCTTCCTTTCTCCTGCTCCAGCTGTATCCTGATGTCCCTTTCAAAGCTTGTTTTTAGTAACAATGATTATTCAACAATGAGGAATACAAATTTACATCAAATATATTCATAGAGGAAGTGGAGACCTTGCCCATAAATGGACTGTCTTTTAAAGGCCTTTTCCCTGACAAGAGACCCCTTCGTCCCCCATGTCATTCAGGGTAAGAAGACTGGAAACCCCATCCCAATTTCCTGAGGTTCAATGAGACTGTGTTTACGGCAGTGTCCACCTGGGAATTTCCCAGGCCCCTGGAATGCACATGTTATCTCAGACTCCAAAACAAAAGTACACAGCAAGGACGTCAGAGTCTCCAACTAGAAACAGCATGTGCATTTTACCCAGCCCTTATTTTTCTTCTTGCTAAAAAAACCCTTGTGGCTAGGAGCCCTCTTGGGCATGTACATTTTAATTATCATTCCAAAGAGAGAAATGCAGAAAAAGGAGTTGTTTGTCTGCCTCCTTTTGTGGCCAACATCTCCTAAGGGAGAAACAGAACTGACTGGGTATGGATCAGCCAATCCTGGTGAGAAGGGGGATAGCAGCCCTCCGAGCTGTCTGTGAGCATCTGGCCAGCATGTCTGAACCCTCTGCCCTGTGTCCTCTCTGATGCATATCCAATCATAAGCAAATGAGAGATGTTTACACTCTGGCCCAGGATTTGTCACATTATTGTCTCCTCCATATGCTCTGTACAAAACTAAGAACTAAGCTCTTCTATAGCAGGATTCCTGTACAGGATGGGAAACTGGACTAGATGATGCTTAAATGATCCTTTCAAACTCAGAGATTTAATGGTTTTATTCCCCAATCAGCAAGCTTCTTTGAAGTCCTTGACATCAGAATTCAAGGATCCCTCTGTGGAGTCAACACTCTGGAAAAGTGGACAGGCAAATACTCACAACAAAGGGAGGGCTTTCAAAAAGACATCACAGGGCAGGCCATGGTGGCTCAGTGGCAGAATTCTCGCCTGCCATGCCGGAGACCTGGGTTCGATTCCCGGAAAGACATCACAGTTCTATGCTGACCCATCAACTCAAAAGAACGAGCACTCTCTCCCTTGCTACTTCTGTACCCCACTTAGAGGGGCACAGGCCATCTCTCCCTTGTCATGTTGTATGAGCCTACTCATTCTGGAGATTTCAATCCTGGCTCTCTCCCATTCCCTTCTGCCCCCAAGCTCCCCCAAAACTCTAAACCTCCCCCATCCAGCTCAGGGGCAGCTTCTGTAAGTGGCTGATAACTCAACAAAATCAAAGTTTCGTCTTCACCTTCATGTCAAACAGAACGGAAAAGGTCTCCTTCTTCCAGAACTCATATCACCCCTCCAATAAAATCTGCAGACTTTCAACTACTGTCACAAAAACAAGGAATCTGTCTCCCCACTCACACTTCAGAAAATCTTAAAAGCTGGTAAGGTAGGCGATGTAGGGGGAAGCCAATGAGAGACCAATTTATTCTGTTTACAAGGCTGTATAAACAATTCTTTGGAGTTCTGTGGTTTAGACAGCAGTAATAGGAACTATTGAAGACATTTTCTACATTACAACAACAGTCAACAATTTGTTTTCCAGAATGTTCTTTCACAGACACCTTTGGAAATGCGGCTTTTTTGTATATTCTCCAATAATGCTCTGGTAAAGAGTTAAGGATCATAGTTCCTCACCATTTCAAGTAAGGCAACTGATTTTTATTTTTATTTTTTTGCATGGTAGGCTCTGGAATTGAACCAAAGCAACTGATTTTTTTTTTTCCCCATGGGCAGGCACCGGGAATCGAACCCAGTTCTCTGCCATGGCAGACGAGGACTCTGCCTGCTGAGCCAGGTGGCCGGCCCAAGGCAACTGATTTTTAACATTAAAAAATAATGTGGATCCTGTGAGGGAATAGCTGTATCTCTTATCTTTTGATTATTGAGAAAATATGTCATTATAGAAGGCACCTGTGAATTCAGTAATGCTTTTATTGAACGTATGTTTCATTAACCACACCAGCATCTACATGCATTTGGAGAAAAAGCATTAGCACAAATATTGGCTCAAAATACAGTATTGTCTACAGACAATAACCCCTACCCCCCACACCCACACCCACACCCCAGGCGAAGATCCTCAGACTGGACCCTCCGTGTTCTACCCTGTTTGTTTGTTCATTTGTTTTATACCCTGTTTTTGTGAATTCAAAAAACCAAGCCTTTACCAGCTCATCCCAAAGGGATGCTCAATTGACATTTTCAAGAGGAAAAAGAACAAAATCATCCAATAACTTTATTTTTTTCTTTCTAGTCCCCGTTTTATTCCTGCTATGGTATCAAAAACTATAACAGATAGCAACAAAATAAAATTTCTACCATTTTATGTTGTCTAACCATCAGCAAGCATTAAATAAAAATAAAAAATAAAAAATACTAACGAATCACAACATTCTCTGCTCCTGGGGACTATTAGAGTCTAATTAAAACCCACAAGATCAATGCTACCCTAAATGGAAGAAAAAAAAAATCACCATGGGAACCATGAAGAGGGAAAAAGACTTTCGTTAGCAATCACATAAAATTACCCTGAATAACCCTCCCTCCTTCTATCCTCCCCATCAGCAAAACTCTCCTTTAAGCTTTAAAATAAATACTTTTCCGCCAACAGATTCCTACATGTACTGACTGCAGAAACAGGCAAAACATCAGCCTCATGTGCATGGGGGAGCTAACAAGTGGGAGAGACCATCAGCTATTTGTTCAGCCTTCCTCCAAAGCCAGTCAAAGCAGATGTACTCAGAGTGTTTTATGAGTCGGTTTCATTTTGCTTTCTGTTTTAATTTATCCAAATTCACACTTACTTGTCCTTGGGATGGAACCAACTTCAGCAGCACCACAGGAGACCTTCAGCATTGCGGCTGAGTCCCATTATTGTTGGGTGCTCCTCTCTCAGTGTGGTATTTGGATGGGAGGGAAGCAAGAGGGGGCTTAGTGGGTTCTGGGTGGAACCTCCTCGGAACAACCAAAACCAAGAACTCAGACTCCATGCAGAAACTGCCCATCAGATCCTAAAGAGACTCCAGTGCCATTGGACAAATTACTTGCAGGCATAATTTTTTTTTTTGTATGCTGCATGGTGGGAGTCACATTTCACTCTTTTTCCATGTGAGTATCCCCTTATTGTAGCACCATTTGTTGAATTCTTTCATTCATTTGGTTTCTTGTTTGCTTGTTTGTTTGGGAAGTGCATGGGCCAGGAATCGAACCTGGGCTTCGTGCATGGCAGGCGAGAATTCTACCACTGAACTAACTACCTTGCAACCCAATTATTGTTATTAAATTTTCTTGGGGGGTGGCAATCGAACCCAGGCCTCCCTGCCATGTGGGTGAACATTCTACCACTGAATCACCGGTGCACCCTGCAGGCTTAACTTTTAACAGGAATATTATGTACTAGGAGTTGACAGTAAAATCACATTTGTATAACTTCAGGATTTATGAAAAAAACAGTATTAAAACATTTAAATGACTGACAGATTCCAATTACTCTTGGGATATCGTTTCTCAATTTTTATGTATTCTTGCTGAGAAAGGCAGATAGGGAGAACAGTACAGGTTTTACTACGCATTCTAAAATATTACGGGATAGTTTGCCTTAAAATTCTCCTAGCAAACTGCCAATTTCAGTCTCTAGTTCCTGAAATTATATCATTCCCAAATGACCTTGGCCTCAATCCAATCCACAAAACAGACTTACAGAACCAACTAATAATACTCCCACTCGTGAACACCACGTATGGCCTGGGATCCTGTTGACGCCTGTTGTGGCCGCACAAACGAAGCGCCCTGAGCCCAGCCCGGAGACCACTTCAATATAAACAACTGAATCCTAACCCGTGGCCAACGCAGACACCAAGGAAACGTCCATCACTGCTTAGCTTTGTACCAGTGCGGAGGAAGGAATGGCTGAAGAGGATGAGACCTCACAGCCATTTGAAACAGAGGTGGACAGCAACAAAAGGATGAAATGAAGAGACAGTAAAACTCTTCTCAAGCCACCTCCTGCTTAGCCAATTTCCAAGCTTAAAAAAGAAGTAACTGAACGCGTAGGCTGATGTGGCTCAGTGCCTTTCTCTACCCACTGTCCCTGTCCTGAAGAAGCAGAAATGGCCAAAGGGAGGAGGAGGATGCATTGCCTTTATCTAATTCCTGATGGTTTTAAAAAAGCTGTTTCTCAAATAAATGAGGTCATCTTATGCCTCTTACAAGTGCAGGTGCTGCATTGGGTAGCTGTCGCCCTTCCAACTTTGGGAAAACCACGGCTCAATGGGGTAGGTGACTTTTCCATAGTTACCTGGCACAGATGGGGGAACAAAGCCCTAATAACTCATCCAGTGCTTTTTCAACTACAGGATGGGCAAGGAGAGGGCCTATTAAATCACAGACCATATAATCAGCCTCTGCATTAAAGCAAATCAACTGGAAATATCAAGAGAGTATTTTTAAGCCCTTGAGATTGATTACAAGATGGAGAGGCAAATAGTTCCCATTACGGGAACTCTCTGCTCAAGCCCTAACCCAGCACCTGTGCTCAGAATCGAGACCCCCATTCCTCTCTCTGCTTCCTCCCAGAAGTTGAGGTCAAAGAAAAACTACCCCCAGCAGCAGACTTCCTTCTAAAGCAGAAGAGGATGTGTTTTCGTAACAGCGGCAGCAGTCTGCAAACAGAAACGAACTCCAGTGAAGCCAAAAGCATCGCTAAAAAAGCAAACCTCCCATTTCCTCTGTTCTTACTCTGGTGCCTACAGTTAATTCTCTCCTTTCCCCCCACCCCACGATGGGTTAAGGGGTGTGGACTGATCTGTGGCAGCTATCAAAGAATGTCACTTGACACTGAGGTAAGTGCCAGGGGTAGCTCTGCCCAGACACACAATGAGCCAACACGTTTCTTTCTCTAATTCCCTCTCTAAAGCTAACTGCTTTATCTGAGGGAAAATGCTGTGTGACAGTCATTTTCTTTCTAACAAGAGCCACTTGTATCCCCAGCTGACTATAAGAAAGATTACATTATGTCCCTCATGAATAAATTACAATAGTCCCTAAAGGGACATCCTGCAGAAAGGAGGAGTGGGTAAGTCTGGGAGATGTCCCCGCATCAGCCTTGCAGCCGGACCCCACTAGGCTAACTGTAACTCTAGAACGAAGCAAACAAACCCAAAACAAACATGAAGCCCTGCAGACTTAGAGAAATTCCCTCTCTACAAAGCCCCGGTAGGCTTTCACATCTGGTTTGCCGGCTGCCTTTCGGGTGCAGGGCACGGATGAAAATGTGAAAGCGCTATCAGCTTGTCATGAGCCCTCCACGCCAACACGACGTTCGTTCTTCTCTCGCTTTTGTCCTTATCTAGTTCCTGAGCCTTGCCCGTGACACCTAGTTCCGATTACTCTGCCCTCTTCCCGACGGCACTGGGACCTTCCGCCACCCCTGTGATCAGAGCTTCTGTAGGAAGGTGGGCGCCATCTCCCCCAGCTGCAGCCCCGTGGTGCTTCCGCGTCCCGCCAATGCAGACTGGGAAGTGCTTCGCGAGCTTCTGGAGGCCATGAGAATGTAACAAATGTCCTGCCCACTTCACTTTTAAAATGTTTTTTTTTTTCCGCTGCCTTTTAAAGTGGCCTGGTAGCATCTCCCGGGAAACACTGGGCCACAAACGTGCAGCTAGAAAAGTAGCAACGGAAAAGCCCTTTAATCTGCAATCATTAAGAGGGTTAAAATGGGTGACACCCGTTTTAACTGAGACCTCCTTAACCAAAGACATTGTGCCCCGGGCTGTCAAATTAATTTACGGATGCTTTCTATTTCATTTTAAATCAATATTGCATTTATATGGTGTCTTAAGGAGTATTTAAACACAATGCCAACATCAAAATACAGCATTAATAAAAGAAAATATTGGCTTAGCCTGTAGGTTTTTTATCACAGGAGTCCTTCATTAATATGGAGAAAACTATTAAAGTTTTCAGAGACTTTTTATTGAACGAAAACGAAAAATAGGAGCAACGAAAAATTAAAAGCAAATTTATCTCCATTTGCTTTTAATTTTGTTAGTCCAAGTTCAAAGATGCATTTAGAAGCATTTTAAAAATCAATGATATGTCATTGCATTTTCCTTCTCTCTTTTATGGATAGACACATTCCAGAGCCAGGTATTTTCTGGAATTAAAGAACACGACATGTTACCATATAGTATTTAAAGAGATGACAAGGAATTCCTCTTTGATATTAGAAGACAAGTACATTCACAAGTAGTAAAGGTATGGCAGATGTGGTGCCTTGGAGTTATGTTCACCAGAAAACATGTTTTAATCTTAATCTTAATCCAGACCTGTGGGTATGAACCCACAGTAAATAGGACTTTTTAAAAAAGTATATTAATTGTAAACAACAAACATATAAACATTCTTGACATGGTTACAATCAATGGCTCACAATATCGTCACATAGTTGCATATTCATCACCAGGATCATCTTTTTTGAACATTTGCATCTCTCTAGCAAAAGTAATAAAAAAGAAAACACTCATACATGCCATATTCCTTACCCCTCCCTCTCACTGACCACTAGTTAACAGAACTTTTTGATGGGGTTATTTTGGTTAAGGTGTTGTCCAGGTGAATCAGGATGGGACTTAATCCTATACTGGAGGTCTTACAGAGAAGGCCACAGGGAGAAGCCTCAGAGGCAGCCAGAAACAGGAGTCAACTGAACCTAGAAGAGAAAGGAAAGACACTGCCACGTGACAGAAAAGCCAAGGAACCCCAAAGACTGCCCACCAGCCAGAAGATACTCATTCCAGGAGGAAGTAAACCTTCTAGTCTCTGACACTGAGCCAATAAATTCCCATGGTTAAGCCAGCCCATTGGAGAGTATTCATTCTAGCAGCTGTGAAAATAAAACAGCGGGGAAAATAGACAGTGCATAAAGGATAACCCGTGCACATCTTTTGAACTCATTTCTTTGTCCCTTCACCTTCCAAGTAGATGAGATGCAGATACAATGGATGGAGCTGGAGTAGCCATTTAGGACTGTGAGGTTGCCTTGAGAATGTAAGCTAGTCACAGCTGAGCATCAAGAATGAGTCTGTGGGTGCAGGCCACGGTGGCTCAGCAGGCAAGGATGCTTGCCTGCCATGCCAGAGGACCCAGGTTCGATTCCCAGTGCCTGCCCATGTAAAAAAAAAAAAAAAAAAAAAAAAGAATGAGTCTGTGGCCTTGAAAACATCATAGAGAACACTGTCATGTCAATGCTAGCCTCTCCATCCGTAAATCTTTACGTAAAAGAGAAATAAAACATCTGTGTTGTCTAATCCACTGATATTTTTCCTACTGCTCACAGCCAAGATTAAATCTAAGTTATATGTACTATACTGAAAGCCCTTGAAATAAGCATAAGGTTTGGAACAATATTTACCAATTAGAATGCTGGTTATTTTCAGGGCAAGCATTGAAAAGAATGCATTGGCCACCAGAAGTAAGGCACACACACGCATTTATGTGGCCCAAGAAAAGACAGTGGCTAAGAATGATGAGATCTAATAAGAAGTTCAGGTGGACCCATCTTGTTCTTTGATGAAAAGATGCCACACTTCTGACAGCTAGGTTCAAGTGTCCGGAATAGAGCAGATGTTCAATAATATTTACTGAATAAGTGAAGATTAAGTCAAGATAGCTAGTCAATTTAAGCCTAGGAATCTCATTATTAGAAGGCCCTTTTTAATACAAAAGGAAAACATAAAATATGGAACTCTCAAGTTTAAGTGAAAACAGATCTTAATGTCCTTTGGTAGTTCAAGTGAAAGATAGCTGTGGAATGGTTTAAGAGAACAGGAAAAGTTAATGGCTCATGAGAATTTAAAGCCATATTGTATGTTATCTGAGCAGGGTGAATTTAGGATTGTGAAGGCTCCTGGGTATTGATATTCTACCACTCAAATTTTAAAAAGCTTAAAAATAAAGATACACACAGAAAATAATAAAGGCACAACACCCTTACTGATGGAATCTATTTTTACTCCAAAGAACAAAAATGAAAGGTAGAGCGCTCTTTAGAATTCTTATCTGAAGAAAATGCCCCTAAGAACTTGGAGATACCAAGATCAATAACACCCACTGTTTTCCTAAATAAACCTAGTTCATACAGGAGCTTTATAGGACAGGAAATTTCTGTCAAGCCAAAAATTACATTTAACAAGTAGTGAAGGAAATGAGGGAAAAAAGAATATTGTATTTACACACTTTCCTCTAGGGGATTCACCACAGTTTATCTAAAAAGAACACTTTCCATGTTTTAATGATCTTTATGTGACTTGTCAAACATTTTTCCTTTTAATTTATATTATAAAGCCTACAGTCCAAATTTCCTTGACAGTACAGAAAATTAAGCTATCCTAAGCTCTACCAAAGGCTGAAATTACAGAATGCTGTGGAACATGGGGACTGGTACATTTTCAAAACTGCATAAGGCTCTGTCTCTTAAAAGAAGATAAATAATGTCAACATTTGCTAGGCAATTTCCACACCAGAACATACACAAAACACACACATGCTCCCCCCAAATCCTCAAAAACATTACTGCTTGGAGATACTGAGGAGCGTAAGCAAAGGTGGGGTACTTCAGGTTGTAGATAGGAAAAACCAGTGTTTCCCAAAGAGTGATTCTTTAACATATGATTTAAGTGGTACACAGGCAAACATCCATATTTTATTGCATTAGATATTTGTTTTTACTTTGTATTTATGGTAAATAACACTGGGTTTCCACTTATGAGAGTAAAATAAACTTTCCTTTTTACCTTTAAGTCCTTTTAAGTGAGTTCATTTATAGGAAAATACTAACCACATTAAGAGATTAGGACAGGTGGCAATAGTTTGGAAATAATGGTTAAACTTAAGATAGCGCTGTCCATCTGTCCAGTTCAAGGTCAAGTTTGGGTGGGAGCAGAGGAGTATTGGAGTACCATGACAGACCAGGTCTCAATTTACACCAAGATTATCCGGCAACCAACAGGCCATCCCGGCCCATCAGCTTTCTGGAATACTCACCCGTGCTCGTGGGACCCCAAAACAGTCAGCATTCTCTGCTAACACTGACCGTCCCAGAAGCTGAGGAGGTACTTTTTGTTCCCTCACCCCCTGCTTTCCTGCAAAAGCAAGTGCCATTTTCAACAGTGAATAAAATCAAGAAGCAAGACTTCCAGAAAATAATCTGAGGATGAGGGTTTCTTTTGGTTTTTAATTTTCTGTGAAGTGCTTCTTCCATGACCCTAAAGAAATGAGTTCGGTTTACCTGGACCACATGCTGTCTTAAATAATTCTTTTTTCTGTTGTCCAGCAATTAATCTATTATTTACTTGAGTCATGTGTCCATGTATTAGAAGATGCTTACTGGATAAATAAACATTTAATACATAATGTTTACTGTCAAGAGGACCCACTAAGTGCCAGGTACTGCCCGGAGTCGAGGATACCCCGCCCTCATGCAGCTCGCAATCCAGTTCACGGAAGGACTCTGCTTCTAACATGAGGGCGCGGGTAGAGACTTCACTTTCTTCTGTCACAGATAGCACGTGATGTGGAAAAGGACAGGGTATCCTTCCATTTGCTACTTTCCCCAATACCTCAAAAATTGTTATTATTTCTGGTATTGATTTGCACTAAATTTATCAAAAGAAGATGCACCAAGAATGAGCCTCTTATAAGCTGTGTCGAAGGTCCAGATCACAGCAGAGGTTAACTGGCTTCTATGGAAAGCATCACCCTGGTGCACGCATCCGAGTTCACCCATCCGGACATGCCACCTGACCCCAATCTCTACTGTCACACACAAGCACAAGGGCAGATTTCGGACATCAAAAAGTCTTTCACAGTTGACAATAATTATTAAACAAAAACATTAAGTTTTTGCAGGTGGAGATGCATGATCTTGTAAGAAATTGAAATCAGGGTTAAATGAAATGTTGATTTTGGATATGTGCCTTGAGGAAATTTGACTCCAGAATGTCCTCAGATAATGTTTATGGGAAATACAAGATGCTTTCACTTTATTTCTCTTTGTACACTTGCCTTGGCTGGTGACTATTTACCATCCACAGCAGTCCAGCTTACAAATAAGGGAGGGTGTGGAAATCCAGTTGTCAGAAAGCATAATTAGATTTGCAATAAATACGTGACGTTTTTAGAAACTGGTTTGGCTTTTGTTTATTTTTTTTGGAGTAATAGGGTTGATCCATTCACGACTAGTTATTTCCAGACTCTCTTTAGTTTGCAAAGGAAATATTTCAACAAAAGTGAAGAGAAAATAATACTGAGTGTTCAGCAATTTCTAAAGTTCGTGAGACAATATGGTGACTTATTTCTTTAACTCTTAACTTAGTGTGTCATGGACTTTATAGCTATCCCTCCTCAAATACATTTATTTGCAAACATTCACATATATTTACCCAGGTTGTTACCATGCATTTCAAATGCAGCATAATATAAAGCATATGATCTGTTATAGAAAATTCTGCAAATAAGTTTGGCCTGAGAAATATCATAAATGGATAATTTCCTTAATCTTTACCTTGTCAGTCCTCTGGTTGGACAGAAAACGGATGTAATGGCTATGCCTAAATTATAATACTACTTATTAATCTCTTACTATATGCCCCATACTGCTAAGCAATTTACATGTAAAATCTTATTTAATTCTAAAAATTAATGAGGTACCTCCTATTATGATTCCCACTTTAAAGATGAGAACACCAGGACCCAGATAAATTAAACCTGTTTAAGATCACTTGGTTACAGAGTGGAAAATCATAAATTGCATGATTTGAGAGCAGACAATATAAAAGGGAAAAATTCAAAGCAGTAATTTGCCAGAGGTTACTAACTCTTTGAGTGAATTTTTCCATCAATACCAAGTCAGAAGCAATTATAGCACCACCTGATTCCACTTTGAGAGTAAAGAGTCATTCATGTGCCCAAAGACTAAAAGAATAAAGGCAATTAAAAGTGGGCTTAAAGTAAGTGAAAGAAGCTAGACACAAAAAACTGCATATTGTAGGGTACCATTTATATGAAATTCTAGAAAAGGCAGATCTGTATTGACAGCAGATGAGTGATTGCTAGAGAGTAGAGGAAGGGGATACTGACTTCAAAGGGGATGGAAATCACGTGGGGTGATGAAAGTTCTCTATTATGATTGTGGAGAGGGTTACATGACAGAATGCATTTGTCAAAATGCATCTAACTCTATACCTTAAAACTGGTGAATCTTATTTTAGGTAAATTATACCTCAATAAATCTTAACTCTCTTAAAAGTGGGCTTACAAGAAAGTTGAATAACAGTCATCTAGTATACAATGTACACCCTTTCTATTCCCTTTTTATCCTTCAGGTAGACCTATGTTTGATGGGAAAACTCTCAAATGGATTTGATGAACCAAAGTCTTTCATGGTTTGAGGATTCCTATTGGCCATCTCTTTTCTTTACTAACCTAACCCCACCCCAAAGGTAACATATTTTTCTCTGAAGTCTTATCTTCAACCAGCAAATGTTTGTCACATTATGATATAAGCATGACCCTGGGTGTCTTAGAATTACAAGGTATGTAGTCATTGCAAAGAAGCCTTGGGTGTCTGCCTCAAAGCTGTGTGACCTTTGGCAAGTTGCTATACCTCTCTGAGCCTGAATTTTCCTTTTTATAAAATGGGGATATCAGTGTCTCCATTTAAGGGTTTATGAGAATTAAATGGACTAATATAAACAAAAACACTTCGTACATTTTTTGTTAAAAAGTGTCTCATTGAAAAAATAGGAAGACATTCAGCAAGAAATACAGCTGTCTCACTGCAGCACCTAATGGTTGAAGCCATAGAATCTATAGCCTTATTATATGTCTTATCTATCTTCTATTGTTCCAGGCACACACTCAGACCCTGAATAGGGTTCACTTGTATTGTTCATTGAGCCTAACCACATACTCAGCTTAACAGGAGAATAAAGTTTCATTCTGCAATTATCCCAAATATATCCTTTCAGTTACTCGAAGTCAGACTTTAAGTACCATACTTACAAAAGAATTAAGTGAAAATATTTTTTAAACATTGCTAAGAAAAGCTTAACATTTGTGGATCTAGGATGGAAGTACAAAAGAGGACCACCGTCACATACCCAAATAGGGAACGATCACACATCAAGCGAAGACACTGTTTGATGAACTGTGTTCTATCCTCCCTCCTTGACAAATGTACTTCAGAGCCATCTGGAAGGCTGGGCTCTAATTAAGGCTTCTTGGACGCCTAAGACTCCTCAGGAAGCCCCGAGCTCTGGCCTTCCTGGTCTTCTGTTCCCGCCCCCAGCACCTGTCAGGTCACCTGCAAGGGAACCCCTGGCTGCACCCCCAGCTCTGTGCTCCCGCCTGCTTCCCCAGCCGCCACCCCAGAAGCAGTGTGTGGGGTCAGGCCTGGGGAAGAGGCCCCTGCAGCTCTGTGGGAGGGCCTGGGGTGGTGAGGACAGGGGATTCCAGGACCCAGATGCCCGGAGCACCGTATACAGGGAAGGGGAGTCGCTCCCTTGCCCTCTTGAACTCCTCACCCTGCAGGGAAACACAGCAACAGAGAGGCCGAAGCAAAATCCTCTGAAACCCAGAACAGGGGCCTCTCTTGCCCATACTGGAGAATACATGTGTACACATAAAGCCCTCAGCAGACAAAACAGTATTATACCCAGACAAGATTAAAATGTCTAGATGTGTGTGTGCTTATATATGATAAATGATTCTGATACAGCAAGTCACTAGTTATGTGACACAGACAGTATGTCATGGAGTCTGAAAAGGAAGAGACACATGCCAACTGAAGGGTCAAGGAAAACATTAGGGCTGGGGTCGGAACCAAGGTCAGTTTGGAGGGATGGATAGGATGTGGTCACCCAGAAGAGACTTGAGAAGCCCAAAAGATCCGTTTCTGTAGATGCTGATAGATGATAGAATATCTAGATCCAGGCAAGTATTGACATAGATGCCAATTGTCTCACACAATAAACATCACCCACAATATAATGAGTTGTAGAAAGTAAAAAAGAATTCAGGCTGCATTGAATGCTCTTTGGCCTAAGGTTCTAAGCAGAAAAGTATGATTATCTAAAACACAGGAGGGCGTTTAGAACTGCATCTGCCTTAACATGGCTTCACACCACAGAACAACTCGCCCCTGGAGTGGCAGTCGTGGGTGGGGCCTGGCCTGATGACCAAGCACTGGCCTCCGAGATGGCTTTGGGCTTGAGCATTTGCTGGGAGAAGGATATTAAGTTGGATGTCTTGGCTTCATAACTATTAAACTCTAGGTATTTGGAAGCATTTAGTTTTATATCCTACCCTTGTACTTTCTCCTTTCTCTTCTCTCTCTCTAATTCATTTTCCAAACTGAAACCATCTTGCTTCAGTTACTTCTTTTTTTTTTCCTGCAACTAAGTATAAAGAAAAAACAAACTCACATTAAAAGCCTGGTATAAAAAAGTGGCATGGGGATGTCTCACTTTCAGATCGGACTCTTTGCTAATTGAGTTTCTGTAATTCCTACAGAATATTCAGCTTGAAAGAATTTCTCTCCATTCCCATCCATGACACCCCTCACTTCCATGGCCCCATTCACTACTCCAAGATGGTGAGAGGGTTTCGTGACTCACCGTAAGGGGGACTTGGGTGCAGAGGGAGGCCTTGCACCTCGACACACCTGCACTGGCCCCTCTAAGCCAAGCTCAGAATGCACCTCCTGTTGCTTTAAAAATAGAGACTTGTTTGGTCAGCTGCCCACATGAAATGGAGATGAAACAGGAAGAAGACAGAATCAAGACAAATGAACCAAGGTTTCATCTATTTTTGGCCCAACTTGGTTTTCTGTTTATTTTTAATAAATCATATGTCCCTTATCAAAAATGCTGCAAGAAGCCAAGAAAAGGCATAGGTGAAACTGACTCCTGGCCTCTTGCTATCCCTTTAGGTAACATGAATTTATCTCCAGTAATTCAGGACTATTATTTTCAATGGAAATACGCAGACAGATAAAGATGATATATGGAAACATAGATGTTAGAGATAAAAATAGATCTAGACATAGGCAGAGATGATATGGATGCAGATGTAGATGCAGGCGTGGACAGGTACTTGGTCTTCCTCCCCCATTGTGTAGTGGGGCGGCACTGATGAAGAGTCAAGAAATCTGGGCTCTAGTTTCACGTTCCCCACTCACTGGCTGTGTAACTTTGTGGGCAAGTTATCTGTACCCTTACAGATAACTGCAGTTCCACATCTGCATAATGAGGATAAAAATCATTCTCTAGCATCACTCGCTAGCCTATGGAACTCGTGAAACAGTGTAATGTACACAAATGCACTTCGAAAACAACGCAGCAGTTATGCATTCATAGGTTTTAATTCCATCCTACCTGAGGACCTGGGTTTTATCCCAATCCTGTTAGCTCTTCCTTCAGGTTGTCTCCTACCTCCCACCCATTTCTACCCAGGATCCTCATGACTACCCTTTCTGCTCTTCTTTGGATCGAAATCATGAATGAGGGGTGCCTGTGTTAGAATGTTTGCCTTACACCAGGAGACCTGGGTTCAATTCCCAGACCATGCACACCCCACCCCAAAAACTAAAAATCATGAATGACTCCAACTGCCTGACACACAAAAGATTAAACTCAACCTCATTTTCCGTACCCCACTCCTTGTACATCATCACACAGTTTAGGGAGAGGGGCCCACCTCAACTCTAAGGCTAACCTACACACCTGTACTCCAAGTCCCTTCTTGACCCACCTACCCAAAGCCCTCTGCCACATCGGTTTTCTCCTCTCCTTCCGGAATCTTTCAGCTCTCCTTTCGCATGAAATCACGTTACAGTCTCTCCTATTACTTAAAAAGGAAACACACACACAAATGATTCCCTCTTTCTTTCTCATTACAGCCGCACTTCTAGAAAGAGTTGTCTTCATTCTGTCTCACTTTATAAGCTCCCACTCTCTACACATCCTGAATCAGGAGTTATTGGCAGTGCCCGCCCCCCACGTTGTGTACCCCTTCCTGGTGGCAGACTCGCTGCCTCTTACCTAAGGACCCCACCCGCTGGCATCGGTGCTTCCTGTGCTGACCCGGCTTCTGGTCAGAGGTTCCCTTCTGGACTTTGCCTTGGTCGTGACACTGACCCTCCCACCTGACCCCGCAAAGCATCTACCTCAGGGTCATCCTTGAACCACAGAGCAGACCTGGGAGAACCCTCTGCCCAGCCCCTCAGCGGGGAAATGATGGCCTGGGGATGCCCTTTTACCAAAAGCTGCCCACAAAAGGTCTTCTGCAGCTGAAGCGAGAAATTTTTCACTGACTTGCCTGGATTTCAACAGGAAAACGTCTGTCCTTTTTTGGGTGTGTCATCTGGTAGCTTCTTCCTGTTCTCAGAACTTCAAGATTCAACAGTTGTTTCCTGGTCCCGCTACCAAACATTCACCTCCTTAGAAATGAAAGTAATTAGAACTGGTACCTGGCATTCAGTTGTTAGCTACTTTATGCTTACTGACAACGGGTTACATTAGAGATGTACAGACTATTGATAACATTTTGAAAGTGTGGTCTTTGGAGTCGGTCTTATATTTTTCATTCTACCACTTATCTACTGTATAACTTTGGTCATTCCTCATTTATAAAATATCTGTCTCACAAGGCCATTGTGGGGAATAAGGGAAATATTACAGAAATATTACAGAAAGACTTCGCACCAAGTTTGGCACACCAAACACACTGACTCAATTTCAGATGTCCTGAAAATTAATACAACAGTAATATTACAACAGTAATAACAGTATAAGCATTTCCTGAGTGCTTATAATATGCCAAGCACTGTCCTAAATGGTTCACCTGTACTGAAACATTTAATCCCAAACATATCTTTGAAAGGCAGGCATCAGGGTGCACGGGTAGTTCAGTGGAATGCCCACCTTTCGTGCGGGAGACCCGGTTTGATTCCTGGGCCATGCACCACCACCACCACCACCCTGAAAATAAAAAGGGCAGGTATCTCCATCTTACAGAGGACAGCCACCGGGGCCCAGAGGTTACGGCACTACCAAGTAAGAGGCAGAACCAGGATTCGACACTAAGCAATTTGGCCAGGGTGCTATCCGATCAACAGGAACTAAAAGTACCTGCCTGTGGCAATTTATCTTGGTTTGATGAGGTGGAAAATACAGTTGACTACTCATTTTAAAGTTGGGCGCGTGCTAGCCTTCTCCGCAATGTATCGGTCTTGCCATCGCTGATGGCAGCCACTGAGGGTAACAGAAAGACAACCGCAGGGCTCTAGTGGTTGATTTGGGTTTTATTAAAAGTCCGCAATCTGGTTTCACTAAAGCCCCTGCCCCGCTCTCTCTCAGGTGAATGGAGGCTCGAGAACAGGCTGAGAGAGCAGAGGGAAGGGTCAGGGCACAGGATTGCCCAGGCCCTGCCTCCCCGCTCCCCCGTCACTCAGGCACTGGGGTCCTCGGCTGCCGACAGACAAAAGTCTACTCGGGTTAGCCGCAAACTAGTCATAGAGGAAAATGACCACCTCACTTTTGCCCAGCGATGTTCTCTGATCAAGTTCTGGATGAATCTTCCTTGAAAAGGGCTTGAAATTGCTGCTCGAAAAAAAAAAAAAAAAGCCCAGTAGAGCAAATTATTCTTCAGGAGGCTTCTGATGGGAAGGGCTTCGGGCTCAGACTACTTCAAGTTTCTGCAAAGGCAACAGAAGCCTGTATCTGTTGCCCTCCAGGGAAAGCTTTCTACATCAGGATAAAAGAACCTCGGGCAAAAGGCCAGGGAGATGATGTATTACAAACATTTTTTTTTTCTTTTTAGTTAATGGAAATAATATTTACTTTGCCACCGACAAACAGGCGCACCAGGAGAGGGGATTAGAAACCCATGGAAGCTAGGGGGGAAAAGGCTCCTTATTCCATTATTAACCCATTCATCTTTCTTTTACCAAACTAATTCTTTAATAGTGGTCATTGTTCTTACTTCAGTAATGAAGGTAGCACCTGGACGTTTTCAAACAACTTTATGATCATTACTTACATCTTCAGCAGATATCGTTTCTACTATCCCAAGGCTGGATCCTAAGCATTACTATATCCATTTTAAAACAACAAGCAGGTGCCAAGAGGATAAAGAAGTTTGCCCAGGTGTCTCTGAGCTAACTGTAATGCTGAACTAACATTGTAAAATCCTCGGTACTTGGATCTATAGTTTTCATAAACTTCATCTTCTTCCATTATTAGAGCCTTATTTATGCGGCCACAACAAACCGTTCATGTAGTATAATGAGTTATAAAATCTCTGTGTTAAGAAACAAACTGTTTTAACTTAATACTCTTGGAAGGTTTAAAATAGAGTTTACTTAGGGTATCGGGACGGGATGGGGATAGGGAATGGGAAGTTAAGTCTTAAAATGTACAGGGTTCTATTTGAAATGATGGAAACGTTTTGGTAATGGATGGTTGTGACGGTAGTACAACATTGTGAATGTAATTAATAGCACTA
Organism: Tamandua tetradactyla; assembly: GCF_023851605.1. Classification (NCBI taxonomy): domain Eukaryota; kingdom Metazoa; phylum Chordata; class Mammalia; order Pilosa; family Myrmecophagidae; genus Tamandua; species Tamandua tetradactyla. Next base: position 150,074,541 of record NC_135328.1, on the reverse strand, counting down.
AAATATATACCTGAATGCGGCTAAACGAGGAAATATTAGATTGTTTATAGGGTAACAGACTAAAAAAAAATTTTTTTTTTAATCCATGGAACTATAGTATACAAACAGTATATATTTAATAGCACAATTATAAAAATGTGCTGCCATCAAATGTAACACATTTTCCATAGCAAAGCAAGGTATTAATAATAGGATGGTATATGGGAATCCTGTATTTTATGCATGATTTCTGTAAACTCACAACTTCTCTCATAAAGAAAGAAAATAATGGGGAAACCTTAGCAATCAAGATTAAAATATTTAATGCAATATAAATATATGTGTGTGTGTGTGAATATATACATACATATTTTAGGTGCATGGTCTGGGAATCGAACCCAGGTCTGCTGCATGGAAACTGGGCATTCTACCACTGAACCAACTGTGCACCCAATGCAATATTTTAAAAAAAAATCAATATTAATGCAAAGACTTCCTGATGAACAAAACACACAATTTTAAAGAAAAATAGTCTGTTTTACAACCCTGCAAAAATATATAGTTTACAAGACAATTACTTTCTAATGTAATTTTCTCTATAGAAAGTTTTCCCTACAAACAAACAATATATATTTTATATACATGCAGAAAGGACAGACAGATACACCGTGAACTGATAGTAGTCCCATGAATGTATCTGAAGGGCTCAGGAGACAGGACACAAGGGGGACTTTGTCCGTTTTCAGCTGTGAATATCATGAATGTGGTGCCTACTGAATAAATGAGTGAACAATATTATTTGAATTTTTCTAAAAATAAGAAGTCTGCCCCAGATGTCTCCAAAAATATTATCTGAGGTTAAATAGGAATGTGCCTTATGCTTTACTCAAAAAAGGAAGCTTGCATCCAACATCAACAAACTGGAGCTATGATTTCCAGGATTAAATTGCCTTTCACCTTAATCCTGGGGCTACCAATTCATGACTACCAACTATGACTCCCAGAGATACCAAATTGCAGCTATTGGGCTTGGCTCTGTAGCCCCGCAGGTCTCCAGGGTGTCCAGTGAGATACTTGTCCAACCCACCTGCTGCAGCTGACCCTGGATGCTGCTGGCTCACCTGCTACCTACACCCACCCACCTTGGGCTCCACCCTACCCACCTGCTGCCACTCTATGGGACCTGTCCAAACTACTTGCTGCCCCCCAACCCTGGACCTTGCCTAACTCACCTGCCGCCTCACCTCTCTTCTCCCTCCTAGACCAGCTGTCAGGTAACTCCTCAGTCTAGGTGTGAGAACACACTTATCAGAATCCGTAGGCCCCAAGTGTTCTGAAAGGCCAAGCCATGTTTCCCACATCAAGACTGTCTCAGAACGTCTCATACAAGAGCTAAGAGTCAAAAGCCCAATAGCTTTTTCTTGAAGAATAGGTTCTTGAAGCAGTTTCCCAACGAAGGTTCAGAAATATGAGGTCAGAGCAAGGACTCATGCACCCTCTTGTACAGGGAATAGCACGAAGCCAAGATCTAGTTCCTAGCTCACAGTGGCGACATCCACACAGCACTCCCAGCTACGCAGGCCAGTAGTGAGGTGCAGGCTGCTGGCTTCCAGCATATTTCCAGAGGTCAGAGCTTCCTGGTAGAGTCACATTGTCCACTGTCGAATCCCCAACGTGAGCACACATGCACCCCCTTTGCCAGGTGGTGTGCAATACCTCCCAGGGGGCAGAATACCTGTCCAGTCAGGACTTACATTGGCTGATACAAGGTCAGCAAACGAGACACCTGTCAAGTCAGAGGAAGCGTAAAACTCAGTGTGCGGTTGAGCACGACATCTGCTTTCTGCCCTCTGCCATGAGAACATCATGTCCAGATCAATGCTGTTCCTTCAGCCAGGGTCTCCTGAGATAAGAACGCCCAAAGAGAACCACAAGAAATAAACATTTGCTGCTGTAAGCCACTGCACTTTTGGAATTGTGTGTTCCAGTAGCAGAGCTGGCTAGTACCAAACCGCCCCACCCCCTCCACTGCCACCAAGTCATTTGAGTCACAAGGCAATTGGGTTGAGCTTTGACTCTGGCACATGCACAAATGTGGTCCCACCATGACTCCCTAGAAGGGCTCAGGTGCACCAACACTGACACCCAACATGCTTTGGTGCAGTTTTCCATCACATAGAAAGCTGGAGAGTCATCAGGACAACAACTACCAATAATCAATGCATATATGGAATCAAAATATCCCTTAAACGGTTATACTGATAGATTGTGCTGGCCAGTTTGTACAAAGTAGAAATGAATTATCTAAACTTCCTTTCTAATTTAATCTGGACATTCTGGTATTCAACATTATCAAATCTTGTTCACGCAAAATTCATCCCATAAGTATTTACTAGGAGTAAATATCTGTAAGCTAGGATCCATGCTAGGCTCTTCTATTACTATAAGCCACTTAAATTTCACCATAATCAAAGGTTACTTTTATTTTTGCAAGGCAAATCATGCTATTAATATGTGCATTTAGGGGTACAGAGTGTTAGGGCACTGGGAGAGTGGCAGGTGTTAAATGCAGAATACCCTTTACATCACACCATCAGTCATTTGAGGTCTTTTCCTTACATTCTGGGGAGGCAGTTGGATACAGTAAGAACAAAGCCTCTGGAATCAGACTGCCTATTTTAAAAGTTCAATTCTCCCACTTGGTGGTTGACTGATCTGGGCAAAGTCCTCTCTATGCCTCGGTTTCTTCATCTGTAAAAGCACCTCCCTCAGTGGCCTGGCCTGGGGAATAAACGAGAAATGCTTCTAAGGCATCAGGCACAGATCCTGGCGTACATGAGGAATTCAGCATCTATCAGCAAATATTAATTCTGTACCCTTGGCAATCAGATAGTGGTACTTCATCCTTACTATTATTTTTTTTAATTGAACAATCTTACTTCTTCTCCCAATGTTCTCCATTAACAAATAAGCTATTATAGTTGAGGAAGTACCTTCTCTCTTAAATCCTACTTCTGAGAAGGAGGAAATGTTTTGAGTCTACATTTCCATGAAACATGGGATCTTTTCTTCATGGAAAGAACACATATGCACACACTAAAGAAAAAATGGAAGCATTTTTTTTCTTTTTTATACAGGAGGCTGTGTCTAGATTTGCACATGTGCTTGTCAGAAAGAAATTAACATAGGAAATTTTTCTTCCTTACTCCTACACAACACATCTGCCAATCTAACACTTGCAGAAGCAATGAGTGATGAGGAGGCTATAGCATCAGAGAACAAATAACCAAATTAACAGAAATTTGGAAATAAGAACAAGTGTTTGCTGTCAGCCTGAAAACAACTTTCAGGTGAAGACCACTCTTCTCAAAAGATCAGAAGCCTGTCGGGACAGAATGGAGAATTTGCAAAGCCTTGGATCTGAGCCAGAGGTGAATCTGCCAGACAAAATGTTGCACATATCTTCTGTCTCTGCTGTGATCTCCTGAAAGGTTCACTAGGCCCCTGCTTTCACTGTCAACTAGTGAGTTACCTGCAGCACAAAACTGTAACAGTCACGGAAAAAAAAAAAAAAAAAAGGTGGGAATGCAGAAATAACTGTGGGGAACTGTGTCCATTGGGTTCACTCTGAAATGGTTGAAAACCCTAGAACTGAAAAAGATCCCAATACATCACATGGCCCAATTCTCTCCCTGCAAAGTAGCTCAATTTCTAGAACAGGATTCTTTATCTTGTTTCACAAGTTGAGGTCAACACATATTTATTAAAGACCTACCATGTGCCAGGTATTGTGCTAAGTAATGCAGGGAATACAAAAAAGAAAAACTTGGGCTAATTATGAACAGTATGATTAACATTCATTCAACAAATATTTATTAAGAATCTATCATACCTAGGCCCTGTTCTTGATTCTGCACATACAGTAGAAGATAAAACAGATAAAATCTCTGCCCTGAAGAAGCTAAATTCTAGTGGGAAGAGATAATAAAATAAGTAAAACACATATATTATGTTAGATGATAATAAGAACAAAGGATAAAAGTAAAGCATGGAAGAGAGATATGAAGTGTGGAGTGGGATTTTGACATTAGAGAGGGCAGCCATGGGAGCTCAACAGAGAAGGAGAAGTTTGACTAAACATCTGAAGGAAGAGAGGGAATAAGCCCCGGGCATGTCTAGGGGACAAGAATTCCCAGGAGAGGGAACAGCAAGTGCCAGGACTAAATGGGAAAGTTGCTGGAGGGTGGAGGAACAGCTGGGAAGCCAACATGGTTGGAGGAAAGTGGGCCAGGGGGTTTGAGAGCTGAGGCTGAGATGGACGGAAGTCAGATAAGTAAGCACATGTAAAAACTTCCAGGCCATTTTGAGGGCATGATTTTCATGCCAATGATTCTGGGCTGAGCAGCAACACAACTGGATTTTTGCTTTAAAAGATCACTCTCACTGCTGTGTTGAAAACAAACTCAGAGAGAGAGAGCAGAAGCACAGAGCTGGGAGGCCAAGTGGGAGACTGTTGTAATAACCCAGGCACCATGATCACCAGGAAATAACTACAGAAGATCGGACCTTTGCCCATTCTTCTTATATGAACATAAAATGTGTCTTCTTAAAATAAGAAGAGTAAAAACGCAGGGGTTGGCAGGTGATAGCTGGAGAATATGCTTACACTAGCTGAGTTTAGCAAAGTAATCTTTGACTTAGTTCCTAGGACCTTAATCAGACCTTCTCAGTTCTGCTTACAGGAATAAGACAACAGAATAGCATTAAAAACACCCTGTGGCCCACTGAATCAGTAACTTCCTCCTCAAAAGACAAAAGTTTGAGCTTGCACATGAATATCTAAAGCTAATCACTGACGCTCAAACAAGATGTGCTTGAGACAATACAGGATTGAGAAATTTCTTGTGCCCTCCTTGTAAAGATCCAATGTTATTGCTGACCTGACAAGAATGAATGATGTGGACATTACTTAGTTTTCTACTCCTACCCACTTCCCTTTACCTATAAAAACCCTAACTCACATCTCCACTTTGAACTGGTTTGGCAAAGATTCCTCCAGTTCTTTGCAAAGTGCACTTGCAATAATCACCTTCACACTGAAAAATTAACCAGGGCACAAGATGATGGAGGCTTGGATCAGAGTGGCAGCAGTGGAGGTGGTGAAAGATGGGTAGTTTTCAAATCACCCTCTTGTACGTTTTCTCCAACATGAGGAGAAAAATGAGGAATGCATTAGGGGTTGCCAAGTGTGACTGCTCTATAGAGCTGCTGGGAAAGCCTTGGTTTGGCTCCAGAATTTCATCACTAGAAAGGCAGAATGGAGCTGGGGGCGGGGGGGGGGGGATGCAGGAGGCCTGGAGTGGAGATGAGAGTCCGTGTCCTTATTTATAGAACAGGGACAATCAACAGGACCTCCTACCTCACAGGTCAACATAAGGACAAGACTACATGAGATTTCTCCTTAAGACAACTCATGTTTTACCCGAAAGAGGAGGCTCCGTGTGAACACAAGCTTCAAGATGACTCAACCCTAGGGGATGCACTGCCAACAAGAAGTAAGGCACTCCTTGAAGAAAGCAGGAACCACTAACTGCAAATAAAGAAGTCACACGTGGAGTGGGAGTAGGTCCTTTGGCCACCCACCCATCACCCACAGGTCCCTTAGCTGTCACTGGGGCTGCCAGAACCACAGCCTGCATCATTTTTGCTGCTCTTCTCCAGACAATTTTCATATTGCTTTCGAAGGTGAATAAGAGAACTGAACACAGTATTCTGATAAGGGTCTGATGAACAGCCCGAGGGAAGATGACTGCTGGCCTCCTACGTCATGCTGCTATTATTACACTGAAACACATTTGTTTCAAGCTAAAACCACAGTTCTCTATTCACAGAGATCCCCAGGTTATTCTAAGCATATTTGTTTATGTCCTTTCCCCATTTAAGAATTGTGTTTGTGCTAGCTCCGATCAGGCCTCGGGTGATTTGATGAATAGTTTTGAACATATAATTTTTCAGGACACTTTGAACTCTATTTTCATCTTTTAAGCTATTAATCAATCCACCAAATGTGGTGTGATATGCAAACGTAATACTCATGCTCACCTTTGTTTCATCCAGGTTACCAAAAACACATTAAATAACACCAGCCACTGTTACGTGGTGGTGGTAGGCTGAATGAAGTGACCCAACAAGCACACATTCTTGATCTTATCCCATGAGGGATAAGAGGACCTAAAGAGGACCTGGGGAAGAGGTTATTTTTAGTTCAGATGTGGCCCAACTCTATCAGGGTGAGCCTTAAACTGCGTTACTGGAGTCTTTTATAAGCAGAAGACATTTGGGTTTCGTTAAGTCAGAGAAAGCCACAGAGAGGAGCCAGAAGCCAGAAGTCAAACTGAAACTGGAAGAACCGACACAAAGAGATCAGTATGTATTGGGACGGAGAGATGCAAGCCAAGGAACCCCAAGAATCATGGCCAGCCAGCCCTAGACCACCACAGACTCTCATCAGACAGCATAGTCTGTGACTCCTTGATTGTGGACCTGTCGCTTCTGAAACCATAGACGAGAAATGCTTCCTGTGCAAGCCAATCGATTGTGTGGATCTGGCACAGCAGCCTGGCAAACTGAGACAACAGTCCAATTCTAGAACCCAAGCAAGAGAAATGCAAAGAGGCTCTCTTGCCCTATTTCAATGAAAAATAAAGAGACATCCGTAGCCTCTGAAATGAGGGCTCCATCATCACAGAAAAACTCATCTTTCCTGAGCTCTTACCAGGAGAGGCAGAAAGCCCACTGGCTAACAGGTAAGCACCACAGTAGACCACCAGCTCTATTTGCTTCTGAGTGACCTTGGATAGGTCCCTATTCTAGTTTGCAAAGCGGCCAGAATGCAACATACCAGAGATGGATTGGCTTTTAATAAAAGGGGATTTATTTCATTAATTCAATAGAGGAAGGGCAGCTAACTTTCAACTGAGGTTCTTTCTTACATGGGAAGGCACAGGACAATCTCTGTTACCCTTTTCTCCAGGCCTCTGGGTTCCAACAACTTTCCCCAGGGTGATTCCTTTCTGCATCTCCAAAGGCTTGGGCTGAGCTGCGAGTGCTGAGATGAGGTATGCTGAGCTGCTTGGGCTGTGCTACGTTGAGCTCTCTCATTTAAGCACCAGCCAATTAAATCAAATATCATTCACTACAGCAGGCGTGCCTCCTAACCAACTGCAGATGTAATCAGCAACAGATGAGGTTCACAAGCCATCGGCTCATGTCCACAGCAATACAACTAGGCACCTTCACCTGGCCAATTTGACAACTGAATCTAACTACCACGGTCCCTCACTCTTTCTTTGCCTCAGATTCTCTGTCTGTAAAATGGGGACAACCCTAGTACTTACCCTCTTAGGGATGGTTCAATGATGAAATGAGTTAGTACATATAAAGTATTTAGCAGAGTACAACCATACTCAGTAACTTTCTTAGCATTTGTGGTCCAAAGAGCAACGCTAAGTTCTTTGCATGCTTGTATCTTTTTTTAACTTTTTATTTTGAAATAATTACAAACTCACAGGAAGTGGCAAAACTGTACCCTTCCCCCAGTTTCCCCAATGGTAAGATCTTTATGTGAGCTTTATGTGTTTTAATCCTTACGATTCTATGAGGTGCATAACATTATCAGCCCCATCACAGAGATATGGTGTCATGGTTAGGGACATGTGTCAACTCTGCCAAGTTGTGGTAGCTGTTTATCTGATTGGGCAAGTACTGGCCTGTCTGTTGCAATGGGGCCATTTCACAGGATTAGGTCTTGCTCACTTCAGCTGCATCCACAGCTGATTCCATTTGTAATCAGACAAAGGGGCGTGTCTTCTACAATTAGTGATGCTAAATCTAATCACGGGAAGCCTTTTAAGGAGGACTCGGAGGACACAGGCCCTATTCCTGCTTTGGCTGATGAGCCTCTCCTGTGGAGTTCATCCAGACCCTCCATCGGAGTCGTCGGCTTCACAGCCTGCCCTGTGGATTTGGACTCTGCGTTCCTGCGGTCACGTGAGACACTTTTATAAATTTTATATTTGCAAGTGTTCCCTGCTGATTCTGTTTATCTAGAGAACCCTAACTAATACATACGAAAAACGAGGCTCTCTTCAATAACTTGCCCTCGGACCCACAGCTAACAATCAACGTAATTCTAGAACCTACACTTTAACTTCAGCACTACAACATACTACTTGGGGAGAGGGGCTGGAAAGCAAAATCTGGAAGGAGAAAAGAAAGCACCATCTCTTTGGTTCTGACAGAGACTGCCTGCTCATATAGTTCTGCCTGCATGCAAATACAAGGCATAAGAAAATATCCCTCGAGAAATGGAACAGCAGGTTCTTGCTGAAGTGAGTGTCGGCCTGAAAATGAAGTTTAGGGGAGTGAATCCTCTATATAGCATACATGCTGAAATTTCAGAACCATCAGAGTTACAGGTAGACACTTAGGACCCCTCAATCTGAAGGGCACCAAGCTTTGCAGAATTTCCCCAGGAGAAGCCCCTCAGCCATGACGTCCATGAGAACACCGAACAAGCTGAAACACTTGCTATAGCAATAGGGACTTCTATGTAGGTAGTCAGAATTTCTTAATAATTATAACAAAGTTAAATAATTATAATTAAGCAAACATTAATTTACCACTTACTGTGAGCCAGGTTTCCATTTATTACCTAATTTAATTCTTCAACATCCCTCTTAGTAAGTCCTATTATTATCTACATTTTAAAGATGGGAAAAAATGAGGCATAGAGAGGTTAAGTAGCTCACAGGAGGTAACACAGCTGTTAAGTGCTAAAGCAGAGATCTGAACTGAGACAGCCTGGCTCCTGAGTTCATGCTGCCTCTCTGAAGACTAAAAGACCTAATGAACTCCAAGTAGATTGCTGCCTCTCTCCCCTTCCCATATGGCTCTGCTTCATCCAACACAATTTAGTTTTTGTTCTTTTATTGTCCATGCACACATACTTTGTCTTCTAAAGCTGTTCCTTGGGTTAAGTAGAAAGGATCCTTCTTTCACTTTACCTGTTCCTTTTGGTTGTGCCTTGAATTGTACCGTCTCCCCAAGGATATGCTAAAATCCTAACTCCAAGTAATTGGGAATGAAGGGTCTTTGCAGATGTAGTCAAGTCAAGACGAGGTCATACTGTAAAACAGTGACCCTAAATCCAACAATAGTGGCCAGATAAGAAGTCCATGCAAAGACACAAAGAGAAGACCACCTGAAGATGGATGAGGCAAGACTGGAGTGATACAGCCAAAGACTGCCGGCCACCACCAGAAGGTGAAAGAAGCAAGGAGGATTCTCCCCTAGAGTCTTCAGAGGGAGCCTGGCCCTGACGAGACCCTGCTTTTGGACTTCTGGCCGCCAGAAACTGTGAAACAGTAAGTTTCTGTTCATTTGTTACAGCAGCCATAGAAAACTAAGACACGCCACAGGGCTTAATCCAGTGATGAGCCTTTTCAATGATGAGGCTCAGCATGCACTGTCTTTGGAAAATGTTTGGTCAGGCCTATGCCTTCAGCTCTTCTTGGAGTCACATGGTTACTTCTCCAGTCCCCGGGCACACCTTATTGTCTGCTTGCAATGGTACATTTACCTAAACTGATTTCATCCCAGGCAAGGTTAAGCCATAAATGAATCCCTACCATGACTTCTTTTCTCTTTAGTAAGAGAGCTCTTAGAATTAGTCCTTCTCTGATCTTTAGGGACTTCTCATATCTAGAAATTCTTGAAAAATAATTTTTAGCATTCTGCAGTTGTAGTTGCCATTTTCTTAAGGGCCCTAAGATGTTTTGAAAATGAAGAAAGGAATTATGTAGCAGGAAAGAAGAGAAGCAAATGAATGTATTAGATGGGGAAAATGGTGACATTTCTTTGGATGGGGAACTGTACTCAACCTAAGTCACAGGGTGCTAAAAAAAAGGTCACTCACTGATCCCACATGCACTGCAATAAAGACTCTTTTTTGGCAATATGATTCTTTAAGCAGTGAGGCAGCTAACTCAGCATGAATGCTCAATTCTAGATGAATTCAGCTCTTGGAACTCACCACAGTCTGGACAATACCCTGAATTTATCACTTATAAAATATATCTGTCCAGAGCTTTCCCTGGTATCACCTTTAGCCACATGCATCCATAAATCCCATAGCTTTGGCTCAAACTGCTACTGGAGATAGTAGTCGAACGTCCTGAGACGAATACTAATGTTTTGGCTGCTTCTAATAGGACGTCTAGACTTTGGGATTTCAAAAACAATGCCTGGGAGAAGGAGGAAATATCTTATGGGTACACTGGAAGGAAAAATATCTTTTTATTCCCTGGAGAAAGACTTCTTACCAAGGCATCAGCATCTTTCACTAACAATGTTAAAATGCAAAGTTTAATATAGATGTTACTATGGTGACCCTCACATTTGTAAATTCACATGGGAATTTTAGCATTTGCTTTGAGATAACTGTGAAGATAATTTGTTAACTTCAGCTGATGAAAAATACAGAGATTTGTCAACACATGACTTTGGTTCTCAATAGTCTCACTGATTTTCTGTACTTCTAAATGGGACTCAAAGTCCAGATTTTAATCTTATGATCTCTAAAATTGTCTTAATTTGGCTATCTTAGAGATTTCCTTACTTCCCAGGAAAAATGAAAATAATCCCTGTATTTTAAAAACAATCCTATTTCTAGAATCTATGAGAACTTCCTATCAAATATTCTTATCTTAAATGCTTGCTTCCTTCTTGCCCAGAACATCTAAATTTGTGATACCTTAGTATTCAGTTCAAGAAGTCTATTTTTTTGGGTCAGTACTTTATTACATTCTTATCTACTCATTTATTTTTTTGAAAATTCATAAAATTTTCACAAGAGCATTAATTTAAACTGTATAAATGTCCAGTACTTATAACTTTAACTAGCTTGATCCCCATTCAGAAAATCAAATAAATTACAAAATAAAGAGAAAGTAGACCAGGACATATTTTTAAAATTTTATTCCACCATCTAATAGAAATACTAAAGTCTGAAAATTTAACCAACATGTACGTGCTTTTCCCTTTTGCAAATATCAAGCTGACCACCATGGTCACATGAATTAATACGGGGAAGAGTGAATCATAGTTTTTATAGGAGTGTTTATCCAAGTTTAAAATATACAAATATTATCCTATAGCAATCAACTAATCTAGTTGCATAGAAGAACTAGTAGCTTTCAGTAATAAATATTTAATACATCCTGCCCTGATATAGAAGGTCATTTTAGTAGTAAAAAGATGCTGAGAGTGAACCCTTAAGGCAAGGATTTCTAAAACTGGGCCTCCAAGGGACCCATGAACCACTGAATTGATCCAAATGCAATATATAGGCACATGCATGAATTTCCAAGGAATAAGGGCTCATTGTTTTCTTTTTAAAAGATTAGGAACTTCAATCTCCATTTAATGGAGAATAAATGGTATCTTCAAATGGGGCTGGGAAAACTGGATGTCCACATGCGAAAGAATGAAAGCAGACACCTACCACAACCATAGAAAAAAATGAACTCAAACTGGATCAAGGACATAAATATAAGAACTAATAGCATAAAACTCTTAGAAGAAAACATAGGGAAAAATTTTCAGGACCTCGTATTTGGCAAAGGGTTCTTAGATTTGACATTAAAAGCAAGCGCAACAAAAGAAAAAATGGACTTTATCAAAATTACAAGTTTTGTTCTTCAAAGGACCCTAATAATAAAGTGATAAATCAAGCCAACAATTCAAGAAAATAGTTGTAAATCACATACCTGATAAGGGTTTAATATCACAGAATATATAAAGAACTCCTAATTCAATAATAAAAAGACAAATAACCCAATTAAAAACTGGGCAGAGGCAGGGATGAGACCAGCCCTGGCACTGTGGGATCAACAATGCCTTCCTGACCAAAAGGGGGAAAAGAAATGTAACAAAATAAGGTATCAATGGCTAAGAAAGTTCAAACAGAGTCGAGAGGCCATTCTGGAGGCTACTCTCATGCAAGCTTCAGCTAGATATTGCTAATTACGAGGGTTTGCCAAACCCCAACCAAAACCATTCCTGTCAACTCTGAGGAACACCTAGGGCTTTATCTGAGATTCTTCAAAAGTTTCACACACTAAGATTACTTTCCAGAAAACTACAACCTCCAGAAGGGTTGATTCCTAGGCCAGATAAGTCCTGAAACCCAGAGACCCAACCTCTCCAAGAACATCAACTATTTCCATCCCACTATCCTATATTATCAACACCCCTTTCCAACAGGAAAAAGTTAGAATGGACATAGCCCAAATACCCCTAAAGATTGGCAGAAGGTTCAAAGGAAAGGAGGAGTTATAACAGAGAAGATAGGATTTAAAATGAGTTAAATTGCTATTTCTTTCCATCTCCAGTGTCTTAGAGCAGCTAATAGGAAAAACTTAAAATCATGGAACAGTAACCCCAAACAAACTCTGAATCTCTTCTCTAACTACTTTTTGCAATATACTTTTAAATGTATTGCTTTTTTTGTATATATATGTTATATCTCACAAAAAAATGTTTTTAAAAAAGGGCAGAGGACTTGAAAAGACATTTCTCCAAAGAAGATAAATGAATGGCCAAGAAGCATATGAAAAACTGCTCAACATCATTAGCTATCAGGGAAATGCTAATCAAAACCACAATGAAATATCATTTCACACCCAGTAGGATGGCTGTTGAGAAAACAGAAAATAACAAGTGCTGATGAGGGTGCAAAGAAATAGGATCACATCTACACTGCTGGTGGAAAAGCAAAATGGTACAGCTGTTGTGGAAAACAGTTTGGTGGTGCCTCAGAAATTTGACTATATAATTACCATATTACCTAACTATTCTACTTCTAGTATATACCCAAAAGAATTGAAAGCAGATGCTCGAACATATATTTGTACATCACTGTGCACAGCAACATTATTCACAACAGCCAAATAATGGAAGCAACCCAGGAGCCCATCGATGGAAGAATGGATGAACAAAATGTGTTATATACACACAATGAAATATTACTCAGCCATATAAAGGAATGAAGTCCTGATGCATGCTACAACATGGAGAAACCTTGAAGACACCATGAAGTCAGGCACAGAAGGCAAATATTGTATCACTGATATGAAATAATTTGAATAAGTAAATTCATAGACACAGAGAGTAGCTTAGAGAGTACTAGTGCTGGGAGAGGGAATGAGGAATTATTGTTTAATAGATGTCAAGTTTCTGTTTGGGGTGATGAAATGTCTTGGTACTGGTTGGTGGTGATAATATTGGTGAATGTGATATCACTGAAATGTACACTTGAAAAGGTTAAAGTAGGAAATTTTGTGTTTATATATATATGCATACAATCACAATAAAGTTTTTTTTTAAGAAAAGGAAGACTAAACACATAAACAGACAACTTCCCCACTACAATTATCAAATAGCTGTTCTTCTGGAAGACATGAAATTCCTTAATTGATATGAGCTAAAAAATAAACACAAAAGCAAAACAAAACAAAAAAGAACTTAGATCGCACTACAAAGACAGACAAATTCTTTCAAGGTTGGAGGGAGAATGGCAGAATGTCCAAGATGCCCATGGGCATAGCTCGGCATGCACCATTCATTTTCACAGCAGTACTATAAAGGGAAACCAGACATCCCCTGGAGGGGACATGGCCTCTTTAAGGAAGAAAGTATCCAGTAACCTAATTTGGTATTCTCGAATAGTCTCCCTGTGTGCCCTGTGCAGTTCAGGATAAAGTTTCATGTTAGTGGAAAACGACACTTTGGCAGCAGGCACGCTATGGTGACCCCAGCGCAGTGCCCGGCTCAGCAGCCTTGTTGGGCCACCCTAACTGTGTGAAGGACCTGAGTTTCATTGGCTTCTAAGGGCCATGGAAGGGGGGTTGGTCATGGTCACCATGTCACTAATCTTCAGCTGCTGATGAGTTTCACCATAAACCTCACTCCGATGAAGGTCTCCTTTGCCTCCACTGACCCCTAGCCTGCCACTCCAGCCCTTCTCAGGAGCTAAGGCCTGCCCTCAGCCCCCTTCCAGGCCAACAGTGCCTTGAAGATCATTTCTCTGTAGATCCCACTGCCCCAACCTCCCTCCAGAGTTCCAAGATGGCATTTCCTGAGTCCCTGGGGACCACTCCAGCAGGAAACATGGCTCAGACTGAACTCATAATCCCCAAGCTAACCTGCCTATCATCCCTGTTTCTATTAATAGAGTCATTATTCTCCTATGAGGATTTACACCCTCATCCCTCACCCTTGATTACTTGCAAAGTCCTGCAGATTGAGGCTTCACATGCCTGTAGCATCCAGTCACCATTACACTCTTTCCTTTCAAGTCCTCCTTACTTCTCATCTGCGCTAGTCTAACAACTAGTATACTGGTTTGAAAGGATGTATGTACTCTAGAAAAGCCATGTTTTAATCCTAACCCCATTTTATAAATCCAGCCATTTCTTCTAATACTTATTGAGTACTTCATGTTTGAAACTGTAATTAGATCTTCTCCCTGGAGATGTGACTCAATCAAGAGTGGTTGTTAAACTGGATTAGGTGGAGACCTGTCTCCACCTATATGGGTGGGTCTTTATTAGTTTACCGGAATCCTATAAAAGAGAAAACATTTTGGAGAAAGAGGGAGATTCAGAGAGAGCAGAGAATGCTGCAGCACCATGAAGCAGAGAGTCCACCAGCCCATGCTTTGGAGATAAAGAAGGAAAACACCTCCCAGGGAGCTTCATGAAACAGGAAGCCAGCAGAAGAAGCCAGCAGATGATGCTATGTTCGCCATGTGCCCTTTCAGCTGAGAGAGAAACCCTGACTGTGTTCACCATGTGTCTTCTCACTTGAGAGAGAAACCCTAAACTTCATCAGCTTTCTTGGACCAAGGTATCTTTCTCTAGATGTCTCTTTGATTGGACATTTCTATAGACTTGTTTTAATTTGGACATTTTCTCGGTCTTAAAACTGTAAACTAGCAACTTATTAAATTCCCCTTTTAAAAAGCCATTCTGTTCCTGGTATATTGCATTCCGGCAGCTAGCAAACTAGAAGAACTAGTAACTCATCTTCACATCTCCTGTAGGGTCCCTGACTCACTCTGAACCATCCTACTGCTGACAGTGGTTTACCTAAAAGCCCAGTCTAATCATATCACTTCCCCACACAAGAGCAACGCACTTCCCCTCTCTAGTGAACTAAGATAACAGGAATAGTTAACAGTTATCTAGCACTTATTTAAGCCTCCTGAAACGGAGGCTCAGGAACATTAAAGAAATCATTTAATGCCCCACAACTCACACTTGGTAGAACTCTGAGAACTGGTCTCTCTCTAGACTTCTTTAGTCTTGCAGCTGATGGTTTTCCATGGTGTGACTTCAACCTACTTGTCTGGCCTCATCAGCTAATACACAATCCCTTCTCCCTGCCCAAGACTCCAGTCAAAATAAACTAAGCTCTATGTTTCAGTTTGCTAGCTGCTAAATCAAATACCAAACAATGGGTTGGTTTAAACAATGGAATTTATTGGCTCATGGTTTTGAGTCTAGGAGAACTCCAAAATCAAAATGTCATTAAGGCAATGCTTTCTCCCTAAAGACTGTGGCATTCTGGGGCTAGCTTTTCTGTCACATGGCGGCCTCTCCTGACTTTTCCTTTCTCTTCCAGGTTCTGTTGACTTTCAGTTTCTGGCTGTTCCCTCTGTGTTTTTACTCTCTTTTCTTTGTTCCCTATAAGGCCGCCAATAATAGGATAAAGACCTATCCTGAGTCAGGTGGACCACACCCTAAGTGAAGTAACCTCACCAAAAGGTATTATTTATGATGGGTTCACATATATAGGAATGGATTAAAATTAAGAACATGCTTTTCTGAGGTACACAGCTCCAGCCACCACACTCTACCTCAGTTCTTCTCACTCTCTGCCTAAAGTATCCATGTCCTTACCTACCCCAATCATCTATGCAAACGGTATGCACTGAGAACACACCTACTATGTGCAGACTCTCTGCCAGGCCCTTGGGATGTAGTAAAGGAAGGCAAAGAGGAAGGAAGGAGGGAGAAAGACAGGGTAGGGAAGGAGAGAGGGAGGGAGGAAGGATTTAAGCCCTAATGAGTTTACAGTCCAATGCCAGAAACAGACATTAATCAAGAAAGCACATACTGTCCAAGTCCCAACCTTTCTTCAAGGTTCATCCCAAGACCATTTACTCCATGCAAACCTTCTAGTGCACCACCCCCCACCCCACCCCTGCACCATCCCCTCCCTCACGTACATCTCCATAGAAGATGGTACTTTTCCTATGGTATACCTCTTATTCTTGGCTTCTTCGCAGTCTTTGCAGATCTACCTAGCGTCCCTGGATTAGAATGCAAGTTCTTCAAGGGCAGGGAAGATGTGGTCCAATCCTAATCCTACCTCCTAGAACCTGGGAACTCCACAGAGCCTCAGTTTCCCCATCCATAAAGCTCTTAAGAGTACTATCAGGATTAAGTAAAATAAGATATAAATAACCCCTGAGAGCCTGGTACTCCAAACCCTTCCCCTGTGAAAACAAGCTTCTGGGGGCACAAAGACATTTGGGGAATCCTCTGTGTTCAATGATAGCATGAACAACTTGCATCATGTCCTTGTGAAAAGGACAAAGCAGATGTCCCACTTCGAGAAACCCAGGAAGACCGTTCTCTAAAGGCTTTGCCAGCAGTCCAGGAATGAACACTGTGAGCAGACTCCCTTTTCTAAGACCACAGCCAACACAGACAAGGCTATTACCCAAACATGTCATGCAAGGATTCTCTCTGCCATGGAAAAGGTCCAGTTTCATTAAGCAAACAGCTCCATGGATACTATAAACGAAAGTAGGAGATCAGAATAGCCTTTTTTTTCAATCTTCCCTATAATGTAAAAGCTTGCTGAGTGCTCATCTTCACGAGTCCAGTTCACACTGACAAAATTTGATAAACTGAATAAAACTGAGATGAATGATCCATCTTGAAAGTACCCAAAGGATATTAAAAGGAAAGCCCCATTGCAGTTATTACTGTGGCCTAAATGATTCATGGAATTGTGTTCTCAATGACCCAAATAAAATGTTTAAGGGGACCTAGGAGCATTACCAGGGGAACTAGTGGGAAGTGACCACCAAGCTGAAATGGCTTTATGAGATGAAATCCACACAGGGATTTACAGACCAGAACAAAAGAGAATGAAAGGGGAGGCAAGTAGCATGGCCCAAGCTCCATCTACCCCTTAGGCTGATATGGAGAATCTCCCTTGCCTGGGGTGAACAGTCTCAGTTCCCCAGGGCTCTTCTCACCTGGCTGTCAGGACCCCAGCAGTATGGATGAGCCAAGCCCCAACTTTCCACTTTCATCTATTTAGAACATCAGAATTGCTCAGTGACCCTGAACTCAAACTATAATTCAGAACTACTATGTAGAGTATAAAATTAATAAATATTTATTTTATAAGTTATAAATTTATATTTATATATATTTATATATTTTATAAGCTATAATTTAGATTATTGACAATTAATTATATTCAGGTCTCATATTGCTTTTCTTTTTGTGATTGTGTTGGAGATGGTCTAATCTTAAGAGCTAGGTTTTTCTAAAATCCTTTAGCATATCTCTTGGGTATGTCACAAACCACATAGGCAGTCATTGTCCCTGGAATCATATGGGTGTAGAGGTATCCGTGATGAGTACACTTTGGCCAAGTCACTTACTGATACAATTACCAGGAGTAAAAGCAGAGGGGGTGGGGTGGATGGAGAAAATCTCTTTTATCCTCCTCACTACTGTATCTTTTCCCAAAAAATCCAGAACACCCTCAGGAAAGTTGTAAGCTGGCCAACTGGAAGACATCAAAGCACGCACCATTTTCCCAACACATGTCATGTCATAGTTTGTTTAATGTCTCCTCTTGACAAGGACAGTGTCAAGGCCAATCAGGGCCACCAGCTGGGCGCTGGGTCATGCAAGGGTGCATCTGTGTGCAGGCCCAGGTGTGCACACGGCCCTGTCTTTCCAATCTTCAGAGGATCACAGCACAGCCATGCAATGAGAAGATGTGGAGAGCTGGACGGGACCCTAGAGATCCCTAGCCCACACCCTCTTTTAACTAGGACCCAACAGTCCCGGGAGTCTGCAGATACACAGCTGCTCCTGTACATCTCACCAGAGGCAGCTACTCCAAAGCCCGAAGCCTCTGATTTGATCTTGGTCAAAACTTTTGATGTCTTTTTCTTTCTTTATTTAGTGAAAACTTATGGGTTTCTGCATTTAGGCAAATGCAAAGTAACATCCAAGAGGGGGTTAAAAAAAATTTTTTTTTAAGGAAACTATCTTTCTTTCAATATCAGGAAAGACACACAATGATATTTGGCATTTAGCTTGCAAAGGTGTGCCCACATAATTGAAATTAAAACAGTTAGTTATAAGGGCCAACTTAATTCAATTTTAAATTTTTATTACCCAAACAAATCAAGAAATTGAGTGATCGTGCCAGCAATGTGCAAGATTTCATGCACAAATTTGTCAAATCCAAACTTCCCATCTGCTGATGTACATGACAAGGTTTTCAAAGAAAAGTGACCACAGGCCATTTTAAAACCTTCATTAGAAACAGACAGTCTACCTCCTGGGAAGTAAGGTACCCCACCCCACGATACTAGCAAAAATGTTGCAAAAGTACAAAAGTGGATTTTGATGTAGATAGAAACTTTTTTCTTGACTTCCCACTTGATCAGCAGGGACAGTGCTCCTTTTGGAACAACCATCTGGATTCAAAAACAAAAGTGGTCCAAAAAAATTACACATTTAAATGTCAACAATATATGGCAACTTTTAGAAGCATGGAAAAGCCACTTTTCCTACTACATATTTCTGTAGTCACCATAGGTTAAACCAGGTGGTACATACCCATGGTTTAAATGGCATGAGAGCCATTTTGTCATTCACAAAATCATGTAGAAATAGCTCTAATTAGATTTCTAGTACCAAACAGGTCTGCCTCTATGTGGTCTCAATACCCTTTATTCTGTCCTACTGTAAGTCAAATTTTATGAACTTGTAATAGAAATTATACAAGAAAACAGCACCCATTAGAAGACCACCCAGCCAAAGAAAATACATTTCTCAGGAAAACAAGGATACGGGCAACTCTTAGTTGAGGCATGAACTCTTCTGCTTCCACATTTAATGAAACTGCTAATGTCCCTAGAAAAAGCACTATGCAAATACACGTCTATTCTATTAGCGAATAAGCACCTTAGAGTAAGGGCTTTCCCCTGTTCTCATTTATCCCATATAGTCTCATACTCAAATGTTATTTTATTAATAAATGAATGAATAACTCAATTATTCATTCAACATAGTTAATGAGCACCTACTGTATACCAAGTACTGGAGATACAAAGATGAGTTAGACAAGGTTTTTCTTTCTTTTCTTTGCCTGAAATGTTTTCCATTTATTTTAAAAATCAAATATACACAGCATATGATGCCTCAAACTGTGCCTTTAGGCAAATATCACCACAAACAGAAAAACTGCAGCTGAACTCTCTGCTCCTTCTTGTCGTCATCAACAAGGCAGCATGCCTGAGCCCCTTTACTTTAGAAGATTGTTACCTGGCTGAGCATTTCCAAGAGTCCAAGAGAAAAAAAGAATTAAAGAAACATTTCTTTAAAAAGTCAAAAGGAAAATGCCCGGTAACTTGCTTCAGCTGATTGTGACAACTGGTTCAGACCAACTTTCCTAAGGGGTGGAGGTAACCGTGGATGCCCTTGACAGTTCAGAGTTTTCACCATAATCCTTGCCCCACAATCCCCATCCAGACACAGCCAGGCCATCAATCTGGAGTCATCAAGAGAATTGTCCACAGAGCAGCTCAAAAGCATGCCCACCCGTCTTCACATTTCGCCATCTTGGATGCACTTTTTTTCATCAGACATAGCTCATTACAGAGGCAGGCCACAGGCCCGAGTACGTGGTGGAGGTGACAAAACAAAGACTCCTATCCAGTGATAGGACCCTGGCCCTGATCTCATCTCTCTGTGGAGTGCCTCGAGAGGAGAACTTTACAGTGTGGAAGCCAACCCGCCACTGAGTGTAGCTGAGTGATCTTTCTGGCTGCATGACCACCTCCCCCGCCTCCTCATCTCTAAATAGACATAGTAATGGCATCTACCTCATATGGGTGTTCGGAAGAGTAAAAAACGATGCATCAGGCCTGATGCAGGTGCTGTAACTATCACCCATACTCACATTCCCTTCACTCTGTGTTTTGCCTACAATCTGGCAGATGGGGGTAGGTGATCCAGATGAAGACAGCTGCTATTTACAGACAACTTTATCAACTAGATCAGCAACACTACAACAGCTCTGCAAAAGCACAAGACAAGAGCATATTGCAACCTGGCTGTACAATTAACCCAGCCAAACCAGTTGTCAAGTCAGTCTTTCTCCCAGGGTAGCTATCTGATTCTGTATGAATGGAGCCATTTATCACATCCATGAGAGACTCACAGCATGCATACCCAGCCAGACCACACTCCACACCAGTACAAAAGCCTTGGCAGGGGCCGCCGTGCCACCAACTAAACTGTATGGGGTAGGCAGAATAAGGCCCCACAAAGACATGTATGTCCTAATCCCCAGAACTTGTGAATACATTAGGTTACATGATGCTGTGGGTGGAACTGTGTCCCCCAAAACAATATGCTCAAGTCCTGACTCCCAGTACCATGAAGATAGGCTCAAGATACAGTGAGGTCATATTCAATTAGGTTGGCCCTGAATCCAATATGACGGTGTCCTTAGAAGAAGAGGGCAATTTAGATACATAGACAGAGACATGCAGGGAAAAGACGGCCATACAAAGATGGGCAGAGGTTGGAGCTACGCTATCTCAAGGAACTCCTGGGGCCACCAGAAGCTAGAAGAGTAGGGAAGGATGCTCCCGTAGCATCTTCAGAGGGGGCATAGCCCTGCTGACATCTTCAGCTTGGACTTCCAGCCTCAGAACTATGAAATAATGAATTTCTGTTGTGCTAAGCCACCCAGTTTGTGGTAATTTGTACAGTAGCTTTTAGGAAATGAATATACATAGCAAAGGGGAACTGAGGTTGCAGATGAAATTAAGTTTGCTAATCAGCTAATTAATAAGGAGATTATTCTCAATTACTAGGGAATCAGAAGAGAGAACCAGAGAGAAGGCAGCATGAGAAGGACTCAGCCCAGTGTTGCCGACTGTGCTGTTTGAATCTATTATGTATCCCAGAAAAGGCCATGTTCTTTTAATCCATTCCCACAGGTATAGGCTTATTGTAGGTGGGATCTTCTGATTAGGTTGTTTCAATTGAGATGTGACCCACCCAATTCAAGGTAGGTCTTAATCCTTTACTGGAGTCCTTTATGAGAGGATAAACAACAGGAAAAAAAAAGCAGAAAGAGCTCAAAAAAACACACAGAGAGAGCTGAGAGAAAGAGCTAAGAGAGCACCCACAGTTGCTCAGAGAGAAAGCCACTGGAATCAGAAGCTGAAAGCAATGGAACCTGGGACCAGCCAATACCAGCCAAGTGCCTTCCCATGTGACAGAAGAGCATCGATGTCAGCAGTCTGTCTTCAGAGAAGGTATCATCCTGTTAATGCCTTAACTGGGACATTTTCATAGCTTTAGAACTGTAAATTTGTAAACTAATAAATCCCCATTGTAAAAGCCAACCCACTTTTTTGCATATTGCATTCTGGTTTTGAACATGGAAGAATGGGGCCATGAGCCAAATAATGTGCATGGCCTCTAAAAGCTGGAAAGGACCAGGAAACAGATTCACCCTTGGAGCCTCCAGAAGGAAGCAGCCTTGCCAACACTAGTGGCACCCATTTTGGACCTCTAATTTCCAGAATTATATGATAATAAATGTGTGTTGTTAAGGACACTAAGTTTGTGGTCATTTGTTACAGCAGCCATAGAAACTAATACACATGTACCACCCAATCAGGATCTCTTCAGAAGAGATTATATAAATCCCAGCAATCCCTAGTGACAGTGATTATCTCAGACATTCTCCTTTACTCCTGAGCATTCTGAATTTCTGCTTATTATGGTCTGGAGCTAGTGGCCACTGTCCATCACTGAGGGCAACTTCTGAGTCACTTTGCAGGCCACTCAGGAAGCGATTTGGGGAAGAGAAGAGGAGAGAGATGGTTGTTGCAATCCTGGGCACAAGTCTGTGGAATCAGACAAATCTTCCTTCCTTTTTTCTTCCTTCCATCCAGTCATTAAGCATCTAATATATGCTAGGTGCTGCCAGAGACAAGGGAATTCAAAGATGAATAAATGAACCTCAAACCATATCCAAAGGAGCTCACTGCTCAAAGATTTACCATCCATCTAGAGCAATGATTTTCAAAATTTGGAGACCATGGCAATAAATGCATAGTACATACATACATACATGTAAAACTGAAACAAAAATTTTACAAAGCAATACTTACCCTTACCAACAAAGGGGATATACTCTGTTCTCTTTTTTATTCTTTTTTACTCTACTCCATTTCTTCATTCTGAACAGCAACCTACTAAATTGATTTCATTCCCCTGTAATGGATTATACCACTCAGGTAGAAAAACGCTGGCCAAGGTACTCGTGCTTAGATGAACATTATATACTTCCAAAAAGAAGATCTCTTAGAAACTAAGTCAAAGTGTTAGTCAATCCCAGAACCTTCCCTTCCCCACCCTCCACACCCCCACCATCCATATAAGCTAAGATGACTCAGGCTCTAAGATAGATTCCAGTCATTTCAATTAGAATAATCACCCACCTCGCCCACCCCACCCCCATACACAGCACAATCTCATCACCCCTAGTTGGGGAGGAATTAAAGGTACTGAACTTGGAAAACCGTGACTCACTGCTCTTGTCAACCAGGTACCTGGCCATAAATGTCAGTGCAGTGAAATCATAGCAATAAAGAACAAACAGCAGTTAAAAAGCCAAGAGCTGGGAGCTGAGACTCCTGACTATTCAGACCAGACTAAGGTAAGGGAATCAAACTTTACGTAAGGAGAAAGAACGAGAACATTTGAACAGAACCTTAAATGAAGAAAAATGTGCTATGAGTAACTTTATTAATCACCCAACGTATACTGGGAAGGCTACCAGTGAAGATGCAGAGGACATGCGTCTGTCCCCAGCCAGGCCCTGCCTGAAGGAGGCCAAGATACTTCCAGGCCTGCGCACAGAACATATCAGGCCATCGGGCTTCAGAGGGCATTGCTGTAAAAAGCAACTGAAAAAGTCACACTCCCCTTTTATGTAAGTGTGCCTTATTTGTACAAAGATTGTTTTTAATGGGATTCTTCACTCTCAATGACATGTCTTTCCACCAAATGACATATATTAAAGCTTATCCTTTCACAGGCTAATTTTAGACTGATATCAGTTCACAGATGATTAGTGAGAAAAATAGTACCCTGTTTTACAAATGCAGGTCACTCTTCCCAGGACTATGGCAGAAGGCTGGCAAGGCTGGAGGGCCTGGGATTGGGCAGGGCTGTGTGGGAGGTGTGCATTCCCGTCCCACTTCAATGTTTAGATGTCCCTGCCCAGATGATGAAATAAGTCCAAAGGGACTTATTTCAGCATCTGGTTAAGGTCTCAGCATTGCCGCTGCAGAGCTCTCCTCATCCTCGCGACAGTTTTCTGTTAGAAACTAGAGGTTGGACATGTGGCTGAGAATCATGCCCATCAATGGCAGAACAGCCCGTAGGGAGCTGCGTGCCCTTCTAATTCCAGTGCATCCTCAAAGGAGTGTTTTGCTGGATCCAATCCTTGATGCTGCTGTTGAGAAATGATGTGGACCTGGGCCTCACCATTCCATGGTCTGCAGGGGCCGGAAAGTCATCCACGGGATCGCAAAGAAAAGATGTGTCCATACTCCAATGTAAGATGGGGTCCATTTCATACCATACCTGCTCTCATCCTTACTCCAGAAGGACTGACAATACTGGGGCCTCTACCATCTCTGAAATAAAATCCAATTCAGCTCCTGTTCTCATATCTCCGTGCCCACAGCCCTGATCGTCTCTGGATGACTCTGTTCTCCTGATTCCCCTCGGTCAGCCTGGCCCTGCAGCCAATGCTGCGATCTCGCCCTACCACTGCTTTGGCTTTCTAGCCTCCTGCTCCTACACTTTCCCTGCTAACTCCCAGCCCTGACCAAATCAACTGGAGCATTCCCATGACAGCCTGTGCCCTGCTGGAGAAAACCTGAAGGAGGGACAGGTTCCCCCAAACAGGAATGGCCTCTCATCCTAGAAGCCCAAGGATCCTGCTACCTGTTCACAGGTTCCCTTCCTCTTTTACCACATGACACTTCCAAATTTTGAGCCACCACCTCTCACGTCTCTGCTCACATGGCCCCTGATGACACAGAGACAGTCAAAACCATTAGATGAGCAGCCCCTCCACAGCCCCTTCCAGCCACCCTTCTCCTTTTTCTTCCTTTCCTCTTGTCTTAGGGTGAAGATGCCTCCTCCTGGCTGAGGCAAACACCTCCCTCCCTCTTTCCTCACTAAGGCCCTTTCTCTCCGGCCCCCTCCTCTCCCACCTGTTCTTCCTACCTTCCCACCCCCCAGGTTGACCTTTCTCACAGTTCAGAAAATCTAGAATTTCCTTCTAGATACTGCCTTAAATTTTTCCTTCCCCTATAGGCAAGTAAAAAAAAAAGTAATCCACAATGGATGCTACCTCTTCCCTGTCCTCTCAGCCCCTAGCCTTTGTTCTTAAATATTCTTCATATATGAAGACAACACCTCCTCTGAAAATGCTCTTATTACTGTCGCCAATGACCTTTACAGGGAAACCTTGGAGACGCGGCAGGATCAGTTCCAGATGACCGTAATAAATTAAATACCTCACTAGAGAGAGTCACACAAATTTTTTATTTCCAAATGCATATGAAAGTTATGCTTACCTCTACTGTAGTGTATTAAGTATACAACAGAATTATGTCCAAAAAGTCAACGTACATGCCTTAATTAAAATGCCACATGGAGGCATGAAGCAAGCACATGCTGGAAAAATGGTACCCACAGACTTGCTTGATGCAGGGTTGCACAAGCCTTCAATTTGTAAAAAAAAAAAAAAAGAAGAAGAAGAAGAGTATCTGTGAAGCACAATAAAGCAAAATATGCCTATAATAGGTTTCCATCCTTTTCTCACTTGTCCCCTCTGCAGTGTTTGATGCTGGTTTCCTCTATCTGCTTCTTGAAACTTCCTTTTATCCTGGTTTCTGCTGTGCCCATCCTTTCCATTCTCCGCCTCCTCTACAACACTGCTTCACAGCCTCTGCTCCGCCTCGCTCACCCTGAAGGTGGTTTTCCTCCAGAATTCTCTTCTGATGGACTTTCCTACATTCTGCCTGGATTCTCCTCATTCAAACATGCAGCTATGACTCCCCAGTCAACAGTGCAGGCCAGACTCCTGAGGACAATCCCAATAATACCAACAGGATTTTAAAAATATATATACATATATGAATGTGATGAAAAGAGGACATTTTAGGTCGTGTACATGTTCCTAGAATAAAAATTAAAAGATTAAAAAAACAACATCAACATGTTAATACCGTTAATAAACGTCTTAGTCAAAATCTGGGAAAAGAAATCTGATTCTACAGTTAATCTGAAAAGACTACAGGAAGAACTACAGGGAGAACTGGTGAGAGCTGGCCAGGGCCTGGGGTTTGAGGGTGGCAGTGGAGTTGCTGAGAAGGGGATGTACTTGAGAGACAATTACAAGGTGAAATTCACAGCAAGTGGCACTTGGGAGGTGAGAGAAAGATGTCAAATAGCCACATCTTGGTTTCAGGTTTGTATATTCAATTATTAATCAAATTTCCTGCAAATGTATCCATTTTTACTATAATCTCCGCTGGTGACAGTGTTTAGGGGCCTAGCGGCTGATTTAATAGGTAACTCCAGAAAGGTTTTTCAGTGAGTTGTTTGGCATAGCAAAAGAAGCATCAATTTTGCTTTCTGAATCTGTTAATTAGGTGCTTGGTGTAGCTATCTGGTGGACAGACCGGTTTCAGCTTCAGAGGCTGGTTTTCTTTTCCTACCTATGTTTTGTTTTTTTGTTTTTATTTTTTCTTGTGATTCAAAATTGTGCTAGGAAGAAAAATAGGTCAGTGATGATGCTTTGAGTTTGACTCTGTGTTAACTCTCGCTGTGGCTGGACAACAAGCCTGCACTATCTTCACTCTCCTTTTAAAACAAATAAATAAATCCTTAATGTACAGCAAATATTCCCACTCCCACTGGTCCATCGTTTTATCAACTACACCATCCCTTTAAGGTCTGCCTTATTCCCCTGTTCAGAATTCTTTCAACATATTTTTAAACAGAACAAAGTAAGTTTAAATATATCACACAGTGGTTGTCTCTCAAACATCTACAGAAATTATTTCAGGGGATGTGTTGTTTGATATGAAAAAGAAGTGTCTTTGTTTTTCGGTACAAACAAACTCTTAGGCAAGGTATGTCTGTTAAAACTCAGGAGAAAGGAGCCGATGCATTGTGAAGACAAGTTGAGACCCACCTTGCATCAGAAGTCTGCCAGGCAGCCTTTCCTTCAGGGTCTCTGCAAAGCACCAGTGAGGTTCCCACACCAGGGCTAGGAAACTTATCTGTGCCCAGGAGTGTCTAGGGGCCTTGTTAAATGCAGACTCTGCATCCCCAGATTCAGGTAGGGCCCCAGAGTCTGCATTTCTAACAAGCTCCCACCTGATGCGGTCCCGCAAATCCACAGAGGGCACCCGGAGCAGCTCAAGTTCAGATGGCTCCACAAATTTAGAAGCCATATTTCTAAAAAATTAGCCTGCAGATTGGGATGCATTTTCCTTATCTACAAACTAGAGATCTTGCCACGGTCTTATGTTGAAGGACCTCAGATACAACAAGGAATATTAAAAAAAAAAATTATATGGCACAATATCCCATCCCCATCTAATCTAAATGTTAGACCTGCCAGAAATCCTACCTAGAGATTCCTACAATATTTAATAAAGCCTCACATAATGTGGATTATATGACAGGAAAGCCTTAATAATGAAATTAAATAATAAAATCAGGTTTCTTACTTTCAATTTCATAAGCTAACTAAGCTTGAGTTGTTCGTAAAGACATCCTCTCTCTTAAGCATTTCATCTATTTTCCTCTGGATAATGCCTATCCTATTCAATTTGCACTGTCTATGGACCAAAAAAACAAACAAAAAACAAAAAAAAACCTGACTCTACCCAGCCCTTATATGAATTATCACAAATTCTAAGTGAAAGGAAACAGAACTTCAGAAATCCTTCTACATAGAAGGACCAGCCTCTCCAGAACATAAACTAGTTTCATCCCCCACCCCATATTATTAACAGAAAAAAGTTGGAATGGGCATAGCCCAAATACCCCTAAAGAGTGGAAGAAAGATCAAAGATGATGGTGGAGTTACACAGAGAAGGTCGGGTTTAACAAATGAGTATGAGTGCTGAATCATTATACTGATATTTCTTTTAGTTTCCAAGATCTTAGAGCAGCTAGAAGTAAAAACCTAAAATTGTGGAATTATAACCCATTCTAAACTCATTTGTTGTTTTTGTATATATGTTATTTTTCACACACAAACACAAGTCGATGTGAAGATAAATACACAGCTATACGATGATATTGTGAGCCACTGATTGCACACTTCAGCTGATTACATGGTATGTGTATATATAACATATATTAAAAAAAATTAAACACACACACAAAGTCCTCCTGCATGATTTAAAATAAAGAACCACTAGAATGTACAATATCTGGGTCAGTTCCTCCCTTATTAAACATTCCTGTCCATGTGGTTTCATTTAACCCACTTTTAAGGTAGAAAAATTAAGGCCCAAAGTTACATTAAAAAATCAGTAGAACTCAAGGTTAACATCATTTCAGACCTTATTAAGGTAAAGAATGTCAACTGCAATGAATTTTACCCACTCAAGTACCAGCTGCCTTCAGGGGAGGTATGTGTCTTCGACAAACATTAATCTCACAGTCTAGTTGTTTAGCTTTGGAAAACACTTTCCTTATCAACTCCAAAGTACCAGGCATAAGAAAGAGCAAATTAACTGCCTTTTTTAAAAGAAGGGAAGTAGAGTGCCCTCATTTAAGCTGTTTTTTCCTTTCAGCAAACAACTGCGTGCTCTTGCATAGGAGAGGCCATCAGGAGAGTTGGGTTGTGGAAAGAGCTCATTCGGCCTTGCACAGAAAAAAGCAAAATACAAAGTAAAAACCAAAACACAGAACAAATCTGTGCAAATACTTTAGATACACCGTTTCTATCCTTTCCTCCTCCTGGTTATCATGAAAAGAACTTACTTACCCTGCCCATCTGATAATGAAACGTAAAAATATCTTTAAGGCATCAGACATCTTTTAAAATCATGAAATGAAAATGGAGCACATAGTATCCCCAAATAATAATGAACTATGAGAAAGTTCAATCCCTTGGGTTCTATCAACATTAGTAACCTTCCACGGAATAGCTTCTCACCATATAATCAAAGCTAATGGCTTCCCTGAGTAAAGCTATGCTAGAGGCTAAGCAAAGGTCAGCTGTGCTACAGCCCATTGGCTCCATTCTGCTCATTTAAATCTGAGATGGAAAGGATGGAGGAGCAGAAGCCCAAAATGGAGATAAAGTTACAAAACAAAAAAACAAATCTGGAGCATTCATTGTCCAGGTATGGGGAACAGCTGGCAGAGGACACAATAGAAAATTTACATTACTTAGCAGGAGAACACTGATATCTACATTTATTTTAACAAGATGAAAAATTCCCTGACATTCCACCCTCAACCCACCTTCCTATGCTACTGTTATCACTTTAATTAATTAGTCTACACTGAAAGCAACAGAAGGACAGTGCCCAGATGCGGGGAAGGCATCCTTTGTACAAGGCTGTACTACGGCTCTGTCATGGGTTGAATGTGATATCCCCAAATGGTAATGTTCAAGTTCTATGCTCTGGTCCCCAAAATGTGACTGTTTTTAGAAATAGGGTCTCTGAAGAGGTGATTAGTTAAGAAGAAGCCAGAATGGATTAGGTCCATTCTGAACTCCTAAGACTGGTGTCTTTATAAGAAGGGGGCAGGAGATACACGAATGGAGAAGGCCAGGTGAAGGTGGAGGAAGCAGCGGGATGCAGCCACAAGCTAAGAAATGTCAAGGGTTGCCAGCAAACACCAGAAGCTAGAAGAAGAAAGGGAGTCTCTTCCTCCTAGAGCCTTTGGTGGGGGAAACAAAACCTGTGCTGACCCCTTGATTTTAGATTCCTGGCCTCCAGGTTGCTAGACAACAGGTTTCAGCGACCACCCTGCATGTGGTATTTTGCTATGGCAGCCCCAGGAAACTAAGGCAGGCCTGCTGGAAAGGGGTCCGCACTGAGGACCAGGAGATGCAGTGTCAGGTTACTGCACACTGCTGTCAGTTTCCATCTGTAAACTGGAGACCAATCACCACCCCAAGGGGTTGTTATGAGGCTCAGGAAACCTAGAAGGGAATCAATAAATGGGGAATGAATGAATGGGTTTTCAGATGAGGTAATTATATGAAACATACCAAATGTTAGTTATTATGATTCTTTTCATACTTTTCCATGAAGGCTCTCAAAGCACATACTAGTCATAGAATGTAGAGTTCACGGAGCAGGCAATTTGCTAGTGTCTCGGTTTACGGAACACTTTCAGACTGCAAGCTCTTGGTCTAATGTCTTCTTTCTTTCTATTCTAGACTCTGCAATTACAGCACCTATAAAAATAGCACCCACCTCTATGGATAATGCCATTTTCTAATAACACTGAAGAATTGATAAAGAAGGAAATAATGTGATATGCTTTACTATAAGGGCGGTTGGGGGGATTGTGTCAGTGTATTAGTTTCCTGGGCTGTTTTAACAAAGTACCACAAATGGGGCAATTAAAAACAACAGTAATCTATTGTCTCATGGTCTGAGAGCCTAAAAGTCTGAAACCAAGGTATCTTCAGGGCCACACTCCCTCTGAAGTCTCTAGGGAAGAATGCGTTCCTTGCCCCTTCCAGCTTCTGGGAGCCTCAAGTGTTCCTGGCTTGTGGCAGCCTCACTCAAATCCCTGACTGTCTTTACACGGCCTTCTCCTCTCATGTTGGCCCCTGTGTCTCTTCTCCTCTACTTATAGGCACATCACTCATACTGAATCAGGACCCCACTAATCCAGAACAGGTAAAAACCTATTTCCAAATAAGGTCACACTCACAGGCAGTAGGTCTTAGAACTTGAACATGTCTTTTTGGGGGACCCAACCCAATCCATAACGATCAGTTAGGATATTTCCTGCTGCAAAACATCAGAAACCCACCTCATGCTCGCTTAGCCAAGTTGGGGTCATCTCTAGACCTCAGGCCCACCTCTGAGCTGAGGGTCAGACCAGCAGTATGGGGCCCTGCTGTGAAGGAAAAAGAGGATAGGTTACTGGGCAGGCAATAGGCCCATGACAGAGACCTGGAGACATGTGTCCACTCAAGCAACCATCCCTCCTCATCCTGGGTGTTGGCTTCCTTTTGAAGTCATTTACTCCTGCTCGACTGAAATGTGACCACATTCTGACCTATGCTTGTAGGACAGGCCACCTCTAAAGATTGTGCTTAAAGCTGACAGTGACCACCCAACTACATTGCTGATGAAAGCTCAGCCAACCCTTGAGCCATGACAACCTCTCTCCTCTTATTAGATTTTCTGTTTTGGTCTCTTATGATCAGAATTTTCTCACAGTGCTAGAGACCTTAAAATCACTCACTAGTACATTCAATGCTACACACCACCATAAGGCCAGATATTGGAAAAGTGACAGGAGAAGGAAGAAGCCAGAAAAAGAGAGCTCCTTATTTTCGCCCACATGGGGAACCTCTCAGCAACTACAGCAGGGAAATGGTCAAACTCCCCATCCCTATGCCGAGATGCTGTTCTACAAAATGCCCTCCTAGCCCATGACTGCATTGCAAATTTATAGCCAGGACCACACTATTTATGATATTCTAATCCTTTATAATTCAATTACTCAAGTTCTTTCATAGTCCAGTAATAGTAATCTAATTATTACAGTTCCTCCCAGCACTCTTTATTCAGTTTAGTGGTTGTTTACATAATCATTATCTTGGGCAGTGCATTTGGGGTTCTGGCTGACAAGGAAGGATACACCTGGTGAAGTATTTGGAAATAGATATCTTTGAAAAGAAACTTTGGCAGCACATGTACTCGCTAAAATGTTTATGGAATCCTAACCGTTTTTTTGCTGGGAGGTGGGGGATGGACTGTAGAGGGTAGGAAGTACTTATCTGTTTTACATTGTGTAGCAAAAAGGCACATTCAGAGTCATGAAGCAATTCAATAATTTAAAGGCTTCTTTCTGTTCTCAAAATATATGAAAGTCTTATCCACCCATGTTTCCAGATCTATCTTTTTAAAACCTATCATTTCCCCTCTGCCAAGGTCATCCTTTTTAGATACAGTAAAGGACACAGACATCTGATGAAAATACTTCAATAAAAAGATGTCACGTTCTCATAGACATCCTCCAAAAAGCAAAGTTCAGCACACTCCACCCTGTAAATCATTTTCTGAACAACTACGTAACCTTCATTCATGCCTGGAGAAGTATCAATTGGTGCCATATCTTCATAAGGGAATATGGGAATATATTGCAAATTTAAAAATTTAGATTTAAAAGAGCAGGTCTAGTAATCCCACTTATGGGAATTCTTCCTTTTAGTGAGCATGAGAGCTGACTTCTCCACCTGCATTCTGCCTCTAGCCAGTGGCTGGTTTAAGAACGGGTACTGAGTCAGATATGGGCATCTTTGGAAAGATTTCCTTGCACCTTGGAAGGAGATGCCAGAAGCAGTGGTTGCACTCTTGCCCAGGATGTTGTTGGGTCTGGATATGTCCATTGGAATAAGTGCACAGTTCTGGGATCACGGGAGGGAGAGGGCAGAGAAGAAAAGAGCTGGGCCCTTGAAACATGACTGAGCTGATGGGTCAACACATCCTGGAGGCTGCCTGACCTCGGGCTTCTTCTCGTTGAGATAATATATTTCTTTATCTTGTAAGTCAATGCAAGTCATCATTTTCTGTGACTCGCAGTTGAAAATTCTGATGCAATCCTACAGGTAAAGTCACACATTGTTACCAAAATGTGTACCCAAGAATAGTAACTGCAGCCTCATTAATAATAACTAAAAACTGGGAGCCTGAAGTCCATGGTACTCAGCAAACAGTGGAAGAGCCATACTATGGAAAGCTTTGCGGCCACTAAAAAGGGGGAGGGAACTCTCTGTGCATTGATGTGGAAAGATAGCCTGATATCTGGGATGTGATCAGTTGGTAGCCAAGGTATACAACGTATGTTTATGATGCATGCTTTCATATATACACATGCGTATACACTCACTCACAAACACATTTCCGGAAGGACACCATAAAACTGCTAACAGTGGCTATGACTGGGGGAGGAAAGGCAAAGGGCAGGTGAGCTGGTTTTCATTCTACAGCCTCTGTACTGTTTGAATTTTTGCCACTTCTATCATTTCTAAAATCAGGATTAAAAGTACTTCCAAAATGCTCAAAGCACTCAATTAGACAATTCACAGGAGTTCAAAACAGCCAAAATACATATAAAAAATTACTGCCTAGAAAGTCATTCAAACAGACTTTACTACTTATGCATCCCAAGATTTGTCATAGAAAAATGTTATTTTTTTAACCCATCTTACCTCCTTTCCTCTACATTCTCATCTTTTTAGCTATTAGCAGTCAGTAGGAATTAAAGAAATACAAACTGATTTTAATATAGCCCGGGCAAAATAAAATTTAAAGATATAGTCCAGAGGCACACATGCGGACTCTGAAAGCCAAGTAAAATTTTTCCAATGGCCCACACCACTGTTAGCCTTCATGAAACAAGTATTGGCGGTAACATTTTAAGCACAACTCTAGGAAAGTCTAGGTTTTGCTTGGTTTTCCAGATTTGCTTTCGGAGCCCTGCTTGCATATGGGGGCACTTCTAAATATCACTCAGTGCAGATGACAATTTTGAATTAATGCTCCTATGTAGTTGATAAAAAGAAACACAGTAGCCCAACACTTTACCTGTGCCAATGTACCATGCTTTCGTGTGGTGGAAGGGGCCATTGTCTCTACATCCTGGGGACTTTCCTGCCTGAGACTTTGCCATCTGTCTCTGGGATCATGAGAAAGTCTCTTATCTTCAGGAATCCTTTGACTCCACACCCACAGTTCCCAGAGTTTCGTTCCATGCCTTCCTTTGGTGTTACCTCCTCCCATGAGCCCCTCCTTAACTGATCCTTCCACTGTTATAACTCTCTCCCGTATTGCAACTGTTTGTCTGCATCCCCTCCTCTGCCTACAAAGCTTGAGCTGCGTGATGGAGGGCAGGGATGCATCTCACTTCCTGTGCTATCCCTGGAACTTGGCAAGGTGTTGGCATTTTGGGGACAGATAAATCTGCAATGGGATCCTGATTCCTTACAAGCCCACGTAACTTTGGACAAGCTGCTTTGGTACTCTCTGAGCTGAAGTGGCCTCATGTGTAAAACGGAGGTGAATGTATCTTATGTACAGCTAGTCCAGGTACTGGTATGAGTAGTAAAGGAAACAATGACACACAGTTGAGCTCAAATATCTCCCTTAACCAAGTGGTACCAGCATGGAAACATGTAGCTCAGTTTGCAAATTCCTTAAACAAATGTTCCTGGCTCTATAAAATAAATCAGATAAGATAAATGTATTATTCCCTACCAATACTGAAGATTCTAAATTCTGTGTAACACATTTTCTCTTACAAGTTTACATATATATACACACACAGAGAGAAAAGAAAGAGCTGTGTATATATATACACACACACAGTTCTAATACCAGCCCCCCAAAGCAATAACACATCAGTGGGCTTCAGAGAACTCCACAGAGAGGGAAGAAAAGTAACTGCTTAACAGACCCCATTTGTCTGGAGAGCTTTCACTCGACCACTGCATCCCACTCTGCATTTGGCTCAGAACAGGTTTTTTTTTTTTTTCCTTTCATTAGTTCGATAGCCAAAATTTTGACAGAGAAAAAATGTTTCTCAAGCATTAGTCAAAGATTTGTGCACAGATTTTGAAGACAGCTTATCTGAAATCTGCAAAGCTCCTTTTCCTTAAACCCTTTCCCTTTCCCATTACACGAAGTCCTAAATCCCGTTTAAGTGGAATTATTTAACATAGGATCTTTGAAAATAGAAAACAATAATGCTTAAACATCCACTTGGCTCTTTCTGGATCAATTACTCCCATAAATAAAAAAAAGGAGGAAGAGCTGTGCTGAATATTTCAAATGTGACCTACTTTAAGGCTTTATATAGGTTTACTGTACAAAGTGCTGACCTGACTCCTCTTTGAGTGATTCAAGAAAAATAAACAGTTTGGAAAAACTGAAAGTGTGCAACTAAATGTTTGCAAAGGAAAAAATCTTCCAAGGAAACAATATTGCTTTGAATGTTCAAGAGGGACAGAGAAATTGGAAAGAGTGAAAGAAA
This sequence comes from Tamandua tetradactyla, assembly GCF_023851605.1. Classification (NCBI taxonomy): domain Eukaryota; kingdom Metazoa; phylum Chordata; class Mammalia; order Pilosa; family Myrmecophagidae; genus Tamandua; species Tamandua tetradactyla. Next base: position 150,039,817 of record NC_135328.1, on the reverse strand, counting down.
CAGCAAAATACACATTTTTTTTTCAAACCACAAAGTCACTGCACACCCACAGCTCCACAGCTCCTAGACAGCAAGCTCTCTGAGGACATGACTGAGTCTTGTTCAATGTTCGAAATCAGAATCACTACACGAACAAATATGAATGAGTCTTTGGTGTGTTTTCAGGTTAGAAAAATCATACCTCCCTCGGAGTCTTTTTGCCATCAACTTTTAATACATTCTTCTAAAGCATTTCAAGATAGAAAAAACATTGGGATAAACATCTTATTTCTGACAAGCTTTTTTCTGATAAGCTTTTATCTCATGAAGTACAGTCTACCTGTTTTATAAAACCCTAATATTACCCATCCTAATATTACCCAATTATTATTCTTTTTTAATTTAATAAGCATGCTGGCTGATTCTGTTCATTCTTTAAATAACACTCCCCTGTGCTTCCTGCCTCAATCAATTCATCTGAGAGTGTTGATTAAAAAGAAAACAAACTTTTCTATCTCTTGCAAACTTCAATAACTTAATCTTTGCAACAAAGGCAGTATCAATAAATTGTTAGGATGGTGGAGTTATACAGAGAAGGTCGGGTTTAACAAATGAGTATGAGTGCTGAATCTTTATACTGATATTTCTTTTAGTCTCTAGTACCTTAGAGTAGCTATAAATAAAAACCTAAAATGGTGGAATTGTAACCCATACCAAACTCTGAAATCTGTTCTACAACTAATTGTTGCGATGTACTTTGAAATGTATTGCTTTTGTGTAGATAACGTTGTTTAAAGAGAAGGAGGAGTATAACAAAGAAGATAGGATTTAGCAAATGAGCATGACTGCTGAGTCATTATATTGATATTTCTGTTGGTCTCCAATGTCTTGGAGTAGTTAGAAGAAAAAACAAAAAATTGTGGAACTGTAACCCATATCAAACTTTAAAATCTGTTCTATAACTACTTGTTAAAATGTACTTGGAAATTAATTGTTTTTTTGTATATAGGTTATATTTCACAATAAGAAAAGGTAAAAAAATTAAACAAATTGTTAGGACAATATTAACTACTTAATACTATTTAATGCCTATTTATAGCCTTGCATGGCTCAAAATATAAAAGGAACTTAAAAGAGAAATAACAACTCATTGATTTATTGATGATGTATTGATTGAAAAGCTGGAAGAGTCACAAATACTAGATTTATAGTTCTCTTGATGGTAAATGGTGCCAACCCAGCACCGACCCCTTCTCTCCTATGTCGCCACATCACCCTCTCTAGGAGGTCTGGTCCACAAGTCCTTGAATCCTCACAAGCAAGACTTTAGATCTGAAATTGCAGAGCCCAACAAAGGTATTAGAGATATGGGAATCCAAGCAAATGTCATTAAAATATCTAGAAAATCTGTGGCTAGGACAGAACAAATGAAAATAATTCAAAATTCAATCAGACAGTGCAGAGATTTGCAAAGAAAGCTGCAAACCCAGACTAGAGGATGCAGAGTTGCCTCTACCCAATAGGACATTAAAAATAGAAATAAGTTATGAAAGATTTTCATAAGGCTGCCAGAATTCAGTGGAATTGAGAAAACAAAAAACTAACTCCAACTGTCTGGTCAGGACATACAGTTGCATATTCTCAGACATCACAGAGATTACGAGAAGGGCACTGTGTGTCCATCGGTGGCTCAAGTAAAATTATCCAGCACATATGCAGCCCACAGGTATCTTGCCTGGACAAAAATCTCAACCCACCCAAAACAGTCACCATGTCACAGTAACACATTGTCCTCCTGGTAACCTCAAACAACAGCCCAACACTTTCCTCAAAATTTTCTACCTCCCCAGCACAGCATGAACCAATACAGATATATTGTTTGGGTTTCATTTTAAAAGCTAGAGGACAAGAATGGCACCACAGGAATTTCTTCCGATAAACAAGGATGCCAGGCAGCCTAGTTTTATAGATGCCTAGATCTTCGGGCTGGAGGAAACCTTAGAGACCATTCTATATATTTTACAAACGAAGGAAGCAAAGCCCAGGGAGACAACATGAGTTGGCCAGTGAGACTAGAACCCAGAGCTCTCTCTATTAACCTGCTTTAGTTTGCAACGACCCAGTGTCTAAAGGTACATTCATTTTTCTACTTAAAGAAACAAACCAAATATTAAATGTTCCATGGCTAGTACATGCCAACCCAACCCATCAAATATTCCCTAGACATTCTGTCTCACTTTTGAAAGGAGGGCAAGATGCATAGCTCAACATTCTCTGACCGTATTAATGAGCCTGGATTTTCAATTCTTGCAGATGGACAGGCTGATCAAGGTCGCTGGAAGCTTCTATCCCCAATGATAACTTTTCACTCAGGCAAACAAAAGAACCTGACTCAGCTTTCTTAAGAAGAAGCCTTGTTGAGGCCACAACCTGGCTCCACTCTATCTGTAGAGAGTTGACAACAAAGCCTCAAGCAAGTATGAAGGTACTTCAGCCTCAGCCGGGGTTCATTTGAAGTCCAACAGTGACCACCTGTGGGTCCTGCACCCCTGAAGCCCTGCTCATCGGCAGGTGAGGAATTATGTGAAAATAGACCCTCCTTCCTCAGCACCTCTGCTCTCTGCTCTGGCCGATCAACTGATGTGATTGACGGAATTCCTTTTTATTTCATTTTCTTTCTTACCCCCTCTCGTTGGTCAACACTACTAATATGTCAGCTGATACAGCTCTAGGATTTAATTTTGTCTCAAATCATCACCGATGGAATATGCATCAGACAATGTCTTTTATTTACAGAAGTTCCCCAAAAGCACAGGATAATTTTCTATATGCAGTGAGAGTCTAGGGTGCTAAATATGAAAGTTTATCATCCAGGGCTAACAACCAACAAAAATTCACTGTGTCAGAGAGCATAGAGGAGGTGCATCTCCAGAACCTTTTGTCTGCTGAAAGATACAACCTGGCTTCCAAATTTAGTGTCTGCCTTTCTTGGGTCATGCAGACAAGCCTTCCCTCTTTCCAAGCCATATCTCTCCATCTGAGCTCAGGGTCTAGCCCTCTCACCCTGCCCCTCCCAACCCAACCCACTCCCCATCCGGCCTCCTCTGGAGCTCCACACTGTCAAATAAACCTGTTTTTACAGTCAACCAGAGACTTATAAATTGACATACGTCTCTACCATTTAAAAAGGATTCAACCTCAAATTCCCTTCCAGCTGCTGACCTTCATAAGCAAACTGAGAGGGTTTGTTGCTTCCTGCTTCCCACTAGACCCATTCCAATCTAGCGACCACTCCATCGCTCCACCAAAACGGTTCTCATCAGTTACCACGGACCTCCATGTCACCGAATCCCACAGGCATTTTCAGCTAAGCGTTGATTCAGTTGACAGCCCCTCTGCCTTCTTGAAACAGTGTCCCCTTTGTTCAAGGTTCCAACCTCTCAACCACCCCTCAGTCCAACCTCCACACATTCCAGGTGGCCCCTCGCCTCATTCTAAACTTTGTCCATAGATGCAATCATGTTCTATAACACACTAATAACTTACAAGCACTCCAGCTCTGATCTCTCCGGGTATCCAAGTGTCTATGGACACCTCCACTTAAATGCCTCAAACTCAACAAGCCCAAATCCAAACTCATGATATTCCTCCCCAAACTATGTCCCCTCTCAGCATTCTTTCTCTCCTTCTTCATCTCTCTCATCTGTCTGTCTATCTGTATGTCTCTTTCTCTCAATGCCACCACCATCCATTCAATCCTGCAAGCAGGATCCCGGGGCAGCTGTGAAAATACACTTCCCAGACCTCTCACTACAGAATGAATCCAGGGCCCAGCTGCAGTGCTTTGAAATCCAAAATGCAACACATTTGCATCCTACAGGCTGCTCCCAGGCAGTGACAGAGGGTGTAGAGGACCCTTTTCCAGGAGGCCTAGGACTCCTGTGTCCTCTGACTTTGACTAAAGAGCATCCCAGTGGCTTTGCCAAATCTTCCTTAGACTACACATGATGCTGCTACACAATCTTCTCCCGGGGTCTCTCCTTCACTTGGGCTCAGATTTGCATCTGATCTAAAGGGTCCTTCCCACTGTCTCTCATCCAGGAATTTCCCCTAATAAAACTCTTGCACGTTTAATCCCTTTGCATCTGTTTCCCCAAGGCCCCAGGCCTAACACAATCCTCAAACTATAAGTCCCATGAATGCAACGACCTTGTCTGTTTTGTTTGCCTGTTAATTTTCAATGCCTAATGCAGCAATATTAAAGGCATATTTACAGAACAAATGAATACATGAATCAATATACCATTTTTTGAGGAACTTAGAATACAAACATCGAATATCTCTTGGCCTTCACTTAGTGCCACATGTATCGACATAAAACACTGAGTAAACTCTTAGGGTAGTCATTGAGTTTGGGCATGACCCAAGGAATGGACATCACATCATAGCAGAACCCAATCCATTTGTCACATTGCAAAGGGAGTGATGTGCTAATTCCTGTGACTAGTCAATAAATATCAAAAGAAATGCACCAGGTAATCTTTTGTGGAGTTGTCCACACTATCAAGTCACTATCATGACTTTGTTATCCTTTCTGGAGAGAAGGGAATACAGCTGCACTTAAAAAGACAGAAAACACATAACCCTTAATGAATGTCCGTGAACAACCAACACCAATGGAACCCTTGGTACAGACACAAATTTCCAGAGGAAAGTAATTTGTGTGTAGATTAGAGTTTTGAGGTTCCGAGGAGAAATAATTTTAGCTGAAAAAAGACACCTTAGAAAATGCAGTGTGGAAAGCTTTACAACACCCACACATCCTTCCCACTAAGTATCTGAACGTGAGAAGTTTTTGCCTGCCTTCTGACTTTAATGCTTTAACAGAGAGATACCTAAAAAAGGAAGGAAAAAAAACCCATAATTCTGAAAGAACATTACCTGCCTTTTCAGGTAATTTTAAAATTATGAAATAAGAAAGTCCCCTTCTTGGGGCAAATTGTCTAAGGCGGTGACATCACATCAGTTAGCTCTGGTAAAATAGAATCTAGATATTGCATCTGCCTCATAAGATACCAAATGATGAGAAAAATGTTCATCAGATGTCTATATATATAAATTGATGACATCTCATAAGCTAAATCTCCATATTTTAGAGACTTATCCCCAGATGTTTGGTGTTATAAAGATGAAGTCTTGATCTGAGAGGCAGTGAAAACAAGAATTGTCTGGTTCCCCTTGTTGCTTCTACAGGTGGTTAATGAGTGTCTAATCTGGATCAAACTACTGTTTGAGCATGTAACACTTCCTAAAGAGGGTTATACTCCCTCACCTCCTTCACTTTCTCCCTCACTTCCAAGGCTTGATTCCTAAAGTCTCATTTCACTCTGCCCTTCAGTCATGTGAGCTGACCTCTTCTTACTTTGGCAAAGATCCCAAATAGCAGACCTCACTATCGCTGTGTCATGGTCAGGTTCATGTGTCAACTTGGCCAGGTGGTGGTGTCCAGTTGTCTGGTCAGGCTAGCGCTGGCCTGTCTGTTGCTATGAGGACATTTCATGGACTTAAATCATGATTACCTTGGCTGTATCCACAGCTGATTGCATTTGTAATCAGCTAAGGGGAGTGTCTTCTGCAATGAGTGATACTTAATCTAACCACCAGAAGGCTTTTAGAGGATTTTAGAGGATTTAGAAGAGACAGTCACTCTTCCTGCTTCAGCCGGTGAGCCTCTCCTGTGGAGTTTGTCAAGACTCTTCATTGGAGCCACCAGTTTCACAACCTGCCCTATGGATTTTGGACCCTTACATTTCCATGGTTGCCCAGCCAGCCTCTCCTGAGAGTTCATTGAGGACCTTTATTAGTTACCAGCTTGCAACTTGCCCTACAGACCTTGGACTCTACATTCCCACGGTTATGTGAGACATTTTTATAAATTTTATATCTAAATTTGATTCTGTTTCTCTAGAGAACCCTAGCTAATACACTCTCTAAAATGCATATATTTGAAAGCTGTTATATCTGGAACCTGTGAGGCAAGAAAATATATACTGATTCCTGTAACTTTTTTTTTCACAGATTATATTTTCCAATCCTCTTTGCTTGCTGGTGCTCTCTCTCTTAAACTTATTCCCAGAACTTCATTCCAAAATTTGACAGGCTCTTTTGCTGTGATTCTAATCTGCTATGTACCTGATTGGACTCCTTCCCTTTCCCAGGGGATGTGTCATGCTTTTGTTCTATCATTCTTCAATCTTCAGTTCATCAAAGTCACTTCAGTGTATCATCATCATCACCTGAATTTTGAAGGCACTGACCACTCCAAACAGACAATTCCCACTACAAACTGTAATCCATTACCCAGCTGTTCTAGTTTGCTAGCTGCTGGAATGCAACACACCAGAGAAGGACTGCCTTTTAATAAAAGGGGATTTATTTTGTTAGTTCTTCAGAGGAAAGGCAGCTAACTTTCAACTGAGGTTCTCTCTTACGTGGGAAGGCACAGGGTGATCTCTGCTGGCCTTCTCTCCAGGCCTCTGGGTTCCAACAACTTTCCCCAGGGTGATTTCTTTCTGCATTTCCAAAGGCCTGGACTGAGCTGCGAGTGCTGAGATGAGGTTTGCTGAGCTGCTTGGACTGTGCTACTTTGAGTTCTCTCATTTAAGCACCAGCCAATTAAATCAAACATCATTCATTGCAGCAAGCACGCCTCCTAGCTGACTGCAGATGTAATGAGCAACAGATGAGGTTCATGTACCATTGGCTCATGCCCACAGCAGCAGAACTAGGCACCTTCACGTGGCCAAGTTGACAACTGAATCTAACTACCACATCAGCCATTGATAAAATATGTAAGGAATTTCAGATCCAAATCCTAGCCCCCTACCCATCAAACAACACCATGATATGTATCCAACTACATACATATTCAAGGACCGTGTGATATAAAGGAAAGGGTTGCATGTCTGAGGGATCTGGAAAGCTTTTATAACTTTTTATTTTGAAATAATTATAGGCTATAGACTATAGTAACTATAGGCTCCCAAGAGGTTACAAAATAGTACTGAGAATACTCCACCTTTTCATTTCTCTCTTCTTTTTCTTATTTTCCTTAATCTTAACCTTTATTCACAGGTCTTATTTCCTATACAAGAAAGTATTCATCACCAACTTCTCTCAACAGCAACATCTTACATGACAATAGGAAATTGATTGGCATAGTACAAATAACTAGACTCTATGCCATACTCAAATTGTACCATTTTGTTGCATACGCTCATTTCTCGGACATATCTTTGTGTGTAATTCTATGAAATTTTATCACATGTACAGATTCACATAACCATCGTTAAATCAAGATGCAGAACTGTCCCTAGACACAAAGGAACTCCCTTGTGCTGCCCCTTCATTGTCACACGCCCCCACCTCTTCCCTAAGCTGGCAACCACCTGTCTTTTCTCCATCTCTATAATGTCATCGGGGGAGCATGTTATACAAATGGCATCATACTGGATGTGATCTTTTTGAAATTGGCTATTTTTCACTCACAGAATACTTTCAATCAAGAATACTTCCTGAGCTTTATTACTACCCTAACTCAAGCCCCACGATTCTGATTTAGTAGTTCTAAGTGGGAAAACCAGAAATGGCATTTTTGTAAAAGTGTCCCAGGGAATACTTATCAACCAGTTTGGGGACCACTGGCCTGGACCATTTCTTCTCTGCTAATGGATCACTGTGATGTTAAAAACTGAATTAAATATCTTGCTAAAGGCAGGTAATATTACAACAATTATTTGCTTCATCTGCCACATCCTATGACTTCCAAAGGATCAGGACTAGTCTGACATAACTACTTCTTACAAAGTTGCACTAGCTTTTAGCTCACTGTCTCTTCTTTCTCAGGTGCCCGATAATTGAGTTGGTGATGAATGATGAATTTGTTGTTTTTTTTTCAAAATTATCTCTAGCTCAATGGTCTGCAAACATTTATACAAATATTCTGACTTATACATTCAGAAATATTTTTTTCCCAACAGAATGCCATGCTACAAATCCAGCCAACAGTTTAGTAGACAAGTATCCCCTACACCCAATTAGCATTAAAATGATATTCCATCCTTATTTGCTTTTCCAGTCTTCAATGGAAAATGATTACAAAATAAATACAACACACTCTTTGATTGCAGTTCAGCTGACCTTTGGGACACTCAGGATCCATGATAAGCAAATGCCACTAGATGTAGGCAGGCTCCCAGTTTCAAACAGAGGCTGCCAGGAAAGTACAGCCTGGGAGGCACCAACCAGCAATGCTGCCCCAACTTCCCCTCACCACCCACCTGAGCCACTTCTAGAAAAGCTGCCAGGGAGGGCAAGACGGGAGCAGCCATCATGCCCATAGGAAAAAACAGAGAAACACAAAGAAACCATCATGGGGTGATGGCAAAGGTGAAGAGGAGAAAAGAGAGGGATGAAAAGGTTGGGATAAACCCATTCATTCTTCCATCCAACAAATATAAACTCCTCACTAAGACCTCGGCTCCATGATAGCAAAAACTGGGCAGGTTCCTCCCCCACTACATTCTAGTGCATGACTCCTGGTTGGTTCTCCACAATATCCATGGAAGAACATATTTACTGAGTGTCCAAGAAAGCCACCAGGTCCCATGCCAAACACACACCAGCAGGGCAAGGAAGGTACCTGTTCTAGTTTGCTAGCTGCCAGAATGCAATATACCAGAAACAGAATGGCTTTTAAAAGTGGGAATTTATTAAGTTGCAAGTTTACCAGCATTAAGGTCACAGAAATGTCCCAATTAAAGCAAGTCTATAAAAATGTCCAAGTTAAGACACCAACAAGAGGTTACCTTCACTCAAGAAAAGCCAATGAAGTTCAGGGTTTCTCTCTCAGGTGGAAAGGCACATGGCAAACATGGTGGTGTCTGCTAGCTTTCTCTCCAGGATTTTTGTTTCATTAAGCAAACAATGACATATTCTTTCTCCTCCAAATGTCTCTGGCTGCATGGGCTCTCCTGGTTCTTGTGGTTTGCTCACTCTTTTAAAAGATTCCAGTAAACTAATCAAGATACACCTGGAATGGGTGGAGTCTTAGCTCTAGCTAATCAAACGTTAATTCCCACAATTGGGCATGCCAAATCTCCATGGAGATAATCTAATCAAAAGATTCCAACCTACATTATTGAATAGGGATTAAAAGAAACTGCTCCCACAAGATTGGCTCAGGATTTTAAAACATGGCTTTTCTGGGTGGTGCGACGGTGGATCAGTGGCAGAATTCTCACCTGTCATCCCGGAGACCTGGGTTTGATTTCCGGTGCCTACCCATGTAAAAAAAAAAAAAAGAAAGAAAGACATGGCTTTTCTAGGGTACATAATCCTTTCAAACCAGCACAGTACCTAAGAGAACACTATCTACGTCGCTTCTATCAACAAGAGCCAAGGGGGGAGCAAGTCAGACATGGGCTAATCTGCTGTTACCTCAACCTTCAGAAAGCAGGATCCATAAGAACTTCCAAAATCAAGTATGTGTTGAGCCAAAAACACCACGAAGGGCCAGTGCAGCCTCAGATGGTGGGTTGAGGCCACACTCTCACTTCCCCCTGGGACACAGAGGCAGAAAGTGCTAGTCGTTCCTCAACATAGGTTTGCCTCTTCTTCAACAGCAACAGAAGGCACATGGAAGCTGAGAACAAAGACTACCTTTTCCAGCAGCCCTTGAAGCTTGTTTGGCCCAGGGCGCTAAGATCTGGCAAATGGAAGGCGAGTACAGATGGCATGCAGCAGCACTTAAGGAGGCTCCTTCTTGCCATTTCTTCTTCTCTTTTCCACCCTGCTGCCTAGAGCTCAGGTGTGGTAGCTGGAGCTCCAGCCTCTGTCTTGTACCAGAGGAACAATGGTCACATCCCATGGAGTAAGGAAATAATGAGCAGGGAGGAGCCTGGGTCTCTGGAGAACTTGTGGGACAAAGCTACCGTGCCAGCCTGGACTGCCTATGTCTGACATTTTATGTGAGAGAAAAAATAAACTTTTATCTTGATTAAGCACTATTATTGAAGAGCTTTCTATTATCTACAGAAAAACCTAATCCTAGTTAAAACTGATGTTTAAAACAGAGATATACCCTACATATCACATCCTGCCAAATATGACTTCTTAAAGATGTGTCATCATTAAGACATCTGATTCCTTCTTGGATCTATTTTTGTATTTGGCATTTATCATTTCTTGGGGGCAAAAAGTTTCATGTTTCTTGGCAATGTCATAAACTCACACAAGTATCTAGGACTAGTAAAACATAAAACCAACCTGCTTCCTGATTATTTGATCTCTGAGATTGGTGAGTTTACTTAGCCAGGTGACCCACCCAATCAAAGTTTATTTAGTTCCAAGTTCACATACCATCCTAATCAACTGGGCATAAATACAGAACATGGGGGTGGGCGAATAAGAAGATAAGTGTGCACCAATTTCATTATAAACATTATAATTATTTATTATAATCACATGGCCAAACTAGTGTTTTTCAAATGAAAAAAAAAAGTGACTCAGCCTGGACAGAGTAAAAAAAAATTTATTGGGGAATTTAAATTTATTATGGGAAGAACACTAAGTGTTAGTTTTCCATCAAGGGATTGCTTGTAAACATTCTTGTCTCCCCCGAATTTTGGCTCAGCAAAAGGAAATCAGTTGCCAAACCTAGGAATAATAAAAAACAGCTGGGGCCTTTTTCTCCAATGTCTATCCAATCCTGTATGACAGAGGGGTCCCCATGGAGAGACCACCTCTGAGCTGCCACCTGCTCACACCAACGGCATGGAACGCGCCCCCTCTCCATCTTCAGACCCAGAGGTGGGGCTGTGAGGCAGCCTGGCCTTGTGGAGGTTTGGTGTGGTGAGGTTCAAAAGGAATGAGAGAGCAGCCCGTTGTCCTAAGTTCATATCCAATCACTGCTACTTACTAGCCAGGCAGCTGTGGGCTGGACACACAACTTTTTCTGAGTCACAAGAATTGCCTCTATTGAAGAGCCATTTATTCAGAGGAGTAGTGATTATGTTTGAAAAATTCCTGATCTCTAAAAGGTGCTCATGATATGAGAATGGCACTGCTAAAATGAAAAGCCAATGCATACATTAATGTCTGATCCCTGGGTATCCAACAACTAGACTGCATTTCCCTAGTCCCTGCCTCCTTTTTGTCCTGCACACAGGGACAGGCCCTTCTGCACTTCAGGTTGTGATGCCTAGCCATCTAAGACCATGATAGCAACGCATGCTTTGTCTCAACAACATACACTCAGCACCAAATAAATCTGGCCCATGGTGGGCACTTACCATTGCTGAAGAAACAGAGGCAGGACAAGACTAGAGAAAAGGAAACTGGACTTTGCGTTCAGTTTCACATTTTGGGCATCATGACATTTACCTTGTAGACATCACAGACTGTATATTTATTTTTGATGATTTTCCAGCAGAGAGAAATGTCTTGCTTTAATACAAATATTTATATAATAATTTTCTGACGGCTAAAAGTAAACCATCCTGAGGAAGGAGTGGCCTTCTCAGATATACACAAAGGTGCTGTATAAGTTAGGGATGGAGAAAGCAGGCCTCTGCTTGGGAACCCCTGGCTGGGAATATTCCTTCCAGTCTTTCAGCAAGCCAAATTCCATCCAACTCTTTGAGATAAACTCTTTTGAAATCATATTCAACCAATGGCCTATTAACCCAATGTCCTAATCTGTCAACATCATAAATTCAACATGACTTTGATCTTCCTTAAAGCAACATCTGAGGACCTATCACAGGTTCAGGAATGACTGGACACATAGGTACATCTTGGCCTTAGAATACTTTCAACCTTCCTCCTCCCTCCTGTGCACCTCTCAGGACCCCTCAATCCCTACCTCTGCACTCAACAGGAGCTTCCTGGTTAGAACCTCAGGCCTGAGGGAGAGTGATAATTTTATCCATACTCTGGAGCTTGTACGATACAAACGTAATACATTATCTCTCCCATGGGGAATTAATATTTAAAAGAGGGTGCCCTCAAAAGGACAAGGCTTAACACAAACAAATGATCATCAAGGGTAGCATTATACCAATTAGAAGGGGAGATAAAAAGGCAAAGTTTAGAGTGGTCAGAGTGGGGCTGGGGACTGAGGAATTATTATCCAGAATTCTCAATTTAAACCCCACAGGCATTCATCTAAGGCTTAACCTCAGGTAGCAGTACACACGTCTCTATAACACCAAATTATTACAAACCGTGACAAAATTTATTTGCTTTAAAAAAGTGCCTTATTTTTTAAGATTAGTCATTAAATCTGAGCACTTAACTGCAGCCTCACTTGTAAAGTGACATTGCTCATAATAAAGCAGTATTTACATTTGAGTAAATCATTTTTCAAAATTCAACTCCTTACGCAAATAGGCATTGGGTTCTTAGTTATTATTAACAACACAACATAGTTCCTACATCATCATCATTAATATAGACTCTCAGAGTGGTTTTCTGACCAAAATTTCCATTCTCACATAAAGGAAAAACAGTTTTTTTAAAAAAAATCTCTGAATCTGCTTGGGGAAGATTTTGGACTAGATCTTTAAAAAAAAAAAAAAAAACGCATGTTATTTCAATTTTATTCAAACCATCAATGCCCCCAGAGGCATTTACAATTTTAAAAAGCAATTTGATGTTATCAAAAGATGATATTCACCTTAATCTTGTTTGCCTTTCTGCCACTGTAGTGAGCCTTCCCAGGCCACATTTGCACTAGATCTTGGTGGTGTAAAAAAAGTTCCTAGATGGGTTTCTCTCCTTATTTCATGCATCTAGAATCATAAAATATTCCCATGCTACTTAGAATTTATACACACACACACACACACACACACATATATATAATTTTGGGGAAAAAAACCCAAAACAAAGGGAATTCAGCTCCTTTGCTCTCTGCATACCTTGGTTGAAATCTGCCACTTTTATAGGCATAGATGAAAATGTTCTGCATGGACTGATTAGGGAGAATTGTTCTCTCACCCACAGCTTCTAATCTTCTTGTGTATCTTTTTCTGAGCTGCCAGTAACACATAAGGAACCCATTCATTAACTCTTTAACTCCTAACAAGAAAATATATCCATGGCTAAAGAGCACATGAGGAAGAATCAAAAAGTGACCTAATACCACCTTCACAATTTTTCTGTAAATCTAAAGCTGCTCTAAAATAAAAAAGTGTTTTTAAAAAAAAAAAAAAAAGCTATCTAAACTAAAGTAAAGGATCTACTTCCATTTCACATCTGGCATGAGGCAAGCACAGTTGTTAAATGTTCCATTTAGGTTTTTTTCAAATCGCCACTGGAAGACGGTCAGGGATTATTTTTAATCCCAATTTTCAGAAGAGTAAACTGAGGCTCAGAGGTGCACTTTTGAGGGAAATGGGAGTCAACTTCAATAAAGCAACTTACAAATAACCAGTTAAGTCTTCTCTCAGCATGGAAAGTCTTAACAAAACAAAGATTACTTAATAAGGTCCCTACTAATTAGCTTGGGGGACGTAAAAAAACGTTTTTCTTAAATTTAGAAAACAGTCATCTTTACCACTTTCAACAAATATTATGTTTTCTGGACAACGGGCTTTAATTAAGAAAACTTAATCTGTTTTCTCATCTGTAAAGTAGAGCTAACAGTAGGAACCTATTTCTCAGGGCTGTGTGAGGATTAGATAAGATAGAATCTGAAAACACTTATTATTAGCAGGACTGCAAAATAGGGGACTTTTTGTTGTTGTTGTTATCATAACTGCTATTACTAATACACCGGAAAACACTGAGGAAATGTGCGCAGTGCTTCATTCATTCTCAAGTGCTCCCCGTGGGCCCGGCGTCCAGCCAGCACAGGTCTGGGCTGGTCAGCGTTTGTCTATCAGGTCCCTCTTGGCAGCCTGCAGCCCCCAAAGCCTGCTGCCTTCCTTGGCTGCTTGTCTGCCTTCTTGCCACTGGTGGTTGAAAATGTATATGTTACAGTGTCACATTTAGCTAATGAGATCATACTTGCTAAACTAAGCTAAGCTAATGAGCTCTGCTTAGCTAATCAGCTCTAAAGAAATGAGCTTTTTCTTTTGGTGAATAGGCAGCCCCCCAAAGTTAGTTTATAGGTTTGTGATTTTAAACTGGGAATGCATTTTCCACAGACACAAATGTGACAAATGAAGGCAGAGTTCCCAAACTAACCCCAACCCCCTTCTAATCCTTAAGAATAGGAAAAATAGCGCACGGGTTCCGGCCCAAGGAGCTAGAGGCCCTGAGTACAGAGAAGAAAGAAATTAGTTGCCTTCCCCCTCTTCTGGGTGCACAATGGAAGGAAAGTAAACCTATAAACACTCTAATAAGAAAAATTAATAGAAGAAAAAATGAAGAAAAAAAATCAGTAGCTATTCCTTTCTTGTGTGACATTTATGACCACAAATTTCACAAAATATATACTTTGGTTTATAATCTAGTAGGTTATTTACTTTCATTACAGCTTGTGACACATCCAAATGATATCTGCTAAAAGTGGCAAAATAAAGAAATTTTGTTAAAACCTCTTCCCCATCCCAGAGTGTATATTGGGAACTCTATTTACATTTTCTTCTATCTGCTAAGATCCTGAGCGATAGCAGATGTTGTAAAATGAAGCCAGCTCTATGAACTCAGGTGAAAATTAGCATAATTTTTAAACTGTTCAGTGCAATAAAAGGCCAGTTCAGAAAGCAAAAATACATGCACCATAAGCCTGAAAATACGAACATCTCTAAACAAGGGATGAGACAGCAGTCTACCCATAACTTCTCCGAAAAAAGAAATGCAAGCTTAAAACCAGAAATTATGAAAAGAATTTCATGCTGATGACAGGTTTTGTTGACTTTCGGAAGGATAGAATATTACACACCCCTTTGTGGTAACAAAAGAGAGACAGGTGTGTGCTTTAGGGCTGCTGTAACAAAGACAACATAATGGTTGATTTTAATCACAGGAATGCATTGTCTCACAGTTTGGAAGCTAAAAGTCCAACATCAAGGCATTGGCAGGCCATGCCTTCTCTGAAATCTAGTGTTCTGGTTGTGGCTTGCTAGCAATCAATTTCAACCTCAATCATATGGCCTCTGTCTCCTCCTCTGGCTTCTACTTACATGCCCAAATTTCCACTGCTTATGAAGACTCAAATTATACTGGATTAAGGCCCATCCTGATTCAACTGGGCCTCATCTTAAGAGGACCTTTGGAGATCTCATTTACAAAGGAGTTCACATCCACAGGACTCGGGGTTCAAGTGGAATGTGAGTCAATCTCCAGCTAATAATGAGAGATGATGGTTCCTGCCATATCTGACCTTGCAAAAGTCATCTAGCCACCTGGGCCTCAGTTTTCTCATCTGTAAAATGGGAGGGTTTTTTTTTTTTACTAGCTCTACCAACATGATCAGAAGAAAAAGCTACTCTCATATATAGCCAATACAATTTTAGTATATAGTTTGCCAAGAAATTGACCGCAGTCACACTTAACATGAAAAAAAGCATCATTTTGAAAACCACCTTATTTTTATTTACTTTCATGCTTAAAATAAGAAGTCCATTATTTGAAATACCAATGTTAATATTTATCTTTATACTCTACAACTATACACTGGGTTACTGATAATAGTTACTCCTGTACTTCTTGTTGGAGAGACTTTAGCATAAATAATGAATGCAGCTAACCCATGGCTAGAATCTAGAAATGGATGTGCTTGCTTTTAAAGCAAGATTTGGTTGGCCCCAACAGTCAAGGGCATTGTAGTTTTAATGCAGCTCCAGAAGCATTTATTTACTTTCAGAAACACTTATTTAGTTTCTAGTATTTGACACACCCTAGTGTCAGATCCTTGGGGGATGCAAACTCGCAGGCCATTGGGTGAGAAAGGCACGCACAGCTAACCAGGGTGCAATGTGGGAAAGGCCGGAGCTGCAAGGGGAAAGTGTGGTGGGAACACATCAGGGTGACCACCTAACAGGCGTCAGAGAAGGCTTCATCAAAAACGTACGCTTGAGTGAGACCATCGGGTAGGATGGATTGTGTCTGCATTTCATAGTTTCTTGGATGGAAGCGCGAGGATGGCATTCCAGCAGAGGGGGGACGGGAACTGTGGGGAACCCTGGCCTGTGCAGAGCAGTGAGTGACTGTGGAGTTGGAGAGTAGGCAGTGTTTTTCCAGTGGAAAATGGTGGGTGATGAAATCCAGGGCCAAGAAGAATCTTTGGAGTGAAACGCCATAGAATAACGTGATGGAATGGAGTAGAATAGAAGTCACTGCACGTTCAGTAATGCCCCACATTTCCTTTCTATTTCGGAATGTGTGTGTCCTGGATCTCAATGATATACTGTCCTGGATCTCAATGATGTTCTTTCCTCGATCTCAATGATGTACTGTCGTGCAGGTTGCCCCCAAAGGCCTGACCTGCTGTGCCAGCTTGCAGGGTGCATCAGGGCTCCCCAGCCTCGGCCAGCATCACCACCCTGCGCAGAACTCAGCATTGCAATGGCTGCAATGGCAAGGCAGCAGCACAGGAGAGCACGGTGGCATGTCTGACCCCTGTCTCACATGGGGCAGCTCCTGTCCATGGAGGGTCATACAGAGGAAGGTGGGAGGGCTGTGGCTGCTGTCTGGCTCTCTTCCAACGGGGGGGGGGGCCTCCACCCGCTACCCAGTGGGCAGACCATACACACACACACACACACACACACACGCACGCACGCACACCAGTTCAGAGCCCTTGCACCGCGAGAGCACCAGATGTGACAACAGTCCAGCTTCAATTCGCTCATTCAGAATTTCATTTTTGGGAAAGTTTCAATTTCGTGTCTTACAATTTATTTTAGTCTTGGTGGGGAGGGCGTTTCCTTCCCAGGAACAGCGTTTATGGCTCTGAAGAGGCTTTAATCCGGCCCTGGTGGCGACAGTACAATTCATCCCGAGAAGGACTCTCCTTGCCCCAAAACGTCATCCTGTCTGTCCCTTTCACAGTGGTCTGGCTGGCACTGCTGTGGGCCCGCCCTGGGCCTGCAGCGGGCACTGTGCCAGGCACGGCATCAGGGCCACCCAGACAGCTCAGGGCAGGGGGAGGGGCCCACAGAGCACGAAGGAGATCCAGCCTGGCCTCGCAGACCTTGTGGCGTGCGAAGGGCCATGGGTGGGGACGAGCTCCCGCCTGCAGCATCTGGGATAGCTTAGGGCACGAAACACCCCAGAGCAGAAAAGTTCATGGAAGTTCAGAGACCCTGGTTCCAGATCGTTCTTCTTCATGAACCGTAGCTTCTGGGGGTTCTGTTTCCCTCATATGAGTGACAACTGCTTTTCTATCTTTGAAACCAGACTCTCATAAGGGAAAAGGCACAAATTATGAGAATGAGATGCTGAAGTCTAGAGAAAAATACATTCAAACATCAAAATGATGCAAACATTTCTATTTTTTATCTCATGCTATGGTGCTTATTCGAAGATTCTAAAACACTAACTTTGGCCCTGACAAAAGACAAAAGCACCCCTTTTTTTTAACCTCACACTGGGGTGTCTTATACATATTGTATTCCCAATACTGAGTTCCTTTGCTTAGCATGCAATAGTACTCAATATTTCTTGACCAAGAGGTTCATTGAAAAGTAAAAGAAGAAGGAAAATTCAATGAGGAAAGACATGGGGGAAATTCTGGAAAGAAAGGTGGCTCAAAGGAATGGGATTGGGGCTCCTTTTTGGAAAGTTATCAAGTACTGTTAACCAGGGAAGCAAGAGCTGATCAATCGGTTTGAAAAAAAACCCATCATAGGTCCACTGCAGAAAATCATATCAGATCATAAATATCTTAATTATTTTAGTCCATGTTTTAGACCAGACATAGCAAGAAAAAACAGCTTTTCCTTGGAGACTGAGTTGACCTGACTGCAGATATTGTGGAAATTTGCAAGAATCTTGTCAAACCTGCATTTTGTTTTGTTATATAGACACATAGTAAGAGCTTATTCTTTTCTCTTATGCTGTTTCATTGTAGAAAGAAATAATTCAGTTTTCTCTTTTCTGTGGTGCTGGTCACTGTCGATGCAAAGAACAACCTTATTTGTACAGGAATCATTATAACTACAGAATTCCTTTCTTAAACCAAAAAAAAAAAAAAAGGGAAACAAATAAGAATGGCAATATTGTTCTAAAATAAAGGAGAAACACTTCAATTTGATGCAATCTAGTATGTCCCTCTAAAACATCTCCATGGTCTTCCTAATCAGAAGAAAGAGTACTTCTTTCCGTTTCTTTAGGGCCTCAGTAATTACTCCCACTATTCCATCTCTGCTGAAGAGAGGGGAGGAAAACAATGAAATTTTTAAAAATCTTCTTTTGGGGAAACAGGTCTACCATGTCCTGACATGGAAATTTAGTTATATGTCAGATTCAGCCTGCTCCCCAGCCTCTGCCTCCCTTGTCTACCCTCAAATGAAGGCTGGCTCAGCAGGCCCTTGGATTTGGAGCTGCAGGGGTCCCGACAGCAATTTAGCCCCCCCCTGGGGGCTCCTCCCATGTCACCAGGCAGCAGTTCCACTCTGACCCAGTGCCCCCATCCTAGTCACATTCCCCATGTCCCTTTGCCTGGCACCTTACTCTACAGCCCTCCAGAAGTGAAGCCCTACCTAGCACAGGTCCTTACCCCTGGCCCTGAGCTAACAGACTTCCCTGATTCCAAACGTCTACCAAATCAAGTCACTGTCCTCTCTGCCTCCTTTGTTCCCAGGCTCTCCTTTACCTGGGCCACATTGGGCTGCACTAACCCCACCTGTTTTTCCCTACGGCAGACTATCTTCCTCTCGGGCAGTTGGGTTTCTCTCCCCAAAGCCTGTGTCACTGCACTGGGCAGCTGACCCATCCTCTCCCTTCCACTGTGATTGACTGCAGTGGACGCTGTGGTCTGCCAGCCAGATAGCCCTCTCCCACCCCAGCCCCCATCCCCATTCTTTCAGGACTGACGCATTCATCCCCAGGGCTGCGGGGAATGTGGACATCTGACAGCTCTCACCTGAGTCCCTCTCAGGAACCTGAAAAGAAGGAAGGTTTGCCCGCCTCCTGGGGCAACCGCATCCAATGGCTGGTAACGCAGGGGTAGAGAGTCCCTTGCCCCATAGAACTGGCAGAAGACTTTGCTGAGACTACATCTGCCCAATCGTGTTCCCCCATAGATGCTGATCTGAGAACACCTCCTGGTAAACTTCCCACAGGCAAACCTCTGCCTCAGAGTCTGTGTCCCAGGGAACCGAGCCATCCCACTTACCAGGCAAGCTGAGCCCTGAGATCTTCTGCCTCACCTCATTCTGAACTCCCTGGAATTTTGCAGATGATCAAGGGGTCCATCCAGTGCACCACCTTAGGTGTCTATGAACAAGCCCTTATCAGAGGGTTATAGGAAAGTCTTTGGAGTTTCAAGCCCAGCTTAGAATGGGGAACAGTAAGGGCTGGGAATGTGACATGTAGAATAATGGCCCACAAAAATGTCCAGATCCCAATCCCCCAAACCTTTGAATATGTTACCCCACCTGGCAAAAGGGGTTTTGCAGATGTGGTGAAGGTCAAGGACTTGAAATGGGGAGATTTTAGGGGATTCTCCATGTAGACCCAATGGAATCAATCACAGGAGACTTAGAAGTAGACAATCTTTCCTGGCTGTGGTCAGAGGGAGATGAGATTATGGAAGAAAAGCACAAAGAGAGGCAGAACGTCAGTGGCTCTGAATATGGAAGAAGGAACCACGGGCCAGTTCTAGAATGGAAAAGGCAAGGAACGGTCTCTTCCCTGGAGTCTCCAGGAAAGAACTCACCCCTGCCAACAACTAGATTGAGCCCAGGGCAAAGCAGTTGGACTTCTGACCTACAGAATTGTAAGATAATGAATGTGTATTGTTGTCAGCCACTACATATGTGATCATTTGTTATGACAGCAATGGAAAATTAATATGGGGGAAGAGAGAAGGAGGAGAAAGGAGAACAACGTTTTTCCTCCCTGCTTCCTTTTTATGCTTGATTGAAGCTTCGATTCGCAAAGCTTGAGATTTTTCTTGACAAAAACCAACTAGGGTCAACTCTGGGTGTTACAAACAATCCCACACAACTTTCTAAAATCAATGATTTCTCATCCCCCTTAGAGTGAAGAATGATCTTATTCTCATATCCAAGAAGACATTTTCCTGATACATAATTCCTCGTCCTGTTATAACCATCCTAAGCCAAGAGGCATAAGACTTTAGTTATAAATGAACGGGACTCTGTAGTGTTGCCACTTCAACTTCAAAATAAAAAATAGAAAAATCAAGAGTTTCCTAGTTCATGTGTTCCCAGTAGCCTTGATTCTTGAAGACAACTTTATAACAATACAACTTTTACAATGGGATGTGTGATTATGAAAACCTTGAGTCTAATGCTCCTTTTATGCAGGGTATGGACAGGTGAGTAAAAAAATAAGGATAAAAAAATAAATAATAGGGAGGATAAGGAATAAAATAAGTTGGTTAGATTGAAATATTAGTTGTCAATGAGAGGGAGGTATGAGAGGTATGGTGTGTAAGAGTTTTTTTCTTTTTTCTTTTCCTTTTTCTGGAATGATGCAAATGTTCTAAAAATGATGAATACACAACTATGTGATGACATTGTGAGCCATTGATTGTATGCTATATACAGACTATATGTTTATTAAGATTTATCAATAAAAAGATTTTTTAAAAAAGCATTTCCTAGCTCAATAAAGGCATTCAGCTTTCAAACTAATACTGCCTACCTTATTTTTTTTAATTTTGAGTCTAAGAATTATAGTTTCTGTAGAAAACAATGCTAATCCTGACTAAGTAATAATTTCATGATGGAAGAGCGGGCTTCTCTAACTTCAGTGTCTATTTATCTTCAAAAATACAGTTTCCTTTTAGAATATCCCTGCAAAATATGGCTCAGGGCAAGTAGAACAGAAACACAAACACACTCAGAATGTCTCTTAAATAGAGTAGTAATCACCATGTGAATATGTGTTGGGATCATTCTAGAATTTAATTAGCATGTTTTACTATCTTAAAGAAAAGCAGAGAATTTTATATACAGTTAGAAAGAGCGAGACAATCCCAGTAAAAAATTCTCCCTGATTATAAAGATAGTCTATTAATAGCTGCAGAAATTAACTTTGCCTTACATGTTCAAAACCGCCCTTATCTGCCACCAAAAATGTATGTGTGGGAAATTCATGGCATGAAAAGACCCCAAAATAGTACCATGCAAAATGATAAACTGCTTTGATTATAGAAATCTGCGGCCCACTCAAAACATACTGGGAGTCATTAACAGCCCAGTTGCCCATTTCTGGGGCAGCACAGCTGCAGACCAAGAGACCCTCCAAAGCTGTCACTGGTTTTCCAACCCCCACAAGTCACCACAAAGGAAAGCATGGCAGGGGTGTGAACCGGGCTCCTGGCCTCTCCAGTAACCCAGGGAAGAGTGGACGGCCAGGCCCACCACAGTGGCAGAAGGGCTTCCCTACCAAGAATATGTTTCTGCACTCAACCTTCTTGAAAATCAGCAGGTGGACAACTAGACACTGATCTTAGGACACAGAGTCTCTCATCTATCGCTCTTAATAAATTGCGAGAAAAATAAAAAGGCCTTGAATGCCAGATGTAAGCAGTTTCAAATAGATTTAATTTCCCACACCATAGGTGTATGAATCTATCAATATAAATGTGGCACACAATAGTGAAGGGAACTTAGGGGTCTTCAGACTAGAAGGAGGGTATAACAAAGCCAGAAAGCCAGAGAGGAAGCTGTGGTCTGGGTGTGGGGGCTGAGGGTCCAGACCGCTGGTATTCAAACTACTTTCCCACCAGGAAACACCTAATGAAGTATGACATCTCCATGGGGGAGAGGTAACGGGACTGGGTACAATTGTGGGTGCATTTACTAGTTGCAACTCCCTCCTTTCCCACTCAGGAAAGCATATGGGGAAGGACATGAGAAGAGCAAACCTTGAATCGACCATAATTAAAAGTATACATATATATATATATATTTAACTGCGGCACTGCAACTTAAGTGCTGTTAGTCACACATAAATTGCTGCATATCCAAAACCAGTTTCGATGCATCATTTGAGAATTTCTGGAAGTTAAGTTTCCCACTTACTCTGATTGGTGAATCAGCCTCCCCAAGATATAGTGGCTTACTAAAACCACTACAACATTATTCTGTCCGCTAATTTACAATTTAGGTAGAGCCTGGCAGGGATAGCTTATCTCTGCTCCATCGGGCAGCAGCTGGGGCAGCTCAGAGATGGGGTGGCAGCCTAGAATGATCTGAAGGTCCACTCACTTACACATCTGGCCTGTGGGCTGTGAACACTCAAACAACTGGGGCCGGGCACAGCTGGGCGTCCGTGGGCACCTCTGCCTCGGTATGGTCTTGCCACACGGCCGGTGGATTATGGGACTTCAGGGGGCTAGATTTCTCACGTGTCGGCTCAGGGCTCCAAAGGTGCACACAGAGGAAGAGGGAGAGGGAAGGAGAGAGAGAAGGAGAGGATGGGGGGATGGGGGCGGGGAGAAGGGGGAGACAGAGCACCAGGTGGAAGTTTTATCACATTTTCTAACCTAGCCCCAGAAATCAGGCAGCATCCCATTCTGCCACATTCTAATCCTTACTATTGTATTACTAGAGCTGGTCCTTATTCGAGGGGAGGGGAACCAGACTCCACCTTTTTATGGGAAGACTGTCAAAGAATCTATAAAAGTGTTTTAAAGCCACCACATTAAGTATAGAAACAGAGAGGAAGAGGCAGTCTAAGAGACATTCAAGACCTGCTCATTAGACAGCTGACTGAAGGGGTGTGAGAGGGTGAAACGTGAGAACTTTTAGGGTGCATTCTGCGGGCTGGGAGAATATTACCTTGACAGAGCCCAGGGCAGCCAGGAGGCATGCCTATTTTCAATACGTTGCTTTCTGGGAGTCAGAGGACACCTGGGGAGAGAACTCCACAGGCAAGAGGAAATGCAAGACTGGAGGCAGTCTTGCATTGAGAGCACTCAAAGTCCCATCTGAAAGCGCAAGAGTTTCCACCACGGCAATTCAAATTTGCTAGAGAAAGTCAGAAAAGCAGAAAGGGAATGAACTAAGTTAATTAAGGGTAAGAAGGAAAGCACAGATGAGCCCAGGAGAAAAAGAAAATACTAAAAGTAAATAGAAGAGACACATCCTAGAAGCTAAAGGAAGAAAAATTTAAAAAAAAAAAAAAAGAGAGAGAGAGAGAGAGGGCCGTGCAATGGTGAATCAGTGGCAGAGTTCTCACTTGTCATGGGAGAGACCGGGCTTCAATTCCCATGCCTGCCTATGCAGAAAAAAAAAGGAGAAAGTAATCACAGCATCCCATACCACTAAAAGAAATGGAAAAATAAAAACTGAGAAAAGGAACACCAGATTTTGCTAAGGAAGTAGCCAAGAACACTCAATTTGGGGACCCATCTTATTTCTATTATTTAGACAGGAGAAGCAAACATTTCTCAACAAGCAAAACTTATGCCTCAAACAGACTGCTGTTTTGTTAGGTAAAATGAGTAGTTTCCCTGCGTTTGTGAGAAGCCCCTGAATAACACCAAAAGGAAGCAAACTTTTGGAGCTGAAATTCTTCTCCCAGTAAGTGAGACACCACTCAGCTGCTGGTAAGACTATCTCAAGGTAAACCACAGCCAGTTCCAGAGGGACTGTTGGTGACATCCTCCTCTATCAACCACCCTACCCAGCCGCGGCACATCCTGAGGGATTTCAACAAGACCAAGTGCCAAGGACTTTAAAATCAGCAGTTTTTAGAATCCAGTTGGAAGATGTAAAGACATTATGATATTCCTGCTTTTAAACGGTGTGTTCTGTCCAAAAGCACTTTCAAGTGTTCTAAAATAAAATGGTTCCATTGCAGTTGAAAGCAAATATACCTCAAAAATCTGTAGAAAGAGACAGGGAAGTTTATTCTAATGTCAGCTCCTGGCTCTCAAGGGGAAAGGAGGCCGGGACAAAATTCAGCGTAAATTAAGGATAAAACAACTTCTACAGATTGGAGCAAGGGAAAGGAAAAAAAACACACACACACAGAGCTATCGGTTTTTTTTTTTGCTTTATTTGGGTCTGATCTTGGCAGAGGAAAGCAATTTTCTCTCTCATGTAGTCTGAAGAGTCTATAAGAGCTGAGGGCTGGCTGGGTGACTCAAAATCCCCAGCCATTATGGTTTTTTACAAATGCCAACTACAAAAGAAGAGGTTGGTAGCACGCTCTAGTTAGAAGTACTCTGAGGAGTTGTAGGTAAGTGAGGCCTGGGATCAGAGAAGGGCTTCAAAACCCTAAGTATTGTAAGTGATTGGGGAAAGTTAAGCTTCCTTTTAAAATCAAAAGGGGGCACAGGGGTAGTTCAGTAGTAGAATTCTCACCTGCCATGCAGGGAGACCCGGTTGGATTCCCGGTTCATGCACTTCCCAAAAAACAAACAAACAAACAAAAATTCAATTAATGGTGCTGCAATAACAGGATCTTCACATGGAAAAACAATGAAATGTGGCCCCACCATATAGCATACAAAAAAAAATTAAAATCAAAGAAAGACCAGCATCAAATTAAACAACTAGATGAAGATTTATGATAAGGTACCTCATTCATTACTTCTTTAAACCTTGTTCTTAATTGTATATAACCTCAATGATTACTTGACAATTATGGGTTATCATCTGATAAATATCTTATCATCATATAAAACCATAATATATTGAATCCCACGCAAACACTTCCCCTCTCTCAGCTATCGAGGCCTAAGTATTTGGGTCTGGATGTCACAGGCACTGCCTGTCATATTAAGAAGAAATCAAAAGCTCTAAAGAGGGAGACTTGCACATTCTACCCTTTAAAGTGATAGCAAATGCCAAGAATCAGTAAGGCATCAAGCAAAGAAGGAGTAGAAACAATATGAGGAATAAATCAGCACATTTACACAAATGTGACATATAGCAGTAAAAATGAATTCCATATACATGCAACAACATAAATGAACCTGAGAAACACAAAATATTAAGTTAAAAAAAGCACAAAGTTGAAAATTGCAAGAGCAATCACTCTTACCACAACAATAAGAACAAATCAGATTAGCTACAAAAGCATAGTTTTTTAAACCCGTCAGAGAACTGAGGATGCAAAGAAGCCTAAATGGGATGGGTCAAGTCCTTCCCAAGACCAGAGGCCATTAACTGCTTCCATTTGTAGCAAGGTGACAGGAAAAACAGGTATCTGCCATAGACAGTAGTAAGGAGAAATCAGCTAAAGGAGTAACCAACTTTTAATGGCCACACACAGACTGCTATGATGGATTAGAATTCAAAGGACCAATACTGTGCTAGTTTGAAACTGTAGTGTACCCCAGAAAAGCCATGTTCTTTAGTCCTGATTCAATATTGTAGGGAAGAACCTTTTGGTTAGGTTGTTTCCGTGAGAATGTGACATACCTGGTTGTAGGTATGACCTTTGATTAGAAGGCGATGTGACTCTGCCTATTCATGGTGGGTCTTAATTAGTTTACTGGAGTCCTTTAAAAGGAGAAACATTTTGGAGAAATCTCAGAAGCGACATAGATGCAGATATTTGGAAATGCCTGGAGTGCCAAAGAATTTGCTTGGAGGGCCAAAAAAGAGAACAGACATCTAGACACAGATATTTGGAGATGCAAAGCCCAGTAGACATAGCCATGTGCCTTCCCATGAGATGCTAAGCAAACCAGAAGCCAGAAGGATCCACAGGGACTGAGAAAGCCACTTGAAACCAGAAGCCGGGAGAGGATGTAGATGTCTTCTTGAGTCAAGGTATCTTTCCCTGGATGTCTTATTTTAGGACAATTTAAGGCCTTAGAACTGTAAACTTGTAACTTGATAAACTCCCTTTTAAAAAGCCATTCCATTTCTGGTATACTGCATTCCAGCAGCATCTAGTTAACTAAAACAAATACCAACCAACTCTTTCCTGTGGATCTCCAGCAACAGTACGCCAGAGGCTGAGGGCAGGGCAAGAGAGTTGAGAGACATCTGCTCTGAGAACCATGGAATCTTCCCCAAAAATAAGGTAAAGGCAGTGACAAAGGCAGGGGGTTATACAGAAGGAGAGAGAAAAATCACTCTCAGGCAGTTCAGGCCTTTACCCAGGGCACTGCAGGAGCCCTCCAAAGGCTAGGGCAGGACAGCAAAGCAGAGAGATAGCCCCAGGCACAGAAATCTGGGGCAGGGTGGATAGTAAAAAGAACTCCCCAGTGACCGAAGAGCTGGCACACAGGCTGAAAAAAAAAAAACCAGAAATCTTCTACAGTTCAGTAAACTGGTGCTGTGCTGTGTAAAGTATAAAGAAATTTTCAGTGTTGCCAGGGCTCAGATCCTAAGCCCTGCTAAAGAAGAAATGTACTGATTGTTCCATGAAAACATTTAAAGGCAGTGGTGAAATTAACATAAATAAACATGCACCAAGCCTACACCCATTTCAATGACAAATTATAATATAGCAGTGGTCCAAAAAAAAAAAGAGGCAAATCTGTTTTTGTTTTTTTGCATGGGCAGGCACCGGGAATCGAACCCCAGTCTTCAGCATAGCAGAGAACTCTGCCACTGAGCCACCACCACAATCAACCGGCAAATCCTTTTTAGTTACTTCAGCCTCTACAATTTTTATAAAGTCTAACATGCAATAAAAAATTACAAGGAATGCAAAGGAGCAAAGAAATAGTTATATTTTCTTCTCCATAGTCAGGCAAGAAATAGTCAAAAGAAGCAGACCCAGAATTGACACGGATATTGAAATCATTATACAAGGACTTTAAAATAGCTATTAAAATTTGTTAAAGGAACTAATGGAAAGCATGGGCATGAACAGATGGAGAATTTCATAGAGGAATGGTGCGACAGTGAATTTCATGTGTCAACTTGGCTAGGTTATGATGTCCAGTTGGTAGCCTCTACAGCTGATTCTGTCTACAATCAACAAGAGAAACTGCCCTCAACAATGAAGAGAGTCTTCTCATCCTATCAGTTGAAGTTCTAAAAGCCAGAACTGAGCATTTCAAAAGTCAAAAAGAAGAGTTTCTGTCTCTACTTCAAGTAGCTAGCTTCTCCTGGGGAATTCAACTTCACCTTCATTGGGGTTACCAATGTGCAGCTTACCCTTCAGAATTCAGACTTGACAATCCCCTCAGTCACGTGAGCCAATTCCTGTAATAAACCTCTTAATATTTACATGTATATGTGCATGTATATACATACATACTTGTATCGATGTCTGTATACACATATGTATATACATGTATATACACTGTCACTTGTGTTTCTGTGGAGAACACTGATTAATACAAATGGAACTTATAAAAAAAAAGGTCATCTGTGTGGGCCACGGTTGCTCAGCAGGCAGAGTTCTCACCTGCCATGCTGGAGACCCAGGTTCGATTCCCAGTGCCTGCCCATGCAAAAAAAAAGTCATCTGGAAATGCTCAAAATGATAAATAAGATATCAGAAATGACTTAACATAGACAAGATCCAGTAAAGGAAATGATCAGTAAATTTGGAGGCAGATCAATAGAAATTATCCAAACTGAAACACAAAAAGAAAAAAGAAAAGAGTAAAAAAAACATGGAATAAAGTATCCAAGACCTCTGGTACAATATATAAGTAACTGGAGCCCTAATAGCAGGGGAGAGGTAAGGGGGCAGAAGTATTATTTGAAGAAATACTGGATGAAAATGTTCCAAAATTGATGAAAGATATTAATCCACAGATCTAAGAAGTTCAAGCAAACGCCAAGCAGCATAAATACAAAGAAAATTACATGCACGTCATAATTCAGCTATTGAAAACAAAAGATAAAGAGAAAATCAGCTGGAGAAATATTACCCATTACATACCAAAGAAAAATATTAGGAGTAACATCTAAGTTCTCAACAGAAACAAAGAAGGCTAGAAGACAATGGAACATCTTCAAAATTCTGAAAGAAAAAAAACTGTCCTCCTAGAATTCTAGATGGAAGAAACAAAGAACACCAAAAAAGGTAAATATGTGAGAATAAATTTAAAGGACCATTTTTAATTATCTCTATTTTATAAATGTATATATGGGTGCGTTATATTTTAAATACGTATATATATTTTATTTTAAGTATACTTATCTATGTGTGTACATATGTTTTTTAAATATTATTGTCTGCTTAAAAATAATTTATTTTGAGGTTTATAGCATACATAGATATAAAAATAGTTCATAAGAGCATAAAGAGTGGGAGAGTAAGAAGGATTATGTTTTATGTTCTTATATTATTTGTGAAGCATGATATTATTTGGAGGCAGAATATAATAGGTTAAAGATGCATATCGTAACTACTTAAATATAACTATTTAAAAATAACAAAGAAACACAGATTAAAAGAAAATTTTTAAGGAGATAAAATAGAAGAGAAAAATACATGACTCACCTAAAAGAAAAGAGGAAAAGAGAAATAAAATATAGATGAGAAAAATAGAAGACAAATACCAAGATGACAGATGTAAAGCCAATGATCTTGGGGCAAATGGCAAAATTTGAATATGGACTATTATATCCAGGTTAAATTTCTTGAAATCAATAATATTACCGTGTTTATACAGGAGGATGTCCTTGTTCTTAAAGATTACCTGCTGAAATATTTGGGTAAAAAGGTGTATGATATTTGCAACTTACTCTGTAATGGTTCAGGAAAAAATATAACAGGGGTGGGAGAGGAATGATGGACAATCAAGAAATCTGTGTTCGTGCATATATAGGAGTTCCTTCGATGACTCCTGCAACTGCCCTAAAAATTTGAAATCATTTCAAAATTAAAAATTATGTCATCTTCAAAATTAAATGTATTCATGAAAAGTTGCCTTAAACACTATACCGTGATATCACCTTATGTTAAATATTTATTAAATCAGTGTTATCTTAGAAATAAAAAGTGTACATAAGGCATAATACCATACTGATAAAGAAAAATTAGCCAAGTCAAACAACTTTGACAATGCATATATTTAAAACCTGAGGAAAAGAAAAGGCATTTTTCATTGAAATTGAAAAAAGGGCTGCTAATGACAAAGGTGGTGGTGACCTCAGATAAGGCAGGGCAGGAGCACAGAGGATACGGGTAGATGTAAAATTCCATTTTACAGATTAGAAAACTGAGTCTCAGAAAATTCAGACCATTTGCTTTAGTGTCACACTGCTAATAAGACTCCCAGTCTATCCTTCTTAAATCCAGCACAATGGGACAGCAGGAGCACTGGCTGTGGAGTAAAAATGAAAATTTTACAGCAGGATACAGGTAGATGCAATGGTGCTGATATTGCTGTGATTCTTGAGTTGGGCAGCTGTTTTTGTGGTTCTTCTTATTATTTCATTTCCAAACTTCATGTGTATCACATATAGTCTTCTGTATGAATCCAACATTATATTTTCGTTAAGGTGAGAATTGAGGAAATCTATCACCAAGTTTATAAAAATAAGTTTGAACTGGAGCCAATCTTTATATTTAGTAAAGAATGCAACAAGAACATTAAGATGTTCTTACCCCTCAGAACCAAGTGATGTTTCATTACACCCAAATGTTTGGGTGACACTAGTTACAACATCCACTGACCATTACCATTTTCTCTTTTCTAACCATCTCAGCTACAAAAAAAAGTGCACGCATTTCCTTGAAACCCTTAATCAAAATTATTTTGATAAGATATAATAACTAGGTCTATGAATAAATTATGGGCAACACTGTACTGCAAAAGAAAGGAAAACCTGCTCCAGGTTATGCAGATATGGCCGATTAAATAACTGACTATCACAACCCCATTACAGGAACCCACGGGAGTTCTTTGGGCATAATTTGGTACCACTTCCCACTAGCTGAAAGAAAAGGTAATAAAACATGCATAGTCAACAGTATCCTTAAGAGTTTTAGTAGATAAATTCAAGCGTTGAAAATCAAGAACCTATAATATGGGAAATTATTCTCGGTGCTAATGGAATGTTATCTAACATTTATATATAACATAGGAATATATATTATATCCTCTATAACAGGGAGCTTCATTTGTTTAAAGTATTTAATTAAAACATAAAAAACATACCAGAAGGAAGCTTGGTTAGCCAAAGGAACATCCTAGCTCTATGACTAGCTGTCTAAGAAAATCTTTTTTTTTCTCTGCTTCAATTAACAAATTTGAAAAATAGATGATCCTAGATTCTGAATGCAGAAGATTGCATCAGATAATCCAAGTATCTAAGATAACACATGTTCTACAAGACATTATTGACCATAATTTTTATCAATGTACACAGTTTCACAAAATAAGAAAATGAAAGCACAATGAAGTTATTTTGTAAAATGTTTCACTATTGCCATTATTAGCTTAATTTAAAAAAATAGAAGAAAGGGGGAACGGAACGGAAGGGGGAGGGGTGGAAGAGGGCGGAGGAGGAGGAGGAAGAAGAAAAGATAGGAGAGAAAGAGGATAGCAAGAGAGGAAAGGCGAGAAAGAAAAAAATATATGGCTTTATAGAAAGAAATCATCAATGGACTTTTGGGGATGAAAACATTTGAGCGTGTTCCCCACATTTTCAAATGCTTGAGCGCCAGTAACATCTCCAAGCTGTCTGAGCTGACAGCAGAGATCTGGGAGACACAGCGAAGACTGCCATCTAAGTGGACCTTCCCTCACCTCCCAGGGGGCTCCTGAAAACTAGAACCTCCTCTGGTCTCCCACGTGGTCTTCTTCTTTCTACCCCTTGTGCGCAAAAAACTATAAAACGTCAAATTTCAGAAGCCAAGGCTTTTGTTTTCAAAATTTCAACTATAAATAAAAGCAAGTGGTGGGTGAGTATGTCAGGGAGAAAGAAGAGAGAGCGTGTGTGCTCATGTTCAGGGATCTTGTAATTCAGATTACAGTTCTGGGGATGTGAGAATGATGACGTCACAGAGAGTCTTAACAACTACAAGGAGTGGTGAGAAGCCTCGATAGTCCCACCGCCAACAACTTCCCCCTCCCTTCCCTCATAAATACAGCTACGAAATGCTGTCACTTGTCATCAGCACTCCAATGTTGAGGAAAGATGCCTGAAGATAAACAGCTCCTCAGCATTGCATCTGGCTGCTTCTAGTAGCTTACTTTACGTCTTCCTTCTGGTATGCTGACTCTTCAAACACAGACATGAAAATCAGTCCCTGCTTCTTGGGTAGATTTCCTCGGGGTCTGGATAAGGGTGAAGCCCAGACATACCTGCAGGCTCCCATTGAAGGGGCAACACTGACACCACAGCTTCACACAGGCTCCACAGATTCATGCAAATGCCTCTATTTCATTAGCAGACCACACCATTCTGCATTTTTTCAGCCCTGATATGCTATCAGTGTCACACCTGCTTTTTAACCTACATAATCCCTTCCTTAAAAGACTCTCTGAAAAGGACTCTCTTGGGAGGCCACTTCTAAGGCAGACTCTAATAATATGTACTGTTTTTTGAGCTCTTGATCTGTTTCAGACATGGCACTAAATACACTGCTTTCATTTAATCATCACAACAACATTTAAAAGTAGATATTATTGATTCTATTTTCCAGATTAGAAAACTGAGTCTCAGAAAATTCAAATAATTTGCTTTAGTGTCACACTGCTGGTAAGACTCCCAGTCTATCCTTCTTAAATCCAGCACAATGGAACAGCAGCAGCACTGGCTGTGGAGTAAAGAGCAGTGTCATTAATCAGCTGTGTGCTCATCAGTGTCACTTCATCCTCAGCATGACAATAACAACATCTATCCTGCCTTTCTCCCAGACTTAATATCAATACCTGTTGCTGAACTCCAATAAATTCATTTCTCCTTAACAAACTTCCTTGTCCATCTGTTTCAGGCCAAGAGGTGGGGTGGGAGATGGGTTGCAGAAAAAGGAGTTCTGAAACTAAATTTAGAAGTTATGTGTTTCCTTTTCTTTTCAAGAATGGGTAACTGTCTGGGGAGACATGGATTCCAATATTCGAAGATGAATTCTACTAATATGAAAGCTATTTATACTTGCAATAAAACATCTGAATAGGGAAGTACATAGTAGGTGCTCAATTAGTAACAAAAGAAAGGACAGAAGGCAGGCCAGTAGTGAACAGGCAATAGCGGCATTTCCTCTTGATCTGTCTCAGTGATTAGCCTGTGGGTCTTTCATTCTCTATACATGTGGCTAATTGGTTCTTCGAGTTTCTATCAAATTAATTTGGTCAAAATTATTTAATTTCACTCTACCATTAGCAGTGAATAAAAAACTTAGAAGCAACGCGTTGACAAATATATTCTTAGCCCAACCATAATGTTCTATGCTTGATGAGCCCTATGATTTTTTTTCTCAGTTGACGCATCATACCAGGATGGGCCTCCTAACGCCTTGAAATTTCAAACTGCATAGTTGAAGCAACACCCCAAGAGACCAAAAACACACACGCACCCACAAAGCTGCTATAAAAATGATCCTGCAAATAGTAGCTAATAAAATCCCAGCAAACACATGTTCATTCCTTCGGTCGACATTTAACACAACACTGACACAGAAAAAGATCCTAATGACCTGCTAGGGAGGTCTTTGGGGAACTCTTGGTAAACACGCACACACGCACACACACAGATCAAGAGATGAAAATGAATTTATGACAGTTTGGTTAGGAGCTATGTTTGAACGAAGAAGATAAAAGATGCTAAGTAAAACTGGGGTGGGGGTGGGGGTCCCAACCATAATACAGCATGGATTTGGGCGGAGACAGAAAAGGAATATTCGTCAATCCACAGAAAACACACCTGTGGCTGAAACTCTGCATCTGCAACACAATCACAACATTAACAAGTTTTCTCCACTCTTTTAAAATTGTGAACAAGATAAAAAATACCAATACAGATCAGTTCAAAACTTGCTTTGCCAGCATCAGGGACATAGCAGATCCTCGCAGGAGTAATGAAAGCCACCATCAGAAAAGGGCATTTCTGCCAAACCCTATGGCATGATCATTTCTGTGCCACGGACGCAGGACTTAGAATGCAAACTCCCCAGGAAACCCCTTGTGCACTCCTTTCTCCCTTTTTCATAGGTCTGTAACGGCAAGAGGCTGGCTTTGCTGAGGAAGCTGAGGAAGCAAAGGAGCATCAGAATAAACTGAGCCCTCCGCATTCAGAAATCCTGCTTACACCACTCCCCACTCCTTCAAGGGTCCCCAGACAGACTCCACCAACAGATCTCAAAACAGGCACAAAAATTAAACTTCTAGGAGAGACCTGGAAAACTCACATACAGGTGGGGGTGGGGGTGGGGGGTAGTTGTTGAGGGGAGGGTTACCTGTGAGAAAGACAGTGGGGCCTGGGAGCAGCTTCCAGCTGAGAGCTCCCTCCTTGCTGATTCTAACTCAGGCCTGTTAAAATTGCTCACCATAGCCCACAGTTCAGAAACAAAATGAATCGCCTCAGAGAGACAGAGGGTTTTTCGTGAGAAGTATTAAATTCAAGAGATCATGCATTTCCGATTGAAACACCATTTGGGGTAGCAAATGCCAGGCACAAAATCAGAGTCTATCAATGCATATCAGAGACAAAAGAACATAAACACAAAAGTCATTTAATTAGCCTTCCAACAGAACCAGGTGAACACTGAAAGAGTGTAATGCCCCATAATAGCTGGAGACACCAGAAGGTAAAATGCCCTATAAATACATTATTATTATTATTATTATTATTATTTAATTCTGGGGAAAAATAAAACTGCAAACTTTCAGGGAGCACAGGATATCAGGAATTTCATAAACAGTTGTATTCCAATTGTTTGTCTCAAAAAGACAATTGAAATTGATTCTGGAATGTGGTTAAACTGCTTTAACTAATGACTATTAATAAATCAGAAGATCCTTCATTAGTTGACAGAGCAATAGTTGCTACCAGCCAATTTTCTTTTCCTGAAAACGCCGAAAACTCGCATGCACTTTTTTTTCTTTCTTTCTTTCAGATAAAACCTCTGAATCCAAAATACTGTCTCCAGAATAAGAAGTTGCCATACAGTGCCATACTTTCCCTTTAACGGACCTAAAATCTCCTTTTACCTGTTCCTGCATTTTGGGAAGAGGAACCTTTTTTATTGAAACTTTTTAAAAGTAAAGAGTTTAAATATCTCATGGTAAATCCGAAATTGTTACTCAAGAGTGAACATTTAAGAATGAAAAATGAAATTGGCCATCCACGAGTGCACAGAGTGGCCTGCACTTTTAAACCTAAAGTAACCAAGATGCTTCCTGTTATTCAGCGAAGGTGTAGAAGAGATTTAGTAAACTGAGCTTCACAAGATGCCCCTCGTATTGTTACCAAGAAAACGAGTCAATTCGATTCATTCCAAACTTAGAAATCTATCCCGCCTCCTCCACAGCATGCTACGTCTTAGCTTGTTTGCTAGTTGCCCGAACTCAATACAGAGGACCCCAAGGGTCGGTCACCTGCCGCCCCACCTGCTAGGGCCAGCCCCACCCTCGGGAGCAGCCGAGCCGGGTACACCTTACAATTGTCTCCCACTTCCTTCTCCTCTACCCCTAGAAACCCAGCACAGAACTAACTGCATTAATTATCTCTAGGGAATGAAAAGCAAACAGACCTGTAAAAGAAAAAAAAAAAAACAAAAAAAAACGGGAGAGCGGGATTGCATTATATAACAATTTACAGTAGATAAGGCTTCTAGAAAGCGAAAGTAGCGGGAAGAGGGGTAGGGGTCGGCGAAGGGAGGAAAGCACCGGGAGGTTTCATGGCCACTTACTCGAAGGCGAAGAACAGTCCGCTAGTGACCAGGATGAGGATGAGAGTCAGGTAGAACACGCCCGTCTGTCGGGCCATCATGATCCTCCCATTGCAAAAGAACTTGTTTCTTCCCGGGAAGACCTCCCATTTCCTCCGGGCCGCGATCTTCTTTTTCTTGTGGGGCGACTCCATAGGGGAGGAGCTGTGGGTGCTGATCTGACTGTACTCGCAGTCTTTCATGGGCCCGCCGCCGCCGGGAGGCATCCACGGGGGCAGCCGGCGGGGGGCGCACCCCCCTAGGAGCCTCCCCGGAGCGCGGGCGTCGCCGGGCCACCACCGTCCCCGGCTGCCGGACCGGCCCCCGGAGCGCGGCGGAACGGCCCCTACGCGGGCTCCCGGCTCGGCGACAACTTTGCCGAGGACACCCAGGTTAACCCTTTGGCGATTCCAACTGTCATAGCAAAACCACGTTTCTGCAGGGACTG
Source organism: Tamandua tetradactyla (assembly GCF_023851605.1). NCBI lineage: Eukaryota > Metazoa > Chordata > Mammalia > Pilosa > Myrmecophagidae > Tamandua > Tamandua tetradactyla. The sequence continues at coordinate 150,004,437 of NC_135328.1, read as the reverse complement.
TGCCCGCCCGCAGCCCGCGGGAGCGGTCCTCCGCCCCGGCCAGCCCCGGCCCGGCAGAGCGGCGCGCCCCGCTCCCTCGGCCCGCTTGCACGGCCCCGGCGCCCCCGGCCCGCGGCGGCACCCGGAGGTCTGCGCTCCGACAGGAACAAGGCGGCGGCCGCGGCACCCGCTTCTCCAGGAGCCTCTCGCGCGCCTCGGCCAGGTGGCTTCAGACTCCTTCCTCCCTGTGGCGAAGCCTCCCCGGCAGAGAGCGATGGAAACTGGGAGGCAGCTCGCGGCCCCGGCAACCCCTCCCAGGGGTGGGGAAAAACCCGGCACGTTGATTCTGTCAGCAGCGATCCCTGCGAGCCCGCGCCGGCGCTTCCAGCAGCCGCGCCGACTCCACGGCCCCCGCGCCTGCTGTGCCCAGATGTCGAGGCCGGGGGTCGCGGCGGCGACTCTTTGGCTGTGCGGCGAGGGGCGCCCCGGCTTCTCCCTGCTCCCTATGAGCCAGCTTGGGCACAGTGGGCCGCCGGCGCGGTGGGCGGGAACCCTGTCAGGGCCGCGGGGACACAGCCACAGACACTTGTTTGCCTAGGCTCAGCCCGGCGCGCGGCGCTTGGAGCGTGTCCACCTCCTCTCGGCCAGCCTGGGCGGCGGCACCGAGCCCCTCCTCCTCGTCCTCACCTCCTCGTCCTCGCCGGCGAGCCCCAGTGCCCGGCTCCTAACTCGAGCCCAGCCGGAGGAGATCCCGCCCCGCTCCTGTCCTGCAGCCACCTCCGCCACAGCTGTGGCGCGCGTTCTCCGGCCGCCCTCTCTCCGCCTCAGGGTCCCCACCCGGGTTTACGACCGGCCACCGCTGCCTCCCCGGGACGCGAACATTCATATGGCGTCTCGCAAACCCACGCTGGTTACCTACGGGACCTGAGGAAGCCCTGGTGAGGAGAGACGGCCCCCTGACTTGCCTCGGCTCTTGGTTTCCACCCCTAGGACGCACGTGGTAGAGTTACCGGGGGCTTTATGGGTGCCAGGGGAATGGGGTGCCGAGGGGTGGATCGGGACAACAGCTGGAGGCGAGGGTCTCGTAGCCCAGCCGGTTTGCAGGTGCTGGGAGCAGGGGCGCCCCGAGCTCCACGCCCTACAGCTATAAGAGGAAAAGCAGAGAGGTATGGTCCGTGCGGCCACCGCCCCCTGCCTCTCTCCCAGGGTATCAGATCCGTGACCGTCGGGCTAGCTTTGAGTGGTCCCCTTCCGGCCACTTCTCCGGGACACTTCCCGAACACTTCAACGACTCCAGCGCTTACACACCGCTCGTTTTATTACTCTCTCCTTGCCCGGACAGAGTCCCCAAGGCACGAAGGAGACCTCTCCCCTCCCCGCCCCGACCCTCGCGGCTGGGTCAAGTCCAAGAGCGCGCCCAGCTGTGAGGCCCAAGCGGGAGGCTTCTGCGCGCACGCCCCCCTCCTCGGTGCGGGCCCCAGCCCTCCGAGCCCCGGGCACAGCCAGGGTGCAAAGCCCGGGTACAAACCCGGGTGCAAAGCGGGAAGCAAAGAGAGAGAGGAAGGAACGCTTGGTTCTCCCCGGTCCTGCTTTCCTTTCACGGCCCACTGGGATATGTAGTTCTTCCTCCTCCCGTCCGGCTCGGAAAAGAAACGCTGCTCAGGAACCAGAAAACTACAAATCCCTGCATGCCGCGCGGGAGAAGGACCGTACTGAGCGTTCTGGTGCTGGGTGGTGTTGGAGATCGGAACTAACAAAGAGAATTTTGTGCTGGGCTCTTTACGCGTTACACATGCTCTTTGTTTAATCGCCACTACAACCCCGTGAGGCACTATTGTATCCAGTTTAGAGAAAGCTTAACTATGTGCCAGATATCGCAAAGCTACCCAGTGGCAGGCATGCGATTGAACGTAGAGCCCGGAGCATTTTCCTTACAAACCACTGCATGGGTTAGCCGAATCAAAGGGAGATAAGATCGGTTTTTCCAAGAAGAGTAAAAGAAAGGGGGCCAGTTGCAAAGAACTTCCCGTAGTAAGGAAAAAGTGGTGAAATGGCAATTAGATTATGATATGAAATTATAAGGAGTTAGGAATAAAAGTGGAATTTGTAAGGGGCCATTCCAGAGCAGGTTAGGATCTTAAATCACAATCAGAACTGCGTTGGAATGATTTCAGATTTTGTAAAACAGACGTGCATATTATAGCGACCATTGTGGCTGCATTATTTTTAAAAATCAACTGGCATTCAGGTGAAAATGCTCAGATGCTTTTCTTGTTTTTCTTCAGCCAATAAGATCAGCAGGATATTATTTCTCTATTTGTTGCAATCCACCCTTTCTCTGGGTATCCAGTGTGCTATACCAGACCCACTGACTGAACGGCTTTTAAAAAAAAAAAAAAAAACCCTACTCCTGTTCTCTTAGAAGACAGAATTTTTCTGGCATTATGGTTATGCTTTTTAAAAGTCCTTATCTGTTAGAAATATATTCTCAGGTATTTGCAAGTGAAATGACATTAAGTCTGGAATGTACTTTGAATCACTCTGACCCTCAGACTCCTCCAAAACATGGGGGTACAGATGAAACAATATTGGCAAACTGTTGAAAATCGTTAACGTTGAGTAATGTGTATTGTATGTTATCTGATGCTGTCAATGACTAACTTTTGGCTTAATACAACACACGTGTATTATCTCACAGTTTCTGTGGGTCAGGTGGCCTTATGGTTTTACAGGCTGCCATCAGAGTAGACAGGATGTATTCTCATCTGAGGTTCAAATGGAGGAGAATCAGCTTATAAGCGCATTCAAATGATTGGCAGAATTAATTTCCTTTCAGCTGTAAGACTGAGGGCCCTAACTTCTTGTTCCCTGGAGACTACCCTCAACTCCTAGAGGCTACGTGCGGTTTCTAGAGGCCACTTGCAGTTCCTGCAGTTCCTTGTCATATGGGCTTTCTCAGCATCAAGCAAGCAGAGTCTAGTCTTCATCGAGGCTGCTGGCGAGATGGAATTTTATGGAATGTAAAGTAACCACACAGGGGTGACATCAAATTTCACATATTCTGTTGGGACCAAGTCACAGGGTCGCCTCACACTTAAAGAGAGGGTCATACAAACTTCTGAACACCAGGAGGTGAGGATCTTGGGGGGTGGAAAGGAAGACTGCCCCCTAAAGTCTGGCCCCAACAGTATACAAAAGGATTCATTATGCTATTCTATCTATTTATGTTTATGTTTGAAATGTTGCATAATAAAAATAAATACTTTCCTTAAAAACTTCCCCAATTTAAATTTTCTGTAGCAAGTAAATTTCTAGATCAGCTGGTACAGTTGTTTGCAATTATCTTTCTAGGAATTATTTCTTCCCACTGCATGTTTCCTGAGACCAATGGCAATTAATTCACTTGTGTAGGTGACTCATACCTTAACAAGTTTCCTGGAACCTGGTATGACAACTGAAGATTTTAGCTCACCATTCAAAATCTACTCTGTAAGTTTTAGTAGATTTCATTCATTCATTCTTTCATTCACTTCACAATTATTTAGCAGCCTAGTTCATGCAAAGTATTAGTTTAGTGGCAGGGATATAAAAGGATCCAAGATAGAAATTTACTTTCAGGGACTAGGGGAGGGTAAGAAAAAACAAACAATAGACAAATGAATGACTAAATAATAAAGGCAATCTCAGAGCCAAGAGAAGAATGAAAAAACAAAAGAAGACTATAGGATAGAGAGGCCCTGTTGGGGTGACGGAACTCTGTGGAAGAAATATTCAAGCAGAGACTAAATGATAAGAAAAGCAAGTACAAAGGCATTAAGGCAGAATGAGCTTGGAACATTCTAGAAGTACAAAGAAAAACAATCTGGCTAGAGTGGAATGAGGGCCAGGGAGAGTGGTAAGAGGTAAATCTGGGAGGTAACAAACAGGTGAGGTGTTTGGAATTCCTTCGGCTTGCACGGGGAAGTCACTTATTCTATAACCACCATTGTGTTAAGTGTTGAGGAGTCAGAAAGAGAGTTATATTCAGTACTTGTCCTAAAATCTAATGCTGGAAACACCTCAGTACATCCTATGTTATAGACTACAACATTTATTTTCCATATGAGGAAACTGAGGCTCAGAAAAGTCCAGAGACCTGCTAAAAGTTCCTTGAGAATGCCTCACAAACAACAAATAGTCCACAAATGATTTTTTACTTTAAAAAGTGCATTCTCGAACTTCCGGAGAAGATGGCGGCTTAGTAAGACGCGCGGGTCTTAGCTCCTCCTCCAGAAAAGCAACTAAAGAAACAGAAACAATACGAAACAGCTCCCGGAGCCACGACAGAGACCAAAAAGACAGCGTACCCCATTCTGGAACGGCTGAACGGGCAGGGAGAATCCGCTGCGGTGAGATATCCAAGGGGCGCGCGTTTTCCCGGCCGGGGCGGCTGGCGACTGGGGTCCCCTCCACGCACGTGGCTCCCCGGTCTGAGTGGGAACGTTGGATAGTGGGGCCCTCCCGCCACGCTTGGCGTCTCGGGCCAGCTGGGCAATTTGGACCGGCAGTCCCCCAAGCCACGGCGGCCGGGGACCCACCCCCTCCACGCGCGGTTTCCGGGGCTGACTGCAAGATTCGGACTGGCCAGTTAAAGGAGCCACAGCATCTTTTACTGGTGGGCCCCGCAGACAGACGAGCGCCACGAGTGCCACCTACTGGGCAGGAAAAGAAAAACAGCCCAGAGATTTCACAGAAAAACCTTTCAACCAGCCGGGTCCCACACCCAGGGAAATCTGATCAAATGCCCAGACACCAGCAGAAAATAATGGATGACGCTCGGAAAATTAAAGATATGGCCCAGTCAAAGGAACAAACCAATAGTTCAAATGAGATACAGGAGCTGAGACAACTAATGCTGAATATACGAACAGAAATGGAAAACTTCTTCAAAAACCAAATCAATAAATTGAGGGAGGACATGAAGAAGACATGGGCTGAACAAAAAGAAGAAATAGAAAATCTGAAAAAACAAATCACAGAACTTATGGGAGTGAAGGACAAAGAAGAAAAAATGGAAAAAACAATGGATACCTACAATGGTAGATCTAAAGAGACAGAAGCTACAATTAGTGAACTGGAGGATGGAACATCTGAATTCCAAAAAGAAACAGAAACTATAGGGAAAAGAATGGAAAAACTTGAGCAGGGGATCAGGGAACTGAATGACAATATGAAGCGCACAAATATACGTGTTGTGGGTGTCCCAGAAGGAGAAGAGAAGGGAAAAGGAGGAGAAAAACTAATGGAAGAAATTATCACTGAAAATTTCCCAACTCTTATGAAAGACCTAAATTTACAGATCCAAGAAGTGCAGCGCACCCCAAAGAGAATAGACCCAAATAGGCATTCTCCAAGACACTTACTAGTTAGAATGTCAGAGGTCAAAGAGAAAGAGAGGATCTTGAAAGCAGCAAGAGAAAAACAATCCGTCACATACAAGGGAAACCCAATAAGACTATGTGTAGATTTCTCAGCAGAAACCATGGAAGCTAGAAGACAGTGGGATGATATATTTAAATTACTAAAAGAGAAAAACTTCCAACCAAGGCTTCTATATCCAGCAAAATTGTCCTTCAAAAATGAAGGAGAAATTAAAACATTTATAGACAAAAAGTCACTGAGAGAATTTGTGACCAAGAGACCAGCTCTGCAAGAAATACTAAAGGGAGCACTAGAGTCAGATACGAAAAGACAGAAGAGAGAGGTATGGAGTAAAGTGTAGAAAGAAGGAAAATCAGATATGATATATATAATACAGAAGCCAAAATGGTAGAGGAAAATATTATCCAAACAGTAATAACACTAAAAGGTAATGGACTGAATTTCCCAATCAAAAGACATAGACTGGCAGAATGGATTACGACCCAGCAATACCACTACTAGGTATCTACTCAAAGGACTTAAGGGCAAAGACACAGACGGACATTTGCACACCAGTGTTTATAGCAGCATTATCTACAATTGCAAAGAGATGGAAACAGCCAAAGTGTCCATCAACAGACGAGTGGCTAAACAAACTGTGGGGTATACCTACGATGGAATATTATGCAGCTTTAAGACAGACTAAACTTATGAAGCATGTAATAACATGGATGGACCTAGAGAACATTATGCTGAGTGAGTCTAGCCAAAAACTAAAGGACAAATACTGTATGGTCCCACTGATGTGAACCGACATTCGAGAATCAGCTTGGAATATATCATTGGTAACAGAGACCAGCAGGAGTTAGAAACAGGGTAAGATAATGGGTAATTGGAGCTGAAGGGATACAGACTGTGCAACAGGACTAGATACAAAAACTTAAAAATGGACAGCACAATAATACCTAAGTGTAATGTAACTATGTTGGAACACTGAATGAAGCTGCACCTGAAATATGGTTTTTTGTTTGTTTGTTTGTTTGTTTGTATCTTCTGTTTTTGTTTTTTTCTTTTTCCTTTTTATATATATATATTTTATTAGTATTATTATTTTAATTCTCTTCTCTATATTAACATTCTATATCTTTTTCTGCTGTTTTGCTAGTTCTTTTCCTAAATCGATGCAAATGTACTAAGAAATGATGATCATACATCTATGTGATGATACTAAGAATTACTGAGTGCATGTGTAGAATGGAATGATTTCTAAATGTTGTGTTAATTTCTTTTCTTTTTTTTGATTAATTAAAAAAAAATTTTAAAAATTGGATAAAAAATAAAAGCACATAGTAGATTCAGGAAAAAAATAAATAAATAGAGGAAAAAATGTTAAAATAAATTCAGTTTGAAATACTAGCGATCAATGAAAGGGAGGGATAAGGAATATGGTATGTAAAAATTTTTTTTCTTTTTCTGTTTTTGTTTTATTTTTCTGTTGCCTTTTTATTTCTTTTTCTGAATTGATGCAAATGTTCTCAGAAATTATCATGATGATGAATATGCAACTATGTGATGATAATGTGAATTACTGATTATATATGTAGAATGGAATGAGCATGTATTACGGATGTTTGTGTTTCTTTCTTGTAATTTCTTTTTAATTAATAAAAAATTATTAAAAAAAAAAGTGCATTCTCTGCCTAGAGTGTATAATAATAGTGAAATGTACAATGTACAAAATTTAAAAATGTTTTTGCATGAGGAAGAACAAAGGAATGTCATTATTGCAGGGTACTGAAAATAGATGGTAATTAATATTTTAAAATGTCACCTTATGTGTGAGACTAAAGCAAAAAATGTTTATTTGTTACAAAATTTATATTTTGACTAGTGCATTTCCTAATATAATTTATGTAGATAGTTTGATTGAATGCCATAAGTAGTTGGAATCTCAGGTAGGACATGAGATTTTGCTGGTTTGTCCAGAGTGATGCCCCGATGAATCCCAGAGTGATTTGATTAGTGAGTGGAAAAGTATTTGCAAGCCTCCTTCGGGGAATGGTGAGAGCAGGGAGAAATTCAACTTCCCCAAGTTGAATTCTTGATATTCTCACAAGCAGTGTGGACAACCAAAGCTATAGGCTGAGCCCCCAGTCTTGGGGTTTGTTCATATGAAACTTAACCCCACAAAGGATAGGTCAAGCCTACTTAAAATTTAGGCCTAAGAGTCACCCCCAAGAGAGCCTCTTTGTTGTTCAGATGTGGCCTCTCTTTCCAGCCAACACGACAAGCAAACTCACCACCCTCCCCCTCTCTGCATGGGACATGACTCCCAGGGGTGTGGACCTTCCTGGCAACGTGGGACAGAGATCCTGGAATGAGCTGAGATTCAGCATCAACGGACTGAGAAAAACCCTAGAATGAGATGAGAATTAACATCAAGGGATTGAGAGAAACTTCTCGACCAAAGGGGGAAGAGTGAAAATGAGACTAAGTGTCAATGGCTGAGAGATTCCAAACAGAGTCAAGAGGTTATCCTGGAGGTTATTCTTACGCAGTAAGTAGGTATCACCTTGTTGTTCAAGATGCAGTGGAGAGGCTGGAGGGAACTGCCTGAAAATGTAGAGTTGTGTTCCAGTAGCCATGTTTCTTGATGATGATTGAACAATGATATAGCTTTCACAATGGGACTCTGTGAATGTGAAAACCTTGTGTCTGATGCTCCTTTTATCTACTATATCAACAGAAGAGTAGAACATATGGAATAAAAATAAATAATAGGGGGAACAAATGTTAAAATAAATTTAGTTTGAAATGCTAGTGGTAAATGAAAGCGAGGGGTAAGGGGTATGGTATGTATAATCTTTTTTTTCTCTCTGTTATCATTTTATTTCTTTTTCTGTTATCTTTTTCTAAATCGATGCAAATGTTCTAAGAAATGATGAATATGCAACTGTGATGATATTAAGAATTACTGATTGTATATGTAGAATGGAATGATATCTTAATGTTTTGTTTGTTGTTAATTTTTTTAATTAATAAAAAAAGTGCATTCTCTCATTTCAAGTTTTAGAAAACTGATAACTAATCTTTATTTAGTACCTGTCATGTGCAAGGCAATGTGATACTGAAAGAAATTGAATATGGCAGAGAAGCTACCATCTAGTTCAAGAAGCCAGGTGGAGACACAGGAGGAATTAAATAATAAACGTATATCATATAATGAATGCATCTTCTTGTATTAGGCAATGTGCTGGTTTGAAAGGATGTATGGACCCTAGAAAAGCCATGTTTTAATCAAAATCCCATTTCATAAAGGTAGAGTAATCCCTATTCAATACTATATGTTTGAAACTGTAATCAGATCATCTCCCTGGATGATGTGATTTAGTCAAGAGTGGTTGTTAAACTGGATTAGGTGACGACATGTCTCCACCCATCTGGGTGGGTCTTGAGAATTTTCTGGAGTCCTATAAAAGAGGAAACATTTTGGAGAATGGGAGATTTCAGAGAGAGCAGAATGACATAGCCACAAGACGCAGAGTCCAGCAGCCAGTGACTTTTGGAGATGAAGTAGGAAAATGCCTCCCAGGGAGCTTCATGAAGCAGGAAGCCAGGAGAAGAAGCTGGCAGATGATGCCGTGCTCGCCATATGCCCTTCCAGATGAGAGAGGAACCCTGACTGTGTTCACCATGTGCCCTTCCACTTGAGAAAGAAACCCTGACCTTCATCGGCCTTCTTGAACCAAGGTATCTTTCCCTGGATGCCTTAGATTGGTCATTTCTATAGACTTGCTTTAATTGGGTCATTTTCTCGGCCTTAGAACTGTAAACTAGCAACTCACTAAATTTCCCTTTTTAAAAACCATTCTGTTTCTGGTATATTTCATTCTGGCAGCTAGCAAACTAGAACAGGCAATGTCTTAGTTCTTAATACAGTTTAGCTCATGAAGTCTTTAGGACAACACTGTGAGACAGGGATTATTATTTTTCTTTCATAGAGAAGGAAACTGAAGATCAGAGTAGTTAGGTGACTTGCCCAAGATTTCACAGCTAGTGAGTGATGGATTAGAGGCCAGGTATTTATGTCTGCTTCCACCTTTTGATGTCTTGGCCCTTATCACAATGCAAAGAGTATATTGTGTCTGATTAATTGCCATTAGAGTAAAATAGATAAGATTTTGATTTCAGAATAATGAGTCTCTGAGGGCCAGATTGCAGTGGGAGGCCAAGAAGCAAAATGCAATTCAGTGACTGTGACAATTTGGATAGACAGAAAAAAAAGGGTTGTATCTCCGGGAGATGAGAATGGATATAAAAAGGTAAGTTGGTGGGAAAACCAAAGTTTCTAATTGGAGCAGAATCAACAGGTTTCAAGTGCAAGTACTTTACTTGGGAGGGGATTCCAGAAAACACCAGTATGATAGGGAGGAAATGAGATGGGGAAGGGAAAGAAAGCAGTAAAGCATGCATTATCCAGTAAGGTTACCCCAGAGTGGGTGTGCCGGTTAGAAGCTATTAGTACCCCAGAAAAGCCATGTCCTTTAATCCTCATTCAATATTGCTGGGTGAGATCTTTTTAATTGTTTCCATGAAGATGTGACCCAACCAATTGTGGGTGGGACCTTTTGATTAGATGGTTTCCATGGAACTGTGTCTCCACCCTTTCAAGGTGGGGTTGCTTACTGGTGGGTGGGACCTTTTGATTAGATGGTTTCCATGGAACTGTGTCTCCACCCTTTCAAGGCGGGGTTGCTTACTGGAGCCCTTTAAGAGGGAACAAGTTTTCGAAAAAGCTTTAAAGCCTCAAGAGCCAACAGAATCAACAGAGCCCCAGGGGAAGCCGTTGAAGAGAAAGCTAGCAGATGTTGCCATGTGCCTTTCCAGTTGAGAGAGAAACCCTGAATGTCATTGGCCTTCTTGAATCAAGGTATCTTTTCCTGGATGCCTTAGATTGGACATTTTTATAGTTTTGCCTTAATTTGGACATTTCGCCACCTTAGAACTGTAAACTTAATAAATAGAATTGCAACTTAATAAATTCCCCTTTTTAAAAGCCACTCTATTTCTGGTATAATGCATTCTAGCAGCTTACAAACTAAACCAGTGGGCATCTAGGATGCAGTCTTTGTGGGGAACTCTCAGAGATGGTGTACAATCTGCCTCAGAGTACAGATTCCTTGCAAGGGCAAGGAAACTGAAATTTATTCAGCAACTCCCCATTCATTATTAGCTGAAGAACTTCCCAAGTGGGAGGCATAAGATCTTCATCTGCTTTACATTTTTACCCCCTCCTAAAGCTATCGTAAATGCCATCCTAAATGCCAGCTGTTGTTCCCTGTTCTCATCTGATTCTTGGACCCACTGACAACAGAGGTTAGGTTTTTAGCAAAATGCGAGCTTTGTTCCTTTCATTTGGGCAGCTCAAAGCATTCCACAAACCCACCTGATTAATTCTCAGCATGCCTCCAGGCAGCCGAGGGGAAGTATGGTCTTAGCAACGCTGAAAAGGGAAGACATTCAGATCCCAAGACATTACATGATATATATACCTTTTTGGGCCAGGATGAATGTGGTCAAAATACTTATAACTCAAAGGGGTACAGTCCTAGCAGGAGAACTTTGAAATTCCATGAGAAGGAATTTATTCTGTGTACTTAGTGGCCCAATAGGGCTAAATATTAGAATGGCAGGAAAGAGCTACTTAGGCTCACAGACCAGACAAAATTCTTCAGAAAATCAGCACCCTAATTCATTCCACCCCAGAGAGTTTGCTCACATTTTTACTTGTGAACCTATCTAAGAACATCTTTGTGTCAAAATGTGTAAGATGTTGTGTTAGATTCAGTTGTCAACTTGGCCAGGTGAGCATACCTAGTTCTGTTGCTTTGGACACAAGCCAATGGTACGTGAACCTCACCTGTTGCTAATTACATCTGCAGTCGGCTAGGAGGCGTTTCTTCTGCAATGAGTGACGTTTGACTTAATTGGCTGGTGCTTAAATGAGAGAAGGCAACGTAGCACAGCCTAAGCAGCTCGGCATTCCTCATCTCAGCACTCGCAGCTCAGCCCAGGCCTTTGGAGATGCAGAAAGAAGTCACCCCGGGGAAAGTTGTTGGAACCCAGGGGCCTGGAGAGAAGACCAGCAGAGACCATCCTGTGCCTTCCACGTAAGAAAGAACCTCAGTGGAAAGTTAGCTGCCTTTCCTCTGAAGAACCAACAAAATAAATCCCCTTTTATTAAAAGCCAATCCGTCTCTGGTGTGTTGCATTCTGGCAGCTAGCAAACTAGAACAGATGTTTAAAATTAACAAACTCAGAACTCAAGGAAAAATTAGATAAAGCTGAAAATTTTTAATCCAAATTTTTTGTGATCTTTTCCCCAAGTGACTTTCTTCTTGCCTTTTTTAAATATTAAAAATAATAGTTTTAGTATGTTTGCAAAAATAATTTATGTGTATTTGGTGGATATGAAGTGTTTGTAAACAAAATTAATTTTAAAAACCATTCCACCAACAATAATAGATGTGTTTTGAAAGAAATGATATTATACATAATAAAAAGAATGTAAAAGTCCAAATTCCCATCACTTTGAGATAACATTTACATTTTGTTGACTCCGTTTATAAAATTCATCTTGTACATACATGCATATATAAACATATTTATATTATTTAACAAAAAAATATGGAATTATATCATTTATGCTGTTTTCATCCTTTCATTCTGGATGCTTTCTTTAAAGTGTATTATTTTTCCCTTAATCCCCAATCCCCATTCCTCTCCAGGTAAGCAATTTTAACAACTTGGTATATAGCCTTCTCCAGATGCCTAGATTTATATGCCAGGACATACATATACAGTCTGTCATGGTCAGGTTCATGTGTCACCTTGTCCAGGTGGTGGCACCTGTTTGTCTGGTTGGGCCAGTGCTGGCCTGTCTGTGGCTATGAGGACATTTCATAGAATTAAATCATGATCATTTGTAATCAGCCAAGGGAAGTGTCTTCTGCAATGAGTGACATTTAATCTAATCACTGGAAGGCTTTTAAGGAGGATTCAGAAGAGACAGGTTCTCTCCCTGCTTTGGCCGGTGAGCCTCTCCTGTGGAGTCTGTCCAGACCCTCCATCGGAGTCCTCAGCTTTACAGCCTGCCCTACAGATTTTGGACTTTACTTTCCCACAGTCACATAAGATACTTTTATAAATTTTGTATTTACAGACATTTCCTGTTGATTCTGTTTCTCTAGAGAACCCTAACTAATACACAATCCACATTCCAATTTCATCAGTTGTCCTTGCTAGTTAATTTTTTCTGAGTTCAAGATCCAGCCCCCCGACCCCAAATAGTTGTCCCCTCCTTTCTTAGGGAACTGTTCAACTACCTTTCTTTTAATTTCTTAACCTTGACATTTTGAAGACCCTCAGCCAGATATTTCGAAGAACATCTCTCAATTTGGGTTTGTCTGCAGTTTCTTCATAACGAAATTCAGGATATGGCTCTCAGCAGGTTTTGGCCATGCGGAAGCACTGAAACCACGAATACCTGCTCGGGTCAGACAACTGCTCCTTCCAGGTCTGCAGTTCATCACACAGAGATAGTAAGAGCATTTTTAAAGAAGCATATCCACACTGTTTCCAGGTGCTCATGAGTAAGAGCATTTTTAAAGAAGCATGTCCACACTGTTTCCAGGTGCTCATGCAGGGTAACTATGTGTCTCAAGCCTAAGCCAAAACTGACACCCAAAATGCAGAAACTTCTTAATCAAGAAGCAAAAAAGTATGGACTCAGATGTTTTTTTGGGGGAGGGGATGGCCTAGGAATTGAACCCGGGTCTCCTGCATGGAAGGCGAGCATTCTACCACCAAACCACCCGTGCACACTGGACTCAGTTTTAAAGAAGAAAAATTGTAACAAGTTACAAGGACTCCAAAAGCATTTTGTTGACAACTGTAAAACATGCAACAGAACAGAACATGATGGTAAAAGTAGAAGATTTTATCAGCAATGAGAAACAATTCCACCACTCCTATGAAAGACCCTGCCTTTGCAAACTTGCTCCAAAGGCAAAAGCCCGGCATCGGTTTTTGGAATGCCTACATCTGGACAGTAACATGAACTTGCTCCCCAAAGGACATCTGCAAAACAAAGAAACACTTCTCTCAACTAAAAGGGTTGCTTAATCCGAAAGAATCCCAAAAGAATCCAAAGGTGAGTTTTCAAAATTTTTCGTCTCTTCCATGAAGAATGGATTTTGAGAAATGTCTAATGGGATTTCTCATCTGAAGCTAGTCAGTAAAAGAATGTGTTTCACATGGAAACTGAATCCCAAAACAAACTTTTCTTGTCATCTTTCCTAGCATTTCTTGTGGGAAAAACCTCACTGGAATGAATAACTAAAACCTGCCTACTTCGATGGTAGGTTATATAGATAAAAATATATACATGGAAGTGCCTTGTAAATAGTAAATTCATACACAGATATAAGTGGTGTCCTTATCATTTTCGCTTCCCTCTGCAATTTTTACTACTTATATCATTTTCCTTCATAAGTAAATTGAGACCTTTACGAAAATGTCTACTCACTCATGAGAAATTCTTCTGGGGGTCAGTAACCTCTCGTTAATTCAGAAAAAGTGTGTCTCCTTGTTTCCCCACAAATATCTGCATAACTATATACTAATAAAATCTGAAGATTATTTCTATTTGGAGTACAAAAATCACTATCAGGGATAACACAGTATAAATAGACTTTCTAGAAATTTTCAAATTTATTACTTTCTGTCATTCCTATAGTAATATCTCACCTTAAGAGACACTTTAATTTGTTCTAGGACAGTCTTATTTCTAGGTTTAAAATTATTTCAAAACATAACATAGTAACTTAGAATTTGACTATCTTAATTTCTGCAGCAACATAGATATAAATGGTGGTTTTTTTTTTTTTTTTGATTAGCTGGAATTGTCTCATTTAGATACTTTGAAAAAAGGTTCAGGTGATGCATTTTTGGTAGGAATACTGCTGAAGTAAGGTTCCGTCATCATATCAAAAGGCACGTGATATTGGTTTGTCCCAGTATTGTTGAGGTTCATTTTGATCATTACAGTCAAAGTATTTGGCCAGGTTTTCCCATATAAAGTTACTATTTTTCTCTTCATAATTAATAATTAACAAGACAGTATAAACATCTTGTTCTTCATCAAACTCTTACCAGTGCTAATTTTAGTATAAACTGATGATTTTCTCACTCCAGTATTCCCTCTATTTCTTTTTTTTCTTGGGTGGGGGCATTTTATGATAAGGAAAAACTTTCATTTCTTCCCCATTTATTATGTATTTATTCATTGGTTTATTTGTATTGATATGGCTTTATAGATACTTATTTTCTTCAATGTGTCCATTAAATATGGATATTAATGGGTCCATTTAATATCCATTACTATCTGTCTTAGTTTGCCAGAGCTTCTGTTACAAATACCACAAACTGGTTTTACCTTAACAACAGGAATTTATTGGCTTATGGTTTTGAGGCTAGAAGGAGAACAAAATCAAGATATCAGCAAGACATGCTTTCTGGTACTGGCTACCGGCAATCCTTGGGGTCCCTTAGCTTGTAGCTCTGCTTCTGCTCACATCATTATATCCTCTCCTTTCTAGCTCTCAAGTCCTGCTGACTTCCAGTTTCTTCCTGTGTGGGCTTCTTCAACTCCTGGCATCGTTTCTTCTTTTTATAAGGCCTTCTATAATATGGATTAAGGCCCACGCTTATTCAGTTACGCCTTAACTAAAACTTAGTCTTCAAATGGTCTTATTTACTCTGAGTTCACACCTACTCAACGGGTATAAAGTGATATTTCATTGTGGTTTTGATTTGCATTTTCCTAATGGCTAGATGTTGAGGATCTTTTCATGTGTTTATTGGTCATTGTATATCTTCTTTGGAAAAATGTCTATCAAGTCTTTTGCCCATTTTTTAATTGAGTTGTTAGTCTTTTGTTGTGGCATCATAAAAATTCTTTATATATTCTGGATATTAAACCCTTATCTGATATGATTTGAAAGTATTTTCTCCCATTCTATAGGTCGTCTTTCACTTTATTGATAATGTCCAGGACCATATTTTCTTGCTTCTTCACATGTCTAGTATGTACTGGACAATGTCAATGCTACATTTTTGAGAGTCCAGATTTTGTTTTCTATAGATTTTTTTTTCCTGACAGATGGTTCAATTTCTGACCTAACAGCTTGAGCTTTTCAAAGCTTGTTTTAAAGCTTCGTAATGTGGGTGTAGAGGAGTCTTTAATCCAGGACTAAATGTTGCTTTTTGGCATGTTAACTGAATGCCCCGGATGTTCAGTAAAGTCTCTTTGCTCTAGCTGATTAGAATTACTATGTTATCACAGTGCTCTTCACCATGCCCTCCTGCCCTAACATACAACTCAGTATATGTCCAAAGATGTAAGGAAAACCCTAAACAGAATTTTTAGCTCTATTATGCACAACTCCCTACATTGTGGTACCCTGGTCTACAAACTCCAGCTACCCTAAACCCTGATCTCTTCCTCTACAGATGAGAGACCACTGATAGAGGTTGGCCTGCTTCTCCCTGCACAATGGTCCAGAATATACCCTCAAGCAAAAAGCTGAGGCAGTCGTTTGCTAGTTGTTGTCCAACCTCTGAAAACAGTTGCCATACATTTTGTTCAGTTTTCTAATTGTTTAAGGAGAGAGGGTTAGTTGGGTACTCCAGTTATGGCCTGCAGTGGAAATCTCATGATAAATTTTTGTAATGTTCCATGGATACATGCTCAATTGTGTCCTACCAAGGAAACTAATGCAGTGCAGTGTTCCCTTTTCTCTCCCTGATCTGTAAGTATCCTCAGGCCATGCCCTTTCCAGAAAGTCCTCCCTGATGCTCACCCAGGGTTTTCCACTGCTGGTCCTGAAGCCCTCCCACCCACTGGGGAAGAGTCTTGTGATGACTTTCTCTCTGGATTCTAGCAGGGTCTGAGGCTAGCTTACCCCTGAGTCCCAGCAGCTTACTGTCCCAGGCTCAGAAGTACTTGGTAGTTAAATTGACATCCAGAGGGGACAGTGCAGACTTCAAGTAACCATTTTCCTTCTGAACACAACTTGATTACATTTACACCATGGATAAAAAAGAAAAGTTTCTTGAGCACCCTTTAATATAGAAAATCAGTCCTTATTTTGTATTCAATCCTCATTCAAGTAAAATTCTTGGTCAAGACTTCTTTTCTTATGTTAACCTTTAGGTAAAAATTAAAACATCCAGTTCTTCTTTTAAGGTAAAAGTTGACCACTATCAGATTTAGATTAGTGTCCTCCCATCTCCTCCCGGAGCCTAACACAACATTCAGCAGTAATTGTGGTTGATAATGAAAAACAGCATTTGAAATGATGTCAAGTGCTGGCAAGGAGGTAAAACAACAAAATTCTCACAAGAGCATTCATTGAAGCCTTGTTTTATTAGTAAAAGAATTAAAACTAGAACCAACCTATATGTCCATTAGTAAAAGACTAAATAAAGTATAGAATATTTAAACAATAGAATATCATACAGGAGTGAAAATGAAAGAATTAGAACTATAAGAATAAACATGTAAATTTCAAGCAATATGATGTTGAATAAAAAAAATCTGCTGAAGGTTATATATATATTATTACATCTACTATAAGAATTATAACAGTACATGTTGTTTATAGTTATATACATACATAGAAAAATTCAAAAAACATTCAAAGAGATGCTACATGCAAAATTCAGGATATTTGTTACTTCTGAAAGGGAAAAAGGATTGAAAAAAGAGAAAGGATCAGGAATTCCAACCGAATGCATAATATTTTATTTCTTAAGCTATTTTTATTACAGGGTAATTATTATATTTTTCTTATATTAATAGTTAAAATTTTTGTATTCCTGTAGTATTTCTTAATTTTTTCTTTATTTTTTTTAAAGAATGGGAGTACTTTATACTTCCATACCCCATTTTGTTTACAAATGAATAAAAGGGTTTGCAAATAATATGTTTTCTCAGATAAAAACTGATTCACAAGACACCACCAAAAATGTAAGGGAATTTACCGTTTTACATTTCTTATTCTATTTATTCTATTAATTAGTGAGGTCTTTCTGGTTCAGTCCTCTACTGATGAGGGAGGTGTGCATTCCACATCACTGAGCAAATGCACAGCACTTTATTAGCAGGGTGGGTCATTGAGGTTTAGGCAAAATATGGCAGCTGTCAAGCACAGGTTTGAAGGGATTCCTGGAAAAGAAGAAATTTACATTGAATTCACTGGAAAAGTGTAAATAGGTTGAAGTGCTGGGTTACAAATTAATACTGTCAGGCCTTCCATGACGGCTATGTTCATATGTAAACCATCACCACAAGAAAAACATACCATGTTATCTCAATCAGCTTTTCTCTCCTAAATATTTATTATCCTCTTGACAAAAAGGAAAGTGGGTAATAAAAACTCAATTTTCTTAGCTTTGGTGTTGTAGCAGTGAAACAAATCTAACTATATAGATTAACATAATTGTTCAGTAAGCTTGAGGCAAAAGGTTTGAAAAACCTCTCGTGAGCCAAAAAAATAAAAAGAAAAGGAGTATGAAAAAGAAGAGAGCTAGGAAGAAAAAAAGGTGACAAAAGTATACCCCATCGCAGAGTCCCGGGCATATACTACAAACTATGGGGATACAAAGATTGGTGGGAACCAGTCTCTGATATTTACTAATTTATTATAGTGAAAAAATTCCAACGAGTAAGGACCATCCCACAGGGCAGAGGATAATAAATGCCACAATGATGGCACACATAACAGCATGGGGTCACAGATGAAGGAATAATAATTGTGGACAGTTCCACGGGAGAAGCTGGCATTTGGCTACTGAAATTCTACTCATCCTTAATCAAAGGGATGAAAAGAAAAGTACAAAACTAAGGATGAAAGACAACCATCATGGTACTGTTTAAATATTTGGAAAAAATGGCATAAATGACCATTAATGAAGTATTGTTTCAAAAATATGTGATAACCTTAAAAGGTTGGCAAACATCCTATAAAGCAGTTTTAAAAGCTGGCTATCAAACACATGCATACAATTAGCTAATTTTATAAAATTATTCAACTATATGCAAAAATACAGGAAAAAAGCTAACTAAGTGTTCATCTCTGGAATCTTGGGTGATTTTTGTGCTTTCTTCAATACAATTTTCTGCACTGGCCAGTTATTTTTACATGAACGTAAGTGGATGTATTCAAGTGGGAACAAATATATAGATCAAGAAAAGAATGTAACTCAGGGCAGAACCTTGGGGAATGCTTATATTTAAGAAACAGAGTGTAGGAATGAGCAAAAGCTGCAAAGAAGGATCGGTCAGAGATAAAACCCAAAAGCAGAATCCTAAAGAAACCAGAGAAGGGCAAAATTTTAAGCGGAACAGGGTGCTCAACAGTGTGGAGTTCTGCAGAGCCCAGCTGCATGGAGGCCTAGCAGGAGGGTGTGGCATTGGTCAGTACTGCCCTCCGAGAAAGCACTTTGAAGAAGCACTGGAGCCCGTTTGTAAGGGTTTGCAGAAAGAATGGGCAGTGAGGAAGGAAGGCAGCAAAGTGATAAAAGGAAAAAGAACTAGAGACCTTCAGGTAGACAAGCAGATTTCATCATCACAATGGAGTAATACAATACAAACAGGAGGATTTTGCAATAACCCTAACCCTAGAAACCTAGAGAGGAGAACCCTAGCAACGCATACCAAGCAGCTGTATTCTATACATCCCTAAGATGTTCTTGCACCCAATTTAGTGTAATCTGTCCATGCATCTGTAGTCTTTGCTTCAATGGAAGAATTCCTCTATACACTGAAGACCTTTATGATGAAATCATTTAGCGGCCCCTCTGTAACAACAAAGGTGTTGGTGTAAATAACTAATAGCATAACTTGCTATTAGAAAGGTCCAGAAATGTGCCAAGAAAGGTGTTATAAACTCATTTTACTGCTGAGGAACATGCTTTCTTTGTCTAGCTCCCCAACCTCTTAGCTGGTTCTCTTGGGATGAAGACACAGCACCAAATAAAGAGGCAAAGAGAGAGGGAGGAGAGAGTAAGGGACAGAGAGAGACAAAGAAATAGGAAGAGGCAGACAGCACATGTGAAGGGCGTGCCAGGCTACTTTCTTCTTCCACCTTAGCCAGAGATCAATATCTTGGGATCTACACCTACCATGTATTTGCCCATATATGTATGTGAATATGCAGTAGGTACTGACTACCCACTTTACTTATTTAATCTTTACACAATCCCAATTAGGTAGGTACTATTAGCATCCTGTTTTATAGATGAGGAAATTGAAACTTAGAAAAGTTACATTAGTTGCTTGAGATCACACAAACTACTTGACTTAAGGTCATTTCCTGGATACCACGGAGGACACAAAGTGACTTTAGACATTGCTCCCATGGAGGAACAGTTGCACACTGGTAAGACAAATTAGGCGCTAAAGAGTTAACAGCACCTGAAAGCAGCATATAAACCCTTCAGGAGAGATGGCTCAGAGGCAGAGGGCCAAGGTGCTCGCTCCAACCAGGTTTCAAAAGGGAGTAGCTTTAAATTTTGCCTTGGAGAGTTTTGTTAAGTGGAGATTCCTTTCACTCCAAGATCAAAACAACATCTATTTTTTCTACCTTTCTTTCTTTGTTTCTCCCCTTCACAGCTCTTTTACTAAGTAGCAAGGCATCATTATCACTGCCATCCTTTTATACCTGTTGTTTTTAATTTCCTTCAGGACACTGAAATTCTTTTTTTAATAGCAGGGAGAGAGGGGCTTGCTCAGATGCCAAAGCGGGCTACAATTGCAAAGCAGCCAACGCAAGGATGAGGCTGGTCACAGTGACTTCATTAAAGGACAAAAGCCCATCTTGCCTTGCATGGCATCACTGACTGTCTTGGGAACCAGCTTCTGTGGGGATCAGGGACAGCATCAATTCATGTTAGGCCATCAAAATTAACCCTGCAGCATTCTGGGTGCACACCGAGCACAGCTCTGTCTCATTATGGAGATGTTATTTGAATTTGCCTTTCATGGTTGTTAAATAAAATTCTAAAATGCTCTGCCCTTTTAAAGTTGGAGAACAGAAGAACTGAGTAACCAATTTCAGACCTGTGAGCTGGTGGCTCAGCCCAGGAGGATCCATTTGACTGGATATTCTCCCAGCACCCATATTTGACCCACTTTCCTTCTAAATCTGTCTCTAACTGGCTGCATTGCTCCACCAGAAATCTGAAAGTCATCATTAAAATACATTAGTTTTTAAAATATGAGAAACACTTTCACATTATTCACAATCAAATGTCTGTGTTACAGGAATCTGACTGGTGCTATAATGAGAAGGGAGGGGACATGTTTTGAGGAGCTGTCTTCATTAAGCAGAGAATAAATTCTGTATCCCTATAGAAAACAAGCCAAAGAAAAATTGGAAACAATTTTTCGTTCTTATCAAAACCAAATGACTTCTTATAAAAAGAAAAGCTCATGACACTTGACTGTGATAACTCAGTCTGCTGAAAGAAACCTCAACAACTTAGGAAAAGAAATGCTCTCAATAGATAACGTCATTAAAACCTGCAATGACGGTTCCATAGCCTCACCTTTTTGATGTATTGAAAAGCCTGAAGACTTTCAATACCCCTTTCAAGCACATGCAGGATTATTATTATATGAAGAACTCCTCTATCTCTGCAGAAGAGTAATTTAGTTTTAAAAACAGTTTATATGACATATCTGGGAAAAAACCCTCCTCTCTCGAGTTGGAATTATAAGGTAAACTGCTAAAAGAGATTGCAGCCTTGATTGTTCTTAAGAATAGGATTGTGGGTAAACGGTAATCCACTGGATGTGACTTGGTCCCAGGCAATGCAATCTAAAGAATTCAACAAGGGATGTGACACAGGCTGTAATGCCCAAATAGCTGAGTCCTCAAGAATTTTCTCCTTATTTTATGTTATTTTAAAATCTGGATACCTAAACTGCCATTTCTTTCCAGTTTAAAAATAATGTTATTTTTAGTATTGTTTCCTATGGAAACCATTTTCCTAGGCCTGGTAACAGCCATCTCCACAGAGGGAATTATTTATTTGAGCCTGTTCCTCTTATTGAACTTTAATGACACAAACCCATCTTTATCCCAATGGATTCTTCAAGGTTAATCCCTACCCACTCCAGGCAAATCATCTAATGCTGACATAGCCATACTCGCAGCTGCCAAGCAGCCAAGGAGAACCATTCCATTCCCCAGAGATCAGCTTGAGGAACTTCAGTTCCTCAGGGACTGATGGAGAGTTACAAAGATCTGTGACCAAACTGTTGAACCTCGCTAAAGTCAAACCTCTAAAAGCATCAGCGGGGCTCAGAAGACATATAAGCATTGCACAAAGCCGTCACACTTGCATAGAAGGGAAAGTTTATTTCTTTTGCATAGTGTAGATTTCTGACAATGTATTGTCCTCCTTTAAAAAAATAAGAAATGGGAAACTTCTACTACTATCTGTAAAGTGAGTAGCTTGTATCAAACTGGTTCTCCTACCAAAACAACTAGAAAAGCAGTATAAAATACCCTTTCCAAATAACACAGCTATTAAAACAATAGAGAGTAACCAAAGCAGACAGGACTTAAGAGGTCAGGATCCTGGAGAGAAATAAAGTGCATGGAGGTGAGCCAGGGAGTTGATTGCTACTTTGTGCCCCCAGGGAATTTGCTTATTGACACCTGGTGCTTAAAGGCCAAATAAATAAATATAATAAATAAATAAGATGATCAAGTGCTATGTAGTTTTGCTGGTTGAGAAGACCAAAATTAGAATCGGTAGATTCAATGCAATCCCAACTTTCAAAAATGTCTGTATGTTATCATTTTGGAAATTGACAAACTGATTCTAAAATTTATGTGGAAATGCAAAGGGCTAAGAAAAGTGAAATAAGTGATGAAGAAAAAAGTTGGAAGACGTACTATCAGACATCAAGATTTATTATAAAGGAAAATTAAATAATTGTGGTATTGGTGAAAGGAAACATCAAAGAGATTACTGGAATGTGAGAGTTTGATAAAACATTCATAGATTTATGGTTGTCTGATTTGTGATAAAGGTGTTACATGGATGCTGTGGGGGAAAGGTAATTAAATCTATAGGTGGTATTAGCTCTATGTAGGAAAACTGGAATTGTGATCTTCTACCTCACACCCCAAAATCCATTTCTGATGGATCATAGACTTAAATGTGAAAGGTAAAACAATACAGCTTCTAGAGGATAGCATAAAACAATAGCTCCATCAACTTGGGGGTAGGTAAGGAGTTCTTAAACAAGAGAAAAATTACTAAACTTAAAGGAAAAGATGTAATATTGAACTTAGTTAAAATTTAAAATGCCTGGGCCACAGTGGCTCAGCAGGTAAGAATGCTTGCCTGCCATGCCCGAGGACCCAGGTTTGATTCCCGGTGCCTGCCCATGTTAAAAAAAAAAAAAATTTAAATGCCTGATTATCATTAAAAGAATGAAAAAGCAAGCAACAAGCTTGCTAGAATACAGAGAATGGATGTGCGTTTATGTGTTTTGTGTAGATCTTATGAATAGTTGAGGTAAAAGGACATAATCCAATTTCAAAAATGCACAAAAGGTTTAAATAGGTTCTTAAAAAGGAGTATATCCAAATGGCCAATAAGGATGTAAAAAGGTGTTTGATATCATTAGTCATCAGGAAAATGCAAATTAAAACACCTCTACTCACCCAGCAGAATGGCTAAAATAAAAAGGACTAATAATGCCAAGTATTGGCTCTCTCCATTACTGCTGGTAGAAGCATAAATTGGTACTAACACTGTGGCAAAATTTTTAAATGGCTATAAATTCTTCCCATTTCTGTATGCATTTACTGTTAGCACATGCAATTTGCAAACGGCTTTGCAGTTTCTCCTCCAAAAGGAAGAGTTTATTTCTCCATTCCTTGATTCTGGGATTGGCCATGTGATACAAGAAGAGGTTTTAAAGAGATTTATGAATTAGACAGACACAAAAGGACAAATACCACATGATCGCACTTACATGAAATAAGCAGAATATACATATTCATAAAAATCAGAAACTAGAATACAGTTTACCAGGGGCTGAGTGGGACAGGGAAGTGGGGAGCTCATATTTAATTGATATGGAGTTTCTGTTTGGGGTGATGGAAAAGTTTTGGCAATGGATGATAGTGATGGAGACACAAATTTGAGTGTGTAATTAACACCACTGAATTGTACATTCGAAAAGGGAAAAAAGGAAATTTTAGGTTGTATATAAGTTAACACACACATACAACCCACAGAACTACACAGCACAAAGAATGAGTCCTGATGTAAACAGGGGGCTAAATTTAATGGAATAATTATAATAACATTGCTTTGGCAATTGCAACAAAGTCACCACACTAGTACAAAAGGTTAATAAGGAAAACCCACATGACTGAGGAGGGGATATGGGAACTCTGTACTCTCTGCATGATTTTTCTGTAAAACTACAACTACTGCAATAAAAAATAAAAAACTTTTTAAAGAGCTTTATGTTTGAGTTTGCTCTCTTTTGCTGCTCTTAGGAATCTTGCCACCACCACCATGTGAATGAGCACAGGCCAGCTTGTGGGGTGCTGACTGATCCATGGGCCAATTAGCTCCGTCACTCCTACTGACAAGCAGCCAACTACCAGACATGTGAGTGAGGCCATCAACCACCAGCTGACAAGTGCACAGTGGAACCATCTGACATACCTAGAGCACAAAGGAACCACCGCAACTGGCCATGGTGCTGACCCAAAGAAGCATGAACTACTGTTTCAAGGCACCAAGTTTTCAGGTGGTTTATTGTGCCACAAAATCTAAACTGACTCAACCACTTTCAAAGCTTGTTTGGCAGAATCTACTATACACATACATTATTACCCTTCAGTTCTACTTCTAGGTATATACCCAACAGAAATGCATCAAAACACATGTACAAGAAGGATCATAATCCCCAATTAAAATAGCACAAATATCTATCAACAGTAGAATATGTAAACAAATTACAGAATATTCATGTAAATGAGTGCTACACAGCAATGAAAATCAGCAAACTACTGATGCATGTACTACATAGATTCATCTCAGAAATATCATGTTAAGAAAAAAACTTGATACCAAAACAAAAGAATAACTACTACAGCTGAACCCCGTCACCCAATCCCCACCACTGCGCTCCAAGCGCCCTCACCCCCACCCCACCCCTGCCTACCCATGCTTCCTGGCCTGGGCGCACAAGCCTGACGCAGCCCAACCCCACTCCAGTGTGACTTATTGTCTAGCCCAGTGCACCGATGCCCAGCCCTTCAACTACCCCCTCCCCCTTCCTGGCCTCTGCAAGCGGTCACTGTCGCGTACCAGCTGCAGCACTCACCTTCACAGCCAAGCCACACCCGCCCCCAATGCATATAGTCGGGCAACTCCGCCCTGCCCCCTTGAGCTCTGAGCACATGTACCTCAGGATAAGGCTCTTCAAGAAGGGGACACCCACGCCATGCCCCCCCCCACCCGCCCCAGCTCTGGTTAAGCATATACCTCTGCATCTGGGCCACACACGCCCCCAGTCCATGCAGCTGCAACCCCAGCCCACTGCCCCAGAGCTCTGCACATATTAGACCTGCGCACACTAGAAATCTACCCCCACAGAGACCCGCAGAGCACAGCTACATTCTCCTTGCTGGGCACCCACGCATCCGTGAACCAACGGCTTGACCCCTGCACCCCAAACCCCTGTCCAGCACAGTTACAAACCCTTGCCTCCCCCAGCACAAGCGCCCTGCTCCTACACTTGGAAGGTGCTCACCTGCGCATCTGTGCTACATAACCCGCCTTGCACATGCGTGGACCTGCCCACTCCTCCCCCCACTACCTCCCCACCCCCACCTCCGCACCTGCACAGCCACAGCAGGGCCCTGATCACATGACATCCCCAGCCCCTGTTCCACATCCCACAACCTCCCCCATGGGTGCCCCACCTGTACATACTAGCACATCCGCATCCCAGGTCCCCTGGGCCCCTCCTCATGCACAAGGACACATCCGTGCCCTGCCCTCCCTGTGCCCTGACCTCTGTGCCACTCACCCCACATCCTGATACCCACGATTCCCATGCTCCACGTGCCCACCAACATCCTACCTGCACATCATCTTCCACCTCATGCTGAGCCCTACCTCTGTGTACCCCATGCTGCACCCTGCTCCTGTGCTCCAAGGCCTGCCTGAGCTGTACCCTGCCCCTTGGGCCCTGCAACACACCTCCACAACCCAGTGCCCAACAACTGAGGCTCACAGGCACCAGCGTAGTGTCCCCAACCCATGCCTATAGCAGTGCTGCAACCTGTCACCGCACTGTTGTGCCTTGTGTCCTGCTCCATATTCATCCTACAAACACAAAGCTTTAGACTACTGAAGGAAATCAAATTCCAAAGAAAGCTTATCAAAATATTTACATGCCTCCAAGGCAACAGAAGATCATAAGCATATCAAGATGCAGATAGATACAGCCCAGACTGACCAAATTAAAACACTAGAGGAGACACAGTCTTTGGTACACTAATCAAAGATGTTCATATAACTCTACTAGATAAAAATCAGTGGGATGGCTAATGACATAAAGGAGATCAAGAAGAGGACTTTGAAAGAATAAATAGAAAAACAGCAGATATTACAGAGATTAAAGATTCTGGAGACCAAATAAAAAATATACCAGAGACATATAACAGCAGATTTGAAGAGGCAGAAGAAAGAATAAGTGAACTAGAGGACAGGGCAACTGATTTTGAAAACATAAAAAAAAAGAGCAAATGGCAAAAAAGATGTAAAAATTTGAATTGGAGCTCAGGTAAATAATGGACAAAGCAAAGTGCACAGGTGCCTGCCCATGCAAAACAAAAAACAAACCCACCAAAATGCACAAATTTAAGAATCATCAGTATCGCAGAAAGAGAAAAGAAAAATACAGGGCTACGAAGATTAGTTGAGGATATAATGGAGGAAAACTTCCCAAACCTTACAAAGGACATAAATTTGCAAATCAAAGACGCCCAACGAACTCCAAATTGAATAAATCCAAATAGGCATTCCCAAAGACACATCAAGTCTGTTAAATGTTGAAGAGAAATTGAAAATCCTGAAAGTGGCAAGAGAAAAACAATCTACTACATACAAGGAAAACTACACAAGACTGAGTTCGGACTACTCAACTTGCACTATGGAGGTGAGAAGGCAGTAGTATGATATATTTAAGATCCTGAAAGAAAAGTCTTCCAGCCAAGAATTCTGTATCTAGCCAAACTGTCCTTCAAAACTGAGAGAGAGATTAAAATTTTCACAGACAAACACATGCTGAAAGAATTTTTCAACGAGAGACGAGCCCTATAAGAAATTCTAAAGGGAGCTCTGCCAGCTGAAAAAACAGACAAGAGAGGGTGGTCTGGAGGAGGGCACAGAACTGAAGAGTATCAGTAAGGGTAATTTGAAGGATAAAAAGAGAAAGAAGGAAAAGAATGTATAGATCTTACAAAATCCAAAGGATAAGATGGTAGACTCAAGAAACACCTTTACACTAATAACTTTGAATGTTAACAGACTAAAATTACCAATTAAATAAAAGATAAAGATTGGCAGAATGGATTAAGAAATAAAATCCAGCTATATGCTCCTTATAAGAGACTCATACAAGATGAAAGGATACAGAGAGATTGAAAGTGAAAGGTTGGAAAAAGATGTTTCACACAAGCTGTAACCAAAAGAAAGCAGGAGTAGCTATACCAATATCAGATGAAATAGACTTTAAATGTAAAGATATCATAACAGACAAAGAAGGAAACTATATATTAATAAAAGGGACAATCCAACAAGTAGAAATAACAATCATAAATGTTTATGCTCCAATCAAGGAGCTCCAAAGTACATGAGACAAACACTGGGAAAACTGAAGGGAGCAATAGACATTTCAACAATAATAGTAAGCGACTTCAATACACCACTCTTCTCTATAGATAGAACAACCAGACAGAGGATCAGGAAGGAAATAGAAAACTTAAACAATCTGATAAATGAATTAGATCTAACAGACATATATGGGTCATTACACCCCAAAACACCAGAGTATATATAGTTCTCTAGTGCTCATGGAACATTCTCGAGGGTAGATCATATGCTGGGGCACAAAACAGGTCTTTATACATTTTAAAACACTGAATTATTCAAAGCACTTTTTCTGATCACAATGGAGTGAAGCTGGAAATCAATAACCACCAAAGAACAAGAACTTTCACAAATATATGGACATTAAATAACGTACTCTTAAACAGCCAGTGGGTCAAAGAAGAAGTTGTTAGAGAAATTGGTAGCTATCTGCAGACAAATAAAAATGAGAATACAACATATCAGAACTTATGGGATGCAGCAAAGGCTGTGCTGAGAGGGAAATTTATTGCCTTAAATGCATATATTAAAAAAGAAGAAAGGGCAAAAATCAAGGACTTAACTGCTCAACTGGAGGAACCTGAGAACAAACAACAAACTAACTCCAAAGCAAATAGATGAAGAGAAATAACAAAGATTATAGCTGAGTTAAATCAATGGGAGAACAAAAGATCAATGGAAAGAATCAATAAAACCAATCGTTGGTTCTTTGAGAAAATCAATAAAATTGATGGAACACTAGCAAGACTGACAGAGAAAAAAAGAAAGAGGATGTAAATCAACAAAATCAGAAATGAGAGGGGGGTCATTACCACAGACCCTGAAGAAATTAAAAAATAATAGTCAGAGGTTGCTATGAACAACTATATGCCAACGAACTAGACAACTTAGATGAAATAGAAAAATTCCTGGAAACACATGAACAAGCTACACTGACTCAGGAAGAAACAGAAGATGTCAAAAATCAATCACAAGTAAAGAAATTCAACTGGTCATCAAAAAATCTTCCTACAAAGAAAAGAAGGACAGATGACATCACAGAGGAATTTTATTAAACACTCCAAAAAGAACTAACACCGATTCTACTCAAACTTTTCCAAAATTTTGAGGAAAAAGGAACACTGCCTTACTCATTTTATGAAACTAACATCACTTTAATACCAAAACCAGGTAAAGATGCTATAAGAAAGGAAAACTACAGGCCAGTCTCCCTAATAAACATAGATGCAAAAATTCCAAAAAAAATAGTAGCAAATCAAATCCAACAACACATTAAAAGAATTATACACCACAACCAAGTGGGGTTTATACCAGTAATGCAAGAATGGTTCAACACAAGAAAATCAATTAATGTAATATAGCACATTAACAAATTGAAAGGGGAAACTCACATGATCATCTCGATTGATGCTGAAAAAAGCATTCAACAAAATTCAACATCCTTTTCCGACAAAAACATTTTAAAATGTAGGAATCAAAGGTAAATTCCTCAACATGATAAAGAGCATATATGAAAAACCCATAGCCAACATCATACTCAATGGAAAGAGACTGAAAGCTTTTCCCCTAAGATCGGGAACAAAACAAGGATGCCCTCTATCACCACTATTAGTCAACATTGTGCTAGAAATTCTAGCTAGAGCAATCAAGCAGGAAAGAGAAATAAAAGGTATCCAAATTAGAAAGAAGGAGGTAAATTTTTCATTATTTGCAGATGACATGATACTATACTTGGAAAATCCTGAGGAATCTACAACAAAGTTACCTGAGCTAATAAACAAATTAAGCAAGGTGGCAGGTTATAAAATTAATGTGCAAAAATCAGTGAACAATGAAATTATCTAAATTGAGAGTGTTGATGGATGTTGACTTTGGACATTATACATGATACCTAATGAATGCAGTGGCTGAAGGATGCACCAACTGAGAAGTAGTTTGGTGAACAATGGTATATACATATGATCGAATACCATGCTGCTACAAAAAGGAACAAAGTTTTGAGACATGTAACACTGTAAGTGGACCTGTGGGACATCTGGTGAGGCAAAATAAGCCAAAAACAAAAGAGCAACTCTTGTATGGTCTACTTTAGAAAATTCTTATAAGAAAACAGGGTCCTAGATTATAAGTTCTTAAAGCAGTCACATTTAGTCTGGAGAGGTAATTATCATTTCTGGATTTTGACAGGTTGTTTTATATATGTATAAATGTATATATGTAAAACCTGCTATATATAAGAATATACTGATCAGGTCAGGATTAAGGTACTTCAGAACACAGAGGTAAGGAAACATTGTCTATGTTTTAGAATCTCACCTACTCTTTGAGACCAAAGGAAGAAAGATTTATTTTGTCTGGAAACTAAATTTTCTGTAGCACATAATCTAATTCAACCTGTCTGCTCATTTAAACAATGAAAATATAAGAAGCCCAGAATAAGAATGAAGGCCTCTAATCTTGTATAACTTAATGTACTGCGTGAATATATCCTAGAATGTATTAAGCAGATAAACAAAAAGTATTGGCAAAGTCCTTTAAGGGATGGAAGAAAAAATATGGAACTTTACCACCAGGGAAACCCCTGATACTGTGTCAAACTTTAAGGAGACCCAAATCGATGGGCCAAGCCCTTGATCTTGAAGTTTACTCTTGTGAAGCTTAAGTAGGTAGTGGAGACACTTAGCCTACCTATAGGTATGCCTAAGAGTTACTTCTGGAGGAACTTTTTGTTGCTCAGACGTGGCCTCACTCTCTCTAAGCCCAACTCTGCACGTGAAATCATCACCCTCCCCTCTACATGGTACATGATATCCAGGGATGAAAGTCTCCCTGGTGGCATGGGAGATGACTTCCAGGGATGAGTCTGGCCCTGGCACCATGGGATCAACAATGCCATATGACCAAAAGGGGGAAAAGAAGTGTAACAAATAAGGTATCAGTGGCTGAGAGAGTTTAAATAGAGTTGAGAGGCTACTCTGGGGGTCACTTTTACACAAGGTTCAGTTAGACATTGCTACCTATCATAACTTGTCAAACCCAAATCCAAACCATTCCAACCAATCCTAAACAACATCTAGGACAATATATAGGATTCTACAAAGGTTCCATGCACTAGGGCAACTTTTCAGAAACTTACAACCTCCAGATGGGTCCCTGGACAAGAAAAGTCCTGAAACCTAGAAGGGCCACTCTCTCCAGAACATCAGCTAGACCCTCTTCCCTACTCCATTTTATAGACAGACCCTTCCAATATGAAAAAGTTAGAATGGGCATAGCCCAAATACCCCTAAAGAGTGCAAGAAGATCAAAGGTGATGGTGGAGTTATACAGAGAAGGGAGGGTTTAACAAATAAGAAACTCTAATATCTTAGAGCAGCTAGAAGTAAAAACCTAAAATGGTAGAAATGTAACCCATACCAAACTCTGAAATCTGTTCTACAGCTAATTGTTGCAATGTGCTTTGTAATTCACTTTTTTTGTATATATGTCATTTTTCACCAAAAAAGAAGAAAAAAATTTCTTCTACCCTCCAGTGTTCTGGAGCAGCTAGAAGGAAATATCTGAAATAGTGGAATGGTAACCCATAACTAAGTCCGAAATCTGTTCTGCAATTACTTATTGAAGTAATTGCTTTTTCTTTCTTTCCTTTGTATATATGCCATATTTAACAATAAAAAAATATTAAAAAAAACCTTTTGATTGAGAAGGAGACTGAGGGTGCTGGGGGAAGGTTCTATATCTTCATCTAGGTGGGGGTTACCCAGTTGCGTCTACTCTGTAAACATTCATTGAACTGACTCCTTTAAGATATGCACCCTTTACCGCATGCATATTATACTTCAATTTTAAAAGTGTAAAAATGAATAAGAAATGGTTCTCAGCTTTATCTTCTATACTGTCTCCTCAGGAGCTTACCTAATGTCCCACATACTTTTAGTTACTAGGTTTGCTGATGACTCGTTAACCTCTATCTTCATCCTCTACTACTCCCCAATCCTGTAGACATTTGTACTTACATGATTTACCAATGTCTTGAACACATAGACTCAATGTTTTGCTTTGCTTAATGCTGCCAGAATGTAATATACCATAGATGGAATGGCTTTTAAAAAGGGAATTTATTAAGTTACAAGTTCACAATTCTAAGGACTTAAAGATGTTCAAACTAAACCATCCAGGGAAAAATACTTTGATGCAAGAAAGGCCGATGTTTGTCCCATGGGATGGCATGTGGCTGGCATATGCTCATCCTTGTTTCTGGTTTCGTTGCCTCCAGCTTCTGATGCTAGTGGTTTCCTCTCTAAGTGTCTGTGGGCCTTCACTTCACTCCTTCGAGACACAACTCTGGATTCTGGCTTGCTTAGCATCTCATGGGAAGACACATGGCCACATCTACTGGGCTCTGCATCTCTAAACATCCATGTCTAGGTGTCTAATCTCTCTGTCAGAACTCCAAACATCTCCAAGTGTCTCCATCTGTGCTGGTTCTCAAGCAACTGTTCTCCAAGCGTCTGTGTTAGCTCTGAGCTCTTTTCCTTTCTGTGAGCTCTCTTAAAGAATCCAGTAAACTACTCAATACCCATATTGAATGGGCAGAATCACATCTCCATCTAATCAACAGGCCACATCCATAACTGAGCAGGTCAGTCTGTATGGAAACAATCTAAACAAAGGTTTCCACTCTACAATATCGAATCAGGATTAAAGGACATGGCTTTTCTGGGGTACACAACACTTTCAAACCAGCATACTAAAACTGAACACAGCCTCACCTACCCCACATATTTGGTTTCGTGGCACTTTTCATTTCCAAGCACCTTCTCTGGTGCCTCTCACTGCTGTTACAACCCTTGCTGCACACATCATACTGTCAAGTCCCAATAAGCCTCCTTTTGAACGTCCCTTCACCTGGGTCCCTTTATCTTTCCCTCTGTGACAGTTATGATTCAGATGCAGGAAACAGAAATCACTCTAGTTATTTTAAGCAGAAAGACATTTAACACAGAGAATTCAGGGCTTATAAAATTATTGGTAGGGCTAGAAGAACCTTCTCTAGCCGAAGCTGACCACAAGGAATGACTCTCAGAGCAAGGTCACCAAACTGTTTTGCCATATAAGGCAGGTGGAGTGCCAGAACACTGCCACTGGAAGTACAGAGTTCAGAAACACCACAGATATCAGGAAGGCACCCAACCACTCTAAACTCATAACATAGTGACCCAGACACTTAGTAACAAACTCAGTCTCCCCACAACCTTGCCTGCTCGCAGCAAAACCATGGCAGGAGAAAGCATATCCACCTCACTTCCCATATCCAAATCACAGCAACAATTAATCTAATTCTTACCCAGAATGCTGGCCGCTGGGGTGGGTAGAATGGACCTTCTACCTCTCTAGAGATATTGAAATGACTTGCTGAGGGTCCACCCGCCATACCCATTACATATGCCTTTCACCTAATACAAGCCCACCATCTCTCACACAGAGGCCATTCATTCAGTCATCCAGTAAACATTTACTACTATCTTCCAGGTGCCTGGTATTGGGCAAGGTGCTGGGAATACAAAGAAAAACATAACTCCTGCCCTCAAAGAGCTCTTGGTCTAGAAGGAGAGAGAAATAAAACAACCAAAAATAAAAAGACAGCATCGAGAAAGAGCTATGATTGAGGTATGTATGCTGCATTTTTTGGAGTGTGGAAAGGGACTTCAATACGAACCTGAGTGAATAAGGAAGCTTTATCAGAAGAAGCTCAAACATATTTTGAAGTCTTTGATAATACCGTTTTCTTTTACTGAAAGAAATCTTCCCATTCCATATTAATAAAAATCTTGTGAAAGAACTCACTCATTGAGTCTTAGTAGATAAAGAACAATTTAAATTAGAAAAAAAAGTCTTTCTAATAGATTTTTAAAGATAACCATGTTTATTACTGTCAAGTACATTTTTAACAAATGAAGCTAAGAGTTGGAAATGTTTATATGGCCTTGGATATATGTCACATGCCTTACAGAGTGATGCTTCTAAAGGACATGCATGCATTTGCAAAGTCCATTATATGCAATATCAAGCCACTTCAATTTATTTTTACACAATTGATCTGGAATATTTTATACCACCCAGGGAGGGAAACATCTTTTACTCAGTTCCCATCCTATTTAATACTGAAACCCACATAACTTCAGTTTTACCTTTGCACAGTATAACTAAGTTTACTGCAGAGAGGGCACTGAAGAGTTGGAAATTCAGGATCTTTGTGCTTGCTTCATCATCAGCCAGCTGTGACACCATGTGTATTCCCTATGTATCTATGAAAGTCAACAGTTTCTTATTGAGGACCTAGTTCATCTAGGTAATGCTTGTCCTTCTGTCCTTGTAGTGGGTATTTATTTGGAGATGCTGCTTGTAGTCTATGTGTCTATGTGTGTGAGGGTAGCTGAAGAGTCTAGTGGATGGCTGCACTGTAGATAGGGGCTGGGATGTGGCCTGTTCATCACTGTTATAGTCTGATCCCTCCCTTTGGGAGCTGCTTAATTCCTTTGCTCAAAATGTACTACTCTTTCTCTAACCACTGCCAGTCACATAATTACACCCTCTGTTATTTCCTGTTGGCCCCAAATATACATAATATTTAAAACAGAGTAATGCACGTTATCTTCAAAATAATAATATTTCTGTTAGCCGAGCTATCCTATGAAATCAATGCAGAGTTAAGTTGTCATGGTGTCTGCAAAGCATTGGACTAACAGTAATAGTTAATATTACTATGGGGTTGGTTTCTGATCTAGGAAAAAGTGTGACATGGTCAAGTGTGACAGAGAGGTATCTTAGACTCCATTAGGGCAGTTTGCTTATGCAGTGGCACCTCTTTTTTTTTTTTTTTAAGTATTTTCTTTTTTTATTAATTTTAAATTAAAAAATATGACAACAAAGAAACACTTAAATATATAATCATTCCGTTCTACATATATAATCAGTAATTCACAATATCATCACATAGTTGCTTATTCATCATCATGATCATTTCTTAGAACATTTGCATCAATTCAGAAAGAGAAATAAAAGATAACATAAAAAGAAATAAAATGAAAACAGAAAAAAATATATACATACCATACCCCTTACCCCTCCCTTTCACTGATCACTAGCATTTCAAACTAAATTTAACATTTGTTCCCCTTGTTATTTAATTTTATTCCATATGTTCTATTCATCTGTTAACAAGATAGATAAAAGGAGCATCAGACACAAGGTTTTCACAATCACACAGTCACATTGTGAAAGCTATATCATAATACAATCATCATCAAGAAACATGGCTACTGGAACACAGCTCTACATTTTTCAGGCAGTTTCCTCCAGCCGCTCCATTGTATCTTGAATAACAAGGTGATATCTACTTAATGCATAAGAATAACCTCCAGGATAGCCTCTCAACTCTGCTTGGAGTCTCTCAGCCATTGACAATTTGTCTCCTTTCACTCTTCCCCCTTTTGGTCGAGAAGGTTTTCTCAATCCCTTGATGCTGAGTCTCAGCTCATTCTAGGGTTTTTCTCAATCCCTTCATGCTGAGTCTCAGCTCATTCTAGGATTTCTGTCCCACATTGCCAGGAAGGTCCACACTCCTGGGAGTCATGTCCCACGTAGACAGAGGGAGGGTGGTGAGTTTGCTTGTTGTGTTGGCTCGAGAGAGAGAGGAGTCGCACCTCTTTTTATGAAGTATACATGTGGCTTTCTTGAGGTGCACCTGCTCCTAGAGTCAGAGCCAACACTCCCTTTGATCCTATAAGAAGTGTTTGTCCCTGACCCTTTCTAGAGAGGTGACAGCACATCTTAGGTCATTGATTGTCCCAAAGGTAATGCGGGTACTCCTTCCCCTAACCTCATAAAGCCACACAAAGACTGAAGAGAACTGAAAGGAAGAAAGGGTATGCCTGATTTTAAAACCTAGTTTTACTTGAGCCTCCAAGTTCAAATTACAGCTTAGTCTATTTATACGTCCAGTAAAACAAGAATTATTGATTTCACTTTTTTATTATTAATGACCAAATACAACAAGTTGAAAAACCAAATTCACTTCAATAATCATCCCCATTTACATCCTGCTTAAATAAATTCCCTAAAATATGTCAACCTGAAGTAATACATTTAATATATTCTATTCTATTTGAAGTACTTCAAATGCCTGTCCTAAGCAGCAAAGGCTTCCTAGGTACTTAACCAACTGTAACAAATCTAGTAAACCAAACCTATAAATATAGCAACCCTCAAGTTCACTAAAGCATTCCAATATTTTTTATAAATTTAATCACATTTTTGTACTTAATTTAAAATCACAGGTTTAAAATCAATTACTTAATTATACATTTTAAATTGGAAATGAGAAGGTTGGTTGGTTTTTTAGTCAATGTGCCTTATGCTCTTCTTGCAAACACAGGAAATTCAAATTCATCCAGATTATTGCAATGGTTTCATATGCATTCTGGACTGTCTCAGTTTGCCATAGCTGCTATGACAAATACCACACAATGGATTGGCTCAGATAACAAACCTGTATTATCTCACAGTTTTGAAAGATGGATATCCAAGATCAAAACATCAGCAAGACCATGTTTTCCTTAGGGTCAATAGCATTCTGGTGAAGGCAGTCTTTTCCTTAGGGTCAATAGCATTCTGGTGACGGCAGTCTTTTGTCACATGGCAAAAACCTGAGCTGTCTTTTCAAGATGTTTTAATCATTTACTGGTCAGGCAGCTGAATCTTAGATGAGCCACCAGCATGAGCCTGCATTCGTCTTGGGCGCTGCTGCCCGCAGCACTGATGAGCCAAGAGCCTTTCTTATAGCCTGACAACAGGAAACTACATATCCTCATCTTTCAGAAGCTGTTAATCTTGAAGCCCCTATCCCCTGGGTTCAAGTGACAGTATTACCTAAGCTTCTGAAACTTCTTTCAACATTCTTGCCTGTTTTGGGGATGAGGGCGTTGGAGACCTGGACCCTCATAAAGTTTCAGTGAACCTTCTCCACTGCTTACCATCTGTGGTAGTTAGGTTCAGGTGTCAACTTCCCCCGTTGTTCTGTTTCTGTGAACTTACATCATCAGTTTGTGAAATTCATGGCTGATTACACATGGCTGTAATGGCTGATTACATCTGCAGTGGCTAAGGGGAGTGCCTTCCACAATGAGTGAGGTTTAATTTAATTAGTTGGAGGCTTAAAAGAGAGAGGTCAGAAGAGCGCTCAGCAGCTCAGCATACCTCATCTCACCACTCGCAGCCCAGCACAGATGTGTGGAACTGCAAAAAGGAATTGCCCAGGGGAAAGCTGCTGGAACCAAACAGCCAGGAGAGAAGGCCAGCAGACATCGCAGTGTGCTTTCCAATGCAACAGAGAACCTCAGATGAAAGCTAGCTGCCTTTCCTCTGAGGAACTATAAATTTTTAACTATATAAATCCCCTTATTAAAGGCCGATCCATGCCTGGTGTATTACATTCTGGCAGCTTAAGCAAACTAAAACATCATCTGTTTGAATTTGAATTCTTTTCATATTCTTCCTGTATGGCAGGCCACTACTCTTGCAGATACTAAATGACTCCTGGTTGGATTCTACCCATATTTCCCTCCAGTGTATGGCTCTGTCATCCTGTAGAGGATGCTGGCAGAGGCCCTTCACACCACACTGAGAGACTCCTCTGGTATGCAGCTCACATTAGAAACCTAGACCAGTAGTGGCAACCACCCTTTGTGTTCAAACACACCTCCAAAAAAAACAATTTAAAACAATATGGAAATAGGATTCCCCTGGCTGAAGATGATCTTTGTATAACCACAAGGTGATCAAATGCAAACACAGCAGTTGCAAACAATATAGTTACATTGATTCTATCAAGCACCATTATACATTTCTTTCACAAACATTATTGACCATTTACTATGTACCCGGAAGTGTGGATACTCTGATGAAAAGAGAGATTGGGTTCCTAATTTCATCCCGGTAGGAGAAGTTGGACTACCCAGGCTTCTCTTGCATCTGCACAGCCGTCCTATTGCTGAGGACCCCACACTACCCTCTCCACGCTGGACTTCTGTCTACTTTGTGGCAGCCCCTTTCTCTGATTATGACCTCCTGCCCTCCAGATATAGGACCCTGTCATTCTGGCTGGTCACTGCAAAGATGAGCAATTCCTTGGACAACAGTTTCCTCCTGTGTCAGTTAGGGATACCAGCATGTACCCCACAGGTGTGGGGATTCCATGAGTTCCTGTAGATAAAGTACTTGGCCCAGTGCCTGGCTTCCAGCATGTACTTAATACCTGCTAGCTATGACTGTCTTCAATATAAATATGTTTTAATTTTAGGTATGTTTCTCTGAGAGCTGGGCCTAATTTTTTTCATCATCTTGTGAAAAAGTATGCATTCCTAAAACCATACATGGCTGAAATGTGAGGAAACGTAACTAGGCATTGTCAAAATTTTTCTTGGTAGGTTATTTCTTCTCAGTAAACAAAGCATTCCTTCAGGTAATGAGCAGGCCATTCTCTACTTGGGCTGGCTAAACCATTCTCCACTCTCACCTTTTCCAAGCTCTGAAGTTCTCTCTCTTAAGGAGTCCCTTTCAGCTATTTTCTGGTAGGATTTGGCCACTGTGAAGCTCCGAGGTCTCTAGAGAGCAGGCTCCAAGACATACTTTTCCTGTCCCTTCCAGGCTTTGGGGCGTGGGCCTGGCCATATCCTCCCGTAAATGTAGCTGCTGCAAGAAGCAAATGTCTTCACCCCTGACTCCAAGTCTCACTGGGCTTCAACACCATCCCTCCTGACCTGGACCCCCTCAGGCCTAGTGTTTATAGAGGCTTCCCACCCTTTCTAGTCCCTTGAGGTTTCAACCTCTCTTGCTGGTTCTCTTAACCTTGCTCTGTAGAGTTCCTTCCTTCAGAAATCTTCTGGTGAACCATCTGAAGGGGTTTCTATGTCCTGTTGGAACTCAAGTTCATATACGAATTATCATAAACTTTACTATGTTCTCATGCAACCTATTAGTCATGGTCTTCTTTTTTTTCTTTTTATTGCAATGGGCAGGCACTGGGAATCGAACCCGGGTCTTCAGCATGGCAGGTGAGAATCCTGCCACCATTGTAGCACCCTCCTGGTCTTCTTTTAATAAAATATTTTTCTTGAATCAAAAAGAAATTCTAGAAAACTGCAACCTGGCACATGTGGCTTTTGCAAGGTCAGAATGATAATCGTTAAAAAGGAAATGGTTATTTTTACTATGACTTGGAGGTGAGATTGAGAAATGCAGTAAAAGAAATGCAATCCCTGCTATAGCTTGATGTATTAAGAAATGTGAAAAGTTGTAAACTGGAAATAGTTCAGCAGAGGAGTTAACAGAAATTAGCATCATGAGAATCATTTTGTTATTGTTCATTTGCCTGCAATCTCCCTTAAGTCAAAGTATTAATTGTCTTTCTGTACGAATTCAACACTACCCCCCAGCCTGTACTTAGGAGTTATTTTAGGGCATATCCCCATTGCCCCTAAATAATAAGGAAAATAAGATTACTCTCTAACAGTTAAACTTTAAATCACTTGTTCTGGATCAAAATAAAGAAATGCAAAGTCACCTTAAATGCAGAAGGACCCTTAGAATTTATAGACTTGGCTTTGGTTGGATTGAACATACTAAACTATCTGAAGAAAAAAGTGTCAGTCAGGGCATCCAAGTGACCAAGATGGTGGTGTAAGAAGCTCCAGGATGTGATTCCCCCATGGAATCTTGAACAACTAGCAAAAACTGGCAGAACCATCTTCCTCACACATTCTACCCGCCCCCCCCCAACTCCCCACCAAAAAAGTAAAAGGGTTGCAGTAACTGGGCAAGTGCTGAATTAAGAAAACACAGCTTTAAAAAACAGTACTTACCAAAAACAAAAACAAAAACAAAACAGTACTGCTAGCACCCTTGCTGGCCCCTCCCCCAACCCTCCACCGGTGTGGTGCAGAACCAGCCTGCGCTCCCATTGTGGGTCCCTGACACTGTTCTGGAGGGAGCAGAGTAATCCCTATGCACAAACTGGGGTGTCTGTATGTCACTGCCAATCTATCCAGTGGCAGCCTGAAGGACTGAATGAAGAAACTCCTCTCTGGCTCACCACCTAAAAATTTAGCTGAAGGCACAGCAGGTTGCAGAAAGCCAAAGCAGTTTAAGAAACAACTAAATCAAAGTGCTCTGGGGTAAAAGGATTATCTGCTTTAAGTCGGGCAATACAGCACCCAGAGGGGAAGAAAGTCTATTTCTTAGGGAGTAGAAGGGGATTCTAACTCTTGTAAAAAGGATGAGTCAGGCTCAGATACAAGGGAAAGGATTTTTTCTCAGATTGATCATGACGCGAGAGCTAAACTCTGAAAGAGAACACCAACCAACACAGAGCTAATAGGCAAAGAAAAGTGATTTTTGCCTTGGTTTGTTTATTTTTGCCAGGTCCTGGCACTCAAGGAAATCTGTCATATCACTAAGTGGATACAAAATTACGGAACAGACAGCTCAGGGACTAAATCCCAGCATTAACACTTTAAAATATTAAAATGGACAGTATGCAGTGAATGTCAGTATTACAGGTGGGAAAAAGTACAATCAATGTAAGCTAGGGTTTATAGTCAGCAGTAACACTGTAATATGCTTCCACTGGATGTACGAAAGGCATTATAGCAAAACTAAACGTTAACAGGTGGGCAGATTGGGAAAGGGATATGGATTCTTTGTGGAAGAAAAGAAGTATCTTCAGACAGAGAATGGTGGTGAAGGCATGTCTATATACTTAGTCTGGTTTTATGATATGTAAATAAAACTGTTTAAAAATGAAAAAAAAAGTACAGTATACAACAAAAGCGTACAGGACAAACAAAGAAACAGGAAATGATGGCCCACTCAAAGGAACAAGATAAACATCCAGAAACCATCAATGAAGAATAATACACTTGGACATAATATCCAGAATATATAAAGAAACACTACAACTCAACAACAAAGATAAACAACCCAATTAAAAAATGAACAAAAGACTTGAATAGTCACTTTTCCACAGAACATATACAAATGACCAAAAAGCATATGAAAAGATGCTCAACATCCTTAGCCATGAGGAAAATGCAAATAAAAACCACAGTGAGATACCATTTCATAACCACTAGAATGGCTGCTATTTTGAAAATGGACAATAATAAGTGTTGGAGGAATATGGAGAAATTTTGAGGCAATGTAAAATGATGCCACGAAATTCTTCTGTAGAAAATAGTAAGTTCAGTACAGAATTGCCATATGACGTGGCGATCCTACTTCTAGGTATATACCCAAAAGAACTGAAAGCACAGACTCAAACAACTATTTGCACACAACGTTTATAATTGTTCACAATGGAAACAGAGTTTCTATTTGGCATGATGAAAAATTTTTGGTATTGGATGACGGTGATGGTAGCAAATCACTGTGAATGTAATTAACTCCACTGAATTATACATTAGAATGTTTGTAAAAGAAGAAAATTTTAGGCGTTATATATGTTAGTAGAATATAAATTTAAAAAAAATAGGACTGTATAACACAAAAAGTGAACCCTAATGTAAACTATGGACTATAGTTCACAGTATAGTTAAATAACATTGTTTCTTCAGTTTTAACAACAGTGCCGCCGATGCGAAATGTTTTGTTAGGGAAAACTCTGTGTGAAGGCAGTGTATATGGGAACTCTTTATTATATGCTTGATTTTTTCTGGAAACCCAC
This sequence comes from Tamandua tetradactyla, assembly GCF_023851605.1. NCBI lineage: Eukaryota > Metazoa > Chordata > Mammalia > Pilosa > Myrmecophagidae > Tamandua > Tamandua tetradactyla. The sequence continues at coordinate 149,963,234 of NC_135328.1, read as the reverse complement.
GGTTTTTCTCTTCAAAAAATATATTGCCTATTTAAAAGAAGTATTTTTCTGTTTAAATAGAAATATTATGCAGGCCTCCAGGGTAACTCATCAAACTCTCCACCAGGATGTTCACTAACAACACTCTTGCTTTGCAAGGAAAAGCTAGAGCATTATGTCATGGAGAGAAACTCTGGGCTGACCTGAGAGACTCCATGGCCTTTGCCTCTCCCAACTGCTTGCTCTAAGGACCTCTTGAATTCTTTCCATATCTACTCTGGGTTCCCAGGGCTAGAGCTACTTTGACATGCACTGCAATTAATACAGCCCAATATAAATTTTAAGTGTGGGATAATTCCTCTCAAGTGAGCTGCAACTTGAATTCCAAAGCCTTAGTCTCATTACTCACTTTCAGCATCTTATTACTTATCTTTTAGGATCATATTCTGTAACTGTCTCAGTTTGAATATAAGACAGTCTTTACCACAGCAAATGAAAGTTGCCATTATAGGCTCCACCTTTCCATTTTTCTTTCTTGTTGAATGTGTCTTCCTTATCTTTCTTTATGCTATCAGTGGAACTACTGTTAATGAAAGGCCAGAAATCTTTTGAAAACTGTTGTAGTTTCTAAACCACTGGATATTTTCTTCTAAAATAGTGATGCATACAATTTCCTTTAACTATGTTCCCTTGTCTTCTTATGGGGATCAAATATGACAACATATGTTTAAGCATTTTGTAAACGGTCATGTATTTTGGCAATATAAAACATCATTGTTTTGGTCTCAAATAGAACCACAGATCTTGAGATGAGATGGTAACTGATAACTGGAAGGCACAAACATGGTTAAAATACCAAGGGCACTGAAAAGACAGAAGGGGTCAAGAGTGCAGTTATCAGACCTGGAGCACAGTGACAGAGGCCCAGGGTCCTTAAATATACCCTGACTTAGGGCAGGATGAGGGCTAGGTCTGGAGGTGGGGATGGGCTCCCACTCTGCAGAGGTGGAGGGCCAAACACGGGGGTGAGAAACAGACGGGGCCCCTGCCTTTAGATATGCAACCTGTTCCTTTGCACAAGGGCCTCCACGTGCTGGGGAGGTAGAGGCTGAAATCCAGCCTACATTCTGTTCACGGAGCTCGTGTCCCAGTGCAGAGCTGACTGCAGCTGCCCTGGGGAAGGGATACATTTTCTAGTTTACAATAAGGTACATAAGAACCAATAGTGGCTTTGGAAACATGAGGATGAACTTGGTATTCAGAGGCTAGAAACCAATTTAAAATATCCCACCTGATGGGAATGTATCTCATACCTCAAGTGTGTTAAGGCAGAAAAAACTCTTGAGAAATATTCCAAAACATTCAGGGCTGGACTCTCAGACACAAAGGTCTGGTTAAAGAAGTGCTGAAATGCATAACGATTCAAAGTGCCTTTAGATTTCAGAGAATAAAATCAGAACAATGCTGCTTCTGAACAGTGTCAACATACCCGAACTGTTTCAATTTACATTACCTGAAAAAAAAGCTTTCTGTGCCCTTTGAGCAAATTTTTACAATTTTGGCTCAGTTGGTTTATGCATTACAGGAGAAGTGCCTATGATTTCTTCTCACTGGATAGTGCATTTAGATTTTAGTAACATATTTTAGTGAGATTTGACCTCTTTGATTTACTCTTGCTTATAAAATTAATAACCTCAGAATGTGATTATGTAACCTGGTAAGATATTTCATTATATAGAAAATTACATGCCATTTAAAAGACAGTGTTTTATTTAGGTCAAGTATATAGGGCCTAGTGCCCTTTTTAAAACATTCAAAGCATTTGATGGCTTCATAGATGAGTGCTCTATAAATAAGTGCAACCTCAAATTCCAGACAATGAAAATTGCAGGGCAACACATTAAAGCTATCCCCATTAATGATGCCTCTTTCAAGGTGACAGAAAGAGCAGGGACTAGTTTTTTTGTGAGCCAGCGTTGAATTCCTAGCCCTGCCAGAAATGAGGCATGATTGTCCTGTGTCTCATTTTCCTCCTGTCTAAAATAAGGGGAGGATTGGATAGACAAGCACTCTTTAAGTATGTTTCACGGCATGCCAGTTCCAGAACTATTAGGTGTTACTTGGGGGTAGGGGGATGGTTTGTAATTAAAAAAAAAAAAAAATCTAGCACGAGCAAAATATAACAATTCTTTGTTGCACAGCTTCTCAGAGTCTTCAGGAAGAGGACATAGTAAGCAGCTATTCTACAAGTTATTTGACCATGGAACCCTGTGTTTGGGAGTATCTTGTGGGCCTGTGCTCCTTAGAATATAGCTTGAGAAATAATGGGGTGAATTCTTTCCAGTTCACCAAACTCTCTGATTCTAGTCAAGCTTGGAGAGATGAGGATACTCCATTTAGAGGCCTGACAACAACGATGCATCTTCTTTCTCCTTGCAGCTCATAATTGAATGATGTCTCCACTCTGCAGTTTGCCTGAACCAGATGGGTGATTGGAGGAGTGAAGATGAGATTTCACTGAGGGGTCAAAACTTTAATTCTATTTAAGCCAAATATAACATCTCACTTTCCCGTGTCAAATTTAGAGGTATTCTTCACATGCTCAAAGAAAAGAGATTTTTTCTTTTTTTAAAAAGTGGCCAAAATGGGCACTGAGTAATCTACATCATTGTAATCAATTAGGAAGGAAAATGCAGTCCCCAAAACACATTCTGAATTGATGTAGTGGAGAAATCAAAATAGGCTGATTTTGCAGTAGATCAGGTTTACTATTTCAAGCCCTGCTATATATGTATCCTTATTTGGTCGCCTCTCACAAATTTACATGACTAGAGAAATGGGAGGACCTTGAGAGGTCATGAAATTGATTGGCCTGTATCCAGGAAAGATTTCACTCAAGTTCTCCTAATCCAGGATTCAGCAGCAGGTCCATCTCGACTCCAAATTTTAGAGACACTAGGTGGCTTAGACACATTCTGTCTGCTACGTCATTTCTCTTAAAGAGATCCAGTGTGCTGGTGTTATGGGATTAGTCGGGATTGGAGAGATCTGATGATGTGTTATATGCCCATCACAACCTCAGCTGCTTCTGAGAAAAATGGCCATATGCAGTTTCACTTACAGATATTTCTATGTATTGTGTCAATGGCCCAGTTATGCTGGCCAAAGTAAACTGGTCCAGGATCATCACCAGATACAGAGACAATCATCAATAGGCCAGCCCAACAGGAACTTTCCTTTATTGGTCTCTTCAACCTGCTGCTTTTGATGTCTTGACTATTCCCTCTCTCTTGAACATCTCTCTGCTATTCTCCTCCTCATTCTCCTATAGCTGACCTCAAAGTCTCCTGTTCAGTGCCCCCCTTCCTCTGACTGCCACACTGTCACCAGAATGACTGTCTATGGGGCTGCCACTAGCCCTATGGCATATTTGGTAGAATTGGAAAGATGCATGATTCTGCCAAGCAAAGTTGTTTTCTGTGAGTAGACCATTGCCCAACCTGCACATGTGGTGGCCCTGTGAGGGCATGTGGCAGCTCTGGCTGCAGCACACATGCACACGTGCTTGTCCACTCAACAACTTCCTGGAAGCCAAGGCCCACACAGTTACCATGAGCAGAGTGGTTGGCCACACTTCTTATTATTACTTGCAGGTGGTTCCAGCCCTGCCCTAGCCCACTGTGTATCCACTCCAGGAGTCATATGTTACTCTAAACCCTGGCTTCTCCTGGTTTGCCCTGCTCCACTGCAGTGGCTGTACCTATAACCACCCATGTCACACGATGGATCACACAGGACCATGGGCGGTACTGTACTCTTATTTCAGTAGTCCTGTGACCAACTTTCTCCTTTCCTAACGATATGAATTAGATTGGTTGTGTTTGAAGCTGGTTGAGCAATTATACCTCAAGAGTACTGATTATGTATCAGCTGTGGGAAGACCTCTGGGTCTTCAGGTGTCTCTCCTGGGCCTTGTCCTTTCAGCATGTTTGAAAGTAACTCAGACCTAGACCCGAAAGATATGCCTATTATATTTTATAGAAGAAAACAAACAAATAACAACAACAAAAAACCAGGGAGGCTTAATTATTTAATGAATGAGAGAAATGTTCTAAATTACTTCGATTAGAACAAAGGTAAAACAAACAAACAAACAAACAAAATGAACTTTAACAGGAATAAATGGATTTTTAAGGAAATATCCAAGTACAGAATGGGAAAGACTTGGCTTAAATCACTTTCTATGGAAAAAAATATGAATGATGCAGTTGGCAACAATGTTGGAAAGCAAAGGTCCTTGTGTCCCAGGCTAACTGATACCTGCTTAAGGGAGGTCTTTCCTGCTCAGTCCCACCTCTCCTGGTACCACCTTTAAGGAAATATCCTCGGAGAACAGGGCAGGTCAAAGGGAAGGTGACCAGGATGGTGGGAAACTCTAATCATGTTATCTAACAAGAAATAGATGAAGGAAAGAGAGAGTTTTAAGCTGGAGGAGAGAAGGATTAGGAGGGTTGATGTGAAAGAAGGGGTAGAATCTACAGGAAGCATTGGAAGAAGTTATATTAGGTAGATTTTCTATAATAAGAACCTTCTAAAACTCTGATATAGCTCTAAAATCATATTGAGTGCCTTAAATTACAGATTTTCCTATCACTAGGACTTTCTGAGAGAAGGTGGATTAATACATGTCAGAGAGAATGTAGATCTTCCTGCACTGAGTAACAAATTAGAACTTCTAAGATGACTTATGTCATAGAGCATGGGCCACCTCAGCACTGCTGTCTCTGAAACTTGGTTTTGTCAGTGAAGTAAGAAAAGACTTATTTCTGGAAGAAGAATCATATTTATCAGGCCCATGAATCTGAATGCCAGTTTAATCATTTGTAATGAAAAAATATGGTAAGAGAATGGCAATAACTTCTGATACCAACTGCAATCTAACTGGGGTTAGACCAGACCACAGGTTAAAGGCGCCATCCCCACAGACTGCCCTCACTTCAGGCACCAACTGTAATCTTGGAGCTTCTTAGTGCCACTTGCTCTTCTGACCAATGGCTACAAGTTCGGAGGTTCCTACCACCAACCTCAGGTTCAATAACGTGTTAGAATGAATCATGGTATTCAGGTTATACTGACAATTTCATTTTATTATACCAAAAAAGATATGAATAGGAAAGAGCCAAATGAAAAGATGCAGAAGGGCGAGGTTTGGGAAGGTCTCAAATGCTAAGCTTCCATGACTTCTCCCTACAGAGTCAGACACATTATCTTTCTGGCATATCAATGTACATTACCAATCGGGAAGCTAGAACTTCCATGTCTAGAGAATTTATTAGGGTTCCATTGTGTAGGCGTGATTAGTGGAATCAGTGCCCATGTAATTGAACCCAATCTCCAGCCCCTCCTCCTCTCCAGGTGTCTGATGTGGTTCAAAGGCCCCAACCCCTTCATCACAGGGGCGGTCTTTCCATCATGGCCAGCTCAACCTAAGGCTACTGATGTGAGTTATCTCCTTAGCATGAACTATCAGGTGTGGTTTGGGGCTCACCATGAATAGCAAAGACACTCCTATCATGAGAAAACTCCAAAGATTTAGGGGGTATCTCCTAGGAAGCTAGGATAAAGGTCAGACAAACTTTGTATTACACAAGAAGAACAAAAATGAGATGCCATATAACAATCAGAAAGTTGCTTGCACTCTTCTCTCAGGATTTGGGAGATTAAGTAGACAAATGATAAGAAGAAAAACTTTTAGGATAAACAGAGGGCTCAGTAAGGTGACTAGCAATGAAATAATACTTTGATCAAAGTCTTTGGCTTCCTTATATATTGGCTATATCCAATTAAAATACAAAATGGAGAAAAAGATCCCACTATACAAAGATGAAAAAACTTTTCTGACACATAAAAGAAGTCCTTACTATTCCATGTCTTTGGTTCAGAAAACTTAATTCTTGTCAATTCACAACTTTATAAGTGCAATACAATTCCTGTCAAAATCCAAATCAGATAATTTTTAAAATTTGACAAATTGAATCAAAATTCACCTGGATGATAAATATGCAAGAAAGGGCAAAAAGTTTTTTAAAAAAGAAGTATAATGGAGGTGAGGGGCCTGCCCTATAATATTAAAATACATGATAAATTAAACTGATTAAAGTATTATTCACAGCAGAGGAATAGATGACTAGATCTATGGAACAGAATATAAATACCAAAATGGACTTAAGTGTATAAAATAGCTTATTCAATAATTAAGATATTTCAAATCAGTGGAGAAAGTTCTTAAATGATACTAGAACAACCAATCAGGCCAACCATCTGAAAAAAAAGTTTGATTTCTCCCTCATGTTACAATGAAACTAAGGCAGGCTAGAACAGGAAGAAAGAGAAAGAAAAAGAAAACCATGAAGGAGCCATTGAGCAAGGACAATTAATCAAGGTCAGGAGGGACAAAGACCTGGACAAAGAACCTGCCTAGGGCTACCCACGTATGAGGAAACAGCCCATCTGGAGTCCACTCATCTGGAACCAAAGGACCCCCACCTTAGTAAGTCATCTACAGAGAAGGGTGGCGTCAACCCACCCACCCAAATGCTCTGCTTACCACACATCACCCTGGATAGAGGGCAGGGGGAATAAAAGCCCAGAACAAGGGAGGGGAGCAGGAGTAAATAAGGCTTATCTATAAATGCAAGTGGCCTCACATTGCCTCTCACCTCTCACCTTTCATCTTTTTTCTTGCAAGAGTGCTGCATGTCTTCTCACATGTGTTCTCAATAAATTTTCTTCCTGTTTACTCTCTGTGCTATGCCCTTGAATTCTTTCTTGTGACATGGCCAAGAAGGTGGAAGCTGAAATCCTGCAGGAAAACCATAAAAGTAATTAAAGAAAATATACATCCATTTATTGGAATATATCCTTGGGTTGGGAAACAACTTTCTGAGCGTGAAACCAAAGACATAAATGTAGACTAATTTGACTATATAAAATCAAAAGTTGCTCTTTTAATCCATCTTCCTTTGCAGCTAAAAGTTGATATATGACCAGTTCTGGGCAATGAGACATAAACAGGAATCTTTTGGTATTGTCTCTTCTCTTTCCCTTCTTCCATCTGCCTGGATTACAGGCTGATGACTAGTGCTGCTGCAGCCATTTAGTGACCATAAGGTGACAGGCAGGGGAAGGCCAAGAGATGACAAAGATGTTAGCTCTCACATTGTCATTCCTCTGAACCAGTTCCAACAACTATTTCCCTATGAGGTGTTTGCTATAGGAGACAACAAGGCCTCTTTGTTTAAGGCATTGGCGTTGGGTTTTCTGTTAAGGTCAAATGCATTCCCAGCTGGAGGGCAAAATACCATATTGCATCAAAAGGTAGACGACAAACCGGGAAAAAAATTTGCTATAAATAGCATAAAAACTAATAACCCTATTAATAGAAATAACTTTATAAATAAATAAGATGTAGATACCCCCATAGAAAGAACGAGTAAAGAATATGAATAGTAAGATCAGAAAATGGAGAAATTCAAATGTGTAATAAATTGATGAAAAAGTTTTCAATTTCACTAACCATCAGAAAAATATGAATTAAAACAATGGCTTAAAATTTATCACTTGTCAAACTGGCAAATACTAGAACAATCATAATATTTTCTGGAAAACGATTTGGCAAAATGTACCAAAAGCCTTGGAAATGTCCGCTCATCTGGAAATCAGTGCAGAGAAATGGTTAATGACGTGCAAAGATGTGTTACAAGGATGGCTCCAGAAGTGCAACTGATATTTGCAAAATGATAGAAATGTCAAAAATGTGCAATAAGGGCGGGCCGCGGTGGCTCAGCGGGCAAAGTGCTTGCCTGCTATGCCGGAGGACCTCGGTTCGATTCCCGGCCCCAGCCCATGTAACAAAAACGGAGAAACAAAATACAATAAAACAAGAAAATGTTTAAAAGATGTTTCCCTTTCTTCCTCCCTTCCTTCCTTCTATCCTTCCTTCCTTCTCTCTCTGTCTTTCCTTTAAAAAAAAAAAAAAAAAAAAAAAATGTGCAATAATAGTTTTGGTTAAATAAATTATAAGATTGTCCCACATAAAAAAAACGTGCACCCATTAACCTGCTGTGGTAGAGGTATATTTGCTGATGCACAAAGATGTTTATGATTCAGTATTAACTGAAAAAGAAGTTGAAGAGCCACTTAGTAAAGATTAAACATACCTATGTTTGTTCACATGTATGCTTGTGTATTTATGTGCTCCAAAAGTTTGTGGAATACATCAATAACTTTATCCTTGGTGTTGTCTATATTTTCTGATGACTTCTTTAATATATATGTATGCTTTTGAAATAAGAAAATTTTTTAAATAAATATATTTCTTAGTGAGCAAAGAATTAAAACAAGGGGAATTAGAAGAAATGATTATTTAATGGCATCACGCTGATATCACACTTAGATGTTTGTCTCACGATAAGGATATCTGAACATTTCAAGGCATTTATTCAACTTGTTCCTATACAAGGTGATTCAAGGGCATTGTCACACACCAGTGACGCTCCTTTTTGCTGGGCCCTTCTGACTGACACTTATTTTTTTAATGAGAGAAGATGTAGGTTCTAAGTATAAAGTATACAAATGCCTGGCTGTGTTCCAAACCCAAGCATAAATTTCTTCCTTTTTCCATTATCTTGCAGTAACTCTGTCTCTTCTCCCCTTCATGAATACTATTACTGGAAGAAAGTATGAAGGTTCAAAAGCTTTGTGAATTTAGTATCAAATTTATTTCTGATTATATGAGTTTGGATAAATAAAAACTATAGATGGTGAAAATACATATATATATAACAAAATTTAAAAACTATAAGTGGGGAGTTCTGGGAAGATGGCCAAATAGGGTAGACTGACTTCAGCCCTGCTCCAAGGAAAAACTAGAGAAAGGGCAAGAGTGTGATTGAGACAGTGATTGAAGAGTGCAACTGACCTTGGAGAGCCTTCTGCACCACACAGGGTTGCCCTGGTTCCAAAAGCTGAGGAACTGAAAGCAGAAAACTGGAGCCTAAGGCGAAAGTGAGGAGCCCACAGGAGTGCAGGATGGGAAAACAGGGACTAAGAAGTAAGCCAAGTGTCGTTCCTTGAACGTGCTACTCTCATCTGCACAGCCCCGTGACCTGCGACTCACCCCACACCCCAGGCACCTGAACCCTGTCACTTGCCCTGCCCACACCAGTGCCCAGCACGTGTACCCACCCCAAGGGCGGCCCAACCCACCTTTGCTGCACCCCTCCCGAGCACTGCCTCCATTTCCCTGCTCCCTGCAGGCTGTTGCTAGGGCATAAAGACTGTGGGCCCAAACCTCCATACCCAGGTTACACTCCCCCCCGCCCATACTGTCACACAGCCTCACGCTGCCCCCTCAAGCTCTGCACATCAGTTTATGGCACTACTAGACCCGTGCATGTACACTGCGCCCAATCACATCTTTCAGCTCTGGGAACATCGGTTTATAGCACTCCAATGCTTGCACACGCGCACGATCTCAGTCACGCTTCCCAGCTCTGAGAATGCGCTGACCTGCTCAGCGGGTCATGAAGACATAATGCCGACCAGCTATCATAGCTATGTGGAGGCACACAAAGGGCCCTGCACCCTAGACAGCGTACACCAGGGTTTCGCACCCCCAGACCTGTTTACCCACACAGCTACATTCTCCCTGGCTGCTGTGCCCTTGTTCACAAGCACCAATGTAACATACCCAACCTGCACCTATACCTGTGCTGCAACACACCACTGCACTGTAGCTCCCCGCCCCGTACCCTGCATCCTACAGAAGGAAATCAACAACTAAAGTAAATCAGTCAATGTATTTACATGAGGCAAAAACAACAGAAGATCACTAAGCATATCACAATGCAGACAGATAGACGGCCAGCCTAATGACCAAATTAAAACACCAGAGGAGACACAGACATTGGAATAATTAATCAAAGATGTTTATACAACTTTATTTAGCAAAATAAGTAGGATGGCTAATGACATAAAGGAGAGCAAGAAGACAGTAGAAAAGCATAAGGAATTTGAAAGAATAACTACAAAAATAGCAGGCATCACAGAGATTAAAAATTCTGTTGACCAAATAAAAAATCTACTAGAGGTACACAACAGCAGATGTGAAGATACAGAAGAAAGAATATGCGACAGAGAGGACAAGATAACTGATTTTGAATACTCAAAACAGCAAATGGCAAAAAAGATGGAAAGATTTGAATTGGATCTCAGGGAAATGATAGACAAAACAAAGCACACAGATATAAGAATCACTGGTGTCTCAGAAGGAAAAGAGAGGAGTAAAGGGCTAGGAAGAATAGTTGAGGATATAACGGGGGAAAACTTCCCAAACCTTATAAAGGACACAAATATATGAGTCAAAGAAGCCCATTGAACTCCAACAGAAAAAATCCAAATAGGCCTTCCCCAATACATATACTAATCAGTCGGTCAAATGTTGAAGAGAAAGCAGAAAATTCTGAAAGTGGCAAGAAAAAAACAATCTACTACATACAAAGGAAACCACATAAGACTGAGTTCAGACTACCCAACTGACACCACGGAGGCGAGAAAGCAGCGGTATGATATATTTAAGATCCTGAAAGAGAAAGACTTCCAGCCAAGAATTTTGTATCTAGCCAAACTGTCCTTCAAAATCGAGGGAGAGATTAAAATTTTCACAGACAAACAAATCCTGAAAGAACTTGTCAACAAAAGAGCAGCCCTATGAGAAATACTAAAGGGAGTTCTGCCAGTTGAAGAAAAAAGACAGGAGAAGGAGGTCTGGAGGAGGGCACAGAACTGAAGAATACCAGTAGGAGTAACTTAAAGGATAAAAAGAAAAAGAGGGAAAAGAATATATAGCTCTGACAAATAAAATCCAAAGAATAAGATGGAAATGGTGAGTTCAAGAAACACTTTTTCAGTAATAACTTTGAATGTTAATGGACTAAACTTACCAATTAGAAGATACAGACTGGCAGAATGAATTAACAAATATAAAACAGGTATATGCTGCTTACAAGGGACTCATCTTAGATGAGATGCAAAGAAGGATGCAAATAGATTAAAAGTGAAAGAATGAAAAAAGATGTTCTATGCAAATTGTGACTAAAAGAAACCAGGAGTCGCTATAGTAATATCAGACAAAACAGAATTTAAATGTAGAGACATCATAGGAGACAAAGAAGGACACTACATATTAATTAAAGGGACAATTCACCAAGAAGATATAACAATCATAAATGTATATGTTCCCAACCAAGGATCTCCAAAGTACATGAGACAGTGGCAAAACTGAAGCGAGTGACAGATGCTTCCAACAATAATAGTAGGAGACTTCAATATACCACTCTCCTCTATAGACAGAACAACCACACAGGAAATCAACAAGGAAACAGAGAACTTCTCACAACTTGATAAATGAACTACATGTAATAGGTCATTGCACCCCAAAACACAAGGATATACACTCTTCTCTACTGCTCATGGAATATTCTACAGAATAGATCATATGTTGGGCACAGAACAGGTCCTTATAAATTGTAAAACGCTGAAATTATTCAAAGTACTTTCTCTGATTACAATGGAATGAAGCTGGATCTCAATAACCACCAAAGAAAGCAATCACTCACAAATAAATGGAGATTAAATAACACAATCTTAAACAACAAGGGGGTCAAAGAAGAAATTGCTAGAGAATGAAAATAAGAATACTACTTATAGAACTTATGGGATATGGCAAAGGCTGTGCTGAGGGAAATTTATTGCCCTAAATGCCTATATTAAAAAATAAGAACAAAAATCGAGGACTTAACTGCTCACCTGGAGGAACTTGAGCAAAAACAGCAAACTAACCCCAAAGCAAATAGAAAAAGAGAAATAAAGTTTAAAGCAGAGTTAAATGAATGGGAGAACAAAAGAACAATAGAAAGAATCAATAAAACCAAAACTTGGTACTTTGAGAAAATCAATAAAATTGATGGGCCAGTAGGAAAAGTGACAATGAAAAAGAGAGAGAGAGGATGAAAATAAACAAAATCAGGAATGAGAAGGGTTGCATTACCACAGACCCCGAAGAAATCAAAGAAATCATAAGAGGATACTACGAACAACTATATGCCAACAAACTAGACAACTTAGATGAAATCAACAAATTCCTGGAAACACACAAACAAGCTACACTGACTCAGGCAGCAACAGATTTCAACAAACCAATCACAAGTAAAGAGATTCAATCAGTCCCCAAAAATCTTCCTAAAAAGAAAAGCCCACAGCCAGTTGGCTTCACAGGGGAATTTTATCAAACACTCCAAAAAGAACTAACACTAATCCTGCTTGAACATTTCCAAAAAACTGAGGAAAAAGGAACTCTACCTAACTCATTTTATGAAGCTAATATCATTTTAATACCAAAACCAGGTAAAGATGCTATAAGAAAGGAAAACTACAGGTCAATTTCCCTAAAGAACATAGATGCAAAAATTCTCAACAAAATATTAGCAAATCCAATCCAACAACACATTAAAAAAATTATACACCATGACCAAGTGGGTTTTATACCAGACTGCAACGATGATTCAACACAAGAAAATCAAATAATGTAATACAGCACATTAACAAATCAAAAGAGAAAAATCACGTGATCATCTCGATTGATGCTGAAAAAACACTGGACAAAATTCAACACCCTTTTCTGATAAAAAATACTCCAAAAGATAGGAATCAAAGGTAACTACCTCAATTTGATAAAGGAATATATGAAAAAACAATAGCCAGTATCATACTCAATGGAGAGAGACTGAAAGCTTCCCCCTTAAGATCAGGAACGAGACAAGGATGTTCACCATTACCGCTATTATTCGACATTGTGCGAGAAGTTCTAGCTAGAGCAATCAGACAGGACAAAGAAATAAAAGGCATCCAAGTTGGAATGGAAGAAGTAAAATTTTCATTGTTTGCAGATGACATGATACTATACTTGGAAGATCCTGAGAAATCTAGAGTAAAGTTACTTGACCTAATAAACAAATTCAGCAAGGGGGCAGGATATAAAATTAATGTGCAAAAATCAGTAACATTTCACACACAAGCAATGACCTAACTGACAAGTCAGTTAAGGAAAAAATACCATTCAAAGTAGCAACCAAAAGAATCAAGTACTTAGGAATGAACTTAACTAGGGACATAAAAGACTTGTACACAGAAAACTACATAACATTACTAAAAGAAATCAAAGAACATTGAAATAAGTGGAAAGTCCCCTGCTCAGGGATAGGAAGGCTAAAAATAGTGAAGATGTCAATTCTACCCAAATTGATGTACAAATTCAACACAGTACCCATCAAAATTCCAACAACCAACTTTGAAGACTTGGAAAAGCTAGTTAGCAAATTCATCTGGAAGGGAAAGAGACCCTGAACAGCTAAAAGCATCCTAAAAAAGAACAAAGTGGGAGGATTAACATTCCCTGACTTTAAAACCTATTATAAAGTCACAGAGGTCAAAACAGCATGGTACTACACAAAGATAGAAGCATCAATCAGTGGAATCTAATCAAGAATGGAGAAATAGACCACCAAATCTATGGTCAACTGATTTTTGACAAGGCCCCCAAATCCCCTGAACTGGGACAAAATAGTCTTTTCAAATGGGCGTGGAAGAACTGAATATCAATAGCCAAAAGAATGAAAGAGGATCCTTACCTTACAACCTATACAAAAATTAAATTAAAGTGGATCAAATACCTAAATATAAGAACTAGCACCACAAAGCTTCTAGAAAAAAAAATAGGGAAACATCTTCAAGACCTAGTAATAGGATGTAGCTTCCTAAACTTTACACCCAAAGCACAAGCAACAAAAGAAAAAACAGATAAATGGGAACTCCTCAAAATCAAATGCTTCTGCACCTCAAAAGTTTTGTCAAAAAGGTGAGGAGGGATCCAACTCAATGGGAGAAAATATTTGGAAATCCCATATTCAACAAAGGTTTGATATTCTGTATACACAAAGAAATCATACAACTCAACAAAAAATAACAAATAACCCAAACATAAAATGGGCTAAAGATATGAACAGGTAATTTTCTGAAGAGCAAATATAGATGGTGCAAAAGCTCATGAAGATGTGTTCATTTTCATTGGCTATAAAGGAAATGCAGATCAAGATTACAATGAGATACCACCTCACACCTACAAGAATGACTGCTACTAATCAAACAGGAAACCACAAATGTTGGAGAGTATGTAGAGAAATTGGGACACTTATGCACTGCTGGTGGGAATGTATAATGGTGCAATCACTATGGAAGACTATTTGGCGGTTCCTTAGGAAACTAAATATCAAGTTGCTCTATGACCTAGCAATAGCACTACTTGGTATATACCCAGAAGAGCTGAAAGCAATGACACCAACAGACATTTGCACACCAATGTTCATAGCAGCATTATTCACAATCACCAAAAGATGGAACAAACCAAATGCCCATCAACAGATGAGTGGATAAACAAATGTGGTATACACATATGATAGAATATTATGCAGCAGTGAGACAGAATGACATCCTAAGCACATGACAAGATGGATGAGCCTTGAGGACATAATGGTGAGTGAAAAAAACAAGATACAAAAGTATAGATACTGTATGATTCTACTTTTATGACCATGGTAAAGGTAAAATCAGAGGCTTATAATATAGAATATAGGGGACTTAAGAGATACATAGAAGCTAGAGTTGGGTGAACTGTTAGCTAATGAGATTGAACTCCAATGTAAGGGAATAGATAGAACTGAAGGTGGTTCTCTAGTGGGTCTAGAAGTAATATTATCATATTGAAGATGAACAAGATTGAAAGGGGTTGTATAGGGCTTGTGTCCCATTGATTAACACTAGTAATATAAATTAGTTCTTCCAAGAACTACTTCAAAGGAATGATTTGTGTACAAAGAGTGTTTAAGTCCAGAGTACAGGGGGAAAACTGCTATTGCATGCTGAGCTATGTTTAAAAGGAAAACATGAGTACTACCACAGCAATAGCAGAGGTAAATAATGGGGGGGGGGGGGGGGGGAGGGACAAGAGTTAAGAAAAGGTTTAGATTTCCTATTTGGCAAGGGTGTGTTTATTGGTTTTCTTTCTCTTGGGAACAATGAAATTATTCAAAAATTAGTGTTAATGGACTGTGGACTATGGGCACTATACATGATCCCTGATGAATGCAGGTGGCTGTAGGATGCACTGACTGAGAAGTAGATTGGCGAACAATAGCGTATACTTATGAACAAGTGGTGTGCTGCTACAGAAAAGGAATGAAGCCATGAAGCAAGCAATGGTGTGAATGAACATGTGGGACATTTGGTGAGGCAAAATAAGCCAGAAACAAGAAAACAACAATAGTATTGTCTCCTTTAGAAAATGCTTACAAGAAAATAGGGGCCTAGATTGTAAGCTTTTATAGTAGACACATTTAGTCCAGAGTGGTAATTATTATTTCTGGATTATTAGAGGTTATTGTATATATGACACACACATTATGTGGATATATATCCTGTTAGTCAGAGATAAGAACAAAGCCAATCAGGTTGGGGCTAAAGTAATTCAGAACACAGGGTTAAGGAACTCAATGTCTATACTTTAGAACCACATATACTCTTTATAGACCTAAGGAAGAAAGGTTTATTTAATCCGGAACCAAAATTTTCTGTAGCACATAATCTAACTCAACCTATCTGTATAGCTCATTTGAACAACTGAAACTCAGGAAGCCCAGAATAAGAAAGAGGAACCTTAATCCTGTGTAGCCTAATGTAATGCCTGGATGCATCCTAGAGTATATTAAGCAGATAATCAAAAAGTATTGGCAAAATCCCTTGAGGGATGGCAGAAAAAATATGACGCTATTACACTTTATTATCAGAAAATCCCAATATTGCATCAATCTTTAAATTCACCCAAATCAATAGGTCATGCCCTCGATCAGGAGGCTTACTCTTTGAAGCTTATGTAGGTAGTAGAGAATCTTAGCCTACCAATAGGTATGCCCAAGAGTTACTGCTGGAGGACCTCTTTTGTTGCTCAGATGTGGCCGCACTCTCTCTAAGCCCAGCTCTGCAGGTGAAATCATTGCTCTCCCCTCTACATGGGGCATGGCATCCAGGTGTGAATGTCTCCCTGGTGACGTGGAAGATGATTCCCAGGGATGAATTCAGCCCTGACACTGTTAGATCAACAATTCCATCCTGACCAAAAAGGGGGAAAGAAGTATAACTAGTAAAGTACCAGTGGCAGAGAGTTC
Source organism: Tamandua tetradactyla (assembly GCF_023851605.1). Lineage (NCBI taxonomy): Eukaryota > Metazoa > Chordata > Mammalia > Pilosa > Myrmecophagidae > Tamandua > Tamandua tetradactyla. The sequence continues at coordinate 149,946,918 of NC_135328.1, read as the reverse complement.
AAATAGAATCAAGAAGCTACTCTTGGAGGTTGCTCTTACACAAGCTTCAGTTATACATTGCTTTTTATCATATACTGCCAACCCCCAACCAGGACCATTCCAGCCAATCCTAAGGAACACCTAGGGCAATATATACAATTCCTCAGGGATTTCATGCACTGGTGTAACTTTCCAGAGGTCTACAGCCCCCAGTTGGGTCCCTGGACCGGATGAGTCCTGAAGTCTAGAGGGCCCAGGCTCTCCAGAGCATCAGATAGTTTCATCTCCCTACCCCATACTGGTGACAGACCCTTCCAACATGAGAAAGTTGGAATGGCCATGGCCCAGACACCCCTAGGGAGAGGGATAGAAAGATCAAAGGTGATGGTGGAGTTGTACAGAGAAAATAGGATTTAACATATGAATATGATTCCTGAATCATTAAACCGATATCTCTTTTAGTCTTCAATATCTTAGAGCAGCTAGAAGTAAAAACCTAAAATTGCAGAATTGTAACCCATGTCAAACTCTGAGGTATGTTGTGCAACTGATTGTGGTGCTGTGCTTCAAAATTTATTGTTTTGTATATATATCATTTTTCACACACAAAAAAAAGAGAAAGAAAAAAAGTTGATTGTGATGATAGAAAAATATTTGAGACTTCTAGCTGCTCCAGAATTTTGGAGCAGCTAGAAGGAAAAATTTGAGAGGACTGTGTGTCAGCCCATGACAAACTCTGGGATCTGTCCTGTGGCTACTTGTGGAAGAGTGTTTTGAAAACTATTGCTCTTTTTATTTCTTCGCTTTGTATATATGTTATACCTTACAATAAAAATGTTTTAAAAAACAAAACTATAAGTAGAATGGATATGGAAGGTGATAGAAGTTCGACAAGATAGATTTTGTTATAATCATTGCTAACTACAAGTATGAATGGATACAGAAAGTAGTAGAGGAGGAAGTGAATTTTGTTTGTTATAGTCATTGCTGACTATAAGCTCTGAATGAATGTGGGGAGTTGAGAAAAAGGAGTTTATGAAAGTGAAATTTGTCTGTCATAGTAAGTGATGAACAAAATTTAATGTCTATCTATTATATATTTCAAAAAAGAAAACTTTTGCATCACACCAGGTATTCACACAAAACTACTGAGTATAGTTTTCTCCTTGTTAAAATAACATGGATTGCTAGACTGCTCTTAATGTAAAGTTTTTAAAAAGTTTTTCTTAATCATCTGAGTACTCTGTGCAGAAAATAAAATTTTTCATTTATTTATATATATTTATATACAACATCCTTGTTAATGTTTATGCTGACATTATCATCTCTGGTTCAGAAAACAAGTCTTCTCACTGTTAAGGGAACTACTGTTAAAAATAATTTGTTCTTTCACCTTCCATAGGTAAATTGCTAAAATAGCTTAACTTATTGCATAGGAGGTATTTGGGAAGCATTAAAGTGGTTAAAAGAGATTTTCTATCCTGTTGCTGGTTAAATTTGTATAGATAAAATAATATCATTCATATATTTAGAGACTGTATAAAATTCCTTAAGTTTGACAATGTTCTCATTGTTTATGTTATATCCTGATACTAATCTGTATGATGTTAAGGAATGGTATAGAATTGTTAGTCATGGTTTCAGTTATTCTTAAAAAGCTACAGATCATAAAAAGAGCCAAATTATCAGTTGCACTGCTTTGCTCTAATACTTCTCTAAAAGTATATATGGTCAGCAAAAGGTCAGTGCTCCATTAAATGCCAGGATAAATATATAAATTATATTTTTATCTGTTAATTAACATAACTCTGGAAATGTGTAAAAGTGAAGCAGAACAAAACTTCTGCTATGGATTGTTAATATAAAATAGTTTTTATTCCTGAAAGTAGCTTCATTTAAAAATGCTTATAAAAATTAGAACTTAGATTATAAAATTTTAACTGTTATCTTAGTATCCTGAAATGCTTTGCTTTTTGTATAGCCTAGTAGTTCCCTGGAACTGTAAGTATCTGTATGTCACATGGGACTCAGATTTAGTTCTCCAGCTCTGAAGGTCAGCATAACTCCATATGGCAACTGTTAAGAAAAAAACAAAACAAAATGAAAAAGATCAAATTCTGATTAAGGATATGCTGAAACTGATTTGGTTAAAACTAAGGTAGATAAATATACAAGCTAAAGAATAATATTGTCTGTATTTTAAAGCTTTAACATTTTATGTGAGACAAAAAGAAAAATATTTATTCTGCCCAAAATTTAAATTTTCTATAGCATACCATCTAATTTCATCTGTCTAGTCAGTTTATTTAAATAACCTAATTCAGATTTATTTGATATAGAATGTAGAATAAGAAATGAAATCTTAATATTCTGTATAAGTTAATGTCATACTGTAACCAAGAAATCAGGATTTAAGGGATGATTTTGATTACTGAATCATTATATAGATATTCCTTTTTATTTTCTGGTATATTGGAGTAGACAGAGGGAAATTCCTGAAATCTGTAATCCAGAGATTACAATTGTAATCCAGCTGCCTTGATCTCTGATAATGATTGTATAGCTCTTATCTTCTGCCCCTGTGATAGTAAAAACCTGTGACTACTTTTTATCGTACCCATTTGTCCACTCGTTCATCTTTAGGGTCTTGTGATCACTAAAGACAGCCTCTAATGTTTATTAGTGAAAGGTCTTAGGTCAGCCCAGAATTAACCCACCCCAAGCCCAAAGTTATCTTGATGACTGAGACTGGATCTAACCAAAGTGGGCCCACCTGACATGCACAATAGCTTAGAGTTTAACCTACAATCACCTATACCTCATTAAAATACTCCTCCATTTTTTTATCTGTAACCAAAGATGTCTCTGTGCAATAAGTAGAGTACCTCTAATTACATCATCTGAGGCCACTGCACTCATTATCCTAAACCCTGCCCATCTTTTTCTGTAAAAAACTATCAGAATCGCTGCAGTTTGGGGAGACAGATTTTGGGCTGCTAGGCCATCTGCTCTCCTACTGCGCACCTAGTAATAAACTCTTCCTCTCTTTGAAACTCCAGTGTCTCAGGAATTGGTTATTAAGTGTGTTGGCAAAAACTTCCACAGCCTTTGTCCTACAACAATCTCAGCACCAGGAACACGCCACTACTCAGACTTTCAGTCCCTGGAAACACCATTGTCCCATCACCTAGGACAAAGAGAGTGTGTGGCAGGGGCCTGGGGACAGTGAGAAGTGGGAGCAGCGATCAGTTCCTCCTCTCAAGGTGCTTATTAAACTAGGATACTCAAAATGCAAATTGTCCACCTAAGGCTAAGGAGTACCTATTGTTTTGTCTTAATTGCCTCTTCAGGCATAGGTGTAAGGGGGAAATAAAGCAGGGAAACTGCCTTTACTTTGGGAAGTTAGAGAACGCAGAAGTTTGTGAGCTGCATCTTCTTAAGTAAAAGCAGAGACAGGTGCAACAGGGTTTGCATTACTAAATCAAAACAAAGAGTATAGGACTTTTAAAATTTCCCTAGATTTGATGTTATCTCCCTTCTGTTCCTTTCAGTAAATAGAAATATAATTCTTAAAATTAAGTTTTTGTGTTATTTGGGAGAGGGAACAGCAGGATGGACAGCTGGGGAGGCTGCATTTTCCTCGAGGCAGTTTTAGAACAGAATTCCAAGTGTTCAAGTGGACGGTGGGCATTTTAAGCGGTGTAAATATTAAGAGTAAGACTTAGAGAAGTAGTTCTCAAAGTGGAACCTGCAGCACGAGTCTCACCTGTTAACTGGTTAGGCATGCACATTCTCAGACCCACCTCTAGCCCTACTGAATCAGAAACACTGGGATGGGGCCCACCGACCTGTGTTTAAGGATCCCTTCCAGGTGATTCTGATTCAGGCTCAAGCTTGAGAAGCACTGGCCTGGTGGTATTTAAGGACTTAAACAGATAATACTTGTAAATCCTGGTTCTGCCTCTTAAAGCTCTGTGAGCGCAAGCAAGTTTCTGGGTCTCTCTGAGTTTAAGGAGAGAATGTTTGTAAAGCAGATGGATAGATACATAGAAAGCACTCGGTACAAGTTGGCTGCCACTGTCACTATTTTTTATGGCCAAGAGGAATCAGGCCCTTAAGACTTTCAAACAAGTCAGACAGCATTTACCAACTCTGAAATTGTGTTTCCAAGGAATCCAAACATCAAATAAATTTTGTGTGATTCCATCCACAGAGAAACCTAAGACAGCTGTTCGCAATCCCAGCTGATCATCAGACATGCCCACAGAGATTTTAAACTTGCTGGTGTCCAAGCCCTGCTCTGAATCTTCAGAGTATACATTACTTTAAAACAAAATAACCAGGGTTGAGGCCCTTTGGAACAGAGCATGATAATTATTAGCACTAATTTACTGAATATCTATGTGTGCCTGGGAGCTATGCTGACTTCTGTATATACACTGCTTAGTTTAATGCTCACAACTCTATGAGGTAGGTACTACTATGTTTATTTTACAGATGAGGAAACTCGGAGGAACGGAGAGGCTAATTAATGCAACGAAGTTCACATAGTGGAGAAGTGGTTTAAGAACTGAATCCAGATTTGAGCTAGTAACTGCATTTATCAGATTAAAAATCTGATGCATTCATTCACTCATTCATCCAATATGAATTAATTGTGCACATTATTACTCAGTAATAATGCTGAGAGCAGGCAAATATAAAAACAGATTAAGACCCGTATCCCCCCTCAAAGAACTCATGGTCTAAAGTGATGAGAACGAATAGCTGGTCTCATGTGTTTGTGTCTGAGAGGCTGAAAAGGTTTTCCATGACTACCAGCCCCTGAATGGCCATATACAGAATGATCACCGTTTGCAAATCAGCCTTCCAGACTGTGGGAGATCAGGTCAGTCTGCTGGCTGCTAACGTTTCCCAGCAAGAACAGCTCTCGGGCAACCTTGAAGCTCAGAGTTAACAAACCCTTAGAGTGGTCCCCGGCTCTTCCCGGAGGTTATACAGTTCGCTTCAGTTCACCCTGCCAGCCATCCAATCCCCCAAGCAAGCCCGTTAATCAAAGCACGAGGAAAGAGGCGCATCACCACAGAGCCCGAAGGCGGGATCTCTTCCAGGGGTAAAACTTGTCACTAGCACAGAAAAGTGACGGCTGTTAGGCAATTTCCCAGAAAAGTACAGAGAACATACTGAATGAAGCCTGCGTTTGAGAGCCGTGGACGCTAGCGCTGGCCAAACCCTCGGACAAAATACCAGGCTCATCAGGAAACAGAACTCCAGGGTCTCAAACCCGGCTGGGCGTGAGATCCTGGAGCCATCTGCGACCCCTCACTGCCTCCTACAGGCACGACTGAGCATTGTTTCAAACAGATCAAATATTCAAGTGCAGCGACCATTACCTTGAGGAGACAACTAATCCTCTGAGAGAGAAGACCTGGAAGGCCGCCGCGCCCGGCGGTGCGCTCCGTACACATCACGCAGCCTCGTGCCCGCGGCGGAAAAGAGAAAGAATTTGCGCCACCGGTTACCCGAGCCCAAACTCAGGTTGCACAGGCGGCGGAGGCAACGGAACGTTTCTCCTGTGCCTTGTGATCGTGTCCACTCGGCCCCATTTGGCGTCGTACGCAATATTCGAGACTGAAAGATGGAGGCGGCGGGTTCTGCGGCTGGGGATTCGTCCTCCGGATTGGAGACTACGAGGACCACCGACGACCGGCTGTTTCTGTTTAAAGGTGTGGTGAGGTGATGGTTTTGGGCGGGTTCACCACCCACATCCGCCCTGAGAGACCTGGGCTTGGGTTCGTCCATGAGGTTAGCTCGTAGGGGTCGGAGGCTGGGCCGGGTGAGTCGCGGTGCTGATGGATTCTCCGTAAGGGGAACACAGACCATGAGCTGTACCCCTGCTCGGGCCTCGATTTCCCATCCCTTCTCTGCAGTTTTCCTCAGACCCTCTTTCCTTTTCTAATTCCCACTCTTTTCCCCCTTGAACGTACCTCACGCTGCTGGCCCGGGGAAGAGGGGAAGAGACCCTGCGCCCATACTGTGCAACTTGGGAACATCACCTCAGGATGACTCCTGGAACTTGAGGCATGGGGTCACGCAGGTTTCACAGCCGTTATAATTTATCTTTGGCAAGAGCTATCAGATCACTTTTCAGATCCCAAAAGTGACTTTGAATGTAATTTTAGAAGTATTTGAAACTTACTTGTGTACATCTTTTTAACTTCGGGTTGTTTGTTTTCTTTAATCTCTCTCCCACACCCCCATTTCCCCACTCCCGACCCCCATTCCCAACTCTTGGCAGGTGGAATTTTCCTTGGTACTGTTGCTGCGGCGGGAATGCTAGCCGGATTTGTTACAACGTTATCATTGGCTAAAAAGAAAAACCCTGAATGGTTCAATAAGGTTTGTGACACAGAATCCACGCACAGCATTGTTACTGTTTACAATAAATGGTAGCTATTTTGTATAGAAGAAATTAAAAAATACATATTGGTAATCTTTCATATTGCTTTAAGAAGTAAATCTGTACACATCTCATAGATTCAAGAAGTGTACAAATTCATCAGTGGTCTTTATTTTCATCTTAAAAGAAGTACTTAATTCTGTGCTTCTTTAAATTTTATAGAACAAGACTCTGAAAGCTCATCCAGTACATTTCCTATTCACAACATCATTTTAAATCTAAAGTAATTTCTCATCAGTTGTAAGATGCTTCAATATTTTATGTACTACTTGAGAAAGTAAACATGATGCCAGTTCAACTCTTCACTGATTGTAAGAGGCATCTCTACTCCAGAGATGTTAAATGTGTCTTAAAATAGTATTTTTGGCTCCTTGAGCATGGGAACCATGCATACTTCTTTGCTGCTACAGTCCCAGTCCCTGACAGTCCCATAGTACATTTTGGTTGAATGACTATAAACTTTGATTATTACCTATTTAAGGAAGAAAATCCTTACTTGAGCTAGATTGAAAGTCACTCTGCTGTGGTCATGGGTATCTCATTCCTGAAGAAGGAATATTCTTCACGTTTACTTGTAGTTACTTCTCCTTAGGCACTGCCCTGTCTTTCCTCCCACTCCATTGGTTTTTTAAATTTTTCATTACTTCGTTGCTTCAACAGACGTTTACTAAGGACCTTTTATGTGTCAGTCACTGTCCTAGACAGGTGCGAGGGATACAAATGCACAAAACATCTGCTTCTCAGGAACCTTAGGATCTGACAGATATTAAGCAAGTATTGACACAAGTAACTATATAGTTATAATTTGATATGTGTTATGTAGAAAAAGCGTTATATGGGATTAGAAACCAGCTGAATTACATTTCCACTTATATTTACACTAATAATGATACCTAAGCCTTAGAATATTATCATGGCAAGAGACCAAATTTTAAAGAGTGTTTAGATTCCCCTTTGAATACTTTTGAGGGCTTACATAGCATTACCCGAATCAATGTTATGAACTTCATGGGTCATTTTCCCCCCTATAATTTAGAATATTTTTAGAGCAGAAATATATCTTGTGTAAGGAAACAGTGAAACCTTATTGATAGTGGTTCTTCAACAGTGACATTTTGGTTTATTTCTGAGCCTAAGCTATCATGTTAAGTTTTGGATCACCTATCTTTTTGAGAATCTGATGGAAAGATAGGGATTCTCTCCCAGAAAAATAAAAAAGGCACATCTATATATATTCACAATTTTGCCTTCTATTTTGTGGTTCTAAAATTTGAGCATCACACATGCCTTTTAATGATCTAGGACAGTGGTTTTCAAAGTATGGTCCATGGATCCCTGGGGATCCTTGAGGCCCTTTTGGGGACCTTAAGGACAAAATTATGTTCATAATACTAAGACATTTGCACTGATGATAGAAAGGCAATGACAGGTGAAGGCTCTGTTGCCTTGGCATGATCAAGGCAGTGGCACCAAACTACTTAGCAGTTATTGTGTCCTACATTGCCATGTACCTGTAGTGTGAAAAAAAAGCTAATATTGATTAAGAATATCCTTGTTGAAGCAGTAAAATTATTCATTTTAATAAATGAATAATTTATTATTTATTATTTTTTATTTTATTATATTTATTATTTTTCTGGGAGAGAATCCCTATCTTTCCATCAGATTCTCAAAAAGATAGGTGATCCAAAACTTAACATGATAGCTTAGGCTCAGAAATAAACCAAAATGTCACTGTTGAAGAACCACTATCAATAAGGTTTCACTGTTTCCTTACACAAGATATATTTCTGCTCTAAAAATATTCTAAATTATAGGGGGGAAAATGACCCATGAAGTTCATAACATTGATTCGGGTAATGCTATGTATATACTCAACCCTTGAGTATATGTCTTTCTAAGATTCTGTGTGCAAAAATGTTAAGTATGCATGAAGCATATCCATTCTAAATTGAAGTATGATACTTTTCTCAAGGAAAAGCAGTTATGTGATTGAGTTGTAAGCTAAACTAGCCCCTTTTCAAATTTTTTCCACAAAATACTATTTTTACTGGAAAGAACAACTTAACAAGCTGTAGTTATTCAGAAGTGGATATGTGGCAGGCATTTTCTCAAAAAAGAACAAAGTGTCTCTTCAAGTAACTAACTCGTGTTGTTGCCTATGATAAAATTCAAAATTTCAAGTAAAAATTATAATTTTGAAGAACCTGAATCCGCCACTGTGAGCTTTTACAACTATCAATACTTACCAGCTTTTCTGAGGAAATTGATGGTGATACTAAACAATGTGGGTTTTTTAAATAGTTGTTTTAATAAAGGTGTCAACATTTGTAAGATCTGCCTACTTCATAAACCAAATTATTTTTTTCTAAATGATCATCATTAGTGGGTAAAAGATCCATTCCAAGTATAAAATAGACCAGTGGATTTTGATGTAACAGAGTACAAAAAAATTTACTGTTAACAATTTCAGAATACACATTGCAACTAACCCTTAAGAAACTACCATGTGTCAGGTTTTGGTGTCCTGTCAAGGAAGGAAGGCTGTTAAAATACCCCTCCCTTTGCCAACCACATAGTTTGTGTGAGGCCAGATTTTATTCTTATACGTGAACTAAAACAACATATTGTAACAAACTAAATACAATAGCAGATATGGAAATCCAGCTGTCTTCTATTAAGCCAGATATTTAAAAGAGTAACAAAAATGTAAGACATTGCCTCTCTAAACTAAATTTTTTGTTTGTTTTAGAGAATAGTTTTTTCATTAAAAATAGATTTATGTTTATAATTAAATTTTTAAAATTTCTTAGTTTAAATTTCTAATACATTAAATATTGATCAGTAGAACCCATATAACTAAAAACTCTTTGGAATCCAAGTGTAAAGAGATCCTGAGACCAAACAGTTTGAGAACCATTGTTCTGGATAGTTAAATATTTAAGGTTCTTTTCCACTCTGGGAAAATAACTTGCATTGAATCCTTATCTATCCAGACTCTATTTTAGGGATGAAATGTTTTGTAGAAAAACTCAGAGAGTCTGTATAAGTGGCTAATGAGTTTATACTGAGCAAGCAGCAGTTTAAGAATACCTCTGGGCAGAGGACTTCAAAGTTTCTGCCTGGAGCTGTTCTCTAACACTAATAATATTCTCTAATATTGGAGTGCTTACCAGATGGTAGGTGCTGTTCTAAGGGCTTTATTCACTTCATCCCCATCACAGCCCTATGAGGTACTATGTTGGACTGTTGTTGCCTTGACAAATTGGGAAACTGGAGGCACAGGTAAATTAAACACCCAATTTGGCACTCGCCATCCCTGGTTACTTCTGGGGAATAAATGATATTATTTTAAGCAGCATTTTTATTTAAATAGACTTTCGTCCACTGGCCTGGGGACCTAGGTATTAATTATAATACATAATCAAATTGCAAACCAAAAAGACTTTGGAATGATCAGCTTTTCAGTTGTGCACTGCCTTCACAGCTATTATTTCAAGAAGATGATAATCATTGCCTTTATGTCTTATTTTCATTGTCATGACTGAGTCTCATGCTGTGAAACTGGGTATTGAAAAAGCAATAGTAGGGTACTAAATAAATGTTAATTTTTCTTTGTCATTCTTTGAGTAAACAGAAGGAGGAAGCAGCCAGCTAAGATGGCCAAAGAATCCACCCTTAAGTTTCTTTGGCTTATCTATTAAAATAGTTCAAGATTTTTTTTTTACACTGGTGCATTTCATATTTGTATAACATCAGTCTAATAAAATGACTGTGAGATTAAATGAGGTGCTATGAGTGAAAATAATGTGATTTTATGTCTATTTGGTTAGAATAATTGAAGAAAATACAGAATTGATGTATACAATCACATAGTTTACTTATAAAAATAAAATAATTGTCTTATATCATGCATGAAAAAAAATCTTTCAAATAACTATAAGTTATTTCAGGACCCATTTATGTAGTGAGCAGTTTAAGAGAACTTCATCATTCATCTCTCTGATACAGCTTCTGAGATTGCCAAAGAAAGTATTTTTAAAATATATATTGTATACTTTATAAAAATAAGCCAAGTATTTCTGTGATGTAATGAAAAAAATCAAAATCTTATATGAAATAAGAATACTCTCTAGGGGAGATAACTGAATTGAACATTCTTTCTTACAAATCAGTTTGATTTATATTAGATACATCCCAGGATTAAACTGAATAAAAGCTAAAGACATGAATCTTATTCTTAGGTACACAGTTGACTATCTGAGAAACTTTGAACAATTTGCTTGTGATAGTTCCTATGTCTGAATAATAGATAATTCTCATCACCTGTTTTCTCAAAGGGTACTGGTACCCATTCAACGTTTAGGGGTACCCATGTCTTCAGACAGAAAAGCTACTATAAATACTGAATTTTCATTTAGAAAATAATTTTTGTTTTATTGTGCTGATACTGCAGTGTGATTTGTTAAATTCAATTCCCATATGCACATGCCTTAATTTGAATTAGAAAAAAATGTGAAAGTGAGGGAAAATGTAGCTTCTACTCTGTATATGGCTAATATATACAGAGATCTTTTACCTCTCAGAGAGACTGTGACTTGTCTAAAGCCATACACCTATTAAGCAGCAAAGCAGGTGCTTGAACTTTGGTTGGTCTGGCTTCCCAATATCATGGTGCTTACACAGAGTAGTTAATTTCAAATACTCCCCAAGTATTTATGTTTTCTAAACTGATTATTTTTATCTTGGCCTTTCTTTCTTCCTTTCAGGGAAGTATGGCCACAGTGGCCTTACCAGAGAGTGGATCTTCCCTTGCCTTGCGAGCATTGGGTTGGGGTTCACTTTATGCATGGTGTGGAGTTGGTGTGATCAGCTTTGCAGTCTGGAAGGCTTTAGGAGTTCACAGCGTAAGTTAACTATAATCTTGTTTTATGTATCTGAATTGCTTATTCTACTTCCTGCAGCCTAAATCTTCCTTACTTTCAAATTTGCACATAGTTTGATCACTGTTTTGGAACACAGTGACAGAAGATTTTTGATGATTTCTGTTTCCCCAATTTTGTTTTTGGCCAGAATAAAATCTCTTTATTCATTTCAGGCACTGTAACAGATATTTTAGACATAGTAGGTTATTCAATCTTCACAATAACTATGAAGCAGCTATTAATATCCCCTGTGTTATAAATGAGAAAATTGAGGCTCAGAGAGGTTAAATCACTTGCCCAAGATCACAGAGCCTGTAATTGGCAGAGCCAAGACTTGAACCCACATCTGACGGTCTTCAAAACCTATGTTTTTTCCAACTTTACCTCCCTTACAGAAGATACAAAACCACAGAATAGGTGCATGGGCTGGTGTAGGGGAAGAAGGTAATGAATTTGGTTCTTGATAACTCAGCAGGTTTTTCTAGGAATCTGTAAGTGTAGGCCTCATCTCCCAACATGATGATTAACATCACTCTGATATAAGACTGGCCATCCTTTTCCATTAATAGAAAAGAACTTCTTTTAACTTGTGTTCAGCAGGATATAATGGTAAATGAAAAACAGAATTATATGGCTGTATCTATATAAAATATATTAGCAGTTTTTTGAAAACAAGGAAATTCATGTGGCAGACATGAATGAATTATGTGCATATGGGTGTATTTTTTATTTCACTTTTCTGTTTGTTTCTTTAATATTATGTACTACTTTACAATACAGATAATTAGCTTTTAAAAATTGTGCTAGATTTTATTTTTACCAATTTGTGGTTTACAGAATTTATAAATAAAGCACAACTGTCTAGATGTTCACAAAACATCTTAGTTTCTAATAAAACAACTGAATGTTAGCACTTTACATTGACTGCATGGAATTGATAGGTAATGTTCCCATTGTTTAGAAAAAGGTCATAAACTGAATAGTAAAATTTTAAGGTATTTGAAAATGTGAATAACCTTTTATTTAGAAGAGTTACAAGAATGAATCAATCCAAATTTTCATAGACCAAGAAAATTACATTATTTAGCTTAAATTATACACTTGAGAACTTGTGCTTTATGGGCTAGACTATGCTATTTTAGTTTCTAGAATGTGGACTTTGTATAATAAGACTAGTAAGAGGATTATTGCCTAAATAAAATAAAATATTTTGGGGAGGAAACTTCTTTTTTCATTAGCACTGTTGAATATAAGGGTACTTGGAATCCTTTTATGTTTCATCCTCTTTGTCCTTTATTAAAAAGGGAGAATGCAAATACACTCTCTTTCCCTGTAAATACGTCGTTAGGCATATGCATTTGGTCTCCATGTCTGGCTCCATGTCTGGAAAATCACAAAGAAAAATGAATCCAACGAACAGATTAATACCTTTTCAAGGGTGTGTGTGTGTGTGTATATATATATGGTTTATTTTAGGAATTGGCTCATGTGACCTTGGGGATTGACAGGTACAGATTCTGTATGGCAGGTCACAAGTTGGAAACTCAATAAAAATAATCCTGCTTTATTTAAAGGCAGTAGTATATATTGATTTGTTTGCTTGATCATTCTGAATATACTTGTGGACCTACCCTGAGCCAGCACTGTGCTAAGGCATAGGTTCTAAGCCTTACTTGTTGACTTGCCAAGCAAATTTCTTATTTTCTGACCCTGCTCTGAGGCTTGCAGAGAGTGATGTGGTATATTTCAGCTCTGCATTTAGAGTTTTGATGATAATTAGAAGGCTGTGCTGAGTCCAGTGATGAACTTTTATAACCATTTATTACCTCTTATTGGGAAATGTTTTTCTATGGCTAAGGAAAGCAGTCTGAGAGAAAATGTTAAACAGAAACTGTCCAAGTCTACATAATCAATAAATAATTGCGATGCTCATTCTAGATAAATGCAGTTAAGCTGAAGTCAATTCCAGTGTCAAATAATTGTTGACAGGTACTTTGAATTGTGTCACATTTCCAATATTAATTCACCTTTAAAAAAACAGGGTGCCATCTAATGGCTACTCTAGAGCAGGTTAACAGAAGTGGTTACTTTTCCTGTTTTAATTCACAGCTACATCTGCTGGCCCAAAACGGAACATGTTAGAAAAGCTTAAAGCAAAACCCTCTTTAGTTTGTTAAAAATATTTTGAATTTACTCTTTGTTTATTCAGAAGTTATGGAATTTATTTTAACATAGAACATATGTAACACCTGAATATAAATATAATTTTCTGTTTTACATAATGCCATATCATTTAATCAGAAGTTCCACATAAGAAGAGCTGCTGAAACTATCTTGTTAGCAGACCAAAGCAGATAAATTTGCCCAGAATTTAGGATGGGACTCTCCCTCCATTCATTAGAAATCAACACAAGTTCCCAGCTCGTTTCACCAGCTGCCCCTACCTACCCTAACCAGTAAGCTTGGCTTCATTGTTCAGTATATATTCATTGATTACTTTGAACTATGGTGTTTTTTTCTCATTTGATTGTGATTGAGGTTGCATTTATTTTATCACAGCAACTTAATTATGGAAAAAGTTTAAACTTCCTAAAGGGTTTATGGCCTCCTAATGCAGCTATGCAAATGAGCAGATACTGGACAACTGACATGTTTGGGCCAATGAGTGCACATTCACCAGGTCAATTGACTCAGTTGTTTTTATCAGGGTAGGCATTTTAAGTTTAGAGAATATTCTAAAAAAATGCTCTTCAGTTGGTAAATAAGGAACTGTTGTGGTTCTAACTGTTAAGTTTCTAATTATACAAAAAATAAATATGCCAGTTACAGTTGGTCATGTTATTCAAGAACAGGAACTTTTTAGTTTTTGTATCTTTTGTTATTTGTCCTAGATATTGATATTTGAAAGGATTTTTGAAGAGATAATGCATATTTATGGTTAGACTATGTTGTTTTTTTCCTCCTCTTAGAAGGGAAAATCATTAGGGATATAAATAATTCCTGAATGTTAGGATTTTAAGCTTTATAGAAGGGAGTTTGCTATTTTAATAACTGCCTGTGGATTGTTGTCTATGATAAGGTTATCATCTCAAAGTACAGGTCGGAATCATCCATTGCTAATGCTTACCGTGACTTGTGTATAATATATTCGTCATACTTGATGCCATTAGAATTTACAGATAATGTATAGCTCCTGCCCTTAATAGGCGCTAAAACCTCAATAGTTAATAAAAGAGACATAAAATTTGTAACCAAGAGTGAAACATTCTTACTTATTCTGGTTGTGATTGCTTTAAATTTTCCAGAGATTTAAGTTAAAAAAATTATTAACACAGAGATGAAGTTTTAAAATTTATTTTAACCTTACCATGGCATAAGGGGTATTTCTTTGTTTAAATATTTCATTGTTTATTTTTAAAGAAAAATATATTTAGGACCCATCTTATTAAGCAAAGATAACTGGAGTTTTTTTTGTAAAAATGTGTTCATATCATTAAAGAAATCAGTGTAGAAAAGTACAGCTCAGCAGGCAGAGTTCTCACCTGCCATGCCAGAGACCTGGGTTCGATTCCCAGTGCCTGCCAATGCAAAAAAAAAAAAGAAAAATACAAAGAAGAAAATAAGCATCACCTGAAATCCCATCACTAACTATAGTGGGAACGTTCTTTCAGACCTTTTATAAGCATATTTATATAATTATAGATAAATGCTGTTTTAATGTACCTGTTGCTCTGTAACCTTTTTTCACTGAATAGTCGAGGGAACATCTTCACCTAGCAGAGTATATAATAGTCTCCATGATTCTAAATGACTACATGGTATTCTATTGTGTATTATAATTTACCTAATGATTCTCCTGCCATTGGGCATTTGATATGTAATAGTTCACTATAAAGCACCACAGTGAACCTCTGTAGACATGTTTCTTTTTGTTCTTGTCTTGATCAAGAAATTTGTCCTAAAGACAAAAGATGTCATTGTTGATCTAGGTGCCTGTTAAAAATGTTTTTGATACCTGTTGCTGAAGGGCAGCTCTTTTTTTGTCACTGCTATGCTAGGTATAATTTTTATGTTAATAATTTAGTCACACTTCTTTATTACCTAATGACCAGTTTTTTCTAATTACACTCAAACTTCTTTCTTTTGATTTTTGCTAATTTTGAATTTTACCACCATTCTGGTCGATCTCATTTATTCTTGTGCCCTTTTTTGGGGGGGGGGGGGGGTGTGCATGGTCCAGGAATTAAACCTGGGTCTCCCACATGAAAGGCGAGCATTCTACCACTGAACCACCAGTGCACCCCTATTCCTGCAGTATTTTTTACTTATCTCAAATGAAGCAAGACTGTGGAGTGAATGCCTGAACCCTATATATAAATTAAACTATGGAAAAACCTAGAAGTGTTTAACTTCTAAGATATGTAAGGAAGGAAAAAACTTGAAGTGCTGGATACTTTTGATTGAGAAGGAAGTGTTTCTCCTTAGTTGAGGCTGAGGATTACAAATACATCTCAGTCTCCTGGCAAATTGTTTAATGATAGCCATTTCTGAATGATCTGCAGGAGGAGACTGGAAAGCCAGCTGAAACATTTCCCTTCTCTGGTCCTTGCCTGATCTAATTTCAGTTCTGCCAGAGATCTCTACCTGCTTCTGCCCCAGGGGACAAGCTTGAATTTCTTAGGTCAGCAAACTCAACCTAGCTTTCTTTTCTTGATAATAAGTAGTAGGATTCTCAGAACACACCATTCTTACGCTTTCACAGAGACAGTTCGATCTGTCGAGCTCTTGGCTGGGCCTTCAGGAATTTTAAGGATTGAGGGATGTTTTCCTGAAATCATTTTGAAATTAAGTGGAAGTGGCACGGTGCATCAGTTATTAAGTTTGTGGTGACAAGAACATCTCTATAGGCCTCACTTCTCATCCCATTGGAGTTCTGATGGGCTTAGTGTTTGTCATGGTGAAAGGCATTTGATGGAAATACAGAGAAGCAATCAGGTGGTGAAGCTTGAATCACAGACCCTTGCTTAATTTGAATTAAGAGATAATAATGAATGTACCCTTCTTTTTAACCCAAGAATAGAAATCAGCTCTTTGGGTATATTTCCAAGATACTTCTTTAAACTCCCCCCAGTATCCTTTTATATGTAAAATAGAGCCTGAAGCATCTTCTAAACTGGGAGTGTGTAACAATTAATAGGAAAGATAAACCCTGCTATAAAAGCCTTTTTGTTCTGAAGCCTGGCATAATCACCTCAAGAATGTTCACCATGTTTACTCCACGGGAGGAAATGTGTCCTTGATTTCACTTGGGCTTTCTTTTTCTTTGTCCTTATTTCTTATAACTAGGTATTAAAAAATGGGACTTTCCTGAGCAGCTCTCTAATAAAGCAAGTGGGATGAAGACCTGCCTTCCCCTTTAGTTTCGTTTTAAAAGTTACCCATTGTTAAACACTTAGATCATAAACTATGAAAAAAATTATATTAGTAAAGTGTATATATAGAGAGAGAGATATTAATATGTATGTTTTATTCCTTTACCAGTATCAGAAAATGAAATGTTCTCTCAAATAGAATTTTCCAGACTAAAATATTTTTAACAATTTTTGGGAGAATTTTTTTAATGTGCCATGTAGCCTTCCATTATGTAAATTACACTGAACATAATTTAACTTTTTCTTGATGACCTAGATATATCAGTTACTGTTTGCTTCTTGTGCTAATAGATTCTGGGCTTTTATGGTTCTTTATAGTTTTTATTGTTTTTCTCAGTCCTGGTTTGGCTCTTATTTTTCCTGTCTAGCTATCCTGATTACTTCTGAAATGCTGTGACCTTATTTTACACTCACTTATGCCTATGGGTCCTTCCTTTGCCTTCTCCTTCTCTTTAACAGATTTTACCCCTCTCATGGCTTCATCTGTATCCACCAAGTTTCTCTGTCTTCAGCCAGATCTCTGAGCTCCTGATTCATAGGTCCTCTTGACTCCTGAACACCAATGCTTAGATATCCTGCAGGCATCATGTATGTTCCCAACTAAACTGTCACTCGATTTCATACCCTGTACCCCAACCTTCATCTGGGTCACTGGGTCTGTGAATGGCTGCCCAGAGAGACAGGCCTGATGTCACTCAGAACCAAATACTTTCTCACCTATGTATCTAATAGGTCACTAAATGTTTCTGCTTCCCACAGCCACTATAATTGGGGGCACCATCTTGGCCTGAGCTTATCATAACAGCTTTCCTTATCCTTCCTACCTCCCACCTTGCCTCTCTACCATCCTTTCTCCATACTACTACCAGAATGTGCTGACCTTTATCTTCCCCCAAATTCCAGCCACTTTGTACCTACTCCATATGCCCTGCCTTTCTTCCTCTTACCACGGGTAAAACGTCCTACTTGGGTAAAATGTCCTGCTGCTACCAAAGGCATGCCCCTGCCACTTGGGCATCAGAACTTATTCCTTCTCATCTACCCATGAACCTTGCTTCTGTGCTCATCCCCAGCCTTTGCTGATGGTCAGCTTTTGACTCTCCGCTGTAACTGGTACAGCATGCTATAGTTTCTCCACCTCTAATAACCCTTCCTCTTGATATTCCTTGACCCCTCCTGCTACCAGCCCATTTGCCTGCTTCCTTTGCAGGAAAAACAAATCTTGAAAGAGTTTTGTTTTTCCTTATGCACCTTTCTGTTCTCAATCTGACTTCTTTCCCCACCACTTCACAGAAACTGCTTAAGTCAGAGTCACCAATATCCTTCTCGTTGCCAAAGCTGTTCTTATCTTTGTCCTTCTGCTACTAGACCTCTCAGCAACATTTGGAACAGCTGGGTATTCTCTCTTCATGAAAATACTGTCTTTGGCTTCTAAGATACCTTCCTCTTCACTAGCGGGTTTTGCCTGGCTGCTGCAGGCAGAACTCTTCCCCCAACAGACTCTATGCCAGAGGCTCCAAAGACTGTATTCTTAGACTATTCTCATCTCCATCTATACTCAGGCCCTTGGTGTTCTCATCTAGTCCCCAGTATTGTAAAACAATGATGTCCAAATGCATGGCTCCAGCCTCAACCTTCAGACTTGCCTATTAACAGTTAGCATGATTTGTCTGTCTAGTCTCACAGGTATTTCAAATAACTCATGTCCTAAACAAAACTCTTGATTTCCCTAGCTCTTCCCCAATTTGTTCCTCCTTTGATCTTCCCCATTCCATTAAATGTCACCCATTATCCCTCAGTTGTTCAAACCAGAAATCTAGGAGACATCTTAGATGCATTTATTTTTTTCATTCCCTTCATCTAATTCATGAGCAAGACCTGCTTGTTAGCACTCCAGCTAACCATAACCTGACTCCTTACATATCTCTTTACTTCCATTTGTCTTTTGCCACCTGCATCCTGTCTAGTCTCCTGGCCACTCCTTTATTTCTTTTAGAACTGTTTAGCCACAGAACAGCCAGAATGATATTTATTTTAATGTAAATCAGATCATCTTTTATTTGAAACCCTTTATTTATTTAAATAAATTCCTTTATTTATTACCCTTCAATGGCTCCCATTGAATTTAGAATAAAATCCAAATTTCTAACCCAAGGTTAAGAATCCTCACATAAGGCGGGGCCAAGATGGCGACTTAGTAAGGTACACGCGTCTTAGTTCCTCCTCCAGATCAACTACTGGGTGAACAGAAACAGTGCAGAACAGCTCCCGGGGCCACGGCAGGGAATGGACACACAGCGTACCCCAGTCTGGACTGGTTAGACTGACTGTGAGACTCTGCTGTGGTGAGATCCCCGAGCGGTGCGCGGTCCCCCGAGCAGCGGCAGCTGGTGGCCGGAGCTCCTCCCTCCCTCCTTCCCGGGCCGGCTGAGAGTCTCGGAGAGGCAAGTTTCTCAAGCCGCGGCGGCCGGCGCCGCTCTTTTGCGGGCGGCTTTCTGGACCAGCTACGAGTCGCGGATCAGAAGGCTACCCAAGCCGTGGTGGCCGGCGACCGACGCCCCTCCCCCGCGGGCGGCGGCCGGCGACCGGTACCCCTCCAGGGAGAGGAGGGAATTTCCGACAGTGGCAGGGACTGGGTCCAACCAAACACCAATAGGGGCATTAATAAAGGAGCCACAGGGTCCCCTCAAGCCGCGGCGGCTGGCGCCCCCACCACGCACAGCCCCCCGGACCAACTGAGAGAATTGGATCGGAAATCCCCAGGCCGCGGAGAACAGTAACCGGGGGGGATCCCTTCCAAACACGTGAGACAAACGTGTGCCACGAGCGCCACCTACTGGGCAGGATAAGAAAAACAGAACCCAGAGATTTCACAGAAAAATCTTCCAAACTGTTGGGTCCAACACCCAGGGAAATCTGACTAAATGCCCAGATGCCAGCAGAAGATAACAGACCATGCTCAGAAGATTGAAAATATGGCCCAGTCAAAGGAACAAACCAATAGTTCAAATGAGATACAGGAGCTGAGACAACTAATGCTGAATATACGAACAGAAATGGAAAACCTCTTCAAAAACGAAATCGATAAATTGAGGCAGGACATGAAGAAGACATGGGCTGAACAAAAAGAAGAAATAGAAAAACTGAAAAAACAAATCACAGAACTTATGGAAGTGAAGGATAAAGTAGAAAAGATGGAAAAAACAATGGATACCTACAATGATAGATTTAAAGAGAAAGAAGATAGAATTAGTGATTTGGAGGATGGAATATCTGAATTCCAAAAAGAAACAGAAACTATCAGGAAAAGAATGGAAAAATTTGAACAGGGTATCAGGGAACTCAAGGACAATATGAAGCGCACAAATATACGTGTTGTGGGTGTCCCAGAAGGAGAAGAGAAGGGAAAAGGAGGAGAAAAACTAATGGAAGAAATTATCAGTGAAAATTTCCCAACTCTAATGAAAGACCTAAAATTACAGATCCAAGAAGTGCAGCGCACCCCAAAGAGATTAGACCCAAATAGACGTTCTCCAAGACACTTACTAGTTAGAATGTCAGAGGTCAAAGAGAAAGAGAGGATCTTGAAAGCAGCAAGAGAAAAACAATCCATCACATACAAGGGAAACCCAATAAGACTATGTGTAGATTTCTCAGCAGAAACCATGGAAGCTAGAAGACAGTGGGATGATATATTTAAGTTACTAAAAGAGAAAAACTGCCAACCAAGACTCCTATATCCAGAAAAATTGTCCTTCAAAAATGAGAGAGAAATTAAAACATTCTCAGACAAAAAGTCACTGAGAGAATTTGTGACCAAGAGACCAGCTCTGCAAGAAATACTAAAGGGAGCACTAGAGTCAGATACGAAAAGACAGAAGAGAGAGGTATGGAGAAGAATGTAGAAAGAAGGAAAATCAGATATGATATATATATAATACAAAAGGCAAAATATTAGAGGAAATATTATCCAAACAGTAATAACACTAAATGTTAATGGACTGAATTCCCCAATCAAAAGACATAGATTGGCAGAATGGATTAAAAAACAGTATCCTTCTATATGCTGTCTACAGGAAACACATCTTAGACCCAAAGATAAACATAGGTTGAAAGTGAAAGGTTGGGAAAAGATATTTCATGCAAATAACAACCAGAAAAGAGCAGGAGTGGCTATACTAATATCCAACAAATTAGACTTCAAATGTAAAGCAGTTAAAAGAGACAAAGAAGGACACTATATACTAATAAAAGGAACAATTAAACAAGAAGACATAACAATCATAAATATTTATGCACTGAACCAGAATGCCCCAAAATACGTGAGGAATACACTGCAAACAGTGAAAAGGGAAATAGACTCATATACCATAATAGTTGGAGACTACAATTCACCACTCTCATCAATGGACAGAACATCTAGACAGAGAATCAATAAAGAAATAGAGAATCTGAATATTACTATAAATGAGCTAGACTTAACAGACATTTGTAGGACATTACATCCCACAACAGCAGGATCCACCTTTTTCTCAAGTGCTCATGGATCATTCTCAAAGATAGACCATATGCTGGGTCACAAAGCAAGTCTTAACAAATTTAAAAAGATTGAAATCATACACAACACTTTCTAGGATCATAAAGGAATGAAGTTGGAAATCAATAATAGGCAGAGTGCCAGAAAATTCACAAATACATGGAGGCTCAACAACACACTCTTAAACAACGAGTGGGTCAAAGAAGAAATTGCAAGAGAAATTAGCAAATAGCTCGAGGCGAATGAAAATGAAAATACAACATATCAAAACTTATGGGACGCAGCAAAGGCAGTGCTAAGAGGGAAATTTATTGCCCTAAATGCCTATATCAGAAAAGAAGAAAAGGCAAAAATGCAGGAATTAACTGTCCATTTGGAAGAACTGGAGAAAGAACAGCAAACGAATCCCAAAGCAAGCAAAAGGAAAGAAATAACAAAGATTAGAGCAGAAATAAATGGAACTGAAAACATGAAAACAATAGAGAAAATCAATAAGACCAGAAGTTGGTTCTATGAGAAAATCACTAAGATTGATGGGCCCTTAGCAAGATTGACAAAAAGAAGAAGAGAGAGGATGCAAATAAATAAGATCAGAAATGGAAGAGGAGACATAACTACTGACCTCACGGAAATGAGGGAGGTAATGACAGGATACTATGAACAACTTTACGCTAATAAATACAACAATTTGGATGAGATGGACAGGTTCCTGGAAAGACGTGAACAACCAACTTTGACTCAAGAAGACATAGATGACCTCAACAAACCAATCACAAGTAAAGAAATTGAATTAGTCATTCAAAAGCTTCTTAAAAAGAAAAGTCCAGGACCAGACGGCTTCACATGTGAATTCTATCAAACATTCCAGAAAGAATTAGTACCAACTCTGCTCAAACTCTTCAAAAAAATCGAAGTGGAGGGAAAACTACCTAATTCATTCTATGAAGCCAATATCACCCTCATACCAAAACCAGGCAAAGATATTACAAAAAAAGAAAACTACAGACCAATCTCTCTAATGAATATAGATGCAAAAATCCTCAATAAAATTCTAGCAAATCGTATCCAACAGCACATTAAAAGAATTGTACATCATGACCAAGTAGGATTCATCCCAGGTATGGAAGGATGGTTCAACATAAGAAAATCAATTAATGTAATACACCATATCAACAAATCAAAGCAGAAAAATCACATGATCATCTCAATTGATGCAGGGAAGGCATTTGACAAGATTCAACATCCCTTCCTGTTGAAAACACTTCAAAAGATAGGAATACAAGGGAACTTCCTTAAAAAGATAGAGGGGATATATGAAAAACCCACAGCTAATATCATCCTCAATGGGGAAAAATTGAAAACTTTCCCCCTAAGATCAGGAACAAGACAAGGATGTCCACTATCACCACTATTATTCAACATTGTGTTGGAGGTTCTAGCCAGAGCAATTAGACAAGAAAAAGAAATACAAGGCATCAAAATTGGAAAGGAAGAAGTAAAACTATCACTGTTTGCAGACGATATGATACTATACGTCGAAAACCCGGAAAAATCCACAACAAAGCTACTAGAGCTAGTAAATGAGTACAGCAAAGTAGCAGGTTACAAGATCAACATTCAAAAATCTGTAGCATTTCTATACACTAGTAATGAACAAGCTGAGGGGGAAATCAAGAAACGAATTCCATTTACAATTGCAACTAAAAGAATGAAATACCTAGGAATAAATTTAACTAAAGGGACAAAAAACATATATAAAGAAAACTACAAAAAATGTTAAAAGAAATCACAGAAGACCTAAATAGATGGAAGGGCATACCGTGTTCATGGATTGGAAGACTAAATATAGTTAAGATGTCAATCCTACCTAAATTGATTTACAGATTCAATGCAATACCAATCAAAATCCCAACAACTTACTTTTCAGAAATTAGAAAAACCAATAAGCAAATTTATCTGGAAGGGCAGGGTGCCCCGATTTGCTAAAAACATCTTGAGGAAAAAAAACGAAGCTGGAGGTCTCGCGCTGCATGACTTTAAGGCATATTATGAAGCCACAGTGGTCAAAACAGCATGGTATTGGCATAAAGATAGATATATCAACCAATGGAATCGAATAGAGTGCTCAGATATAGACCCTCTCATCTATGGACATTTGATCTTTTTTTTTTTTTTTTTTTTTAAAGAGAGAGGGAGGAAGGGAAGGAAAGAAAGAAAGACAGAGAAGGAAGGAAGGATGGAAGGAAGGAAGGGAGGAAGAAAGGGAAACATCTTTAAACATTTTCTTATTTTATTATATTTTGTTTGTTTGTTTGTTTTTTACATGGGCTGGGGCCGGGAATCGAACCGGGGTCCTCCGGCATGGCAGGCAAGCACTCTTGCCCGCTGAGCCACCGCGGCCCGCCCTGGACATTTGATCTTTGATAAGGCAGTCAAGCCAACTCACCTGGGACAGAACAGTCTCTTCAACAAATGGTGCCTAGAGAACTGGATATCCATATGCAAAAGAATGAAAGAAGACCCATATCTCATACCCTATACAAAAGTTAACTCAAAATGGATCAAAGATCTAAACATTAGGTCTAAGACCATAAAACAGAGGAAAATGTAGGGAGATATCTTATGAAACTTACAATTGCAGGCGGTTTTATGGACCTTAAACCTAAAGCAAGAGCACTGAAGAAGGAAAGAAATAAATGGGAACTCCTCAAAATTAAACACTTTTGTGCATCAAAGAACTTCATCAAGAAAGTAGAAAGACAGCCTACACAATGGGAGACAATATTTGGAAATGACATATCAGATAAAGGTCTAGTATCCAGAATTTATAAAGAGATTGTTCAACTCAACAACAAAAAGACAGCCAACCCAATTACAAAATGGGAAAAAGACTTGAACAGACACCTCTCAGAAGAGGAAATACAAATGGCCAAAAGGCACATGAAGAGATGCTCAATGTCCCTGGCCATTAGAGAAATGCAAATCAAAACCACAATGAGATATCATCTCACACCCACCAGAATGGCCATTATCAACAAAACAGAAAATGACAAGTGCCGGAGAGGATGCGGAGAAAGAGGCACACTTATCCACTGTTGGTGGGAATGTCAAATGGTGCAACTACTGTGGAAGGCAGTTTGGCAGTTCCTCAAAAAACTGAATATAGAATTGCCATACGACCCAGCAATACCATTACTGGGAATCTACTCAAAGAACTTAAGGGCAAAGACACAAACGGACATTTGCACACCAGTGTTTATAGCAGCGTTATTTACAATTGCAAAGAGATGGAAACAGCCAAAATGTCCATTAACAGACGAGTGGCTAAACAAACTGTGGTATATACATACGATGGAATATTATGCAGCTTTAAGACAGGATAAACTTATGAAGCATGTAATAACATGGATGGATCTAGAGAACATTATGCTGAGTGAGTCTAGCCAAAAACTAAAAGACAAATACTGTATGGTCCCACTGATGTGAACTGACATTCGAGAATAAACCTGGTCATTGGTAACAGAGTCCAGCAGGAGTTAGAAGCAGGGTAAGATAATGGGTAATTGGAGCTGAAGGGATACAGACTGTGAAACAGGACTAGATACAAAACCTCAAAAATGGACAGCACAATAATACCTAATTGTGAAGTAATCATGTTAAAACATTGAATGAAGCTGCATCTGAGCTATAGGTTTTTTTTTTTTTTACTATTATTATTACTTTTATTTTTTTTCTCTATATTAACATTCTATATCTTTTTCTGTTGTGTTGCTAGTTCTTCTAAACCGATGCAAATGTACTAAGAAACGATGATCATGCATCTACATGATGATGTTAAGAATTACTGAATGCATATGTAGAATGGTATGATTTCTAAATGTTGGGTTAATTTCTTTTTTTCCGTTAATTAATAAAAAAAAAAAAAAGAATCCTCACATGGGGCAGAAGCCAAGATGGTGGCTTAGTGAGATGTAGGATTTAGTTCATCCTCCAGAGCAGCTAATAAATAGCCAGGAACAGTACAGAACTACTGCTGGAGCTGTGTCAGTGACCAGACACACAGCGTACCCCAGTCTGGACAAGCTGACCAGCTGCGAGCACACCCAGAACCATGAGTCCCCCAAGCCACAGTGACCAGTGCTCCTCCCCCACAGCCTGCTTCCCAGAGGGGCTGAGAGCAGTAGGGGCTGAGCGCAACCAAGCTCCAATTATGGAATTAATTAACAAATTCTGACTACTAAAAATAGGCCCCCAGCACAGCTGAACCTGGAGTAAAAGCTGAAGTTGCTGGTTTTTGCCCCAGTGCAGAGGGGCAGGGCTGATGGAAAAAGAAAAAAAAAAAACAGTTTTTTTTTTTTTTTTTTGGCTCAGACAGCACAAAGTACTTTAAAGTGTCTGGGCCCTGAAGAAAAGAAGAGGGCACATAGGACCTGGAGATACACAAAGCTATGTAACAACTTAAGCTCTTGATCGGCAAACCTGAGGAGCAGGGATCCTGCTCTGAAAAGGGTTGTTTTTCTTTTCTTTTTTTGTGGCTGTTTCTATGGCTTGACTACTTTTTGGATACAGCTGCAGGGGTTCTCAGGCTCAACTGCCCCAGGCATGGGCAGAATTAAGCTTCTTTGAGAGTTTTTCTGGAGGCTGTGCCTTCCCCAGGAGAGGGGTGGGGGCCCAGCTCATGTGGAATCTCTCCCCCAAGGAATCCAGACCCCAGGGTCTGAAAAACTAAAGCGATTAAACCCAGCCTACAACCTCTCCTCTGTCTCAACCACGCCCCCGGTAGGGAGAGTTTGCTGAAGTTAGACGTACCACATCACTTTATGCTGGTGGGACTCGGAAGCAGATGGCAGACAAGCTCCACATACTGGGGAGGATAGGAAAAATCCAGAGTCCAGAGGGTTCATAGGAAAGTCTTTCAACCTGCTGGGAAAGGGTTTCAACCTGCTCACCCTCAGGGAAACCTGATACAGGAGACTCTCTTCTGACAGGAAGCCAGTTTGGTCTGGGAAAATCTGTGTGGGATCTATAAACCTAAGTAGACCCTCATAAGGGGGACAGGGGCAGGGGGGTAGGGGGAGGCACCACACAGGCAGGTCAAGATACAAGAAAACAAGAACTGAAAATTCTGATCTGTTAAAACTTAAGCTAGAGGTCTAGAATAAGCTGAACTGAATGTCATAGAACACATAGACAACAAAGTCATCCAGCAAGAAAATCCTAGGTAAAAAAAAAGTGAAAACAACCTCCAGAATAAACGAATTAAGGAAATTAAATGCCCAGACACCAGCAAAAAATAATAAATCATACTAGGAAAATTTAAGGTATGGCCCAGTCAAAGGAACAAACCAACAATTCAGATGAGATACAGGAGTTGAAACAATTAATTCAGGATGTGCAAACAGACATGGAAAACCTCATCAAAAAATCAAATCAATGAATTGAGGGAGGATATAAAGAAGTCAAGGAATGAACGAAAAGAAGAAATGGAAAGTCTGAATAAACAAATCACGGAACTTATGGGAATGAAAGGCACAGTAGAAGAGATTAAAAAAACAATGGAAACCTACACTGGTAGATTTCGAGAGGCAGAAGATAGGATTAGTGAACTGAAGGATGGGACATCTGAAACCCGACAAACAAAAGAAAATATAGGGAAAACAATGGAAAAATATGAGCAGGGATTCAGGGAATTGAATGACAACACGAAGCACACAGATATATGTGTTGTGGGTGTCCCAGAAGGAGAAGAGAAGGGGAAAGGAGGAGAAAAACTAATGGAGGAAATTATCACTGAAACTTTCTCAACTTTTATGAAGAATTAAAATTACAGATCCAAGCAGTGCAGCATACCCTAAACAGAATAGATCCAAATAGACATACTCCAAGTGTGCTGGTTTGAAAGGAAGTATGCCCCCTAGAAAAGCCATGTTTTAATCAAAATCCCATTTCATAAAGGTAGAATAATTCCTATTCAATACTGTATGTTTGAAACTTATCAGATCATCTCCCTGGCTGATGTGATTTAGTCAAGAGTAGTTGTTCAGCTGGATTTGGTGATGACATTTTTCCACCTATTTGGGTGCGTCTTGATTGGTTTATTGGAGTCCTATAAAAGAGGAAACGTTTTGGAGAATAAGAGATTCAGAGAGAGCAGAGAGTGCTGCAGCACCATGAAACAGAGAGTCCACCAGCCAGCAACCTTTGGCGATGAAGAAGGAAAACACCTCCTGGGGAGCTTCGTGAAACCAGAAGCCAGAAGAGAAAGCTAGCAGATGATGTTGTGTTCACCATGTGCCCTTTCAGCTGAGAGAGAAGCCCTGACTGTGTTTGCTGTGTGTCTTCTCACTTAAGAGAGAAACCCTGAACTTCACCAGCCTTCTTGAATCAAGGTATCTTTCCCTGGATGCCTTCTATAGACTTGTTTTAATTGGGACATTTTCTCAGCCTTAGAACTGTAAACTTGCAACTTATTAAATTCCCCTTTTTAAAAGCCATTCCGTTTCTGGTATACTGCATTCCAGCAGCTAGCAAACTAGAACACCAAGACACTTACTAATCAGAATGTCAGCTGTCAAAGAGAAAGAGAAAATCTTGAAAGCAGCAAGAGAAAAGCAATCCATCACATACAAGTGAAGCCTAATAAGACTATGCATAGATTTCTCAGCAAAAACCATGGAGGTGAGAAGACAGTGGTATGATATATTTAAGATACTAAAAGAGAAAAACTGCCAACCAAGAATTCTATATCCAGCAAAACTGTCTTTCAAAAATGAGGAGGAAATTAAAACATTCTCAGACAAAAAAATCAGTGAGAGAATTTGTGACCAAGAGACCGGTTCTGCAAGAAATACTAAAGGGAGCACTAGAGACAGATAGGAAAAGACAGGAGAGAGTGGTGTGGAGAAGAGCATAGAAACTAAGACTGTCAGTAAAGGTGAAAAGAAGAGAAGTTAGATATGACATATAAAATCCAAAAGGCAATGGTAGAAGAAAGTACTGCCCTTACAATAATAACGCTAAGTGTTAATGGATTAAACCCCCCAATCAAAACACGTAGACTGGCAGAATGGATTAAAAAAAACAGGACCCATCTCTATGCTATCTACAGGAGATGCATCTTAGACCCAAAGATAAACATAGGTTGAAAGTGAAAGGTTGAGGAAAAGATGTTTCATGCAAACAACAATCAGAAAAGAACAGGAGTAGCTATACTAATATGTAACAAATTAGGCTTCAAATGTGAAAAATTAAAAGAGACAGAGAAGGACACTATATATTAATAAAAGGGACATTCAACAAGAAGACATAACAATCACAAATATTTATTAACTGAGCCAGAGTGCTCCAAATACATGAGGCAAACACTGAAAAGAGAAATAGACACATCTTCCATAATAGTTGGAGACATCAATTCCCCAGTTTCATCAATGAACAGAACATCTAGACAGAGGATCAATAAAGAAACAGAATTTGAATAATACAATAAATGAGGTAGACCTAATATACATTTATAGAACGTTACACCCCACAACAGCAAGAGTCACCTTTTTCTCAAGTGCTCACGTATCATTCTCAAGGAGGGAGCATATGCTGGGTTACAAAGCAGTTCTCAATAAATTTAAAAAGATTGAACTCATATAAAACCCTTTTTCAGATCATAAAGGAATGAAGTTGGAAATCAATAATAGGCAGAGTGCCAGAAAATTTACAAATATATGGAGGCTCAGCAACACACTTTTAAACAGCCAGTGGGTCAGGGAAGAAGTTGCAAGAGAATTCAGTAAATATCTCGAGGCAAATGAAAACAAAAACAACATATCAAAATTCATGGGATACAGCAAAAATAGTACTAAGAGGGAAGTTTATTGC
Source organism: Tamandua tetradactyla (assembly GCF_023851605.1). NCBI lineage: Eukaryota > Metazoa > Chordata > Mammalia > Pilosa > Myrmecophagidae > Tamandua > Tamandua tetradactyla. The sequence goes on along the minus strand of NC_135328.1, from coordinate 149,917,716 downwards.
CCTAAATGCCAATATCAAAAAAGAAGAAAGAGCAAAAATCAAGGAATTAACTGTCCACATGGAAGACCTAAAAAAAGAACAGCAAACTAACCCCAAAGCAAGCAAAGGAAAGAAATAATGAAGATTAGAGCAGAAATAAATGAAAGTGAGAACATGAAAACAATTGAGAAAATCTGCAAAACCAGAAGTTGGTTCTATGAGAAAATAAGATTGATGGACCCTTAGTGAGGTTGACAAAAAGAAGAGAGAGGAGGCAAATAAATAAAATCAGAAATGAAAGAGGAGACATAATCACTGGCCCCGCAGAAATAAAGGAGGTAATGAGAGGATACTATGAACAACTTTATGCTAATAAACTAGACAATGTAAATGAGATGGACAACTTCCTAGAAAGGCATGAACAACCAACATTGACTCGAGAAGTAGATGACCTCAACAAACCAATCACAAGTAAAGGAAGTGAATCAGTCATTAAGAAACTCCCCAAAAAGAAAAGTCCAGAACCAGATGGCTTCACATGTGAATTCTACCAAACATTCAAGAAAGAATTAGTACCAATCCTGCTCAAACTCTTCAAAAACCTTGGCGAAGGGAAGGCTACTTAACTCATTCTATGAAGCCAACATCACCTTCATACTGAAGCCACACAAAGATGCTACAAGAAAAGAAAATTACAGACCAATCTTTCTATTGAATGTAGATGCAGAAATCCTCAACAAAATTCTTGCAAATTGAAACCAGCAGCACATTAAAAGAATTTTACATTATGGCCAAGTAGTATTCATCCCAGGTATGCAAGGATGGTTTGACATAAATTCAATTAATATATATCATATCAACAAATCAAAGCAGAAAAACCACATAATCATCTCAATTGATGCAGAAAAGGCATTTGACAAAATTCAACATCCTTTCTTGATGAAAACACTTCAAAGGATAGGAATAGAAAGGAACTTCCTCAATATGATAAAGGGAATATATGAAAAGCCCACAGCTAACATCATCCTCAGTGGGAAGAAACTGAAAACTTTCCCCCTAAGATCAGGAACAAGACAAGGATGTCCACTATCACCACTGTTATTCAACATTATGTTGGAAGTTATAGCCAGAGCAATTAGGCAAGAAAAAGAAATACAAGGCATCAAAATTGAAAAGGAAGAAGTAAAACTCTCATTGTTTGCTGATGATGCAATACTATATGTCGAAAAATCCACAGCAAAACTACTAGAGCTAATAAATGAGTACAGCGAGGTGACAGGTTATAAGATCAACACTCAAAAATCTGTAATGTTTCTATACACTAGTAATGAATAATCTGAGGAAGAAATCAAGAAAAAAATTCCATTTACAATTGCAACCAAAAGAATAAAATATTTAGGAATAAGTTTAGCTAAGGATACAAAAGACCTATACAAAGAAATACAAGAAATTGCTAAAAGAAATTACAAAAGACCTAAATAAATGGAAGGGCATACCGTGTTCTTGGATTGGAAAATTAAATATAGTTAAGATGTCAAGTCTACTTAAATTGATTTACAGATTCAATGCAACACCAATTAAAATCCAGAAAACTTTTTAGAAATAAAAAACCAATAACCAAATTTATACGGAAGGGCAGGGTGCCCTGAATAACTAAAAATATCCTGAGAAAGAAAAATGAAGTTGAGTTCTCACACTACCTGACTTTAAGGCATATTACGAAGCTACAATGGTCAAAACAGCTTTGTACTGGCATAAAGGTAGATATACTGACCAATGGAATTGAATGGAGTGTTCAGATACAGACCCTCTTATCTATGGGCAATTGATTTTTGATAAGGCAACTCACCTGGGACAGAACAGTCTCTTCAATAAATGGTGCCTGGAGAACTGGATATCCACAGTCAAAAAGTGAAAGAGCATCCATATTTCACATCATATACAAAAATTAATTCAAAATGAATCAGAAACCTAAACATTAGATCTAAGACCATAAAACTTTTAGTAGAAAATGTAGGGAAATATCTTATAATCTTATAATAGGAGGTGGTTTCCTAGATCTTACACCCAAAGCACAAGCATTGAAGAAGGAAAGAAAGAAATGGGAACTCCTCAAAATTAAACACTTTTGTGCATCAAAGAACTTTGTCAAGAAAGTAAAAAGCCTACATAATGGGAGACAATATTTGGAAATGATGTGTCAGATAAGGGTCTAGTATCCAGAATATATAAAGAGATTGTTCAACTCAACAACAAAAAGACAAACAACCCAATTGCAAAAAATGGGCAGAAGACATGAACAGGTACTTCTCAGAAGAGGAAATACAAATGGCCAAAAGGGATATTAAAAGATGCTCAACTTCCCTGGCTATTAGAGAAGTGCAAATCAAAACCACAATGAGATATCATCTTAAACCCACCAGAATAGCCATTTTCAATAAAACAGAAAACGACAAGTGTTGGAGTGGATGTGGAGAAAGAGGCACACTTATCCACTGTTGGTGGGAATGTAAAATGGTACAACCACTGTGGAAGGCAGTTTGGCAGTTCCTCAGGAAGCTAAGTATAGAATTGCCATATGATCCAGCAATACCATTGCTAGATATCTACTCAGCGGACATGAGGGAAAGGATGCAGATGGTCATTTGCATACCAGTGTTTTTAGCGGTATTATAATTGCTTACCAAACAATTAGCAATTGTAATGATACTGCTAAAAACACTAGTGTGCAAATGTACTGAAACAACCAAAATGTCCATCAGTAGACGAGTGGCTAAACAAGCTGTGGTATGTACATACGATGGAATATTATGCAGCTATAAGACAGAATAAAGTTATGAAGTATGTAACAACATAGATGGAGCTTGAGGACATTATGCTGAGTGAGATTAGCCAGAAACAAAAGGACAAATACTGTATGGTCTAACTGCTGTGAACTAACATTAGTGAATGAACTTGAAGAATTTCAGGTAAGAAAAGAGACCATCAGGAGATAGAAATAGGGTAGATATTGGGTAACTGGAGCTGAAGGGATACGGATTGTGCAACAAAACTGATTGTAAAAAAGCAGAAATGGATAGCACGATGCTACCTAACTGTAATACAATAATGTTAGTATACAGAATGAAGCTGAATGTGAGAATGATAGAGGGAGGAGGGCTGGGGGCACAAATGAGATCAGAAGGAAAGATAGACAGTAAAGACAAATGGTATAATCTAGGAATGCCTAGAGTGTACAATGATAGTGATTAAGTACAAATTAAAAAATGTTTTTGCATGAGGAAGAACAAAAGAATGTCAGTATTACAGGGTATTGAAAATAGATGGTTATTCATATTTTAAAACTTTATGTGTGAGGCTAAAACAAAAAATGTTTATTTGGTACAAAATTCATATTTAGACTAATGCATTTTCTAATATAACTTATGTGGACAGTTTAATTGAACCCTATAAGTACATGGAACCTTGAGTAGGGCATGGGATTTTGTAAGTTTGTCCAGAGTGATGGCTCAATAAATCCCAGAGTGATTTGAGCAGTAAATAAAAAAGTATTTGCAAAATCCCTTGGGGGAATGGCGAGAGAGAGGGAAAATTCAACTTCCCCATGTGGAGAATTCCTGATATTCACACAAGCAGTGGGGACAGCCAAAGCAATAGGCCAAGCCCTCAATCTTGGGGTTTGTTCATATGAAACTTAACCCTACAAAGGATAGGCTAAGCCTACTTAAAATTAAGCCTAAGAGTCACCCCCAGAGAGCCTCTTTTGTTGCTCAGATATGGCCTCTCTCAGCCAAAATGACAGGCAAACTCACTACCCGCCCCCCCCCCCCCCGCCCCGTGTGGGACATGACTCCTAGGGGTGTAAACCTTCCTGGCAACGTGGGACAGAAATCCTGGAATGAGCTGGGACTCAGCATCAAGGGATTGAAGAAAACCTTGACCAGAAGGGAGAAGAGAGAAATGAGACAGAATAAAGTGTCAATGGCTGAGAGATTTCAGAGTTGAGAGGTTATCCTGGAGGTTACTCTTACGCATTATATAGATATCACCTTTTTAGTTAAGGTATATTGGAGTGGCTGGAGGGAACTGCCTGAAAATACAGAACTGTGTTCCAGTAGCCATGTTTATTGAAGATGATTGGATAATGATATTGCTCTCACAATGTGACTATGAGTGTGAAAATCTTGTGTCTGATGCTCCTTTTATCTGTGGTGTGGACAGATGAGTAAAACATATGGATTAAAAATAAATAAATAGTAGGGGAAACATTAAAATAAATTTAGTAGATTGAAATGCTAGTGATCAATGAAAGGGAGTGGTAAGGGTTATAGAAAAAATAGGGGAAACAAAGGCTAAAGTATATTGGGTAGATGGAAATGTTAGCAGTCAATGAGAGGGAGGGGTAAGGGGTACAGGATGTATGAGTTTTTTTCTTTTTTTCTGAATTGATGCAAATGTTCTAAGAAGTGATCATGGTGATGAATATACAACTATGTGATGATGTTGTGAGTTATTGATTATATACCAAGAATGGAGTGATCATATGGTAAGAGTGTTTGTGTTTGCATGTTGTTATGTTTAAAAAAATTTAAAAATTGAAAAAAGAAAAGAATCTTCACATGGGCCCCACCTTCCCTGACCTTGTCTTGAACCCCCATAAGCATAGCTTCCAACATGCACTCCACCCATGCCAGCCTCCTTGTTCTCTCAGCATACCAAGCCTGTTCCTTCTTGGGGCCTTGGTACTAGCTTTGCCAGGAAACTGATCTTTGCATGGCTGGTTCTTTTTAACCATTCAGTGTTTCAATTCAAATTTATTTCACCTCCTCCAAGCTTTCTCAGACTATCTGATCTAAAATTAAATACCCTGTCCATTCTCTTGTTTTATCTGTCTTCCCAATAGAATATAAATTCTAAAAGAACAAAGACCTTATTTATCATGTGAATTGTTTTATCCTTAGCACCTGTAACAGCGTCTAGATATTTGTTGAGTGAAATATGATCACATTGCTTCTACCATTTCAACGGCTCCCTCTTCCCTTCAGAATAAAGTCCAAGCTCCGTAAAGTGGTTCATAAGTTCCTCTGATCTGGTCCCTGGTTACTTTCTAGCTCACTGGTTCTCAACCAGGAGCAAAGATATCTGACAATGTCTGGAAGCATTTTTGGTTGTCCTGAGGTAGTGCTACTGGCATCTAGTGCATAGAGGCCAGAAATGCTGCTAAACATCTTACAACACACAGGACAGCCTCCACAACAAGGGATTATCCCATCCAGAATGTCAGTGCTGCTGTGTTGAGGGCCTAGCTGCATCTCTCGTAATACTTCTGTTATGCCCAAAGTTCTGGTCATGCTGAAGGGCACTCTGAGTCTTGTCCTTGCTTATCCACCTATCTAGAACACTCTCTCCTCTCCCCCATTGCTCCTCTTTGCTGACACTGTTCTTTGCCCAGAGGTCATCTTTGAGCAAATTAATTATTAACCTTTACAAGAGAGTTATCCCTATGTAGTTTAAGTTTTTTTTTTATAAAGGTAACTAAAATTTCTACCTCAGATTGAAAGTAATTAACATATACAAACATCTCCATGCCACTTTTTCTTCTCATGTATAAAGCCATTACCTTTGGACTTCATTATCACATCTATTAATCCAATCACAGAGGGTAAATGGGGTGGATTAATAAAATAGCACCTATATGCAATTGCAGCCCATAGCCAGAAAGTTAAACTTTCTCAATTTTAAATATGATTTAGAATATTTAAATACATACTAATGACTATTAAATACTTTATTTTTCACATTTTGTGCCACATGAAAAAATTTTTTCCTCTTTAGTGATTAATACAAGTGGCTCTTTTATATTGCTTCAAAAATTATATGTAAGATGATGCCTTTAAAAAACAAAAGTTAGATTCAGGTAACCCATTTAATTTATGAAAATATTTTCTATTTTATTTTATAATATTTAAATCTCATAAATAGAAAGCTGATCCCTGTGTTACTTTTTAAATTGACATTCTGCCTTTGATCTTGGATGGCAAAGCTTTGTGGCCCCACTTTTCCTTCTCTGGGCATTCCTAGTATATTGCCTGCAGAGGAGTATACTTTCAGGCACTAAATTTTTGTAAAGACACCACATAAGGATTACAGAGTTATACAAATCTTAGTATCTTTGCGCAATAAAATTAAAATCCACTGATTTACTATTATAAAGACAATTTACATTTTATGATTTTCATATCAAAAGGATGACTTCTAAAAAATTAATTTATAAAATGGTCTGTTGGCATGCTTGTGAGTTTATGACCTATTTTAGGTCAAATTACAATATTAATTAACACTGCTTTCGTTGCATGCTTGTTTTGCAAATCAACGCTCTCATGTGCTGATTTTTTTTAAAGCTTTCCAAAGAATAAAATATTTAAAATACTTTAAAGGATAAAAATATTCTCTGTTCCATTGCATATTTGTTTTGATATGTTTTTGGCACTGCAAAAAAAGAATTTTTTTTTGTACATGACCAAATTTTAAAAGCACAGCTTTGTTTGGTATATGTTTTACTTTGGTAAAGACAGATATTGGCTTTGAAAATAGTTAAGAAATCTTTTAGTGTAAGCACAGCTTTATTTGAAATGTGTGCATCAAACTTGCTAAGAAGCCTCTCCCCATTTTACTTACCCCTTGATTCAGAACTCTAGCATCTGGTGGTCTCTCTAGCCCTTCTTTCTACCTGTCAATCCTCTATTTACTAACTCATTTCTATAGTTACTTATTTCTTCCCTACCACAGACATATACTGTGTCCATATTGAAACATATACTCTTCTAGAGGACAGGGATATGCTGTTCAATGAGAGGTGGTCCCTCATGCAGTCAGACATTCATACGTAATTATGTTTAATTGTGTTGTAGATTCTGTGATAGAAAGAAGTACAACGTACAATGGTGATATGTGGACCATAAAAAGTTAATTCTGCTTGGGGGACTGAAGAAGCCTTAACAGAGGATAGAATATTGGAAGTGGACTCAAATAATAAATGGAGAGAGGTGGGATTCCAGGTGAGAGGATTAGTATCTCCTAGTTACAGCCATCCTTGGCTCAGTGACTTGCTAGTCATCCTCATCTCCTGTGTCTTTCTTTCCAAAAGGTGTGGCCAAAAGTATCAAGGCCCCATTCTGCCATCAGTGATAATTTTACCCTGTACTTTAAATAGATAACTTGAGTTAGGTTTTCAATTCAAAAGGAATAATAAGCCACCCAAGATAGAAAGTCATTAGGGTGCTGTCTAACTATATTTGGCTTTTACATCTTTGGATAGACCTAAATTTGTACGACTTCATCTTTCTTATTACTTTCTTTCTTGTCTCAAGACTCATTGTAAATAAAAAGCTGCTTTATTTGAGATATTTTTATTTTGGAGAGTAGTGTTATTTTTTTCCCCTAAAAATTGATTTTGCTGTGGCTAAGGGGGAAAATGAAGAGGGAGCAATCATAAAGATTATATTTCTGAAGAGGTTCAAACTCTGGAAAGAAAATTACTGTAGAAAGCCATCCAGCATTCTTGAATTGCATCCTCAAGAACACTTATCTTGGAAAATGACTTGACTGGTCAAAGGAATCATTTTAGGAAAAAGATGGGAGCAGACATCAGGTTAAAACATTTCTTGTTATGACTGGGATCAAAGACATGATAGCTATCAGTAGTTGATCCTTTTAAAGGATCCCCTAAAATATTGGCCAGTGTTAAATAAAGATTTTCATTTTTTTAAATTTCCATTTTCAGCTTGATAAATGGTTACTATAAATCTGACTGCCAGAGGTGAGAGAATACTTATGTCTGTACTCTCACCATTTTGTTATCACTGAGCCTTTCTCCGTAGCCTCAAATAGGCTGTCTGGCCTCTGCTCTGGGATGAGAGTCAGTGCAGCCAGCAGGTCACACAGAAACAGCATCACAGGAACTCCTCTAATTGCTACTCTTTACCCACCCTTCACTCTTCCTTTTCTTATTGCTCTTCTCTTCCTGAGCTGCATTTCAGTGGCAGGAAGGATGAGAATAGCTTTCAAGTCCTAGCTATAAATTATTCATTTTGTCAGTATTCAGTATTCTAAAACTGAAATCTTTTGCCGACTGAGGGGGCTGCATGAACCAAGAGCCCCATCAGGAGAGAACATATTGCTCTCAGAGAGAGAAGGAAAGCTTTGAGGAACCATTATATGGTCAGGATTCAGGCTTTAAGGGGGAGAAAGTATCGTTTCTTTTTATTTGGGCTTTTGTAGTTTAATTTTTATTAGGTTTATTAGGATATATATTTCATTAGATGCAAAGTTCATGTCTATCTTCTTAGAAATTTGATTGGAAATACATAAGACTGGTGAGAAATACAGGGGAAGGTAAGACATAGTAATGCTGTGTTGTACACCTAACCAATACTTTATTTCACTAATTTAGTCACTCTGATTTGAGCATGTATAAGACTTGCCATTTTTAGGCCACTTAAGATGTATCTTCGTTTTAGTAGAGGTCATTTTTAATTGGGACTTGCCATCACAAGCTTTTCTTTGACATCAGAAAGCCATAATAGCCTCTCCAAAGAGTTTTTAGCATTGGAATGATTCCCAGTCGGCCCCTTTTCCTTGTTGTCAAGCTCCTGCTGATCTTCTCCACACTTGTTGGTCATGGTCAAAACTGGAATAAGGGCAGTGAGATCCTTCCCAAATAGAAGGCCCTGGAATCAGATACACTGTAAAACTTGATCCCCATTTCTCTTCTAGATGCCAGAAAAGTGGTGCAAAAGGCTCAGTAGCACGTGGAAGACAGCCATGCACCTTGTTCTTCCTATCAGGATTATAGGTCAGCATATTTAACCTTATTTTCATTTGTGGTTAATATAAACACTTTCACTTGGCAGACATACTAAAAATAGAAAATGAATTCCACAGATCTGAGTTGGCCTCTTTACATGTCACATATTGAAGGGAATAATATGTGTTTGTAAAACTTTAACTGCAGGATTCACTTGCTAGAGAAGCATCCCTTTTTCTGCCATCATCAGAGCAGACAGGAGAAATGCTTTCTATAATGGAACCATCTCAGGGCTACCTTCATTCCCCTGTGACAGTCTCTCAGCTGAACCATTAAAAAGGCATTATGAAATGGGAGCTGTGACTAGATCATATGTGTGTGTGTATGTGTGTATGCACGTGAGTGGACACACCAAGACAGGATCATTACATTAAGATATGAAAATAATCGTGATCAGGTTAGTAGGGATGAGAAATTGTTTAATGCAGGAAAGTATAAAGCTTTTAGAAAGAAGCCTGAACAGCCAGAGATGGTATAGTTACTGTCATTTATTTGGCAAAGGAAGGAAACATTTCTAAATGTTGCAATGTCTGAAAATAAAGCCTGACTGAGTAATATCATTCTAGAACTGCCTCCTGAGAACCTGACCTCTTAGCACATTAAATCACAAAACATGTTCTAAATTGTTCTTTTTGGGGCCAGGTCTCAGTAGCAAATGGGCCCTGGGCTGTAAAAGGCTCAGGGGTTGTCCCTTTTGCTCAGTTTAACAGAAAGCTTTTGCTTTTGAGTTGTGCCTTATTTGTTAATCACTATCATAAAAATTGACCATTTTAACGATTACTTCCAGAGATTGTATTTCTAAGAATATTACATGTTAATGGTTATTTCAGGAATGCCTTCTCTCTCTCTCTCACGTACACACACACACACACACACACACACGCACAGCGCCATCCTCCTTCCAGAAACTGACCCTTTATTTTCCCTTACTTATCATATCTCCCCATACGATCTCATTAAAGTCATCAAGAAATGATTTGATTCATCAGGATTCAGTGTCATGTAATGGCACCAACTGATGTGCTAAGCTCCCTCAGAGTGGGAAAGGGAATGCTGCAGTTGTTCCAGGTGGTTGTAAGAGCATTTTGCTCAGCTGACAGAGTTCCTGATCCCCTTTGTCTGGCTCTTGAGTTTTTATTCAACCATGTGTCAGGCAAATTGAATGTACCATGTTTTCCAGGTACCACCCTAGCAACACAAGTTTCCAGAATTGCAGTGGAAAGGAAGAGGCCTGGAGAATCCAGCACTTCCAATTAAGTACTTCAGTCTGAAGGTGACACATTTCATTAGCAGAACTAGTCCATGATTACCTAGCTCCAAGGGGTGGAGAAGTATAAGCCTCCCTAAATCCAGAAGTAGATGAGTACTGGCTACTGGTGAATGTTAGAAGTATCTCTCATACCATTTTCAATAAAATGGTAGCCATTGTAAGAGATATACAGCATGTGCTTTTAAAGTCATTTTAGTGAAAAGTGGTATGTGGGTGTAAGTTTTATAAATTCCATGTCTTTCCAGGTCACAGAACAAAAAAGAATGATCAAAGAGCCCTGGGCATCGGTCATGCAATTGCATTTAAAAGCTGTGTCGCTGTGGACAGGTTAATTTCACTGAACCTCTGGGTTATCATATGTAAAGTGAAGGTCATCATATCTGCCACCTAGAATTGTAAAGATTAAGTAGAAGTATAATTCTTGGTATGGTGCCTGGCACATAGGTGATCCCAAATGGCAGACAGTATTATTCCTGTTCAAGTGACATTTTATAATCTATATTCTGTACCTCCTGATATCATATTATAATGCTATTATTTTGAACTGCCAAGTTCTTGAAAATAATCATTTACATATCCCAAGGATTTCTAAACAGTCCGTCCTTTAAAGCTTTTGCCATTCTAACCACAAGATTAGGCTGTCAGCAGTCCAGCATCTTCAAGTGAAGAAATTGATGCTAAATGAGCTAGTCAATGGCAAAGACATTTTAAAACTTGGAGCTCTTAATTCCAATAACTGCCTATATATTAGAATCAATGCTGTAGGGATTTTTCTGAAATTATTTAAATTGGGGGCATAAGCTGAAGCTTTTAAATAATTTCTCAGTATACTGTCTATTAGACCATAAACTTTCAAGTTTTTTTTCCCTGCAACACATGCATGTAAATGTGCAATAACGTCCCGTATGCACACCTAAGCAGTGTCCCAAGTAGATGCATAAGGGTCAGACCTGCTTCACCAGCTGTGAAATCGGGCATGTTGTTTGGTCTCTCTGAGCTTTTGGTCACCATATCTGCAAGTAGGGATAGCATTTGTCCCACATGGTTGTTGTGAGGGCTAAATATGGCAACATAGCCAGCATATAGTAAGGACTCTGTCCTTGGCATCTGTGGTTGAGTGCACTGGCTGTGTGACAACCCTCTCCTGCCCTTTCAAGAAGCTGTGGGATTCTGGCCAACCAAGATGGTGATATAAGCCACTCTAGGGTACTGTTCCCCTACAGAATCTTTGAACAACTAGCAAAAACTGACTGAGCCATCCTTCTCAAAACTCCAGTAAACATTTAAAGGGTTGTAATAACTGGGCAAGTGCTGAATCAAGAAAAAGCAGCTTTAAAGAGGGTAGGAGAAGCTGATGGCACCCTAGGCCCCCTCCCCTTCACCCCCTTCCCAATGCAGTGTGGAGTCAATCTGTGTTCCCATTGTGGGTCTTTGGCTCTATTCTGGAAGGAGTCATACTGCGATGCCTATATGTTGGTGCCAATCAATCAGTGGCAGCTTGAAAGACTGAAGGAGGAAACTTTTCTGGCTCACCCTCCTAGAACTTGTCCTACAGGCAGAAATAGCTTACAGACAGTTGAAGCTTTGTAGGAGACAAAGTGGCCTAGATCACTTAATAAAATACAATAGAACTCCCAGGAAGGAGGTAAAGTTTACTTCCTAGGCAACTGAGGGGACATTCAAATTCCTGTAAATGGGGGATTTCCTAAGGCCCAAGCAAGCACAAGCCCAGAGCAAGACACAGGCTCAGAAAAGACTAAATATTAAGATGTCAACTGTACCCAAAGTGATTTCTAGATTCAAGGCAATCCTAATCAAACTTCCAACAACCTTCTTTGTGGAAATGGAAAAGTAGCCCATCAGTTTTGTGTGGAAGGATAAGGGGCTCCAAATAGTCAAAACCTTCTTGAAAAAGGACAAAGTTGGAGGACTCACACTTCCTGATTTTAAAACTTATTACAGTACTACAGGAATCAAACCTATATTGTCCTGGCAAAAGGAAAGACATAGCTCAATGGAATAGAACTGAGAGTTCAGAAATAAACCCTCACATCTGTGGCCAACTGATTTTTGACAAGGGTGCCAAGTCCATTAAATGGAGAAAGTCTCTTCAACAAATGGTGCTATGAAAGCTGGATATCCATATTCAAAAGGATGAAGGTGGAATGCTATCTCACATAATATAAAAAAATTAAATGAATCAAAGACCTAAGAACCAAAACTAGAGCACTCCTAGAAGAAAGCATAGGCGTAAGCATCTTCAGAAACTTGTCTTAGGCAATAATTTCTTAGACTTTACACCAAAAGCACAAGCAACAAAAGAGAAAATAGATCGAAGGGACTTCATTGTGGAAGTAAAATGACAGCCTACAGAATGGGAGGAAATGTTTGAAAACCACGTATTTGATAAGGGTTTAATATCCTGAACCTGTAAAGAAATGTGTTGGAGAGGATGTTAAATAGGAACACTTGTTCATTGTTGGTGGGAATGTAAAGTACAGCTGCTATGGAAAAGTTTGGCGGTTCCTCAAAGTTATAGAATTACCATGTGACTTGGCAGTCGCACTTCTAGGTATCTACTCAAAGAGTTGAAAGCAGATACTTGAACAGATGTTTGCATACCACTATTCATAGCAGCATTATTCACAATTTTCAAAAGATCATAGCAACCCAAGTGGACATCAGCCAATAAACGGTTAAGCAAAATGTATATGTATACCAAATGGACTATTATTCAGCCACAAAAGCAATGAAGTTCTGATACATGCAACAGCATGAATGAACCTTGAAGACACCATGTTGAATGAAATAAGCCAGACAGAAAAGAACGAATATTATCTCACTAATATTAAATAATCAGGATAAGAGTCAGAAACTAGAATACTGGTTACCAGGGGCTTGCCATAGGTAATGGGAAGTTATTAATTGACACACAGTTTCTCTTTGGAATGATAGTATCACAACATTGTGAATATAATTAACACCACTGAATTACGTATTTGAATATGGTTAAAAGGAGAAATTTGGGGTTGTAAATATATTGCTAGAATAAAGAATTAAAAAAACAAACCTGTAGGACTGTTCAACAAGTGAACCATAATGTAAACTATAGTTATCTCTAGCAATAACTATATTAAACTATAGTTAATAATATAATTGTAATAATATAGTTTCATCAGTTATAACAAGATGTGTAGTTTGCAAGATGCCAGAATGTGATATACCAGGACTGGAACAGCTTTTAAAAAGGGGCATTTAATAAGTCACGTTTACAGTTCTAAGGAAGTGAAAGTGTCCAAGTTAAGGTACCAGCAAGAGGTTACTTTCACTCAAGAAAGGCCAATGGGTGTGGAACACCTGTGTTAGCTGAGCAGTCACATGGCTGGCATCTGCTGGTTCATTGCTCCTGGGTTCTTTTGCTTTCAGCCTCTGGTCCTGTGTGGGTTCTTCACTTTGCTTCTCAGGGCTGGCTTTCATCTCTTGGCTTCCCTTGGCTCTCTCCAGGTTCTGGATTGCATAACATCTCATGGCAGCGTCTGCTGGGCTTCAAAGATCTACAGACATCCATAATTCTATTCTATGCCTCTCAGCTCTGCTCTGAAGTTTCTGTCGGCTGTCATTTCTGTCTCTCTCCAAAATATTTCCTCTTTTAAAGGACTCCAATAAACTAATCAAGACCCACCTGGAATGGTGGAGTCATATCTCCATCTAATCAAAATGTCACACCCACAATTGGACAGCCATGCCTCCATGGAGATAAACCACTCAAAAGCTTCCAACCTACAGTATTGAATCAGGATTAAAGGAAACGGCTGCTTCTCCAGTATTGGATCAGGATTAAAACATGGCTTTTCTGGGCTATGTAATAGATTCAAACTGGCACACAAGGGAATCCCACTAATACAAAGTGTTAATAGGGAAAACAGTGTCTGTTTGGAGGAGGGGGGAGAGGGAGTATATGGGAACTCTTTATTTCTGCATGATTTTTTTGTATACTTACAACTTCTCTAATAAAAAAATAAATACAAAGAAGCTGTGAGAATTAAAATAACACTATCAGAGGCATAGTCTTGAATCTGTTCAGACATCTAATGAGTCAAACATGCCAATCTTCAGAGTGGTCATATCAGTGATATATTTGTATTATTTCCCAGTTATCATGCATTCCATTTGACATCTGCTGCCTTACCTAATGGTGCTTTCTGGTAATTAAATGGTAGAACATTGGGACTAAAGGATCAGGTTCTGGGAGCAGTAGGGCGTGCCATTCCCATCTTAGTCCTTGTGGACAGCATCCCCTGTAGTTGTGCAGTGCACAGCCAATGAGGCAGTACACAGTAATCTGACTGTGAGGGTAGTAGCCCTGTGATCCATAGCCATAGAAAAATTCGTACTGGTCTGAGGAAAGAGGGAAGAGAGAACAGCAGGAATGAGATCCCAGAGTTTGGAAAATGCTTCAGAATAAAGCTGAGTTGCTGGGTGGGGTGATGGTCCTGTGGAAATGGTATTATCATGGAATTCAGCATATTTACTTTATAACCAAATTTGCTTTCAACACCTAAATCTTTTTTCAAGACCCTTTTTAAGTAGAGGAATGTTCTCATGGCCTGTGTAGAGGTATCCCTGATAAGACTGACACCTTTTCTAAACTGCCTATCAGAAATCAATGTAGATGGAGAAAAAGTGAAGGTTTTTATTTACTAGCCATATAATAAGAATAGTATAAGCTTTAAAACCTTCCCTAGTGCCCGAATGTCTAAAGCAACTTGAGGCTCTGTTTTTAACTTAAATGTAGACTGGATTTCCATTTCCACAGCTATAAACTTAAAAGAATGGAGCTAAATGGTGTTTTTTTATCCCATTTGCCTCCCTTCCTTTACATTGCTCCATCTGAGGCCCATTTAGTCCTAGTTGAATGATTTTAATGTTCCTTCTAGTAGTTTACTTACTCACTTAGGACCCTGGAAAATGAGAGGAAAGAAAGAAGTCAAGCCAGAGAAGGCCTTGGGCATACCATGCTGAAGCAGAGCAGCTGTCCTTCACACAAATCCCCAGTGCTTCCCCGCCTCCTCTCAGTAGCTCACCGCCTTCTCTGTCATTGAGGAGGGAGAGTGGTGGATGAGTCTGTCCACATCCTTGCTATCTGATCTCCCAAAATGAATCATTGGCTTAGTTGTAACAGATGTTCAGCCAGAAAGATGAAAGGAAAGAACCAGGCAACATGTTGAAAACCCTGGCCAGAGAAAAGTCTGTTTTTCACATGAGAAAGTCTACACAGAGTTCTGTGGTGAGGGTGCTGTTAGTATTTTGGTCAGAGCGGTTCTTGTGGGCCATCCTGGACGTTTAGCCTCTCTGCCCTCCCCCAGTGCAAATAGTCCCCAGTATCAAGATAGCCAGAGGCACTCCCACCCCACCCCAACTTGTAGACCCTCCCCAGAGACACAGCCACTGGCTCTAGATGACAGCCTCTTAGAAGAGTTAGCCACAGGACACACTGGCGAGCTGCATGGGGGTGGTGGAGAGAGACACCCATCCCATGTGCATGTGCACCTTCTAGATTGGTGTCTGGTTGGCACAGACCTCAGACAAACTACATATCATGGAGAACCTTATATATCTTCCAGTATCAGAATACTTAAACCAAAATGAACAATAACTATAAAGTAATGCTTACAACAAGCATGCCACAATAATTCCATCTATAAGAGCTTTGTTCTTGGAAAACAACTCACATACTTGGATGGAGGTATCATGGCGACAGCGAATATGCATTGGGCACTTCGCATGTGAGAGATGCTATGCTTATGTGCATCATCTCACTTAATCCTCCACCTCTGTAAACAGATGATTATCATCTTCCATCTACATCTGTGGAAACTACTGCTTAGACAGATTAAATAAATTTTCCAGGTGGTAGAGTTAGGATTTGAAGAAGTCTGATGTCAGAATCTATGTGTCTTAGTGCTACCAGTGACTGCTATTAATGTCTAGGACGTTACAAGTCCCAAAACTGAGTACATCTGCTGAACTGGAAACAAAGATTCAGTCTCAACATGAAATAAATGAACTTCAACATAAAACAGTGTTAGCTGACTCTCAAAACTCAAAGAGTGACTTACATGTTGCCAGTGAGACCAGGGAGCCTCAGAAACCCAGTCAAAGATATCTACACCCCCAGAAAAATATGGCCAGGATGTGGCTGATGTGAGGAATTATAGCATAGTGTTTCTGAAAGAGTATTTCCACAACAGGGCCATATAGATTAAAAAGATGAACCCAAGAGTGTGTGGTTGGTCCCCGCTAATATGAAGATTATCCAGCTTCCATTGTTGGTGGCCCCTCCATTGGGGGGTGGTCTCTGGCATGGAGCCAGGTGCCCTGGGTGAAGTTGGGCTTGTGCTCACTGCCTGTTCTGACCTTCATCTCACCCCACAACCCCTTGCTCTGACTCCCATGTTCAAAGCAACCGGTGCTGGTAATAAAACCTGACAACACTGCCCAGCACGTAAGAACATTCTAGCTTCCTTGTCATTCATTCATTTGTTCTTTCAGCATAGTTATTAAATGCCTACTAAATTTCTTCCCTCCACACCTTCCCACTGGCTATAACTTTCTGCTAATTTGAAATTACCTGAGTATATTCATTTATCCAAATACACAGAATTCCATTCCACAGCTTTGCCCTTGCTTATACATGCTGTTTTGAGGGTAGGGAATAAATGTGGAATGTTGACAGTTTAGGACCTATTGCCTTCAGATTCACAGTGGATTTTTATTAAGGCTCAATAGATTTATACTTGGAAGAAAAGAGGTAATTTTTTTTTCTTTAGGGTAGCTAAAATAACCCTTATTATTGGTGTTCAGGTGATACTCTGCTGTATTCCTTAGAGCAACAAAGTATTATCCATCAACAGAAGTGTCAGTCTCTATTGGCTTACCTAGTTTCCCCTTCTCAATATTTGATGACTGGTTTTTTTTTCCTTCTTTTAGATGAAAGACTTTCGAAGTAAAATGCAGTCAATATTTCCAACAATTCCAAAGAACTCTGAAACGACAGTTGAGTGGGAAGAAGCATTGAAATCCAAATAAGATGAGCATGGATGAATTCCAAAGTGATTACAGAAAGGGTGGCTTTGGAGACCCCACACCAGTGAAGGATCTCAGCTGCATTTCTCCTCAGGAATATGTGCAGACCACGGACTGAACTCTGGAATATACAGCTTCCAGCCTTCTCCTAGAGAATCCTAAAAACCCACAGTCACTGTGTTTGCTTTATTTGAAAATTTACTTGGGCAGGGTGTGTTGGGGGTAGGGAGATACGTTTTGCAGAGTTAGGAAAACTACTTATAAATAATTTGAGAGACCACTGCCTTATGTGGGGGAGCTGCCTGCGGGGTCGGGGTGACTTGTGTTTATGTTTGTAACCTTTGAAACCAATTTTCCTACCTGGTAGGGGAAAAAAAAGTATGATGGAAAATCAATCTAAGCAGGCTCCTAAGAGCAGTAGTACCTCAGTGTGTCTAATTAAATGAGTTTTGAGAACCTTTCTTGTCCATATGTGAGTGTCAGAATTTGGAGGGCTTGTTGTGTTAGCCAGACTCCAGAGACAGGTTCCTGGGGCAGTCCACAAAGGAAGGGTGTGTGGCCCTGTTATCCGACCACAGTGAAATCATATGCTAATTGCTGACCTCATGGACTTCCATTAAGATCCTGTTAGTTCTCATACTTATGACAAAAAGCCAGTAACAGATCATGATAACTTGAAAAGGTACAATTGGGCTAAAATATGATGATGCCATGGGTATAAAATTACTCTTTAAGACATGGGTTGTGGGTTCTTGAATACTGACAATTTATAGTTTGGCCTCAGTTGTCAAAATAAAAATAGCCCAGTTGCCACCTATCTCAAAAACACTTTTAACCAGAAAATCACCTCAGGATTGAATCTAAATATTCAGTATTTAGTAACACCTGATAAAACTGCTACTAGTAAATTCTTATATACAAACCCAACCCTCCCCTGCCCCCCATGATCTCTTGCAAAAAAAAAAGTCTACATGCAATTATTTTTATTGGAGGTTAAAACATTTTAAAGAGAAATATTTTAACATGTCAGTATGTCTAGAGAAAAAAACAGTATTATGTAGGTTATAATTGCTATGGCTTTAATTAGTCAGCAATCAGGTTTAATAAAGTACATTTGAAATTAATTTGTTATAATGAAACCTTTTAGTTCTAAGGAAAAATTTTAAATGAAATGTCAAGAGCATAATGTAACATTTTTCTCAAGACCATGTTAGCCTGTTAAAATAGCTGTATTGTGAATTAAAATAGCTGTATTGTGAATTTAAATGGCTGTATTGTGAATTAAACAGGTGTAAGCAGCGTCTAGAATTCATATGTAACCTGTTAAAAATCAAGACTAGGAGGAAAGGATTGTGCAGTTTCTCAGGGTATGCAGAACAGCAAAAAACTCATTACCCATTTTTCATTTACTACTAAATCTTCACTGAGAAGAGGCAAGACTCAAGGTGAGCGGGTGTTTTGTCCACATATTAGTCTGAGTAGAGGTTTCCCTTAGTAGATGGAAAGGGCACCACCTAAAACTAAAGCTGGAATTCAGATTTTTATTTTTCTTGAATGGAGGAACCCCGTTGTTTTTCAAAAGACTTCCCCTGGATAGGAGATGAGAATTTCTAGCTACTCTGGAATAATAAAAGAAGAGATCATTATTTATTGTAACTCTGTTTAGCAGATCACTGCCTTGTAAGCTCCTTGAGGGCAGGGATTCCTCCAGGACTTGCAAGGCACAGAAACTAGTATCTGCTAGCCAGGGATGGCCAGGCCCTAGGAGCCTGTGTATGCGAAGGAGGGAGAGGGCAGCATGCATGGAAAGTGAAGCACAGTATAGAATTAGGACACATAACAGGCAAACAAACTGTAATAAAAACCAAAGATGCCAGCCACCTCTCTGAAAGGCACTTGCCTTGGCGTTCGACACTAACCTGGCCACAACTGGACAAAGCCATGTTCCTCCTACAGCTGCATGATGAACTTTGCCAGAAGGCAAGAGCATAAGACCAAAATGTGGGTAGTTACTGCTTGACTTCAGCACATTACCATGCTTTTTAGGGAAGAGGAAACATAACAAATGCTCTTATAGTGCATTAGGTCATTTCTGTCTATGAGGGAGGCATTTTATTTCCATTTTCAATGTTTCAGTCCCTGAAATATATGAGGGTAAAGAAAAGTTGAACCTACAGGAGCAGAGGGAGGAAACGGGCACCAGTCAATGAATACTTCAAGGGCGGGGGCAGCCATGAAAAAGGAGACAATAAATAAAAGCAGTGGTAGTTATGGTTAGCTCTGCTTCGCCACACCTCTGCCATGGGAGGTATGTTGTGCCCCACAGGCTAGACCTGAAGGAGATCTGAGAGAGTAAGTCCCGAGTAGTGGATATCTGAGTAGGTATTTGTGTGACATGCTAAATACCCTCTCCATGTATGTTACTCCTGTTGTCCTTGTTTGGGAGGATCGGTCCCAGTACCCTAGAATAGGTACTGAGCGTAGGCTTCAATTGGATTTTAAAAGCAAAGATGAAGTGACTACAATGACAATAAGAAAAAAAAACAATGTAAGCAATATGACTAAAATAGTATTTTTCTACTGTCTGAATTCAAATATCAGAAGATTTAATCATTTATCTTTTCCTTTTATACCAGAGGCATATTGTTAAATTGGTTAATGGAAAGGAAAAATGTTTAACAGATAATGTTATTCTTTATGTGAATTACCATCTGTGTATTGAGTTCTGAATGTTCCTGGCTATGGAAGAGAGGAAATGTTATGGAATTTCAAGTTTGCCTTCTTTGCTGTCTTTATCTTGGGTAGAGTATGACAAACATAATCACATTTATCTCCTGAAGCATAAAGAGTTTTAATCACCCTATTAACCAGGATGACATTTTTCACAGACTTAAAAAGGAATAGAACAGACATTATCTCCCCATAAGCAATCCATTTCATGGAGACTGAGCACTAGAAATATTTTAAAGGATGGATAACACAAGCCATTTCCATTTCCTGTCTAAGCCCACATTAAGGAGGCTTTTAATACGGAGGTTGCTTACCCTGGTTGAGTGTTAAGCTTTACACTTGGAATCTTATGGCCCAAAAGCAATGCAGAGGAAACATGGGCAGGGAGGGAAGGCTTCGTGGCCTCAGGGTTCATTCATGACAAAACGTGCATTCTGGTGACTTACGGCTGCCCAGGAAAAATGTATCTAAGGGCTGCTGTTATCTTCAGAATAAAGAAAACATGGTTTCTGAACAACCTAGGACAGAAAAATAGAGCATGGCAACAGTCTCGCCAGGTCCTAGCAGCCTCTCACTAGAAGAAACCCGGGCTGTACTGAAATGGAGCCTGAGGGCAGTGGCTGAGGCCAGCAGAGCTGTGACTGGCCCTAGGTGGACCTCACCCTGGTGTGCTGACACAGCCCGACTTGGAATGGAAAGCCCTCCTGAGCCTGCCTGGTAGAGAGGTGACTGCTAATCACCTCGCCGCTCACCACTTTTGTTTAGTTTCGTGGATAGTGTAGGACTAACCTTGTAAATTAATCCTCGTAACCTAGGAGAAAATTTAAAAATTGAAATAAAAAAATGAAACCCATGGGATATTTTGCAATTAAAATCCATTGACTTTAGCTATTTCACTTGGGACAAAATTTAATCTCTTCTAAATTCACAGAATATTGTGTATTTTCACCTCATTTTCTTTAAAAATAAAATAGTCAAGTCAAAAAATCAAGTAAAATACAGTATAAAATTTTTTTTCAGATAGTTGAAATTTGCCCATGAAAGTCAATAGAATATATTTTCACAGCATTTTTTTTCATGTTTAAGTGAGGTGCTTTTCCTTTCTGCCAAAAGAGTTGTTGAATGATCCATCAAATGTGTGGATTTCTGCATTGGTGTTATCAGGATTAATTATCAAAGACTGATTTTGTGAGTGTTGAAGAGGAAGTAAGCACCTGGCTAGCAGCAACATTAATCTGTAATAATGAGTGAGGCTGTTAGCAAATTATATCTGGATGGCAGATAAGTTAATTCTGGAGAAAATTAGAATTGCAGTTACCAGGAAGCTCACATAGTTCTAACTTTTGTGCCCACATATTAGCTAAGTGAAGTGATTTAAGACCTTATTTCTTATAGAAGCTGGATCAGGTCTTTTGCTTCAATATCATTTGATGAGGCATGATTGCTTACTAAAAAAAAAGAAACAATAGTAAAAATAAGCAAGAGAGTATAAATGTATTTAAAGACATAGGGTAAAGGCCATTCTTAATGGCCTCTCCTATTAAGCTAAATCAGGAAGACTGAGAAAGCTTGGAACATTTATAGCTCCTATTATCTGCTCATCTGAAAACACTTCAAAAATTAATCTTCGCGCCTTCCCTGACATTTTGGGCTTAAAAATCTAATTCCAGGTTTGCCGACTGTCAGATCCATAGGACATGTCCAGAAGGATGTCTGAAATGGGAGGCTCTGGTCCTTGGACTCCAGCTCTCCAGAATGCACGAACCCACCGTCTTAGAGGAACAGAGTGGCAGTAGTGATTTGATAAAAGAATGTTTGAATTTGACAGTCTTTAAGGTATCATGCCTTTTGCCCTTTTGCTTGCCTAAACTGGGTAATGGGAATATTTTTATTGCTGCTGGTGGAAGACGGAGCCCTCCCATTCCAGGACAGTTAGCATTTTCACTGACTGGTGATACACATCTTGCCTCTGAGGGGCATGGGTGGGTGTAAAGTGGGGAGAGCTTCACTGTATTTAGTGATCACTGCCTGCAAGCCTCTTAGAAGGCCCTAAACTCAAAACTTTATTGGCTATCTTCTCTAACCTTCCTCACTGGAGGGGCTGACTCCCTCTGTTTCCTGATCTGAGCAAAGCCCAAACAGTAGACACCACCATCTGCAAAGCTGTGGGCTTCATAGTCACCAACAGGTAAACTGCCACTGCAGCCAGGCCCCATGGCCTGACTCCTTCAATAACCTCAATCCATGTGGGCACAGCTGCTGACAGAGCCTTCCTTCAGTGGATAAAATTTAAATTCTGGGGCAGTAAATCTCATGCGAAGCTAAAATAAAACCTCGTAACTAAAGATAAGAATGACTGTGGAAACCCTGCTCTCTGCTTGCTCGTAAACCAGCTCTCATTCTCTTTTCATAGCTTTTTATTTAAAGTGATTGTAGTAAAATATCTGTGGAAACAGCACATTATCAAGTCTACCAACTTCCCATTTAAAAGGGAGGCTCATTTTTTTTTTAATGCAATATAGTTAGTGATCATGGAGGCTCAATCATGGCAATGAAGAATGTGTGCAGCTTAACATTTTCAGAGGAAGAAGTGGAATCACTGTACCTTTTTCTGGTTTCTCCAAAAATGGAGGTAAAATAGCCCTTGGGCCCGCCAAGATGTTACTCATCTCAACAAATCAACTTACATCCCAGCTTTCCTTGTGTCTTTCCATATAGCTCTTTGTAAAATGCAAAAATGTTCCCATGGGAATTGTCCAAGTTTATCATCTCTGGTATGTCCACCAGTGAATGCATTGAGGGTAGCATTCATATTCTTCACAGGAATTATGGTCACTTTAACCTCTCCACATTCCGAATATTGCTGAAGGAATAGGGAGTGAAGGGCTGGGTTAAGAGACATGGGCAGAGAGTCCTCGAGAATCACCTACATACCTGGCAGGGAAGGACATCCGTGCTTGGATTCCTTCTTAAGGTTCAGGGCTAGGGCCATAAGAAGTCTTTATTAAATGCAGGAAGGAAAAGACCAGGAGGAAGAGAATGGGGGGTGGGGGTGGGGGGAAGGGGAGAGGAAGGGTACAGGAGGGAGGAGAAGGTGAGGGCAGGAAAGGACTTGGTCCCTTGAGAATTCACGAGGAAGAGGAGTCATGCCTCCAAGACCACATAGTCAGCTCCTCACCATTTGTCTTCCCACTCATACCAACCACATAAACCTCCACCACCAAAACTAAATAAAATGAAAATTGCATAATGATGAAACATCCATTTCCAGGGTGGGCCCTGGGAACACAGGCTGCAACAGGAGGCAGTTTCTAATGCTTAGTCCCATGATCATGTAGTTTAAAAATAAAAAAAGAACAGCCATCTGGCAGGATCCTAATGCATTCCCCAACTCCGACTTACTGAGCCGGAGAAGGAGGTCAGATAGCGACCCACCTTGTGTCCACCAGGGAGACAGAGGTTTCACTCTGCAGGTCCAGGTGTCTGGTCGCTACCTGAGATGAGGCCTGAGCTCCGACCAGGGACCATCAGGGAGCATTCGCACCGCAAGCCAAGACCTCGGGGGAAAGTCCCTCCACTTCTCATTGCACTTTAGAAACCACACTCTTCTCATTTGTGGAGTTCGCAATACCTCTCAGAACCAAAGGCTTCTTCCTCACTCTAGGGATGGAGAGTTATTTTTTACGCTAGAACCAGAGTTGAAGTTTTGCTTCGAGCACACCTCAGGTTAGGAAGGGCACACGGGAACACCTTGGTCACACAGCTGTTCCCTGAAGAAATTACCAGAAGCCAATCCACCATCCACTTCCCCGCAAACCTAATATACTCTAGATAGAAGTCCAATAATTCTACCTAATCTACCCAATTTGTGCCTTTGATGTAAGCCTCAGCATGATTTCTTACTTTTTCACCAGTCACTAAATTATTTTGAGTTGAGTGCCATCACACATTAATTACCTAGCATGACAAAACCCCAGGTCAGCTGGTTTTTCTGGGTTGTGTCTGCTGGGAGGCAGCTGGAGTTGTTAGGAAGGTTTCAGTTGGCAGGTTAATCTCATCCCTTCCAGTATCAATCTGTGATGCTCCAATCCGTGCTGGGGCCTTCAATACCAAAATTAAAACAGCTGTCTCCAATGCATGATAGGCTGAGAATCTTACAGACCTGAGCCAACCTGCCCCGGTGCAGTGACTTTTATTCTCTGTCATTCCAAACTTCCAATCACCCACACTCACAGTAACTGCTCAGAGGCCCGGGAGTTGTATTGCCCAAGGCCTGGGGCTGGGAGCCCACTTATGCTCCATTTTGGGGATCATGTCCAATATCGGTCAGTTGCAGAGTAGAGGAGCCTTCTTCCTTAAGATGGCAGAATCCCAATGAGGGCAATGACCATTCCAGGAGCTAAGTCTTGTTCCTCAAGAAGTATGTGGCTTTGAGTGGCCTGTGTGTGTTTGGTTGGTTGCAGAAAACATTCATAAAACCATGTGGCAACTTCACGTGCATCCTGGTGAAATGCCAGTTGCCTCCAATTAAGTATCAGTTTGCTCAGCTCATGTCCACTGAATCTCAAGGAGAACTCAGGTTTTCCCTTGAGCCGTGCCCTTGCTCCCCTCCGTCCCCCTCTGTTTTATTCCCCAGGTGCCAGACCCCTCTTGTCCTCCATCTCTTCATACCATCTTCTGACTCCTCAGCACTTTCTCCATCCCCTCCTTCTAGTCTTACAGTTCCTTCTCCTTTTCCTCTACAGAAGGCCTGGAAAAGCCAGACATGAATTTGATTCTGTTCATAAGAAAGGGAAAAGCTTAGAATTCATTCACTGTATTCCATGAAAAATCTTCCTAGCCTCTTAGCTGCTGGAAGGAGTTCAAACCAGGGGATTTATTGTCGTTCCGTGATGGGTCACTTGACTTCTTAGGCTTCTCTGGGGTTCCCTTACCCCTCTCCTCCAGAAACCTTCACATACTATCCAGGGTTCACTTTGGCAAATCTTTCCCTACGACCCGCCCCAGCTCTCCCACACAGAGACTCTATGGCAAAATAAGCAGCAGACTGGTAGGTTAAATTAACTCAACTTATTTTTTCCCCTCTTGTCTGAGTATGGACTTGCTGATCTGTAATTTTGCCGTGCATCCTATTAAGTTTTGTTACCTATTCTCTTAAGTTTGCTGTGCCAAAACCTGCCAGCCATGTTTCTGCTTTCAAAAAATTAGTTGATTTGTTCTCAAAAGATATTCCGTCCTCCTGAGACTTGTAGTCTCGGACCCCATGGTAGCATGTAACTTCTGCCCAGCACCCTTCCTTCATCTGGGAGCGCACCTCCTGGCCTTGGAGTAGCGATTTCCCAAACCTCATCCATCTTCACAATTACTACGGGTCTATTCAGCACTGTGAGACGCCAATACACATTTCTCTGCTGCTAAATTTCCTTTATACCTCCTTTCCACACATATTGTAACAAGGAATGACATAAAAAAAAAAGGAAAAAATAAAATAAAAAACCTTTGTAATCAGGCAGCTCTTGTGAAACCGGGCAGGTGGACTATCAGCTGAGGCAGTGGTCTCGGAAGCCACTAGCAGGTGAGGGGACTTCCAAGTCCCCTCTCTCCGGACCCCCTTCCTTCTCCGTCAGCCCTACCCAGTCCTGTCCTCCAAACCACCTCCAGCTGCCCAAGCATAACCCCCCACCAGGGCCCCAGCCACCGGCAGCACATGCCTCTTAAACAGCCGTATGAATGGGCAATTGCTCCCTCAGCCACAACCTTCATCCCTGAAATGAGTGTGTGAGCATCTCCACCACAACACTAGTGGCAGGCGAAACGAGACCAAGGGTGGTGCTTAATGCGGCAGACAGGCCATTGTACGTCCCTGCCCGGACGTGCCGGCGTGTTGAGGTTTGTTGCATAATTCTACATGGGCACACCAAGCACGCTGTCCTACATGCTCCCGTTCGTCCCTCTTTACGGGGCCAGTACCACCTTTCCAGGCTTGGCTTCCACACGTGCCCCCCAGCAAGGGGAAGCTGCCCCAGACCCTGGGCCTCAGTAGCTGCACCAGCTCTGGACCAGCCACTGCCAACAGGCAGCTCCCAACCCCACCCTAGCCCAGGCCTGGGCTCTCAGGAGCCACTGGGCAGCTAACAGTGGGGGTTGGGAGGGTGGGATAGGGGAAGGCTCAGATATCCCCACGTAGGCTAAACAGGGCTCTCGAGTGAGGGTAGGGGTGGGAGCTTATGCACTGCCACCGCCCTGCCTGCATCTGCGGTTCCCAAACCTTAGCCTGAGTCAGGGCTTACCTAAGGACGTGTGGGTGAACACACAGGTGGCCAGGCTCACCCCCAGAGAATTTGCTATCGAGTTTCCAGGGGATGACAATACCTCTGGTTCCAGGACCCCAGCCTGGGAATCACTGCTCTGGTCTGTTTCTATCTCTGAGAACTGTGTAGGAGACACAATGTGTCCTAGGAAAGCAACTTCTTTGCTAATAGTTCACTTCCTGCCACAGATATCTTTCTCCAGCTTCTGCAAATAACCAAAGTAACACCTCTCCCAATTCTCACGCATCACAAACAACTGGACTCACTGGACTGGAAAATGCACTGATTGGTTGTCACCCCAGCCATGACTGTACTGTCCCTTCTCCTCGGCTAGCTTCCTCTCCTTACCCCCAATTCTGTTCCCAGGTGGGGGGTGGCAGTGTGCTTGGTGGGACAGCTGGTGTCTGCTGAGCCGTCACCCACCCTGTCCTTGTGAAGTGGCCCCTGAAGTGGGCAGAAGCACATAAGCACCAGAAACTAGGATGACAGTGCCCCAGGGAGCCACCTAACAGCATCTACTGAGAAGTTATGGTCTCTGGCAGGGCCACAATCACAAGTTGTTTGTGATATCCCTGGCGCATGCAACAAGGTCACAATCCATGTGGGTCCACCTTCCCCACACCTTGGGAAGTGGCCGAGACGCTGTGAGGCGGCGAGGCGCAAGGCAGCAGGTACAGAGCTGAGGCTGGGTGAAGGCCCACCTGAGACCAGAGTGGCAGTGGGGGACATGGTTAGGAGAGAGGGGGACAAGACCGAAGGTGGGTAGGGCCAGTTTGTAAAAAGCAGGCCAGGAAGCTTGGGTTTGCCTGTAAGGAATGTGCAGCCCAGACGGGTTTCCAAGCCTGTGCCATAATAAACTTGGTGTTTCCTTTTAAGCATTCTCTCATTCATTCAAAGAACAATCTTGAATGCCTAGCAGATGCTGGGGTGGGGGTGGGGGAATATGACAAGGATTAGACCACCCCTCCTTTTAGGACTCCCACTTGACTGTGTGATTGTGCCTGATGCTTCTTTTATCCAAGGTATGGACAGATGAGTAAAAAAAATATGGATAAAAAATAAATAATGCGGGGGTAAGGGGTAAAAAATGGGCAGATTGAAATATTAGTGGTCAATGAGAGGGAGGAGTATGGAGGATTGGATGTATGAGTTTTTTCTTTTTTCTTTTTCTTAGAGGCGAATGTCCTAAAAATGATCTTGGTGATGAATACACAACTATGTGATGATATGGTGAGCCATTCATTGTACACCATGTATGGACTGTATGTGTGTGAAGATATGTGAATAAAAAGATTTGGAAAAAAAAAGACCTCCCACTTGAGTGAGGAGAGAGGGCGAATCACTTTGGCCCGAGAGCTTAAACTGGTAGGGGCGCCCCCTCAGCCGGCCAGCAGGAGGCGGCAAAGCCCCAACCCGGAGGGCCGGAGAGAGAGGCTGGCGGGGCCAGGTGGGGCCAACCCCAGCGGCTGAGCGCGTGACGGGGTTGGGTCTCACGGGCGTTGAAAAAGAAAATTGAGAGGGAATGGCAGAGCTGTAGCGGAGCTGCAACGCTGAGCTCTCTCACCTCGGCGGGAGGTGGCTGTGAACGGAACACGATGGCATGGTAAGAGCGGAGGCACTCCAGCCTTTCCGTTAGAAGATCAGTGCAGTGGGAGCTGCCCGGCGTTCCAGGGAAGGCGGAGCTGGTCCTGCTGGCCACGGCACCACCCGGATAACAATAACAACAATAATAATAACGGCACTGACGCAGTATTTCCTTCATGTCAGGAGCTGTTCTAAAGACTTGCCAGGCATACGCTTTAATCCTCCCAGCAGCCCCCCAGGTCGGGGCTGTTATCATCGCTGTACAGAGGAGGAAACAGAAGCATGGAGAGGTTAAGCAACTATCCCAAGGCCCCATGGCTGGAATTCAAACCAGGTGAAATAATTTGCACAAAGTCAAACATATAACAGGTGTCACAGCTGGGACTTAAGCTGACGTCAGACCTACCCGGCTCCCCCGCTGCATGTCTGCCGGTTCAGCCGCCTGGAAGGAAATGGAAGCGTCCACCTAAAATTAGTACATTTGCACCTGGGCAAGAGTACAGATGGAGGCCCATGTATCATGGGCCTATGGGCGGAAAAGTTATAAATCAAGCTATAAAAGTGTTTAGTAAAATATGGTTAGCCCCCTTCCTTAACAAATATAGCTTCTTACACTGTCTGGTCAGGTTCAAATGCAGAATGTAAGGTTCCTTGGAGGTCTACACAGGACATGAGGTAGGGAATGGGGCCCCGAGTTCTGAGCAGAGTCTCGGCCCTTCTCTTCCCTTAGCCCAGCTCTATCCTGCACTGCAAGGATCTTGCATGCACACATGTGGGGACACCCAGCCATGGTCCATGCTTACCCTGCACCCCCACTAACCCACCTTGGACACTTCTTGGACCAGGCTGCTGCAGAGAAGACAGGTCGAGGCAAGAGGCCCACAGAGCCCTGGTGGTCGGCTTGAGGCCCAGTGGGCAGGGAGTTACCCCCATCCCCACCTGGGTCTAATAGTAGCACCCTGCCCTGTGCCGAAGCCCAAGTCCTCACCCAGCACTGTGCTGTCTCCAGCAGCCAAGCTCCTGCTTCCTCCTTACTTGTTCCCCTCACCTGGTGGTTGGGGAGAAACAGTCTTGGGAGATTTATGTTTTTGCATAAAGATTCAGATGCCATTTCTTTTCTTTATATGATGAGAGAAAACAGAGGAAGGAAGGAGTGTGGGAGAGGTAAATTAAGGCTGCCCCTGGACTTGGTTTAACTCTAAAGGGAGTCCTGTTTTTAACTGAGCAGAGGCCCCTGAGCTGCCCAGGTCCTGGCCAGAGAAGTCAGCTAACCTAAGGCTGGTGAAGGCCACAGGTGAGGAAAGGACCAGGGGTCATCTTTGTTACCGGCATTTAAATTTTCAAATCTTGTCCTATGAGGTTGGATACTTTACCATTTGATGCTATTGGTATTTAGCTGTTTAATAGATGATTCTATTTTATCCAAAATAAGCATTAAACCACCAGCACCAAACAACAACCCTCCCCATCTCTTCCTGCTCCTTTAAGCCCCCTCTGCCCCCCAGAGAGGGAGCTGAGCATTTACCCAGTCTCTGGCCTCAACTTCTTCTCCACATCCATCTGACCCTGCTTTCATCCCTCTAGACCCTGGGGTCTTTTTCCTCACTCCTTCCCTCTGACACTGTGCTCAAGGTGTGACCCTCCTTCCTCAGCTTTGGCTCTTCTGTTAATGATTTAGTTGGCTCAGACAAGCCCTACCTTGTTCTGGAACCCCCCCATCACGGTACCCCCCCCCCCCCCCCAGCTCACCAGGGCTCCTTCTCTAGGGAAATGGGATTGTCCTTGTCTTCTGGACCATATTACCAAGCACCTGCCTCTTATACAGACAACAGAGCTTAACTGCAGGTCAAATTTTTAGGGATGAATAAGCCTTTTAAACTCAGTCTGCAAAACTGAACTCAAAGCGATGGCAAAAGTTCTGGCTTTTCAGAATGTGAACAGGGTCATCCTTGTATGTATATGGGTGTATCTATTCGTATGCAATTGTCACAGGGAACTGGCATCGGTGGTGATTTCTAAAATCTTCTCTATGTCGTCTATATTATGGGATTTGTTTCCTAGGGAGCAGTGATTATTCTTCTAACTAGAAAAAAAAATGATGGTGCTTTAAATTGTATATATATATTTTTAAGTATACTCTGTATTGCCTGAAGAATTTTGGTTGATATCAACGCCAGCAGCTCCCAAGTCCCCATCCCTCCCTTCAGGGAGAAATGCGTGCCCGATCTGATTAGATGGGATCTAATGTGCCCTTCAGCTCTGCCTCACGCTGCACTGGGAGCCCTGCCTGCACCCGCCGCGCACGTCCGCACCCGGTGCCTTTGCAGATCCTGAAACGCCGGTGTCGCTGGTCCACGTCCTCCTTGGGAAGACTTCTCTGCTACTCGCCCCGTTTTCAGTAGCTTTGGGTGGCATTGCTCGTTTGCCTCGTCCCTCTCCATCTCTCCATCTGGCCCCCCTTCCTCTCCCCACGCGTCCCCCCAACCCCGCCCCGGTTGAGCCCCCTCGCACTCGGCTCTGCGCACAGGCGTCAGATCTGCTGGGACTCGGTGCTGGCAGAGGCCGCGCCTCCCCTCACCCCAGCCTCCACGGTGGCCTTTCCTCCCGACATGAGTTTCACCCGTTTTCCCCCATCACGATCTTCCTGCCTTTCCACATCCTCCCTAACACAAAGTAGGTTTCCCAGGCTGGAGAGGACGCCCCAGTCCCTCCACAGGCGGGTCCTCGCGCGCAAGCCTGCGGGCGGCTTCCTGGAGTTCGCGCTTCCCCCAGCAGAGGTCGGCCGAGGAGCGGGCACCCGCGACAGCGGCGTTTCTCCCCGCTCACCGCCCCTGTCTCCAGGCCGGACGACGACGACGCAGCCCCAGCCCCGCGCGGAACCCCTCCCGATGACCCGTCTGCCCCAGCCAGGACACGTCCGGAAGGCCAGCCTGTGGGGGCCTCCTGCGACGTCGGGGCCCAGCGTGGTGACCGTGTGCCCCCAGGACACTCAGCTTGGGCGTGGGCACTCCAGCCATCACAGCCAGGCTGCGCTCTGGCCACTCCATGGTGGTGTGACGTGGAGCCAGATGACAGAACCTCCTGGAGCCTGGCGTCCTACCCTGAGAAATGTGGCTGGTGGAGGGCCTTAAACTGTCCGCATGGGTGGGATGGTCCAGGGGTCGCAGAGCCCAGGGTCTGACAATTCTTTTGTTTTTCAGAACGCCCAGATGACAAACCGCTCATTCTCCCCATCAGAGTGGCAGGCAGAGGCCCTTTGCCTGCCCAGGGTTCCAACATTTGCCATCATCCTTTAACCGCCCCAGCAGCGGGGTCCAAGCTTGCACGACCCTCCCGTGTGCAAGCGGGTGCCTGGGGCACCACCCCACCCCTGCTCCAGGAGACTGCATGGTGCTCAAAGGTCCCTGGAGGATGTGACCTCCCTTGGCCAAGGTCCCTTGACTGCTCCCTGGCCGACCAGCTGACTGGTGGTGTTTCCCCCATGAACTTGTCCCCAGGTCCAGACCCTTACATCATGTTTCCCACCCCCAGACTCCCCGATGTGCCCCTCCTCTAGGCCGGCAGGGGCCGGTCCATGCCAGGCCTGGTTGGCTGAAATATTTATTTATGCACCTGTCTCCCTCACTGATCTCCAAGCAGAGTTGTGTCTACCAGCGCCGAGTGGACACCTTTCCCAGGGCAGGTGCCCCAAATGACTGCTCACCTTTCTCATTACTTCCTGATCAAAGTGCTGTTTCTAGCAATTTGGGTTTTCAACGTCTACCTTAAATATCTGAATGTCTACTTTTTCTTTCCTTTTGTGGGTGACTTTTTTTTTTTTTTTTTTGCTAAAAGTAACTCCACTTCAAAGTAGAGAAAAGATAAAATAGATAAGCAAATGAATGGAAAAAGTCAACTGAAGTCCTAATTCCTGTAAACCACCATGGTCACATTTTGGAGTGTCTACCTCCACATTGCTTTCACCCATGTGTGTGTGTGTGTGTTTGTGGCTTTACATGTTATTTTTCCCAAAATGGGGATCACACCCTCTCAAGTAGCTCGGTAACCTGCTTTTCCCACTAACATGCTCTGAGGACATCTCTCCATGAGGCTGCGGTGAAAGAGGCTCCCAGGAGCACAAGAAGAGCCGGCGGCCTCAGAAAAGGAGAGCAGGTGAGTGGCCAGATAAGCCAGAAAGCCCCAGGCCCCACCTGGTACCCTCACAAGGGAGCATCTCCTGGAGGGCTGGGTGCATCTGGGCACTGATCCAAAGCCTAGCACTACCTGCCCCCTCGCTGCCTCTTCGGGTGAGGTCTCACCTCGGCTGCAGCTCCAAGGGACCCAGCTTGTCGTTTTAAAGAGGACTTTGAGGAAATCTCCCATCCCCGTCCTGTCCCATTCAGGCCCATCTCACGTCAAAGCAACTCTGTCCCTTGTAGACTTGCTTTTCTTATTAAATATAAGACATACAAGTAAATTTACTAACTCGGCACACAGAGGAGCACCACTCTTCCTTTCTGCATGGAGACAGAAGTGGCTCTCAGTGGGGTGGGGAAGGAGGGCGAGTCAGCCCTCCAAGGGATATCGGCGATGTCTGGAGAACATTTTTGATTGTTAGGGCTGGGGAATACTGCTGGCATCTAGTGGGTAGACGGCAGGGATGCTGGAGAACCTCCTATAACACACAGAACAGGCCCCCCCCCCGCCCCCCACAACGACTAATTATCCACCCAAAATGTCACAGTGCCGAGGGTGAGAACCCTCCTCTGGCATCCTAGAGCCTCTCAGCCTTGGGCAGCCTGTATCACTGCCTGTGACCTTGACCTGATTCTCCTAGGGCCTGTCCATTGGCCCAGGACATGAAAGAGCTATTGGCAAAGGAGGGCAAGTCCCTGATGAAACAAGAGGTCCTGGCAGTCTGGAAGTGGTAATTCAGTAGCTGATGTGCCACGTTCAGCTTGTAGATTCAGATAGTCTTCTTAGATATTGGAGAAAAGGAGCTCACATATGCATCGTTTCTCTCAAGATCAAGACAACCCTACATTTCAACCCATGTGCCTGCAGAATCCCAAATTGCTAGAGTTCAAAGGAAAGTCAGATATTGCCCAATCCAACCATCTCGTTTCCCAGAGGTGAAACAGAGCCCAGACTGAGGTCTACTCAAAGCCTCTGTGCCTCAGTTCCTTAATAAGTAAAATTACAAATAATAACATCTGCTTTTTGCTGGGTACCACCTCCCCCTCAGGCACTTTCACATGCAGGATATGAAATACAACCACCCTGGGAAAAGTGTTACTCATCCCATTTTACAGATGAAGGCACTGAGGCCCTCGGACCCTGGGGGACTGACCTAAAGGCCCCCAGCCAGTGGGCAGTGGAGAACCAGGAGACAACTCTGCGCCTCTCACCCTGAGACCAGAGACCACTGGTTCTCAAACGTGGATGCCCATTGAAATCACCTGAGAGAAGTCTAAAATCAGGGATTCTGATTTAATTGATCTGGAGTGCATTGTGGGTCTGAGGATTTGCAGAAGTTTCCCAGGGAAGTCTAATTACACAGAATTAGAGAACCCCATCCCAACCACACCCTCCCTTAGCCGCACCTCACAACCTCAGATAACAGCCTGATGTGGTGCAAGGGCAGGGAAGAGTCTGTCTCCAGGAATGCTGGGAACTTCGGAATATTTTCTTCATAACCAGCACATATTTCTATGTCTGAAACCATTAGGATTGGCTTCAGTGAGTGCTCTTCCCATCTGAATATTGATGTCCCCAAACCCGGTCAGTTTCAGATCTTTATTTTCTGGTTGCTTTTTCCTCCCTGGGTCTTTGGAGAGTTGAGAAACATCAGCTTAAAATAAACCCATGGGCCGCAGGCAGGGGGCCAGCTTGAGCATTCCAAAACCCTGTGGGCTTCAGGGAGGGAGCCGGCCTGGAAGCCACCGCCCCAGGCTTAGGGGCAAAATGCACCACGTCTTCTAATGGATATTTCATTTTAGGAAGAAACTCGGGGAAAGGTTAAGTCCTGCAGCTTAAAAAAATATCAGAAAGTAGCATTTCAGGTGCCAATAGGCAAGAAGGGAGCTAACTGCAGGGGTGAACAGGTCCTTCCCCTCCCGGACTTCAATCCACAACACTCCCAAGGGTAACTTTTCTCAAATTCATCTGTTCATTCCTTTTTTCAAAATGAGTCTCAAATCTGAGACAAAGGAACAAACATTACATAAATCTTTAAGCATTCTGTTCTTTTGAGTTGGCAGTAACGTCTGCATTTTTATCTACCATCTAGCAATGAGTGCAGGGGGAAACCTCACAAAGCAATTGATTGGTATCTTCTCACTTTAGCCTCACAACAATTCTGCCAAGTGTGTGTGGTTTTTGGCACTTTGTAGGCCAGGCTGCTAGAATCTCGGAATGGTTCCGGACTTGCTGGAGGCTTCGCTTCCCACCACACCTCAGCTGACCCACCTGGGCTGCTGGTCTCTGACCTTGGGGGCATTTGTTTGGTTTGCAAACAGGTGTAGGCTGCATCAACATAACCTGCAAGTGGGGTGCTGTGCTATGCCCTCCAGCCCCTCAGCCTTAAGACACATCTTTCCTGCAGCAAGGATTCCTGCCACCCGCCTTTGACCCGAGCCTCCCTGCTTGCTGCGCAGTCCCGTCTCACGGTTTGGCCTCCAAATTCCAGCTGCTCTTGAACTGCTCCATACCTTGCCTAGGGTGTTTTGTGTTCCTTTTCCTCAAAATCTGTGTTATCTCTGTAATTCCCCCAAATTCTCCCCTCTGGGAAAAATCATATAACATTGATTTTCTTAGCTGATTAAATGATGCCGTGTTTTTATCTATTTTACTTTATTTTAATTTCTTCATAGTCCTTAGGCTGTACTTTGACAGGAATTTATACATTAAGAAGGTTTGATCCGTTCTGTGGGTGTTCATGTATGTATTTGTGTTATCTGTGTGTTTGTGTGTGTGTGTTTTAACCTTCTTTCATGATTCTCAAGTGTGGTCCCAGAACCTGCAGCAGTAACACCACCTGGGAGCTTATTAGAAATGCAAACTATCCAGCCCCACTCTGGGCCTACTGAATCAGAACCTCTGGGGTGGGGCCCAGCGTTGTATGTTTTAGCAAGCCCTCTGGGTGATGCTGATGCAGGAGAAGGCGTAAGCACCCCTGATCTATGGTCTAAATCTGTTCTAAATATCTCCCTGCAAAGGAAATAGGGAAACTCTCAACAGCCTCCTCTAGGACTCAGTGACTTTTTTAAAGGTGGAAACATGTAAACAATAACAGCCTTGACTTGTTTGCAGAGGGGTCAGTAGATTTTTTAAAAACTTCCTCATACAGTACTTAATCTATAAAACAAGTGCATCTACACTCACCCCATCCTCTACTCTGGCCCCCATTTTGAAAGGCCTCCCCCCAGCAACTGACTTTTTTTACTACAAGGGACTGATCGTCATTGAGAAAATGAGACCCACTAATTCATACCAAGGTAACTTGTGCAAAGAGAGTGGCTAAAGAAAGTGATGATTATGTCAAAGGAATAAAGCTGCAATGGTGGAATTTTAGGCACCTGCGTGAGTGTTGATGATAATGATGGTGTTGGCATTGTGGGCGAGGTGATGGAGGAAGTGGTAGTGATGGATGTTGTGGTGATGATGACAGCTGGGTGGATTGTGGAAGTAATAGTAGTGGTGGTGGTGGTGCTGGTATGTGGCAGTGGTGGGGCTGGTGGTGGTAGTGGCAGCAGTGGCGGTGGCGGTGGTGTGTGGCAGTGGCGGTGCTGGTGCTGGGGCTGGTAGTGGTGGTGCTGGTGGTGGTGATGGTGGTGGTGGTGGTAGTGCTGGTGGTGGTGGTGATAGTGGTGGTGGTGATGGTGGTGGTGGTGATGGTGGTGGTGGTGCTGGTGGTGGTGATGGTGGTGGTGGTGCTGGTGGTGGTGGTGATGGTGGTGGTGGTGGTGGTGATAGTGGTGGTGGTGCTGGTGGTGGTGGTGCTGGTGGTGGTGGTGGTGGTGGTGCTGGTGGTGGTGGTGATGGTGCTGGTGGTGGTGGTGCTGGTGGTGGTGGTGCTGGTGGTGATGGTGGTGATGGTGGTGGTGGTGATGGTGGTGGTGGTGGTGGTGGTGATGGTGAAGGTGATGGTGGTGGTGGTGGTGGTGCTGGTGGTGGTGGTGATGGTGGTGGTGGTGGTGGTGGTGGTGGTGGTGCTGGTGGTGGTAGTGATGGTGGTGGTGGTGGTGATAGTGCTGGTGAAGGTGATGGTGGTGGTGGGGCTGGTGGTGATGATGATGGCGAAAGTTGTTTTAGTACTGCTTCCATATCTCAGATCATATTACCTACCCCTGCGTTCCTCCTCACCCAAAAGGTGGCCCTCCCATGGGTCACAGCATGGGCGATAGTGTGTGTGCATGTGGACTTACGTATGTGTCTGGCAGCTTTGCCTTTAGCTCTCCAAAGTTTACAAAACCCCCAAAGCTTTTAAAATAAAAATAGGGGTTAAACCATTTGGATCCTCCAAATTAGAAAGAATAAATGGACCATCCAGCTGTAGTTATAGGCAATTAATGTGATTCTGGGAGGGCTTCACTGCAAGATAATGGAAAAGCTGATTATAAATGAGCTAGGAGTAACAAGGGAGGTCACATCAATCCCTTAACTCTGAGCCAGAAGTGAATGCACCATTCCATCTGACACTGGCTGCTTCTGGGCGCAGTCTCCTTCCATACTGGCCTCCAAACCTGGCTGCCCACCCCCAACCGTAGCCAACAAGGCAGGGCAGGCTGGCCCAGAGAAGGGCTGAGACCACCTTGTTCACCTGTGGCAGGAGGAGCCACACCCAGAGAGTGCTGGGGCCCCACAGCTTCCAGAAGAAAAGGTGGCTGAAAATAAGCCCAGAGAAGGACAAGGGAAATGAGGGCAGGAAGGGAGAGCAAGCAGGAGGGGAGGTTCCCGAGGAGAACAGACTAAAAACAGGACTTCTGACCTGGAAACACACTAGCAGAAGCAGGCTATGAATTAAACAACTGACCCTGGGGGTGGGGGTAGAGGCAGATCGCATAGCTGACTGGATTTTTCTTTTCCTTCTGACAGCTAGGAATCTCATAACCAAGCTGCAGATCAACTCTGGTACTTAGGCTGGCCCCTATGTCTTGCACATTTGCATTCTAATTTTATCCTTATCTCAATCCTTTTGTTTCCTTTTTTTTTTAAATCCCTATTCTGGAGCTTTTAAATAAATTTTAAGAATGTTGTTTGCTTTCTTACCTTCTACTGCAAATTCTCTTTAGAAAATAAGGCAGAGTGTGAATGAATATAGGCCATAGCACTTTAAAGTTTGAACTTCCATTGTGAGCTGACCACAATCATTGGGCAGGATAGGCTAAGCTCTAGCAGTCTTCGAGTGTCGCCTTGCTTTGCTTCAGAACCTGCAGGATTGGTGGCACCCTCTCTCTTGACAATGGCCCAAAGGTCTTGCACATTTCATGCTAGGTTGTTGTATGGGGCGGAAAGAACTGTTTTCTAATCCTATTCAGGTCTCAAAGGATTTTTTTTGTCCTCAGAGCTGCTGTAGTTTTGTAGAGACATGAGGGCCTTGTCCTCTCCCTGTTTGTCTGCAGGGTAGTCCCCTACTTTCCCCATCCCCACTGTAGTAGTTTGGAGCCGTTAGGTACCCCAGAAAAGGCCATGCTCTTCTAATCTATTCCTGTGGGTGCAGACCTACTGGGCGTGGGACTCCCTGGTTAGTTTGTTTCAATTGAGATGTGACCCACCCAATTCAAGGTGAGTCTTAATCCTTTACTGGAGCCCTTTATGAGAGTATAAAAGGCAGAAACACTGAGGGAGAGAGAGAAGCCTTAGAGATGCTAAGAGAGGACACACAGATGCTCAGAGAGGAAGAAGCCACTGGCATCAGAAGCTGAAAGCAACAAGACCTGGGAGCAAAGGACCAGCAGATACCAGGCATGTGTTTTTCATATGACAGAAGAACCCTGGACCCCAGCAACCTTTCTTCAGAGAAGGTATCTTCCTCTTGATGCCTTAATTGGGACATTTTTGTGGCCTTGGAACTGTACTTTTGCAAACTAATAAATCCCCATTGTAAAAGTCAGCCCATTCCTGGTATATTGCATTCCAGCAGCTTTAGCAAACTGAAATACCCACCCTCTCCCCCGACTTCTCTGGGAGTGGAGTGCTGGTGGGTTCTTTATGGGCTATTCCCAAGGGATAGGTGATCATGTACCCAACACATGTTTTTTTTTTTTTTTTTTTTTTTTTTTTTTTTTTTTTTTTAAGACAGAGAGAAGGAAGGAAGGAAGACATCTTTAAACCTTTTCTTGTTTTATTGTATTTTGTTTGTTTATTTGTTTTTTACATGGGCTGGGGCCGGGAATCGAACCGAGGTCCTCCGGCATGGCAGGCAAGCACTTTGCCCGCTGAGCCACCGCGGCCCGCCCCCAACACATGTTTTTAATCTCAATACCAGTCCCCGTGGGTGTGAACTCATTGTAACGAGGCCCACTTGAAGATGCCATTTTTATTAACTCAATGAGAGTGTGTCTTAATCAGGATGACTGGAGCAGAACCCTTATAAAGAGAGCCTAGAGGTCACAGAAAAGAGGAGATGACACCATCATGTGCCGGGAAGCAGACACACAAACCAAGGAACCCCAAGGATAGCCTGCAGCCAGTGCCGGAAGGCTACAGTCTTGGGGGAGAAAGCATCGCCTTGCTGATGCCTTGACTTTGGACTTCTAGTCTTAAGACTGTGAGCCAACACTTTCCTGTTATTTAACCCAAAACCAGTTTGTGACATTTGTGATAGCAGCTGAGGCAGAGGAAGACACCCACCCTTTGGAGGATAAATATTTTTCCCTGAAAAACCCAGTCTTGTCATACTGGACTTTGTGAATAATGTATAGGACCCACTGTGGCCTTTATTTTGTGTTACATGTGACTCACGAGTGGGCCCTTATTCCAGTATGACTGGTATCCTTATAAAAAGAGGAAATCTGTACACAAAAGAGGGAAGAATGCCACCTGATGAATGAGACAGAGAACAGCTTGGATTGCTAGGAAGCTGCCACCAGAAGCCCAGAGAGAGGCACGGAACGGATTCTTCCAGACAGCCTTCTGAGGAGGCATGGCCCTGCCAACACCTTGGTTTCAGCCTTGTGGCCTCCAGAACTATGCAATGATATGTTCCTGTTATTTTTAAGCTACCCAGTTTGTGGTACTTTGCTACCGCAGCCAAGGCATAGTAAGACATTACCTCTCGCCAGGGTCGGCTTCATAGGCGAGTGAGCTGTGCAGTCACACAGGGTCCCTGCTTGGAAGTGCCCTCATTGGGTCTAAGCCCCTGCTGACATCATCCTGATGTTGCTAATTATCTTGAAACAAGGACCTGCATCTCCGTCTTGCACTAGGTTCTGCAAATTAGGTACCCAGCCCTGTCCTCACCTCTCCTCGTTGTCCACACCGCAGCTCTTTTGGGCTCTTGGCCTCCCAAAGCTTCTGCCCTCTTCTTGCACTCCTGGATGCTGCCTTTTCAGTGTGCCGGTCCTCAGAGGGCCTCCCTTGCGCAGTGCTATCTCCCACAGAGCCTACGCCAATCCCACTGTCATGTGCCCTGGTCATCTCCATCCCAGCCGTCCTTACCTAAACCGTGTTCTTTATGTATGGGGTCCACCCTCCACACCAGAGGCTCCGTGTGAGTGGAGTGGCTTGGTCTGTTGAGTACCAGGGACCCCGACACTGAGTGTGCCGTGTGCTCAGTAGACGTTTGTTAAACGAATGAACAAATGAATGAAGGAAGAAATGAAGAACATAAAGCAGCCATCTGACTCCAGAATTTAGATTCTGCTTTTGGTTTTGCAGGAGGTAATTAAGGGAGTTAAAAACTGTGGCTCACCTCTTTCGTGGAACTGGCGCAGGCTTCTGAGTAGATGGGATCACGCAGGCGTTCAGAACAGTCAGGGAACAGGGCTTTCGTTAAGATGAGGAACTGAGGTGAAAGGACAATGCACGGGTGAACGGTGTCAGCCCCACTTTCCCTCACAGTCTCAGGCTGCACGCGTTTCTTCTGAGCAGCTGTGAGGGACTCTGCTAAGGCAATTGGAGGCGGGACACAGCCCAAGCTTCAAGGGTCCCAGGCCCTTGCACCTGTGCCTGGGGGCTCTCAGGCCCTTGCACCTGTGCCTGAGTGAGGGGTACTCTCCCCCCGCAAGGCCCGAGCACCTGTCCCCTCTGTCCTCAGACCCAGTGGGCTCCACACTGAGTTGAGGGGTCAGGGGACAGGGCAGGCACCCAGATGGCCCAGAAATTTCTCACTTACATGACTACATGTCCCAGAAGAGGCCTAACCCAGTGCTCTGATCTCCCTACCGGCCTGGCCTGGGAGTGATGCGAGGCTGCTTGGATCTCTAAAGCCATGAATTTAAGGTCATGCTGAGAAGTGAGTAAGGCGAGGCAGGTGATGAGCTGCAGACCTGGCCCATGGCGCCCACTCCGCCAGCCGTCTGGCTTGGGAATAATGAAGGCACCTTGACTAGCTCAACAAGAAAGGGAATTAGTGAAATGTATTAGGCGGTTCACAGAATCACTGGGAGCCTGGAGAAACAGACCCAGGGGTTCTTCCAAGGTCAGTGCCCCAAGTCATACCAAACTCCCAATGTCAGGAGCTCCACTCCCCCACAGACCCCGCTGCCCCCCACTCCCCAACTGATGTCACTTCTGCAGCAGTTAAGTGGACCTGGCCACAGGGGCTCCTGCTGCCCCAGCCACTTCCCTTCCAGAAACTAGCTGCCTGGGCCTGTAACAGTTTCCGCATGCTGACCACTTGGGGAACCGACGTTTCGTGACTGTGTTTGATTGCCGGGGCCTGTGCCAGCTGCAGTGTAGAAGTCAGGATGGGGTGGGGACTTCCACATTGGGTGGGGAGTCAAGGCTCGTTGCCTGGAGCTTGCCCCACATACTGGGCAAACGTCCCGACTGCCAGGCAGTGGTAGCTTCTAACAGCTCCTGCTTTGAACCCTGATCAAAGTCCTAATGGTGCAATGGGTCCCGCCTGCCTGCGGCCCAGGGCGATAGTTGGAGTAATAAAAATGACCAACACCATAATTTGCGCTGCACCCCGCGCTGAAGAAAGCATTTAAAACCTCTTGTCTCTGAATATGCACAGTGATGATGTGAGATGGGTTTATTACTGCTCCATTCTCCCACTGAGGAAACTGAGGCTGAGCAGGCCACAGAGTGAGCACGAGGTAGAGCAGGGCTGTGGACCCAGGCAGCCGGCCCCAGGACCCCACCTCCCAGCCACGGAATCACTCTGTGGCTTTACAGTGGGTGGAGGTGAGTTTTGCTGCTGTCAGCTGGACTGGGGAGGTGGGGTGGAAGCAGCACAGAGAGGCGTCATAACCATCCAGGCAAGCGAGGATGATGGGGGACAGGGTAGAAGAGGAGATGGTGAGAAGTGGGTGGGTTTGGGACCCATCCTGGAGCGAGAGCCGATGGGTTGGCTGTGGGGGGTGAGAGTTCTGCTTGATCCTTGCACCTCTGAGATGCTATTAGATGGGAGTACGGAAAGGGCCGCCCTCTCCTGTGGAAGGAGTGTCTTCTCTAAGCAGATGCCCTCTCTCTCTCCTCTGAGAAGTCTGATTCCACAACACACCCAACAACAGTGTTAGGAAACCCCTCACAGCGAGAGGCCACGTTGCCAGATGCTAAATCTCCCCCATAAGGAATCTGAAGACAGAATGTGCAGCCACCATCCAAAACCAATATGAATGAAACCACAGTAAACACTGGAACCTCGCATGTTGACTTTGGCAGCGCGTGTGCATGTCTTGTCATGGAAAGTGAGTTTATTGAAATTGAAAACTGGGAATAGACGCTCAGCAAGGCTACCCCTCTCCTGCTGTAATCCAAATAATGCGAGGAAGGGTCAGAGTTCCCATTTCTCAAATGCCTGCTCCATGCCAGGCACTGTCCTGAAAGCTTTGTACTGACATTTTTATCCTTCCTTTTCAGAAGCTGAAAATGGGGTCAGAGAAGCAGGGTGATTTGTTCAGGATCACACGGACAATTAAATGAAGCCAAAATTAAATACCAGGGGAAGGCGATCCAGTTAGCTGCCTATAGACTGCCAGTGCCTCCTTTCCTCGCTGACCATGCCTCATTTTCTATGGCAATCTGGCCAGTCCAGGGCATGAGCTACCATTGGTCGGAGCCAGTCACAGGGCTCCTGCTCCCCTTTGTCAGTCAGTAGCGAGAGAGTGAGCATGTGACCCAACCTGGGCAATGAGAAGGAAGAGAAGAGCATGGAAGATGGGGCTTCTGGGAAAGATGTTCTCCCTGATAAAAAAAAAAAGGGAGAATAGTTCAAGTCCTCCGTCTTTCCTTCCTACCTGTGGACATGTTATGGGACAGCCAGGCGTTTGACCTGTGCAGCCTTCCTAGGTCCGTAAGGAGATAAGAATAAAGCCAACAAGCTGAAGATGCTAAGCGCAAGCTGGGGACGCACCCAGGAGCAATCAAACCATCCTAGGACTGAGCTGTCAAAACCGTCCTAGGACAGCCTCCTCCTGACTTCCTGTGCTTATGGGCTCATGGTTTCAGCCTCCCTTGTCAGTTTGCTGTCTGGGTTGTTTTCAGCTGAACCCCTCCTAACATTAACACCAGTGTCTCAGTTTGCCAGAGCTTCCATAACAAAACACCACGTGCTGGGTTGGCGTCAACAACAAGAATTTACCAGCTGGCAGTTGGGAGGTTAGAAATCCAACCTCAAAGGCACCAGCAGGCCGTGCTTTCTCTGAAGTCATTAGCCTTCTGGTAGCGGCTTGCCGGCAATCGATCTCTGTCTCCATCCCGTGGCAACCTGTCTCTGTTGATCTCCTTCCAAGCCCCAGTCTCCTCTGCTCATAACCAGTCATTCTGGTTGAAGGCCCACCATGCTGTACTTTGGCCTCATCTTAACAGGATCTTTGAAGATCCTATTTACAGACGATCTGCACCCATAGGGCCGGGGTTTAGGACTTCAACATGTCTTTGTGGGGGACGTGATCCAATCTGCCACAGCCTGGTTGCTCTCACTCCTAGGTTCCCTTGCCTCCTTCCTGTTACACTTTGTTGTCTGCATGGGTCCAGCTGCCATCTGACATCCACTGTCAACTTGGTGCCCAACAATTATGCAGGAATAGACAATCAGATTTAGAAGCTGAAAAGAATGCTGTCAGTTTAAAGAAAAATCAGAAATCCAGCCTGAATTGTTGTTGCAATGAAGCCTACTGGCATTCCAGAACTTCGAAGTGAGATGGGACCAAAGTGATCATCTGGCCCAACCTCTTATAGGTGAGAAAACTGAGGCTTTGAGAAGCTGAGCTATTTGCCCAAAGGCCCTGGGACTAGAACTCAGAGGTCCCAGTTTGTGCCCAGCCAAGGGATCTTTCCCTTGCTCTCTACACAAACCCTTTGACCATTTTGTCCCAAGTTTTGATTGGCCGATCACCTTGAATCCAAAAGGGATTTTCAATTTAATCACCGTCTTGTAGCAGGGCCAAATTTGGTGTCATTAACTGAGGTCCCTTTCATGCACATTTCCTTATTGTGTCAAGTCAGCACCTTTCTTCAATGAACTCAGCAGCACACACTGCCCCAGAAAATATAAAGAAGCCAGGGCCAAGGCAGCCAAGTTCTGGATTTTTCAGATTAAAAAATGATTTTTTTTTTTTTCACATGGGCAGGCACTGGGAATCAAACCCGGGTCCTCTGGCATGGCAGGCAAGCATTCTTGCCTGCTGAGCCACCGTGGCCCTAAAAAATGATTCTTGAATGTTGCCACACAGACGGTCATCTTGAAAGCAAGTGCTGAGTATCTGGAAGTTGAGAGACAATGCTCTGAAGGGATCCAGTCAGAAGAGTGTGACATAAACAATAAATGGGAACAGAAGAGATGAAAAGCCAGCCCAACCCACCCCAGAGACTTAGTGCAGATGGCCTGGCCTACGTGCTGGAGAATCCCCTCCAGAGAACTAATGTCCAGGGAGAAGGGGTGGAGGGGCAGCAGGGACACCAAGCAACTTGAGGAGGAGACTTAGAACTACACTGGGGAGAGTTGACAACAGCATATCAGCAGGGTTTTGGGAATCTGAGCGCAGGAGACTTGGGCCTGCTTCCTGTCTGGAACCCTGGAAGGGCAGCATGTCACACAGAATCCATAGCACCATGGACTGGGGGCAGGGGGGAGGGGTGGCGCAGGGAAGACAGAGCTGGTGAGGTTCCTGAATCTCCCATAGTCCCAGGGAGGTTGTAGAAGGCAGCGGCCATTCCTGGTGACCTGGACATTGGCTGTGGGAGAGAACTAGCTCAGAGGACATATCACAGTGAACTATGGGAGTCTGAGGCCATTCAGAGCCTCACCTCAGAGGACACCACTGAGGGACAGATCTCGTTAGGAAGAGATGTCGATTATGAAATATGAGCGGAAAAGCCTTCATAGCTACACAAGTGCTAGTGCAAGAAGGGCAGACCCTTCTCTAGACATCACAACCCAGTGTGAATCATTACTCTGCTGACATTACAACGCTGCATAACAAACAACCACACAGTCTCCGTGGGCTATAACCATAGGCACTTATTTAGCTCAGGGGTCTGAAGGGTTCAGCTCACCTGAAATGGGCTCAGCCATGTGCCTCA
This sequence comes from Tamandua tetradactyla, assembly GCF_023851605.1. Taxonomy (NCBI): domain Eukaryota; kingdom Metazoa; phylum Chordata; class Mammalia; order Pilosa; family Myrmecophagidae; genus Tamandua; species Tamandua tetradactyla. Next base: position 149,873,216 of record NC_135328.1, on the reverse strand, counting down.
AGTCCTGTAGGCTAGGCAGGTGGCTCTGCCGATCTTGGCAGGGCTCTCTCACTTGTCTGGGATTGCTGGCTGTGGGCTGATCTAGGATGGCTTCCATCATCTCTGGGGTGGCCCAGCTCTGCTCCACAGCTCTCTCCTTCTTCACCTGGGACCAGCAGGCTAGCCAGGGCATGCCCTTCTCTTGGCTATGTGGAGGGCAAGATCAAGCAAGTGTAATTGTGCAAGTGCTTTTGAAGCCTCTGACGGCTTTTCATTTGCTAATATCCCATTGGCCAAAGTTAAATAGACAAGTTCAGAGCCAGAGTGGCAGGGCACTAGGGAATTAGGTGGAAAGGCGAGGGTAAAGGGAGGGGCAAAAACTGGGCCATGCTTGTAATCTACCATACCATGGAAACCACCTCACCCATAGCCCAGAAATGAGAGGCCATCAAGGGAAAAACAGAATATCCTGACTTTCACTGATCTGAAGCACAAAGTGGCTGCTAGATCATGAAATTGTCTGAGGTTGCATGCAATTGAGTCTAGATTAGATTTTCCACCATGTGACAGAAATGGGGTTCTGAATAAAAATTAAGTTTAATTGTGGACAAATAAGTCACAGTTTTTGCTCCTGTAGATCTTGTAACTGAAATCTGTGTCCACTAAATTATTTACGCTAACATTTCCAAAGTGCCAGAATGTGATCAAAAGCCAGCCTTAAATACTATAGAAGGCAGGCTTCAACCAGGGAATCACATCCAATCTTAGATGGTCTTACTTCATAAAAGCAAATGGAGAGCTGAGAATACTGTAAAAAAAAATTCCTATTTGGCTTACAGCTGTGGATTCTGGAACAAGGTGTCCCGGAGTCGCTGACACTCTTCCTAGAATACCACCTTCCTAATGACAGCCATCTGTGTAATTACAAAGGTAATTGCCTCAAAAAGAAAATGCCACTTATCTGGCTAGAATACTTATCTGGGTCAAGGTAAAAAATAATATTCAATTATTTGTTAAATGAATGCTACCCTCAGTTTAACAGTTCTAGGGCATAATCCATTGAATTGTGGGAAGGCCAATGGAACCACTGATATCTGATGTTGCTGCACATCCAGATGCTCCTTCTCAACGTTTGCCACAGGGAATGCAGTCAGAGGAGGGGCTGCGGGGGTGCAGGCGGAGGGATGTGAAGAGAACAAGAAGGGATTCCAATGCCACAGAATGGATGGAGAGATTCCATAGGGCTGAGCAATTTATCTTAAAATAAAAGCATTTCACAAAGTTCTCTCCCCGAGAGACAGAGAGAGTCTGTATTTTCTCTCCATTTTCAAAGGAACATAAGTGTGCTGCATGTGCCAGGGAGGGCCTATTACACCCTGCCTTTTTGCCTCTGTGAGTATGGGTGTGTGTAAGTGCACATGTGCATGTATATGTGCGCATTTGTGCAAGTGCATGTGTGAGTGTGCACATGTGCATGTGTGAGTGTGCACGTGTGTGCACATATGTATGCACTCATGTGTGTATGTTCTGTCCCATGACTCAAAAAAGGTTTCAGAGAACAGAACATTTGTCACCTTTTTGTAAGCTGGGATGGAGGAGAGTAAGAAGCTGATGGCATCTGTTCTGTTGTCCTGGCCCCTTGGTCAGGGACTCTGCCACAAAGTAGGATTCTTTTAAGGACAAAGACAGAAACAGGAGGGCCATCCTTGAATTGCACCCTTCAAATGGTTGCATTGCATGGTATATAAATTGCATCTTCTTTTTTTTTTCCCCTAATAAATTACATTTTAATACAATTTTTTTAAGTGACCTGGGTTATCCAAGCCCTGCGTCTTGGGGGCTCTGGGGGCTCTTTCGCAGTGTCTTGAAAACTCCAGCCTGAGGTTGGGGGCATTTCCCTCTGTTTTAAAAATTCCAGTGGTCACCTTCCTCGAGGGCCCTAGTCAATTGTGCGGAAGTCTAGAACAAACATGCTAAAAAGCGTTTGTGCAGCAAAAATTCACCTGCAAGGCGGACCTGCTGATCAAGCATTTCTGGAGAGGACGGCACAACCCCACAGGTCCCCGTGGCAGATGAAGACTCCGTCACACACTGCGCCCAGCCTCTCCCATTCACAAATGAGCGGAACCAGGGGTTTCCACCGCTAATTCCAAGGTCTGGTCCGACTCGCTCTGTGTCTAATCTGCAGCCACATCTCGCCCTCTTCAACCACTGTCCATCCACCAGGGATTAAATGCTCATGAGGTGGGGCCAGGAAGAGAATCGAGGGCCCCACAGAGCTGAGAGCAGGGCATGCGGGTCCAAGATTTGCCTCATGATTTTGCCTTCCTTGAATCCAGCAATCGCACCCACAGCCCCCGTGGGCTCTGCAGCCATGTGGGCTCTGCAGCCAGGGGAAGGAAGGCGGCAGCACGGGGGTAATGTCCACTCTTCCCTCAGACACCAAGAGAATGGCTCCAGCTATAAAGCAAAAGGAGCCCAGATTTCGCAGAAGGTGCTCACTCTCAAATGCTGAATCGAAGAGGTAGCATGCTTGAGGAGGACTTTAAATCATCAGTGCTTCCCAGCACAAAATGCTGGAGACATTTGTGAACACCATGCCATGAGCACTATGCCAGTTCATGGAAATTGTTAGTCTTGGTGGAGTGGCCCCAGGGCAGTGTCCCCCTGTGCTCTCTGAGGTTCCTTGTGGCTCCACGTGGACGCGATCCCAGAAGCCCTGTTTTCATCCGGGTCCAGTACTGGGCTCGGCAGGAGATCACATTTAAAATGAGACATTGCCCCATTTTACATCCCTCCGAAATAACTTGTACGGCAAGCCTGCAGCCCCTGTTTGTAGGGCACGCACCATCTAATTGCTCACTGTGGAAAGCTGCCCGTGTAAGCCAACACTGTTCAAGTCGTTCAGTGCAGGGTTCCAAGTTCTGGTGGGAAAATCCTTTCTCCCCAGCACACCACATCAGGGAAATGGTGCGTTGCCCAGACAATACTCACACACACTCTTCTTTTTAACTGAGCTCCAAATTTGTTCTACTCTGGCCAAGCAACCCCATCCCAGCTCCTTCGCCACGTTCTGATTGGTCCAAACCAGCCACAGTCGCGCTAACAGCCTCATTAGGGGCTGGTGAGGAGTGGGGGCAGGACCCCATTCTGGGGAAGACGGCCTGGCTCCCAAGAAAGAGACCCACTGAGAGACAGGCCTTTGTCAGGAGTCTGTGTCTGGATGTGAGAACCCAAGGAAGAAGCCAGGGCCAGGGTAGGGCAAAGCCAAGAGGGGTGGGTGAGGAGGCATCTTACGTGCGACCCCAATGAAGATGAGAGCCAGGACACACAATGGAGCTGTACGTATCCCAGAAGAAAACATGTTCCTAAACTTACAATGATGGGGGTGAACCCAAGGTGAGGATGAGGCTTCTTCAGTTAAGGTGTGGCCCAACCCAATCAGGGTGGGTCTTAAACCTATTATACTGGAGTCCTGAACAGAATGACATTCAGGTAGACAGAGAAACCCACAGAAGGAGCAGCCAGAGCTGAACATCAACAGAACCCGGAAGAGAACGGAGCGGCCAGGAGATGCCGCCACATGCATTGCCCTGTGATGAGCTAAGGACCAAGAATCACTAGCAGCCAGCCCCAGAGTGCAAAAGTCTCTGGGGAGAAAGCACCACTTTGCTGATGCCTTGATTTGGACTTCTAGCCTCAAAACCACGTCTTAATACATTCCCATGTTTTAAGCTGACCCACTATAGGGTATTTGCTTGAATGGACCAGGAAATTAAAACACTTAGAAACTCAAAGTGCTGTGGCTTGGATTTCCTGGCAGTCCCCTCCTCTCCCTGTGGGGAAATCCTTCAAAGGTGGTCCTGGGGCCATGTGACAACCTGAACCCCAGCACCCAAGGCTCCCCCCACACTCAGGCCTGCCCCAGGGGCGCTGCAAGGTGCTGGCAGACATCTGATCACCACTTGGCAAAGAAAGAAGCCATGATTTTTAGCACTTGCCCATGTCTGTGATCTTCATAATAAAGGCAGCAGATACCCTGTGAACATAGTCTCCTAAGGGGGTGAGGCAGAGGTGGGGATAAGACAGCAGCCTGCCGTGTACTAGCAAAGGATCACACAGCTTACCTGCCCTCACCCACCGTATTCTGCATCGCAGAGAAAATCAGCTGTGGTCCCCTCTGCTTGGCCGCTGACTTGCTTAGGCCTTACACATTAGTGGCTTACTTTCCCTTTTGAGCTTTGACATCCGTTTTAGTATAATCTTAACCTTTTTCTGATTATTGAAGTCATGCACACTTACTGTAAATATTTCTAAAATATAGAAAAGTGTATTAAAATTATAAACTAGGGTGGGCAACAGCGGCTCAGTGGCAGAATTCTTGCCTGCCATGCCGGAGATCCGGGTTTAATTCCCAGAGTCTGCCCATGCCAAAAAAAAAAAAAAAAATTATAAACTACTGTTTGTATCTTACCATGTAGAACTAGAATGTGGTCAAGGTTAGGGTTTCAGGTTGCTTTTTCCCTCCACTTTTTGTCCTCCATGTTCTCCATCTCTGTCCCCTTTTAAAATAACAAGATTTTTATTGTAATAATGTATATAAAACTCAAAATTTCCCACTTTCACCACTTTTAAGTGGATAATTAATTATTCCCAATACTGTGTTATGATCACCACCACCCACTAACCCAACTTGTCATCACCTCAAACAGAAGCTCTGCACCCATTCAGCAACAACTCCCTCTACCTCTCTCCCCCTGACCCCTTTTTGTAAGTTTGTTTTTACATTTTCAGAGGGCTGGGAGAAGGAGTGTTTTCTATCTGGAAGTTTTCCACATCCTCTGCTTTCAGGGGACTCGGGGTGCTCACCTTGTCTTCAGGAGCTTTTAGAAAGACATTTCTGCCAGTTCTTCCCGGCTATTCAGAGCTGCTACGGGGGGGGGGGGGGGGGAACACAGCCCTGAAGCTTCTCACTCCACCATCGCCACCACTTATTTAAGCAGAGCATGGAAGATCACATAATTCTGTTAGAGAAGGGTTTCAAGCATCCAAAAGCAGTCATTCTAGATGACTCAGCTCTAAGGTCTCTTCTAACCCTGGGTGTCCTGAATCAGAGAGAAACACTGTGCATCACAAGAAACAAAACACCTGACAAACAGTGGCTCAACAATAAAGACAGTTAAATACCTCACCTAACTGCAGTCAAGGGGTAGGTGGGGCCCAGGTTGGTGCAGGTGTGCAGTGATTGGCCTCAAGCACCAGTATCCTTCTAGCCCCCACTCTGCCATCCCCAGCGTGCTGGTAACATCTCATGTCGGTCATCTCATGAGCATAAGAGGCTGCCACAGCTCTGAGCATCACATCATCATGCAAAAGCATTCAAAATAGGAAGGAACAGAAGGTACAGAAAAAGCACTTTCCCTTAAGATATTTTTTTTCTTTTTATCTGAAAAATAAAAATTATTCCCCAGAAGCTCCATCAACAGACTTCTTCTAAGTCCCATTGGCCACAGCTGGGTCCCATGCCAACTTCTGGACTAACTACAAAACAACAGTGTTTGGTTTTTAGGTTAGATGCAGTTTCTCTTCTGAGATTGAAACCAGGGAACGCCTATCCCTTTAAGCAAAATACAAGATTCTCTCATCAGGGAAGGATGGAAAAAGAGGGGAATGGCTCTTGGGTGGTCTGTGAACAGTACGATGTGAGTATAAGGGAAGGCAGAAGATGGGCACGATTCTCATACAGAAATATGATTTTGATAGTTTGCAAAACCACTAGAAAAGCAAGACTTTCGATACTTGTAATTATGAGTTCTAAATCGAATCAAATTCCACCTATGGGGCAGCAGCTGTGGCCCTAAAAGTCCTCTGGGCTTAAGAATCAGAACTCTCACCTAGGAGAGCCCAAAGGACACAGCCTGGCCCACTCTGCTGGTCCCTCCGCCTCTTAACAGAGCAGTCCTTTGGCCTGAAAAGGTGAAACTTGCATTGTGTTACTGGAAATACCTTCCACGATTGCCTTCTGGCCTCTATTTTCTGACGCAGAAGCAATTTGAGATGACCTGATTGCACCGATAGGGGCTGAACAATGGCTGGTCTCTGGAGACCCCATGCCTTCCATAGCTCATGCTCGCGACACACCCTCCAGGTCCCCACCACGTCCTGCGAACACAGCAAAAACAGCGCAGCCTACTTAAAAGTAATTGGTTTCTGGATCATTTGCATATTTTATAGTTTGCCAACAAAAAATAGGGAGAGGGGAGGGAATTTATTAACATTTGAAGGAATTCTTTGAAAGGGGAAGAAAAGAGGGTTTTCAGACAGCCTCTCCTAAATGAGACCCCACGTTGCTTTTCTAGCTGCCCCTCTCCTTTGCTCAGGCCCCTCCACGGTGGGGATGGCTACACAATTCTGAAAGTCGACAGCTGCTAAGGACGCCCAGGGGCTGCCTGGGGTTTACGTTATTTCGTTCGCGGTCGGCATTACGGTTCGGTAACGGCCACTTTCAGAAAACAGCCGAGGCAATTTCAGGATTTGCTGTCACAATAGACACACTAAAAATAAATTCAACATAAATAGATTAAGAAAGCAACAGAAGAACGAGGCATAAAGAATGAGGACGAATGCACACAGCGCGGTGTGCAGGGAGGTGGGGACAAGGAAAGGGAAACTCGAGCCTATCTGCTGACTCTGGTTTCCACCTGCTCCCTGCAGGGAGTGGAAAGTGCTTACTTCACAGGGCGTGTCACCCAGAAGCTAATTCAGGACCAAGTGGCAGTGGAGTCTCCAAATGAAGGGGTGGGGGTGGGGGGCAGTTTTGTTTGTGACTTTCCCAAGTTTTCAGGCTGATATCTTTCAAAAGACAGATTGGACGTTTTCCAAAGCTGATTCCTAGTCCCAAACTGGAGTTAGGAGAAGGATAGAGATGCAGTGTAGAAGGAAGGGCATTGCTTTTTATTTATTTATTTATTTAGTTATTTTTTAATTTGTTCATAACATCTGGAGAAAATGAATCTCTTTGGAAAGTGGCATGAGAAAGAAAAAAAAATCAATCATGGACTAGGAACAAACTGTAATCCCAGGTGGGTATATGCTGCGATAGGTTTAGGGAAACGGATTCATTCCCATCTACAGGCGCCTCAAGGCTCTGGTTGGGGTATCGGTCCCTACCTCCCCACCCAAGGCAGGAGTCATTGTTTCCTGGGTTATCTGCACCAGGCAAGGAATGCCACCAGAAAACAGGCAGGGACTGTGGGATAGCCCTAGTTTCCTCGCTGCCTCATCCTTTATGGATCCCGAGACTTTAGTTAAGAATAGAGCAGCAAGCATTACTTTTGAAAATGAGAAATCAGAGCATCTGATGGAATTCTGGAACACCATTTCCCAAATGAGTTCCCTGGCATTAACAGGTGGTAGGTGAAGGAAGCCTTCCTATCTAAGTAAGTGTGGGAAACACTTAGCTGAAGTTAGCGAAGCAGGTGAATATGCTTCAGGACTTCTCAGGCTTCCATATGATAACAGGTGTGGTGGATCTCATAGAAGAGTTAAAGTAAAGAGTTTTCTCAAATGAATTCTACCAGTAAACCCCCGCCTTCCTTGTAAAATTATATATTTTTTGTAGAGCACTGTGGTAGAGCTCTCTGGAAATGTTTTGTCCTAGATACACAGCACACAATTTTTAGCCAGTCAAAGGTCCTACAGTCTGTGCTGCTTTCTTAAGAGGCAGGTAAGAATGTTCAGGAATACAGACCTCAAAGTTTCTGCCTTGCCAAGACCATTGTGTTTTGTTTTGTTTTGTTTTTTCACAAAGGAAACATTTTGATTATTTTCTTCCCATTCAGTATTCTCTCAATTATCTACAAGGGATGGGCTTAAAGAGCAGAGGCGATGGCACTGAGTTCTCCAGGTTGGGCAAGGAGGGAACTAGAAATTCAGCCCAAACTCTGCTTGGTGATAAGATGCCTCACTCATGCCTTTCTGTGCTGTGCTAGGATTCTGGCAGACATTCTTCAGAGGTCAATAAAAGTTAAATAAATGGATTGGGCTCCGCTGAGGTGACATTTAATCATTGCATTAAGCATGCTATTGCGTCCAGGTGCTTTGCCAAGACGAGAGCTGGTTATGCCTCCACCTGTTTCCTAAGTGCTGGGAAAATAAGCAAGTGATCCTCTGATGTTCTCTCTTTCCATTTGTGCAGCCCTCCCCAGACAGCTGCAGGAGAGGCTGCCAAAAAGCGCTGCTGGAGTTAACCAGCCGTGTTTGCAAAAGACAGACAGGATCTTCTGATCAATCTTTCTTTTGAAGGTTCTCCAGCCTGACTGGAGTTGAGGGAAGGAGGGAGGGGTAGAAGTTGAGGAGCTCTGAGCACTCTAGTTTGGCCAGGGTTTCAAAGCACCTTGGGGATGGGAGCTGTGGTCTAGAGTGAGGGGTGCTCATTTGCATTATAGGCTTCCTTGAAAACGTGGTGTGGGCGAGCCCCTTCTCCTTTACTCTCCACCTGTTGGTAATCTGTGTTTCCATCTGCAGCCAAGCTCCAAGAGGCAAGGCTAATGGAACTTAAAGGGTGTAGAAAGAATAGGCAAAATATGTATCTGGCAAGGGACTAGTACTTAGAATATATATTTTTTAGCTCTAGAGCCCCATAAAAATTAAACAATCCAATTAAAAAATGACAAAAGATTTGAACAGACATGGTGGTGATTTCATGTGGCAACTTGGCTAGGTAATGTTGTCCAGTTGTTTGGTCAAGCAAGCACTGACCTGATTATTCTTGTGAGGGGATTTTGTAGATGGACTTACATCACTAGTCAGTTGATTGCATCTATGACTGCATCTATAATCAACAAAGGAGCTTGCCTTCAGCAAAGAGGGGTGTCTTCTCCTTCAGTCAGTTGGAGAACTTAAAGCCAGAACTGAGTATTTCAGTCAGAAAGAACTTCTATCTCTACTTCAGTCAGCCTACTTCTGAGGATTCAATATCACCTTCATTGAGTTTCCAAGTTGCAGATGCCCTATGGAATTAGGAGCTGGCAATTCCCAAGGCCAAATGACTAATTCCTATAAGTCCCTGAATATTTAACTGTATCCACACTGATATATATATCATGTATCAGTCTGTTTCTCTAGAGAACCCTGGCTAATAATATAAGACAATTTTCAAGAAGTTGGATGGGTGGCAAATAAGCACATGAAAAGATGCACAAAGTTATGTCATTAGGGAAACGCAAACTAAAACCACAATGAAATAATATTACACAACAACTGGAATGGCTAAAATGAAAAAGATTTGACTACATCCAGTTCTGGTGGGGATGCAGAGCATCTGGATCTCAAATTTTGTTTCTTTCTAGAAAAGATTAGTTTGGAGGAGTGGAGTATTATGAAATAAGAGTTCATTTGATGATAGGAATCTGAAAAGGACTGTCCTGGATCAACAATCCCAGGAAGAAGGCATCATTCCCGTTGTCTCTGTTTAATAGACAAGTAAACTGAGACCTAGAGAACTGGGGTCACAAATGAGTCAGTATTACAGAAATTCAAAGCTGCTCTGCCAATTCCCAAGCCCCCTGCCTAGCCTCTGCTCCACATTCACTCCCATCCAGTTAGTAATAAAACCCCCAAAGAAGCAAATGCAGGGATGCAAAGATGGAGAGGAAGGACACCCACCCTTCACCCCATAAGCAGCTGCCACCTCTGTGTCAGGCCGTTCAGCATTTGGGGTTAAAAAGGAAACCTTTTTTTCCTTTTGGAAAAACTAAAGAATATCTTCAGGAGGGACTGTGAGATTTGACAGTGAATATTTGTCTCTGTATAATTTCTCTTTCCTTGAGACCCTAAAGGAGAGAGGAAAAAAAGGTTAAATATAGACTTTTATGACACTTTCAGACTTGGGCAAACAGACATTAGGAAGACTGAGGAAAGCTACAGAAAATTACCATGTATAATTACAATTTTGTTTATTGATCACTTAACTGTTTTCCTAGGTTCTCTTCTAGAGAGAGGTTTTATGTGTGACAATGCCACTTCATGTCTGCAGGAAGGCATTAACCAGATTTTAGAGATAAAGAAACAGGCATTCAGGGCGGGACACGGTGTCTCAGCAGGCAAGAATGCTCGCCTGCCATGCGAGAGGACCTGGGTTTGATTCTGGGTGCCTGCACATGTAAAAACGAAAAAAGAAAAAAAAAGAAAAAGAAAAAGGAAACAGGCTTTCAGAAAGGTTAAGTAACTTGCCTCAGATCACACAGCTAGGTGGCACAGTAGGATTCAAACCTAGACTTGCTGATAGGAATGCCTGTGTGGATCTCCATTCCTCCACCAAGAGATTGGTCTCTATCTTTGGATAGGCATATAAGCAGTCCTCCCTGAGCAGTGTGTCCTGCCTCTATGCTATTTGTTTTTCAGCTTTGTATTTTTATGTCGTGGAAGAGATATGTGTTTATGGTTTGCTCTGTAAATTGCAAATGGCTAGCTTGTCTGCCTTTCTCTGCCCCCACCCCCATCCCTGCTGTAAAATCTTCCGAGGCAGGAGTTACAACACGGTAGTGCCCAGTCCAGCCCCCAGCCCAGGCAAAGCCTAAGTGTGGGTGGATATCACCTCGGAAAATCGCCAAAACCTTCCAGGGCTGGGGTGCTTCGAAACTTCTCTGATCATCTGTGAAAATGAGGCCATGTTTAACAAACAGCGCCGTCCCGGGCGAGCGGCAGTCAATGCGCTTGGCAAGCATGAAGACTTGGAACAGGCCGGTGATTATTTTTAATTGGATGGGTCTTGTGGCTGCAACAAAAATCCATGTATTCACGATGCAAAGGCAGATGCGCTAATCCATCTGGGCCCTGCAGCTCCCGGGCCCCCTGAAGGAGGTCGGCGCACGGAGATGAGCACCCCCCCCCACCCCCGGGCCTGGCCCTCAGTGGCCTGGGGAGCAGATGCGGGGAGGGGAAGGGGTGAGGCCCAGGGCGCTGCGTGCCAGGGCTGCTGGCGGGAGCCCGGCCGCTAAGCAGATGACCACTGTGCCCCCGGCCCTTGGCGTTGAGGACCTGACATTCCCTGGAAAGCCTTGCCCCTGCTGAGCACTGTAGCGGGGTGGAGGGTGGCCCAGACCCAGGTCAGCGGCTTTTGATAAGGTTCCCACGGCAGCACCCGGCCCAGCCGAGACTGGCTAGGCAGAGAGCCTTTCCATGCTTTTGTTTCCAGCCAAACCAGGAAAGTGAGATACCAAAACTGAAAAAACAGAACACCATCCCCTGCATATCCAATGGAAAGTATGTCCCTTTTCCCTGCTGGTAGCTGCCCATGGTTTCTGGGGAGGTGGGGACGTTGGTGTTTGGGGGTTTTGTTTGTTTGGGAGGACTGGGTCTATGAGCAAAGTAGTTGAGACAAACGTTCTATGGGGTCTTTTATCTCATCCAAAATGATCCATTAATGGGGGGGGGGTAGTTGGATTGATACTGACCCCATTCCAGAACCCCTGAACCTGTTGAAAGTTTTTTCTCAAGAAAAACAATGGCATGGCCCCTGGGTGCGTGGGGACGTCTGTAAACGGATGCTCCCTGCTGCGTGTGAGCTGAGGGGGAAGCCAGTAACGGGTCGCAGGAAGCCCAGCGCGCCTTGCAGCTCAGCGCTGGCGCCGCTGCAGGCTGCAGCCGGGAGCTGTTTTGCACGCAGAACCAGAACGCAGCGAGTGAGCAGCCACCATCGCAAGTGATGGGTCTTTTCAGGATTTCTGGAAGCCGCTTCCAGAGCACAGTACAGCCTTACCGGAAAGAAAAGGGAAAATTCCCAAAGCCATCTGGGGGTTGCTGTGATTCCTGTGAGTTGTGCCAAACTGTCACTCTGCTCTCCCTAACGGAAAAAGTCCCCATTTTGCATTTAATAATGTCAAAAACTATGTAAGCCACTTTATAGTGAGCCCGATCAGTTTTTAATCTTGGTTCTTGGTGTTTAACACACACACTTACTTGATTAAGGGGGACAACCTCCTTAATTCCACCTGAGGCAGATTCTCTGGCAAACACCCTTGACATCTATATTATGAGCCTATGGAAGCTTTGCTTGCAGACTAGATTGTATTTTCTACAAAGCTGCTTGCTGATTTTCACAGCCACTTATGCTGTTTCTCTCAAGGCACTGCTGTTGTGTAGAACTTTATCTTTTTTTTTTCCTGAGTCCAGAAGTGAAGTATTATTTTTTGAAAACTACAAAAAAATTTAAGTGGTTTTGGACTTACTCAAACATTTAAAAAGGGTATTTTCCCACCCATAGTTCAGATGCTTAGCATGTTCTCAGATAGCCCAAACAATCTGAATTTAAAATTTTGAATCAGATCTCTTTATAAAGTATCTTGAAAGGGTGCCACTTATGAAGAAAAATATGGTCATGAAATACAGGATGTGGGGAAAAGGTGAAATCCTACTGGTTACAGTAATAGATTGAGACTCATAAATCTTAGTTTCTATTCTTGGCTCTGGAAAGAATTTATGTGTTCACTGTATTTGGCACATGGAGGCAACAGGGAGATAGATTCAAGAACTTGCATATGAAGGAAATAAGATCATCTTGTAAAAGTAAAATTATGAAATCCACACATAACAGACCGTAACAGCCATGTGCAAAGCTACCTTAAAGAAACACAGCAGTCATCAAGTCACAGACAGGAGGTTCCCAGAGGCAGCTATGGACAGCTCAGATCCAAGGCTGGGGATAGGGGTGGGGAGAAATGGATTGGAGTGAGGTGGGATACCTCTGGGCCAAGGACTGGTACATTCTGCTCTGGGGGAAGCAGTAGGGTATCACTGGCTGACTGGGGGTTTAAACACTTGCTCTGCCATTTATCAGCTGTGTGACCTTGAGCCAATTACCTAACTTCTCTGAGCCAAAATAGCCCTAATTGAAAAAATAGAGATAATGATACTTATACTTACTCCACAGAGTTGAGGAAGGATAAAATGGGGAAAATGTATAAAAATCATTCAGCAGGGTGGTGGTGCTGGTGGTGCTGGTGTTGGTGGCGATGGTGCTGGTGGTAGCAGAGGTGGGCCTGTCCTCAGGGCAGAAATGGCCATGTCAGGCTGGCAGATCTTGATGCTGTTACTGATATCCACCAGCCAAAGACCACCAGGGACACACCTCTAGCAGAACAAAGTTGGGTTTATTGGAACATGTCACAACGGAGACTGCACACCATGGGCAACTGTGAGGTATCTCGGAAGGGGATGCTGGGGAGACTTAGTATAAGATATGGGTTTGTATTAGATGATTTGGGGCAGTTGCTTTGGATTGCATATCAGAACATTGAAAGTGACTCTGATTCGTGTCAATAATTCTTCTGTAAGGTTGGAGTAATGGAGCAAAGCTAACGTTGTGATTGGTAAAGCAGCAGCAGCCATTCACATAAGCTGGGAGAGAAGAATGTTGACTCATTTTTGTGGTTTGAACAGTGTTCTTGTTTTGTCTGTGTTTAAACATGACTACAGAGTGGTCTTGTTTATGTTTTCCTCTGTCCTGGGCACGGAGTGACCTTGTTCAATGTAGGTGTTCATTGAGATTGTGTTTGTTCAACAAGGGAGTACCACGGCCATGCGGTGAGTGTCCGGCCAGCTCCCAGCTGACGGCTGTCAGGGTCTGCTCTTTCATCTCTCACCACAAATCCCTAGATTCCTTGCTCTGGTCCACTGCTCACCAAGCACCTCTCTGATTATAACTGGGCTTCCCACACACGGGGCCTGCAGGGGATGACTGTCGTCATGCTGTCCGGACTATTCCAGAGCCGCTGGACGACACTCCGCCAGAACCATGTGAAATTGCCACTCTTGTAGGTTGAAAGCATTCTAAGGTCTGCAATTTCACACAACTGAACCTAAATATTTCTCACTGTAGGTTAATAAATGACCCTCCATGACCTTCTTCTGGGAGCCCAATAAGAGAATCTGTGAACAGTTTGGGGTTCCTGATCCTTTAAGGCAGAGAGCTTAACCCAAAATAACACTTAGAATTAACAAGGTAATAGGAGGCCCTTAAGAGACCACCAGATTTGTCCTTGAAAGATACTTTTTAATTTATTAGAAGGAATCTGTCTCCATATAAACTTCAGCTATATCAGCAAGTCCATTAACTCACCAATTTCTAAAATGGTTAAACTGTGACTTTCCCCAGTGCAGGTGCTGCCCACTCTCTACCCCAGGTGCATGAGAGAAAACAAATGAGAGAACTCAAGACACAAATACCTTGGACAGGGGACAGAGAATAAACATTTAACATGAAAGAGGCCGAGGTATCATCAAGGAAGGCATCCAGGGCTGCATAAGCTAACGAGGCAAACTACACTCCCAGGATTACAGGTTCCTGTTACTGATTTCCAGGCCTAGTTTGACCTTGGTAAAATTCTAGTGCTGCTCTGATATTTTTATCCGGCAGAAGTTAAGGAGCTTAAGAGTGGGTAAACAAATTCAGGTATACAAACCACTCGCACCTTGAATGCTGCTAATCTAAAGGCGATGGTTGACAGTGAGAGAAGGAAGACAGGATGCTAAGTTCTTCTAAGCTGAATCTACCAGGCTTGCAGGCCTGCTAGTTTGGACACTTTCAACCAGAATTACTTATCTCCAAGAATGTTGGAGTTGGTGCTGGGAGGTGTGGGGTTGGCATGTGTTTTTCTGAGCCTAGGTTTGCAGAGGGGACTGTATTACTTTCACATGGTTGCTGTAACAAATTTCCACAAGGATTGTGGCTTAAAAAACAGATTCATCATCTCACAATTCTGTAGGCAAGAAGTCTGAAATTAAGGTGCCAGTAGGGCTCTGCTCCCTCTACAGGTTCTGGGGCAGAATACATTCCATGCCTCTCTCCCAGATTCTGGCGGCAAAGCTCAGCATATCTTGGTTTGTAGCTGCCTCACTCCAATCTCTGCCTCCGTCTTCACATGGCCTTCTCCTCTCTTTTGTGTCTTTGTGTCTTCTGTCCCTCACAAATCGCCCTCTGCCTCTCTCTTATAAGGATATTTGTTATCAGATTTAACGTCCACCTAGATAATCTGGGCTGAATTCATTTCAAGAGCCTTAACTTGAAAGAGGATTGTGGGAAGATGGGAGTAGGAAGCTCCAGGAATAGTCCCTTCACCAAAATAACTAGTGAACTGGCAGCAACTATCTGAATCAACTATTTTGGAACTCTGGCATCTAATGAAACACTGTGCAGCACGCAGGGAAGAAAGGGCTGGATGAAGAGGCTGGTAAATTGTGGTAGATAGTGGTGAATTTCACCCTTCCTGAAGTGGTCACCAACCACCATTCTCTAACTGTATGTCAGGAAGCAGGGGCACTGCTGCCCAGGCTCCTGGTGCAGCTTCCTGGTGGCAGGGTGGGCTGTAGGAACTTAGTCCTCAAAATCCAGGGGTGTGTGGTCTGATTGCTGAGCACAGCTTTCGATCGGCTACTTCAGATTGTGGGGGTGTGGGGCAGCTCTGAGCATGGCCATTATTGCAAAGTCCTCAGCAGAAGAGGCAGAGGAGTCTTAAAGAGATAGCGTTTCTTTTTTCCCTCTTTTCTCTTTCCATTCACTATTTGGGAGAAAATAGTTTGGAAAACAAGTTGATGGTTCCAGCCTTCAACAGCAACAACAAACTAGCAATCCCAAAGGAGTGGGAGAACTAGATTTCTACAGTCATAACAAGATAATATTCAGAATTTCCAGTTCTCAACAAAAATTATATAACACACACAGAAACAGGAAAGTATGACCCAGTCACAGGAAAAGGGGCTTTAACAGAGACTATCCCCAAGGAAGCTCATCCACTGGAACATTTTGTCAAAGACTTTAAATCAACTGTTAAATATATTCTGTGAGCTAAAGGAATCCATATACAATGAACTAAAGAAAATTAAGAAAATGTTGTCTGAAGAAAATAAAGAGATGGAATTATGAAAAAGACCCCAACAGATATTTTGGAGCTACAAAGTACAATAATGAAATGAAAAACTCACTAAATTAATTCAGCAGCAGATTTGAACAGGCAGAAGAAAGGATCAGAGAACTTAAAGATGAAACAATTGAAGTTATTCAGGGTGAGGCACAGAAAGAGAAAATATTGGAGAAAAATGAGCAGAGCCCGAAGGACCTGTGGTACACTATCAAGTACACCTACATATGCGTCATTGCAGTCCCAGAAGGACAAGGGGTGGGGGGCAGTGAGGCAATAAAAAGTATTTAAAGAAATAATGGACAGAAAATTCCCAAATCTGAAGGGGGATATGAATATACACATCCAGGATACTCGGTGAACTCCAGACAGGATAGATGCTTAGAGATCTACACCAAAACATGGAATAGCAAAGCTGTCAAGACACAAAGAAAGGATTTTGAAAGCAACAAGAGAGAAGCAACTTGTCACATGCAAGAGCTCTTCAGAAAGATTAACAGTGGATTCCTTATCAGAAACCATGGAGGCCAGAAGATGGTGGAATGACATATTTAAAGTCTTTAAAGAAAAAAAAACACTGTTGACCAACACATCTATACCTGACAAAATTATCTTTAAAAAATGAAGGAGAGGGCAGTGCAATGGTGGCTCAGTGGCAGAATTCTCACCTGCCATGTCAGAGACCTGGGTTCAATTCCTGGTGCCTGCCCACGTCAAAAAAAAGGAAAGAGCTCATTATCAGAAGATTTGCCCTACAATAAATGCTAAAGGGAGTCCATCAGACTGAAATAAAATGACACTAGACATTAACTTGAAGTCATAGAAGATGTAAAGAACATTGGTAAAGGTAATTATGTATAAGTACTATTGTACTTTTGTTTTTTAATTCCTTCCCTTACCCATATGATTTAATGGGCAAATGTGTAAAAAAATTAAAACCTATGCTAATGTGAATACATTGTAGAAAGATACAATCTGAGTCAATAACATTATAAAGAGGGAGAGACAGAGCTATATAAGAGTTTGCATACTACTGAAATTAGGTTGTTACTAGTTGACCTATGTTACTAGTTTAATATGTTAATGGTGATTACAAAGGTAACCACTAAGAAAATAACCAAAAAATATAGAGAAAAGGAAAGAAAAGGAAAAAGAGCAACTAAAACCAAAAAAAAAGCAGAATTGGAGTAATTGAAGAACAAAATATATACAAAATGTACAGAAAACCAATAGCTAAATGGCAGAACTAAACCCTTCTGTCAGTCATCATCTTAAATGTCAATGGATTAAATTACCCTATTAAAAGGCAGAGATTGACAGATTGGATTAAAACGCATAATCCATGGAGGAGAAGATGGCCAACTAAAGTAGCTCAAGATTAACCCTGCTCCGCAGAAAAGTTAGAGAAGGGACAGGAGGGTGACTGAGGCAGTAATTCGGGAGTAGAACTGACCTGGGAGAGCCTTCTGCAGCCCATGAGGCAGTCCTGGTTGCAGAGGCCGAGGAACTGAGAGGCAGAAAGCTGAGGCCTGGTGCGGAGCCACAGAGCCTGCAGGACTACACAGACAGAAGCACGGGACTAGGAAGTAAGTCAAGCCGCATTCCTTGGGCGTGCTACCCTCACCAGTACAGCCCCATGTCTGGCGACTCACCCCACACCCCACGCACCTGAACCCCATCACCCACTCCCATTCCCCACACTCTAGGCACCCCCACCCCACCAGCCCCCAGTGCACATACCTGCCCCACACCCCCACCCCAAGTGCAGCCCAGCTCACCTCTCCTGCACACCTCCCGCGCATTACCTCCCCCTCCCTGTTCCCTGCAGGCTATTGCCACACCTAGGCTATCCCTGCCCCCCGACCATAGTGTCGCACAGCCTCATCCCACCGTCCCTGAGCTCAGCACATCTATTTATGGGACTCCCAGGCTGACGAATGCGCACAGGCTCCCAATCACCTCATTCAGCTCTGGGACCTGCACATTACAGCAATCCAACAACCGCACATGTGCACAGCCCTCAGCCACACTTCCCAGCTCTAAGAAAATGCCAACCTACACAGCTGGGCCACATCTGCCCTCAATCCACAAAGGTATAATGCCAACCTGCTGCTGCAGCTCTACACATATGCACAAATGGCCCCATGCCTTAGACCAGTGAACACCAGGGTTATGCCCCCCAGACCAGTGTACCTACACAGCTACATCCTCCTTGGCCCGCTTGGTGCCCACATTCACAAGCATCAGTGTAACATCCCCAATCTGTGCCCATACCTGCTTTCTGAGGAGCTCTTGCATGTGACAAGTTGCATCCTTTTGAAAGGATGTATGTTCCCTAGAAAAGCCATGTTTTAATCTAAATCCCATTTTATAAAGGCAGAATAATCCCTATTCAATACTGTATGTTTGAAACTAATCAGATCATCTCCCTGGAGATGTGATTTAATCAAGAGTGGTTGTTAAGCTGGATTGGGTGACAACATGTCTCCACCCATTTGGGTGGGTCTTGATTGTTTTACTGGAGTCCTATAAAAGAGGAAACATTTTGGAGAATGAGAGATTCAGAGAGAGCAGAGCAGAACAACATAGCCACAAGAAGCAGAGTTCACTAGCCAGTGACCTTTGGAGATGAAGAAGGAAAATGCCTCCTGAGGAGCTTCATGAAACAGGAAGCCAGGAGAGAAAGCTAACAGATGATGCAGTGCTCGCCATGTGCCCTTCCAGATGAGAGAGGAACCCTGACTGTGTTCACCATGTGCCCTTCCACTTGAGAGAGAAACCATGAACTTCACTGGCCTTCTTGAACCAAGGTATCTTTCCCTGGATGGATGCCTCTGATTGGACATTTCAATAGACTTGTTTTAATTGGGACATTTTCTCGGCCTTAGAACTGTAAACTAGCAATTTATTAAATTTCCCTTTTTAAAAGCCATTCTGTTTCTGGTATATTGCATTCCTGCAGTTAGCAAACTAGAACAACTGCCTTGAAACAGATTACCATACTGAGTGCTCCACCCCATGCCCTGATCCCTGCTGTACAACCAACCCACAAACACAAGGCCTTAGACTACTGAAAGAAATCAATTCCCAAAGTAAATCAATCAAGACATTTACATGAAACGAAGACAGCAGAAGATCACTAAGCATATCACAATGCAGACAGATAAAGCCCTGCCTAATGACCAAATTAAAACACCAGAGGAGACACAGACGTTGGAACAACTAATCAAAGATGCTCATACAACTCTACTTAATAAAATAAGTAGGATAGCATGACATGAAGGAGATCAAGAAGACAATAGAATAGCCTAGAGAAGAATTTGAAAGAATAAATAGAAAAATAGCAGATATCACAGAGATATTCTGTTGTCCAAATAAAAAACATACTAGAGGCATACAACACCAAATTTGTATGACAGAGGAAAGAATACGTGATATAGAAGACAGGAGCATTGACTTTGGAGACTCAAAACAGCAAATAGTAAAAAAGATGGAAAAATTGAATGGGAATTCAATGAAATGACAGACAAAACAAAGCATGCAAGTATAAAAACCACTGGTGTCCCAGAAAAAGAGAGGAGTAAAGGGCTAGGCAGAGTAGTTGAGGATATAATGGGGGGAAATTTCCCAACCCTCATAAAGGACGTAAATATACAAGTCAAAGAAGCCCAAATAACTCCAAACAGAATAAATCCAAATAGGCCTTCCCTAAGGCATATAGCAATCAGTCTTTCATGTTGAAGAGAAGCAGAAAATCCTGAAAGTGGCAAGAGTAAAACAATCTACTACGTACAAGGGAAACCAAATAAGACTGAGTTCAGACTACTCAATAGCACCCCGGAGGTGAGAAGGCAGTGGTATGATTTACTCAAGGTCCTGAAGGAGAAAAAATTCCATCCAAGAATTCTCTACCCAGCCAAATTGTCCTTCAAAATTGAGGGAGAGATTAAAGTTTTCACAGACAAAGGCACCTTAAAAAATTTGTCAACAAGAGACCGGCCCTACAAGAAATACTAAAAGGAGTTCTGCCAGCTGAAAAAAAAACAGGCGAGGGAGGGAGGTATGGAGGAGGGCACAGAACTGAAGAGTACCACTAAGGGTAATTTAAAGAATACAAATAGAAAGAGGGAAAAGAATATATAGATCTGACAAATAAAATTAAAAAGATAAGATGATTGAATCAAGAAATACCTTTCAGTAATAACTTTGAATGTTAACGGACCAAATTTATCAATTAAAAGATACAAATTGGCAGGATGGATTAAGAAACATAATCCACCTATATGCTGCTTACAAGAGACTCATCTTAGATACAAGAATACAAATAGATTGAAAGTGAAAGGATGGAAAAAGATTTTCCAAACAAGTTGTAACCAAAAGAAAGTGGGAGTAGCTATACTAATATCGGACAAAATAGACTTTAAATGTAAATATATCATAAGAGACAAAGAAGGACACTATAAACTAATTAAATGGTCAATTCATCAAGAAGATATAACAATCATAAATGTTTATGCTCCCAATCAAGGAGCTCCAAAGTGCATGAGACAGACATTGACAAAACTGAAGGAAGCAATAGATGTTTCAACAATAATACTAAAAGGCTTCAATACACCACTTTCCTCTAAAGGTAGAACAACCATACAGAAGATCAACAAGGAAATAGAGAAGTTAAATACCTTGATAAATGAATAGACCTAACAGACATATATAGGTCATTGTACTCCAAAGCATAAGGATATACATTCTTCTCTACTGCTCATGGAACATTCTCCAGGATAGATCATATGCTGGGGCACAAAACAGGTTTTTATAAATTCAAAAATATTGAAATTATTCAAAGCACTTTCTCTGATCACAATGGGATAAAGCTGGATCTCAATAACCACCAAAGAACGAGAACATTCACACATATATGGAGATTAAATAACACACTCTTAAACAACCAGTGGGTCAAAGAAGAAATTGCTAGAGAAATCAGTAGCTATCTGGAGATGAATAAAAATGAGAATAAACTTATCATCACTTATGGGATGTGGCAAAGGCTGTGCTGTGAGGGAAATTTATTGCCCTAAATGCCTATATTAAAAAATAAGAAAGAGCAAATATCAAGGACTTAACAGCACACCTGAAGGAACTTGAGCAAGAACAGAAAACTAACCCCAAAGCAAACAGAAGAAGAGAAATAACAAAGATTAAAGCAGTGATAAATGAATGGGAGAATAAAAGAACAATAGAAAGAATCAATAAAACAAAAAGTGGGTTCTTTGAAAAAATCAATAAAGTGGATGGACCATTAGGAAGACTATTAAAGAAAAAAAGAGAGAGTATGCAAATAAACAAAATCAGAAATGAGAAGGGGTGCATTACCACAGACCCTGAAGAAATGAAAGAAATTATAAGAGGATACATGAACAACTATATGCCAACAAACCAGACAGCTTGGATGAAATGAACAAATTCCTGGAGACACACAAACAAGTTACACTGCCTCAGGAAGGAATAGAAGATCTCAACAAACCAATCACAAGTAAAGAGATTTAGTCAGTTATCAAAAATCTTCCTACAAAGAAAAGCCCAGGACCAGATGGCTTCAACAGAGGAATTTTATTAAACATTCCATAAAGAACTAACACCAATCCTGCTCAAACTTTTCCAAAAAAATGAGGAAAATGGAATTCTACTGAACTCATTTTATGAAGCTAATATCATTTTAATACAAAAACTGGGTAAAGATGCTATAAGAAAAGAAACCTACAGACCAATCTCCCTAATGAACACAGATGCAAAGATTCTCAACAAAATATTAGCAAATTGAATCCAACAGCAAATTTAAAGAATTATATACCATGACCAAGTGGGGTTTATACCAGGAATGCAAGGATGGTTCAACAGAAGAAAATCAATTAATGTAATATGCACAATAACAAATGAAAAGGGAAAAATCACATGAACATCTCAATTGATGCTGAAAAAGCATTTAACAAAATTCAGTACCCTTTTCTGATAAAAATACTCTAAAAGATAGGAATCAAAGGTAACTACCTCAATATGATAAAGGAATATATGAAAAACTGATAGCCAGCATCATACTCAATGGAGAGAGACTGAAAGCTTTCACCCTAAGATTAGGTACAAGACGAGGATGCCCACTGTCACCACTATTATTCAACATTGTGCTAGAAGCAATGAGACACGACAAAGAAATAAAAGGCATCCAAATTGGAATGGAAGAAGTAAAACTCTCATTATTTGCAGATGATATGATACTATACTTGGAAGATTCTAAGAAATATACAGCAAAGTTACTTGAGCTAATAAACAAAATTCAGCAAGGTGGCAGGATATAAAATTAATGTGTAAAAATCAGTAACATTTCTATACACAAGCAATGAGCAAGCTGAAGAATCAGTTAAGGAAAAAAATTCCATTCAAAATAGCAACAAATAGAATCAAGTACTGGGTGGGCCATGGTGGTTCAGTGGCAGAGTTCTCACCTGCCATACCAGAGACCTGGGTTCATTTCCCAGTGCCTGCCCATGTATATATATATATATAAAGGAATCAAGTACTTAGGAATGAATCTAATGAGGGAATTAGGGATGTAAAGGACTTGTACACAGAAAAGTACATAACATTGCTAAAAGAAATCAAAGGAGATCTAAATAGGTGGGAAGACATTCCCTGCTCATGGATAAGTAGGCTAAATATAGTGAAGATGTCAATTCACCATAAATTCATCTACAGATTCAACCAGTATCAATCAAAATTCCAACAACCTACTTTGAAGATTTGGAAAAGCTAACTACCAAATTCATCTGGAAGGGAAAGAAACTCCGAATAGCTAAAAACATCCTAAAAAACAATAATGGAGTGGGAGGATTAACACTCCCTGACTTTAAAACCTATTATAAAGCCACAGTGGTCAAAAAAGCATGGTACTGGCACAAAGATAGAAGCATTGACCAATGGAACTGACTTGAGAGTGCAGAAATAGACCACCAAATCTATGGTCAACTGATTTTTGACAAGGCCCCCAAATCCTCTGAACTGGGACAAAACAGTCTTTTCAATAATTGGGCATGGGAGACCTGGCTATCAATAGCCAAAAGAATGAAAGAGGACCCTTATCTTACACCCTACACAAAAATTAACTCAAAGTGGATCAAGCACCTAAATATAAGAACTAACATAACAAAGCTTCTAGAAGAAAATGTAGGGAAACATCTTCAAGTAGGCGATAGCTTCCTAAACTTTATACCCAACACACAAGCAACAAAAGAAAAAATAGATAAATGGGAACTTCTCAAAATCAAATGCTTCCGCACTTCAAAAGACTTTAATGAAAAGTTGAAGAGGTAGCCCATTCAAAGGGAGAAAATATTTGGAAATCACATATTGGACAACAGTTTGATTTCCTGTATATACAAAGAAATCATACAACTCAACAAGAGAGCAAACAATCCAATTATAAAATGGGCCAAAGATTTGAATGGGCATTTTTCTGAAGAGCAAATACAGGTGGCTCAAAAGCACATGAAGAGATGCTCATTTTCATTGGCTATAAGGGAAATGCAGATCAAGACTATGATGAGATACCAACACACCTATAAGAATGGCTGCAATTAAACAAACAGGAAACTGCAAATGTTGGAGAGGATTTGGAGAAATGGGGACACTTATGCATTGCTGGTAGGAATATATAATGGTGCACCACTATGGAAGACTGTTTGGTGGTTCCTTAGGAAACTGAATATCAAATTGCCCTATGACCCAGCAATAGCACTACTTGGTATATACCCAGAAGGGCTGAAAGCTGTGACACAAACAGACACTTGCACACCGATGTTCATAGCAGCATTATTCACAATCACCAAAAGATGAAAACAAACCAAATGTCCATTAACAGACGAGTGGATCAACAAAGTGTAGCATATATATATATGATGGAATATTATGCAGCAGTAAGATGAAATGACGTCCTGAATGACATGACAAGATGGATGAGCCTTGAGGACATAATGCTGAGTGAAGTTAGCCAGATACAAAAGGATAGATATTGTATGATTCCACTTTTATGACCAGCATAAAGGTATAATCAGAGGCTTATAGCACAGAATATAGGGGACTTAGAAATACGTAGAAGCTAGAGATGGCTGAACTGTTAGCTAATGAGGTTGAACTCCAATGTAAGGGAATAGATAGGGGTGAAGGTGGTTCTCTAGTGGGTCTGTAAGTAATATTACCATATTGAAGATGAACAAGATTGAAAGGAGTTGTACAGACCTACATGTCCCATTGATTAACACTAGAAATATGAACTCTTGCAAGAATTACTTCAAAGATATGATTCTTGTATAAAGAATATTTAAGGCCAGGGTGCAGGGGGAAAACTGCTATTGCATGCTATGAGCTATGTTCAAAAGGAAACCATCAGCACTACCACAGCAACAGCAGAGGTAAATAATGGGGGAGGAACAAGAGTTAAGAGGAGGTTTAGATTGTCTATTTGGCATGTTTATTGGTTTTCTTTCTCTTGGGAACAATGAAATTATCTAAAATTGAGAATGCTGATGGACTGTGGATTTGGGGCCCTCTATGTGATGGCCGATGAATGCAGGTGGCTGAAGGATGCACTGGCAGAGAAGTAGATTGGTGAACGATGGTGTATACTTATGAACGAAGGTTGTGCTGTTACAAAAAGGAACAAAGTCATGAGGCATGCAACGATGTAAATGAACATGTGGGACATTTGGTGAGACAAAATAAGCCAGAAACAAAATAACAGAATGGTGTGGTCTCCTTTAGAAAATGCTTATAAGAAAATAGACCTAGATTGTAAGCTTTTAGAGCAGACACGTTAAGTACGGAGTGGTGATTATTATTTACGGATTTTGAGAGGCTATTTTATATATAAAACCTAATATTTAGAGATAAGAATTGAAGCCGAACAGGTTGGGGTTAAAGTAATTCAGAACACAGAGTTAAGGAAGTCAATGTCTATATTTTAGAACCACACATACTCTTTGAGACTAAAGGAAGAAAAGTTTATTTAGTCCGGAACTGAAATTTTCTGTACCACATAATATGACTCAACCTATCTGTATAGCTCATTTGAACAACTGAAACACAGGGAGCACAGAATAAGAAAGAGGTCCTTTAATCCTGTATAGATTATTGTAATGCCTGATTACATCCTAGAGTATACTAACCAGATAATCAAAAAGTAATGGCAAAGTCCCTTGAGGCAAGGGAGAAAAATATGGAACTATTAAACCTTACCATCAGGGAATCCCCTGATACTGTGTCAAACATTAGGGACAACCAAATCAATAGGCCATGCCCTCGATCATGAGGCTTACTCTTGTGAAGCTTATGTAGGTAGCAGAGAAGCTTAGACTACCTACAGACATGCCTCAGGGTTACTTCTGAAGGACCTCTTTTGTTGTTCACGTGTGGCCTCACTCTCTCTAAGCCCAACTCTACAAGTGAAATGATTGCCCTCCCCCCTACATGGGACATGATATCCAGGGGTGAAAGTCTCCCTGGTGACGTGGGAGATGACTCCCAGGGATGAATCCAGACCTGGCACCGTGGGATCAACAATTCCATCTTGACCAAAAAGGGGAGAAGAAGGGTAATTAATAAAGTATCAGTGGCAGAGAGAGTTCAAATAGTCGAGAGTCAATTTTGGAGGTTGCTTTTATGCAAGCTTCAGTTAGACCTTGCTACCTGTCATAACCTGCCAACCCCCAACCAGGACTCTTCCAGCCAATCCTAAAGAACACCTAGGGCAATATATAAGCATCCATAAGGGTTCCATGCTCCAGAGTAACTTTCCAGAAACCTACAACCTCCAGATGCGTCCCTGGTCCAGATAAGTCCTGAAACCTAGCCCACCCTCTCCAGAACATCAGATAGTTCCATCTCCCTACCTGATATTAGTGACAGACCCTTCCAATATGAGAAATTAAGATTTGCCATAGCCCAAATACCCCTAAAGAGCGGGATCGAAAGATCAAAGGTGATGGTGGAGTTATACAGAGAAGATAGGATTTAACAAACAAATATGAATGCTGAATCATTAAATTGATATCTCTTTTAGTCTCCAGTATTTTAGAGCAGCTAGAAATAAAAACCTAAAATTGTGAAACTGTAACCCATGTCAAATTCTGAAATATGTTCTACAACTAATTGTGGTACTGTGCTTTGAAATTTATAGCTTTTTTGTATATATGTTATTTTTCACAAACAAAGAAGGAAAAAAAGTCGATTTTGATGATAAAAAAATATTTAAGCCCCCTAGTCTCCTACACTCTGGAGCAGCTAGAAGGAAAAATACGAGTGGATCCTATGGTAGCCCATGACAAATTCTTGGATCTGTCCTGTAACTACTTGTTAAGGAGTGCTTTGAAAACGATTGCTTTTTAATTTCTTTGCTTTGTATCTATGTTATACCATACAATAAAAAAAAAGTTTTTTTAAAAAAGCATAAGCCACCTAAATGCTGTCTACAAAAGGCTCAATTTAGGTACAAAGACACAAAGATGTTGAAAATAAAACTGTGGAAAATGATATTCCTTGCACACAGAGAAACCAAGAGTGATTATATTATTGTTAGACAAAATAGAGTTTGAATAAAAAATGACTACAAGAAGCACAGCAGGATATTATGTATTGATAAAAGGTCCAATGCATCAAGAAGATAGAATGATTACAAACATATATGCATCTCACAACCGAGCTTCAAAACATATGAAGCAAAAACTGACATAATTCAAGGGAAAAATAAATAGCTCTACGGTAATATTTGGAGACTTCGATATGCCACTTTCAATACTTGATAGACTATCTAAACAGAAAATCAATAAGGGAAAGGAGGATTTGAACAACACCATTAAACAATTAGACCTAGTGGATATATATAGGACACTCTATCCAAAAACAGAAGAAACATATTTTTCTCAAGTGCACATGGAATATTTTCCAGGACCAACCTCATGTGAGGTCATAAATCAAGTCTTAATAAACTTAAACATATTGAAATTTTTTTGGATCATGATGAAATAAAGCTAGAAATCAATAACAGCAGGAAAACTGAAAATTTACAAACATAGAAATTAAACAAAACACTATTAAACAAGCAATGGGTCAAAGAAGAAATCACAAGGGAAATTGGGAAATATCTTGAAACAAATGGAACTGAAAACACAATATACCAAAATTTATATGATGTATCAAAGGCAATACTCAGAGGGAAATTTATAGCTCTAAATGCCTACATTATAAAAGAAGAAAGATCACAAATCAATAATGTAACTTCAATGTAAAGAAATGAGACCAAGAAAAGCAAACTAAACCCAAAGTCAGTAGAAGGAAGGAAATAATAAAGATTAGAGCAGAGATAAATAAAATAGAGACTAGAAAGACAAGAGAAAGAATCAACAAAACCAAAAGTTGCTTTTTTGGAAAGATCAATAAAATCAACAAACCTTTAATCAGACTGTCAAAGAAAAACAGAGAACACAAATAAATTAAAATCAGGAATGAAAAGGAAGAGATTATTACTGACCTTACAGAAATAGAAAGGATTATAAAAGGGTACTATGAACACTCATATGCCAACAAATTGGAAATCTAGATGGAATGGACCAATTCTTAGAAACATACAAATTACCTAATATTATGCAAGAAGAAATAGAAAATCTCAACAAACATATAAAAATAAAGAGACTGAACCTATAATGAAAAACTTCCAACGAAGATAATTCCAGGATTGGATGATTTTACTGTTGAATTCTACCAAACATTTAAAGAAACTTTAACATCAGACCTTCTCAAATTCTTCTGAAAAAAAAAAACAGAAAAGGAGGGATTATTTTCTAACTGATTCTATGAGGCCAGCATTACCCTGATACCAAAGCCAGATAAAGACAACAAAAGAAAAGAAAATTACAGACCAATAGCCCAAAACCCCTCAACAAAATACTGGCAAACTGAAGAAAAAAAAAAAAAAACTGGCAAACTGAATCCACCACTATATTAAAAGGATTATACCTCATGGCCAAATAGAATTTATTCCAGAAATGCAAGTGTGGTTTAACAAAAGAAAATCAATTAATGGAATACACCACAGTAATAGACTGAAGGAAATATACTACATGATCAGAAAAGGCCTTTGACAAAATCCAACATCCTTTTGTGATCAAAACAGTTCAAAAACTAGGGAGAAAGGACCTTCCTCATTGTGATAAAGAACATTTATAAAAACCCATAGCAAATATCATCTCAATGGTGAAAACTGAAAGCTTTCCCCCTAAGACCAGGAACAAGACAAGGATACTGACTGCCATCACTGTTATTCAACACTGTACCAGAAGCTCTAGCCAGAGCAATCAGACAAAAGAAAGAAATAAAAGGCACCCAAATCAGAAAGGAAGACGTCAAATGATTCCTGTTTACAGATGATATTATCCTGTAAATACAAAATCCCAAAGAATCCACAAATAATATGTACTGGAACTAATAAACAAATTCAGGAAAATTTCAGGATACAGTATAAACATACAGAAGTCAGTTGGGTTTCTCTATAGTGGTAATGAATAATCTGAAAAGGAAATTAAAAAAATTCTATTTATAATAACACCTAAAAGAATAAAATGTCTAGGAATAAATTTAGATAAGGAAGTGAAAGAATTGTATACTGAAAACTACAAAACGCTGCTGAAAGAAATTAAGTAAGATCTAAAGACATGAAAATGCATTTCATGCTCATGGATTGGAAGACTTAATATTATTAAGATGTCAATACTGCCTAAAATGATCTACAAATTCATGGCAATCCTAAACAAAATTACAGCAACTTTTCTGCAGAAATGGAAAAGCTGATCCTCAAATTCATACGGAATTGCAAGGGGCCCCAAACAGCCTTCTTGAAGAACAAGAAAGAGGACTCACACTTCCTAACTTCAAAACTTACTACAAAGATACAGTAATTAAAACAGAGTGATACTGGAATAAGTATGGACCTATAGATCACTGGAATAGCATTGAAAGTCCAGAGATAAATCCACACATCTATGGCCAGATGATTTTCGACAAGGGTACCAAGTCCATTCAATGGGGCTAGAAGAGCCTCTTTAAAAAAACAAATGATGCCAGGAGAACTGGAAATCCAGCAGCACAAGAATGAATGTGGACTCCTCCCTCTCATCAAGTACAAAAATTAATTAAAAATGGATTATTCA
Organism: Tamandua tetradactyla; assembly: GCF_023851605.1. NCBI lineage: Eukaryota > Metazoa > Chordata > Mammalia > Pilosa > Myrmecophagidae > Tamandua > Tamandua tetradactyla. The sequence goes on along the minus strand of NC_135328.1, from coordinate 149,844,073 downwards.
CCTTATTATAAGAGTTAGTACTATAAAATCCCTATAAGAAAACATAGGGAAATCTCTTCAGGATCTTGTAGTAGGCCATGGATTTTTAGATTTTACAACAAAAGCACAAGCAACAAAAGAATCAATAGATAGGATGGACATCATCAAAATTAAAAACTTGTGTGAACAAAAGGACGTTATCAAGAATGTAAAAAGACAGCCTACAGAATGGGAGAAAATATTTGGAAATCATATATCTAAAAGGGGTTGGAAATCATTTAGCTGTTAATGGTTTACTATCCAGAATATATAAGGAACTCAAAAACAAAAAGACAAACAACCCAAATAAAAAATGGGCCAAGGATTTGAATGGACATTTCTCCAAAGAAAATATCAAATGGCCAGTAAGTATATGAAAAAATGTTCAACATTATTAGTTATTAAAGAAATGCAAATTAAATTAAATCTATAATGAGGTACCTATCCATAATGGAGAATAAGTGTTGGTGAAATGTGGAGAAATAGGAACTCTCATATAATGTTGATAGAAGTATAAAATGATGCAGCCACTGTGGAAAACACTTTGATGACTACTCAGGAAGCTAAGACTAGAATTGCCATATGATCTGGCAATCCTGCTACTAGGTATACACACAGAAGAAATGAAAGCAGAGACTCGGACATTCACATAGAATTACCATATGACCCAGTAATTCCACTGCTAGGTGAATACCTCAAACAACTGAAAGCTGGAATTCAAACAGGTATTTGTATACCACTGTTGACAGCAGCAGTATTCACAACAGGGAAATGACAGAAGCTACACAAGTGTCCACCAGCATATGAATACATAAACAAAATGCGGTATGTCCATAGAATGGAATATTATACAGCCGTAAAAACAAGTGAGATTCTGGTACATGCTGCAACATAGATGACATCATATTAAGTTAAATAAGCCAGATACACAAGGACAAATATTGTATGATTTCTCTTCTGTGAAATACTTAGAATAAGCAAAATCATCCAGATAGAAAGTAGAATCGTGGTTACCGGGGGTGGGGGAAGGGGGGAATGGTGAGTTATTACTAAATGAGTTTGAGTCTGTGTTTGGGATGATGAAAATAGTTTGGAAATAGATAGTAGTAAAGTTACCCAGTAGCCAATTTAATGTCAAAGAATTGTCCAATTAAAATTATTTTCATGTTACGGATATCTTACCAGAATTAAAAAAATTTTTTTAAAAAAAGATCATTAACTTGGATTATATCTCTAAAGACCCTTTTTTTGCAAATAAGGTCACATTCACAGGTTCTGAAGTGTAGGGTTGGGCATATCTTTCCATTCCATCCATATAAGGAACATGGGAGGAGCTCGGCTTCCAAGAGCCTCCCTGCCCTGGCCCATCAAGTGGGCTGATTCTTTGTCAATGCTACCGCACTCTCCAGTGTTAGGAATCTTTATGTCTGTCCTGCACGGAAAGCTGTGCTTCCCTCCCTGAAGCAGCTGGGCGGTCAAGGAATTGCCTCCACAGAAGACTCGACCTCCATAAACACTTGCTGTGATCACCTTTTGAAACCTGGCTGCCTGGCGTCCTTCCCTCCCACGACCAGACCTGGGGGAATCCACAGTCTGGATGAGGTTGGGTCCTCAGGCCCCCTGTCTGCGCCTCTCCATGGTGGCACAACTCCCCGTGGCACCTGAGATGCAGCCAGCTTCAGGCCTGCACTCGGCTCTCACCCATCCTATGACAGATACATATAAAGGATGCTCTCCGTCCTCTGGAAAGGCTCCCTATTCCTGAGGCAGTGACTAAGCACCTCTCAGTCACGGCTCTGGCCATTAATTTCAGCACCGTGGCCGTCTGGATGTCCTGTTCTCCTGTAGCGCCAAGGCTGACCATGCTGGTACTGATTTAAGAGACAATATCACTTGCTTCCAAGTTTATGAGGCCATAAACAGCCCCCGCATATTGATGAATGCTGAGGTGTTTGCTCAGCACATTTGCTGTGTGCATTTATTACAAGGGCTCTGCTTTAAAGCAAATGAAACTGCAACTATTTTCATTTCCTTTTGTAGGGTCAGGCCCAGCCCCCAACAATTGTCATCTTCTGTTTCATCCCTGGTCCCTCTTCCCCTGGTGCCAGAGGCAATAACATGACCTGCTGAGAATGCTCACCTGGTTGTGGGAAACTTGCCAGCCCTGTTCTCTTGGGCCCTGGGGAGCCCCACAGGACCCAGGACTCACTGCTGGGAGGGTCTTGGCTTAGGAAGGAAAATGAAGAGGGTCATTTTCCAGGGCCCCACCCCTGAGACTCTTCTCCGGCCCTGCCTCCTCCTCCCAGGAGAACAGGACACATCATCATCATAAAACACAGTCACCGCGCCAGCATCCACCCTCACAGCATAACACCAAATAAAATTCCTTTTAATCTTAAGAAGCTGGGACGCCTACAAGGCTGGGCTGTTAGTCCATAAAGATGAATCTTTGGAGCATTTACTAGCAGGAATGCCCTGTGAATCCAAACTGGTTTATGTATAAAATATTAAGAAGGTTCGGAGGAGGTACGGAGCCGGGCGGGGAGCAAGCGGGAGAGATTGATTGCAAACTTTGTGCCGACTGAGCAGCTCCGTGCATGCCAAACGGGGAGAACAACACTTGAAAAATGTATTAGATTATCCAAAACACAAAACTGATTTATAGCCACAGTAATCCCCATCTTGCCATCCATTTCAGTAATAGAGAGAGATTAGGACGACTGTGACATTTTGTCGGGCTTTGCCAGCTCCGTCCCCACTCCCAGCAAACCCCAAACCCACCGTGAATCATGCAGTAAAATCAAGAATTAGCACTTTTAACCAGACATTCTGATAAGGAGGGTTTTGAGTTTTGAAGCATCTCTGAGTTTGGAATGAAAACTGACCAAATGAGGAATATTTTAATTTTTTAATCTAATACTATTGATTGCATGAAATCACAGTTTCCTAGCAGAGCCTAGGTTCTGCAGGAGCTCTCAGGCTGTGTTTACAACGGGTGGCGTGTGTTTGGAGTATCTGGGTTGCTCACCTCCAGAAGCCTGGTCACGTGGTGGCTGCATCCGTGGCTCCTCCTGACTGTAGCTTTGTCCTGAGCACAGGGCATCAGGGGCCACCTGAGTTAGGGAGGTCAAGGACAGAGCTGCTGTTGGAAGCATGCCAGCATCAACCGCCTCTGTTACTGTAGACATTTAGTAGACATTCTTTCAGTAATATTTCTCAGCCACCCAGTGTATGCAAAGCACTGCTGGGTTCCTGGGAGATTCCAACTGTGGGTACACCCCTCCTCCCATCTACCGAGCCTTATGAGACACTGTAGGAAGAAGGTCAGGGATCTGCCCTCCAGGACCTTACAGTCTGAGCTGGAACTAAGGTGCAGGTGTGTTGCAGGGAACTGGATGACCTTAGCAAAAAACTAAGAACCAGCATCACGTCAAGTCAGGGATAAGTGAATGCAGGCCTGGCAGAGTGACAGGAAACTCCTGGGGCACGGGATGAGAATGAGATCACGGGAAGTCAGCTTTTCCTTCTGTGCAAAGTTTCCAGGGAGGAGCTGGGAGATAGGAATTGTCTGGTCGGCCCATCCACAGGGCCTGCTCACCAATACTTTCTGCCTTTCTTGAAGAACCATGACCCTTAAAGCCCACTCTTCTAGGTCAATCTCATTTCCTTTATTGTTCTAGGAAAGAATTTAGAAGACTCTCATCTTTTCTTCCATTTCTTGAACATGCACAAGGACAAGACCATTCAAGGGTTCCTCAACAATTCTAGAAATGCTCAACAAACTCCACTCTGCCCAACAGGGTGGGAGAATCTGCTTCTCTACACATCCTAACAATCAGCTGAGAGAATTCCAGTCTGGGATGAGGGCATACTCCTGAGGTTGGGAGATAATCCTACCATCCTACAAGACAAGCAGCTGCCATAGCTGAGTGGAAGAAGGTCTTTCCAGAGCTGACCATGGGTAAGGGGACAGGTATTACCCTTGGAGGTGGCCAACATAGAGGATGATGAGCCCTGCTGTGCCCCAAAGCACATAGCACAGCAGTAGGTATCATCAGCAGAGGAGCCTGACCACACATTGAGACTCAGTTGCTGAAAGAGAGCCTGGGAGTGGGGGGTAATCACCATAACCATCAATAAACCCCATCACTATTGTCCCCACCATCGCCACCATCAATGTTTATACTTGGGGATGTATGTTGGTCAGGCCCTTCCCTGAGTGTTCTATCTAAATTAATTCTCACTACAACCCAATCACTCAGGGACCTCTATGATCCCATTTTACTGATGAGTATACTGAGGATTAGGGAGGTCATCCAGCTAATAAGTGACAGAGCAGAAATTCAAGCCCCTCTGGCCTGACTCCAAAGCATGAGCATCTATCATATACCAAACTGCCTCTAGTTGCAGCTGGTTTCTCACCGTGGTCCTTCAGGAACTGAATGTGGCCACATACCTGTCCTTGCCCAGAGGAACATGCAGGGCCAGCACCTCTATCCCTTCTCTGCTCTGAGAGCACCCTGGGGCCAGGTGGCAGGACATCTGGGCATCCTTAACCTGGTGCTTTCTTTCTCTTCTCCTCCTCCCTCCATCAACATGAATATGTTCTATATACTTAAAAAAAAAAAAAAAAAAGAAAGAAATCCTACCCATACAAAAGACAAAATCCAATCTAGCCAAAACCATTTCCCTTAGATTTAAAACCCTGTGTAATTTAAGAGATATGTAATTCACGTGCTTGCATTTAAACCATCAAAGTGCTTTTAAAGAGCTATTTGAAATCTTTGGAGCTTTACAGACCTTTAAAAGTTCCTTCTTTGAAACATGGGAATCACACACTGCCAAGGATAAAGATAGTCAAATACCAAAGGGCCAGGGGTGGGTTTGAGACTCCAAATCTGTCACATTTTTCTTTACAGAATTGAATTTTCTCATCTTTAACATCCACTTCCAATTAAGACCCCAGGCTAACACCGGATTCTCGTACCCTCGCGAGCCCTTCCGTGGTCAGCTTGGAACGGCCTTCTGGCCCAGGGACACCCTAACATCGCTGCCCAGGCTGCACCGGTGTGCTTTTTCCCAGTGGGGAGCCTCCTCGGGGCTGCGGGGTCTGCCGGGCAGGCTGAAAGCTGCCCAGGTGCCGAGGCCGCGGGGGCGACTCACCAGATGGGGCTCCTGGGATGTGTCGGTCAGCCAGAGAGGCGGGGTGCGCTCAAGGCCGGTGCAGGACAGGTGGGCGGGGCGCGCGTCGGGGGCGGTGGTCGTCTACCTGGAGCACTAGCGCGCGGCCCCACCCTCAGAACCTGGAGCACCGTCCCTGGAGCACTGTCTCCCACCTGGGCCCTCGAGGGGCGTTTCTACTGTCTGTAGTTCTATCAGATCTGTACGCATGGGTCTTGGTTTAGGTGGTTCAAGGTCGTTGAGCTAAATAAACCCCACTTCCGAGCCGAGGGGAGGTGACATTCCTGGCTGGGAGAGAAGGGGCCTGGCTCTGCTCGCTGCGGCCTCTCCCCGAAGGCCACCAGGGTCGTCTCTGGCCTTGGCCGTGTCCACAGCGCGTGGGCGGTGATGGGGCTTGTGCCGCGACGAGCCCCCGGCCCGGGAATGGGCATTATCATTATGTCCTACACCAAGCGTCCTGTTCCCGCCCCTCAGCTCACCTCTGCTGAGAGTGGCCGACCGGCCCCGGACCTGCAGGAGGGAACTAGCCTGGGCCTCGGGTCCCCGAACAGCCCGGCCGCCTGGTCCCGCCTCCCAGGCAGGGCTGCTCCCGCGGGGGCACCGCGTCCAACTCCTGCTTCCGCGACGTGGGCACCGGCTGCCGGGGGCGCGCTGAGGAGGCCACGAGGTGCCCAGGAGCAGACAGAGAGCGGGCGTCCGCGCCCCCACGGAGTCCCCAGGTGGGGCCCGCCCTCGGCCTCGTGCCTCTCCTGCCCTCCGTGGCTGGGGAGGTGGGCCTGGCCTTTACGGCCTGGAAGGTGTGGCCTTGTATTTTGTCTCACGCAGGCTCCAATATTCAGTTCTGCCGGTGGCCCCCAAAGGGTCCATTATGTTCAAGTTAACGCTTGAACATCCTGAGGTCGCTGTTGGGTTTCAGTGTAGACTGCAGCCAGAACTTTCTCCGTTCTTGGCCAATCCTGTTTTCTTCTAGTAGGTAAAGGCCAGAGGCTGGGGCTGGGGCAGGAGGTATATGGAGGGGGAGTTTCCCATGTCAGTGGTGATTCACAAGACAGATGTGGTTGCCAGAAGAGAGGACCAGGTGAGAAATCAGGCTTGGGGGAGACCTGGACGTCACTCATAGTCAGTGGTGGTCAGAACCCAGCTCCAGGGAGAAACCCTCAGACAGGGCCTGGGAGGTATAGGCTGGGGGAAAAGCAGGAGGCCAGGTGGACAGGGGCAGGCCAGCAGGCAGCCTCTCCCCTAGCCATTGAACTCAGTGGTTCAATGGGGAACTCAGTTTAGGCCTACTCCTCTGGAATCATTACCCCACTTTCCCTAGGAAGGGAACCCAAGGCTGCAGGGCTTTATGTATTATGCCTCTATTCAAATATAACACAGTTTTAAAAGTATTCCCTGGCACAGAGATTTGCTAGCTGGCAGCTTTGAGTAGAACCCAGGAGGGGAGCTGGGGTGTACAACTGTATCAGTCAGGCAGCAGCTGAGGGTGGGGATGTGGGCGGAGGTGTGAACAAAACTCAGGCAATTGCTCCACCATTTGATCAAGTGTCCTTCTTAGCCTTTAAAGTTTGGGGTCAGACCACTGTCTTCATGACGAGAGAGGCCCATCCAACTGTTTCCACCCTGGCCTCTCCACAGACAGCAGCCTTGTCCCGCTAATCACCCCCAGCCCGCCTCCCCCGCCCTGGCCAGACACACAATTCTGGACCTTCATGTGAACTTGGCCTCCTTAGCACCTTTGCTCATGGAGTAACAGGGGTGTTGTTTAGTGCTGCCGAGCTGGAAGGTGGGGCAGTTACCAGCTAGGAAAGGAAAGCTCTCTTGGCCTATTCTTGGGAGAACCTTTACATTGGTTAATAACACAACAGCAATCACATTCAGTTCAGGAACACTGCCCACCAGAACCAGGCCCCTCTTGGAGCCAGCCTAGAAGAAAGGCCTGAGTGGGGAGCATCCTTTATCCAGGCTTGTATTCACGGGAAATAATGCAGCCTCTTCAAATGCAAAAGGCCATGTTATGACAACTGGAGATTTAAGAATTCCCATGAGCCCTGACTTCTCTACTATGCGCCTGCTAATCTTCCAATTAAATACACAGATTTTGGTAATAGCCACCTACCTTCCAACAAATCACCCAGGAAATGGAGAGATTTGACCTGGGTCTTCCCATCACCAGGGAAACTAGCGCTGCAACTGCAACAGGCCGGTTGGTGAGTTGCTCTCAGTGTTTCGGGGGAGAGGCTCACCCCTGCCAGGTTGCCCGCCCCTGCCCTGCCTTGCTCATCTCTTCTTCACTCAGCCAACTAAGCGAAGGGCTACAGTTCCAGAAGGTTTTCTCCATGGTGTGCCAAGAAATCTCCTCCCCTCCTTCCCCCAGGGTGGGGGTTATCAGAGGAGGCTCGTGGAGTTCAAAGGTAGAATGCTCAGATTGGAACTTGCCTCCGACTCTTCAGCAGCCATGTAATGCTGGGCAGGCTGCACACCCTCCAAGCCTCGGTTTCTCAGCAAAGGAAGGAATCATCTCCACAGTGCCCGGCCCACACACTTGCATGTTTAGACAAGATGAGGTCTGTGGCAGTGATCTGTGGATTAGAGAGCACTATGCAGACAACAGTTATTATCTACGGTACTTGACTTCCCCACGGCCCCCAGGACTGGAATATAAACCCGTAACTTACAGAATAACAAGATAATGACTATTATGGAGTACTTACCAGTGTGCGAAACACTACTTTATATGAAATTTAATTTAATCCTCACATTGATCCTGAGAGGGTGATATTCTCATCTTTGCCATTTTCCGTGGAAGGCGCTAAAAGAGTTCTGTGGCCTGCCAGGCACAGGGTTACAGGCTTCCTTAGCTAAGGGAGGCAGCCTACAACTGTTTGGAGAGAATCCATAGTTTCAGAACTAAGTCATCACATTAATCATTGTTTCAGTTTGCTAAAGTTGCCAGAATGCAGTATACCAGAAATGGACCGTCTTTTACAAAGGGAGTTTATTAAGTTACAGGTTTACAGTTCGAAGGCTGTGAAAAGGTCCAAATTAAGGCATCAACAAGAAGATACCTTCACTCAAGAAAGGCTGATCCCACCCAGGGTTTCTCTGTCATATGGGAAGGCATATGGCAATGTCTGCTGGCCCTTTGCTTCTGGGTTTCATTGCTTTCCGCAGTTGGTTCCAGTGGCCTCCTCTCTGTGGTTCTGTCTATTTCCAAGCATCTCCAAACATCTGTGTCTATTCTCTGTGTCAGCTCTCAAAGCATCTGTGGGCCCTCACTTAACTTCTCCAGGGAAAATTCTAGATTTCATCTCCTAGCTTCCCTTGGATCTCTCCAGGTTCTGGCTATTTCTGTGGGTTTTTAGTTAGCACTGGGGGTATTTCTGTCTGGCTCCTCTCAGCTATGAGTGAGCTCTCTTAAAGGACTCTGGTAAATGGATTAAGACCCACCTTGAATAGGTGGGGTCACATCTCCATGGAAGCAATCCAATCAAAAGCTCTCACCCTATAAAGGATGATATGGTCCATATTTTAAAACTTCAACTTCTGTGTGAAACCAAAGGGGGAGATGTTTATTTTGTGCAAAATTTATATTTAGGGTAGTGCATTATCTAATTCAGCTGGTATGGTCAGTTTATTCAACACCATAATTACATGGAATCTTGAATAGGGCGTGAGATCTTGCTGGTTTGTTAGGTTAGTGTGATGTTTCAGTACATCCCAGAATAATTTGGGCAAAGAATAAAAAAGTATTTCAAAGTCCCCTTGGGGGACTGGGGAGAAAGGAGGAAATATTAAACTTCCCCATATGGGGAACTCCTGATATTTTTGCAAGTAGTGGGGACGATTTATTCAACAGGCCAAGACCTCAAAATTGGGGCTTGTCCCTATGAAACGTATCCTTGCAAAGGAGAACTGAAGCCTACTTAAAATTATGCCTAAGAGTTATCCCTGAGAACCTCTTTTGTTGCTCAGAGGTGGCCTCTCTCTCTAAGCCAACTCGGCAGGTGAACCCACTGCCCTCCCTCCTACATGGGAGATGACCCCAGGGGTATAAATCTCCCTGACAATGTGGGACAGGACTTCCAGGATGAGCCAGAACCTTGCATCATGGGATTGAAAAAGCCTTCTTGACCAAAAGGAGGAAGTGAGAAATGAGACAAAGTTTCAGTGGCTGAGAGATTTCAAACAGTTGAGAGGTTATCCTGGAGGTTATTTTTATGCATTATATAGATATTCCTTTTTTAGTTTATGGTGTATTAGAATGGCTGGAGGGAAGTACCCAAAACCATTGAGCTGTGTTCCAGTAGCCTTGATTCTTGAAGACAACTGCATAAAGATAAAACGTTTACAGTGTGACTGTGTGATTGTGAAAACCTTGTGTCTGATGCTCCTTTTATCTAGGGTATGTATAAATGAGTAAAAAAAGTGAGGATAAAAATAAATACATAATAGGGGGGTTAAGGGGTAAAAAAATTTGGGTAAATTGAAATACTGGTGGTTAATGAGAGGGAGGAGTAAGAGGTATGGATGCATGAGTTTTTCTTTTTTTTCTTTTTCTGGAGTGATGTAAATATTCTAAAAATTATCATGGTGAAGAATACACAACTATGTGATGATATTGTGAACCACTGTTTATATACTTTGGATGGACTATATGTGTGTGAAGATATCTTAATAAAAATATTTTTTTTTAAAAACGGAGAGGTCAATCAATTCGCCATCCAGGGGGAAAAGAAGTGTAATAAATAAGGTATCAGTGGCTGAGAGAGTTCAAATAGAGTCGAGAGGCTACTCTGGAGGTCACTCTTACACAAACTTCAGTTGGACATTGCTACCTACCAAACTCCAACCTAAATCATTCTTGCCAATCCTAAAGAACATCAAGGGCATTATATTAGATTCTACAAAGGTCCCAAGCACTAGGGTAACTTTCCAGAAACCTACAACCTCCAGATGGGCCCTTGGGCCCACTAAGTCCTGAAATCTGAGGAGCCAGCATCTCCAGAACATCAATAATTCCATCCCCCATCCCATATTATTGACAGCCCCTTCCAACATGAAAAAGTTAGAATGGGACAAAGATCTAAAGAATGAGAGAAAGATCAGAGGTGATGGTGGAGTTATACAGAGAAGGTAGGGTGTAACAAATGAGTATGATCGCTGAATCATTATATTGATATTTCTTTTAGTTTCCAGTATCTTAGAGTAGCTAGAAGTAAAAACCTAAAACGGTGGAATTATAGCCCATACCAAACTCTGAAATCTGTTCTACAGTTAATTGTTGCAATGTGCTTTGAAATTTATTACTTTTTTGTATACATGTTATTTTTCACAAAAAAGAAAAATATATATGTCTTTAGCCTCCAGTGTTTTGGAGCAGCTTGAAGAAAAAATCTGATATAGTGGAATAACAAACTCTGAACTCCATTCTGTAATTACTTGTTGAAGTGTTCTTTGAAAATCATTGCTTTTTCTTTCTTTTCTTTGTGTATACGTAATATTTAACAGCAAAAAAATGTCTTTTTTTTAAAGGAGAGGTCAGAAGAAAGAGAAATATCCCAGCACAGCCCAGCACAATGCAGCTCAGACCCCAGAGCCAGCTCAGGCCTGGATGTTTGGAGATGCAGAAAGGAACCACCCTAGGAAAAGCTGTTTGAACCCAGAAGCCAGGAAAGACGTTTCAGCAGAGTTGCTATGCACCTTCCCATGTGACAGAGGAACTCAGATTAAAGCTACCTGCTTTTCCTCTGAAGAACTGTAAATTTGTAACTAAATAAATCTCTTTATAAAAGCCAAAAAAGTAAAAAAGATCCCACCCTAAACAACAAGTCTGCCCCTTTGAGATTGGATTAAGATAAAAGAACATGGCCTTTCTGGGGTACATAACAGTTTCAAACCAGCATACCCATATTCTCTGGCGAGCGCATTCTGTCCTCCTGCCTGGAGCTCAGCGAGCCTACATGCCTCTCCGTTACCTCACTGGGCCTCTCTTGTGCCTCAGGGCCCACCTAACTGGGGAGGTATCACCTGCCAAGGGCAGCACAGGTCTCTGGGCCCAGAGGCTCACATTGGAAAGTCCAGCTCCAGAACCTGGAAATGATTCTGTGCCCCAAACAGCTGAAAGGACGTGTGTGGATGAGGGGATCTCTGTATTTGGGTGGCCTGACCTCTGTACTCAAAATGGTCACCAGGGGGTCACCCTTGCCTCAAGCCTTTGCCCTTTGCAATGCTGGCTTACCGGAGTTACACTTTGGCTGGGTGTCCCCTCTCTCCTCAGTTTTTGGGGAGCCTGCAGCCTTCTTTTTAGTGCATACTGCCAGTGTACTGCTATTGAAAGGCTGGGGATAAGGGTCATGGCAAATGTCATGTGTATGTCCTGACTGCGATTAAGCGATGGAACCAGCCTGCTTTTCCCTATGGTCACTGTCCTTCATGTGGGTCCTGCCATCCCACCCTGTCTTCCACGTGAGTCTTCTGGCCACCGTAGGGGACCCGATCCTTGATGCCAACTGGATGTTCCAGCCCCGAGCTCAGAGGCTGAGAAGTGTTGTAGCCCCGCACAGTGGCACCAGCCCCTTTGTCCTCTTTGAGACGAAGCCCCAGTGCCTGGGTGGACAAAGGTGTTGGATAAAGGACGCTGTTTTCATCAGAGAGCATATCCCAGAGCGCTGAGCCCGTCCCAGCTGTGCGGAGTACTCTTCACTGACCTAAAGGCCACTCAGTGAAACCACCCCTGAGGCACACACATGCCATGTTCTAGAGCTACAGTGTTTTCAAAGCAAAGCCCACCTGTCACCTCTGCAGGCTATAAATCAGATACACATTCTCAGCAATATCTCAAAAGAAGAGTATTGGGTGTGTTAATAATAACAATGTACGCATAGCACACTTTTCAATTTGAATTAATTTTTGCACCTAATTCTGGCTACTGAATGTCTTCATTTAAAATATACATATACATGTATTTTGTTTGGTATTTTAATTAGGCCCAAAGGAATATACTTTCAAATTTTGGTACACTTCATTTGTTATATTAATGAAAAGGCACTTTAAATCAAGTTTCATGTGGATATTTCATTATGTATGCTGTTCTCCCACATCTCTAAAAGAGATTTATGCTCCAGGTAGTAACCACAAATACTTGCACTGGACATGCTGTTAATTTAAAATGTAAAGTTTTCTTTTGAGGGGTAGCAAAAATAAAAGGTTCCATTCTTCTCCCAGGGCAGCTAACTTTCCTGTGAAGTTTCTCCTCTACGAATTGAACTGGCAGCTCTTCACCATCCCCATTCCTCAACCCGACTCCCCGCCAGGTTGGCACCCACAGGCTCTACCCCGCAGCTGACCAGCACTGGGACCCACTGTTCACACCGAGATTCACAGTATTATAAAGCAGGGCTTGGGGCCCTAAAGTAAGGAGATGCTGCTTTTGAACACATGTTGAGTATCAGACATCAGACACTGGGAAGGAAAGGATCTGGGGGTGCTGGGGGCTCTGGGCTCTGGAATCACTGCGGCATGCTTTAGATATGGGGGTTTGATTGTAGTTGATGCCATCTGTGATGGTCTGGAGGCTCTGCGGACCCTGAGAAGGTCACGTTCTTAAAGGCAATTCATCCCTGTGGGTGTGGACATATTGTGGGCAGGATCTTTCGATTAGGTTATTTCAGTTGAGACATGTCCCACGGCGTCTTAATCCTCTTAATGGAGTCCTTTATAAGAGATGAAATTTAGAGAAAGAACAGAAGCCGAGACGGAAGGGCACAGAAACTGAGAGGAAGCCACTGAAGCCAGAAGCTGGAAGCAATGGAATCCGGAAGAGTAGCAGACACCATGTGCTTTGCCATGTGACAGTGGAGCCCAGATTAAGATAAATTATTATCTTAATCCAGGATTAAGACCCCATAGGGCACGCCTCAACTGAAATAACCTTATTGAAAGGTCCTACCCACAATATGTTCACACCCACAGGAATGAATTAGCTTTAAGAACATGACCTTTTCAGGGTCCAGTTATTATCTGATGATGCCTCGATCTGGACATTTTCACCCCCTAGGAACTGTAAACTTCTAAGCTCATGAACCCCCATTGTTAAAAGCCGATCCATTTCTGGTATATTACATTTCAGTAGCTTTAGCAAACTAAACCACCATCTATGCACGTTCTCACGATCCACGCACAACCCCCACCCCCAGTAACGTGCCTGGCCTCTACAGCTGGCATGGCCCTTACTAGCCATTGAATGTCCTTTATATTCTGGGCATGGAACTAAGCACATTTCCCACACCATGTCATTCACTCTTCACCACAGCACCGTGAGGGGGACGGTGCTAGCACCAAACCATGTAACAGAGGCAGAAACTGGGACCCACAGGCGGGTGAGCGGTGACTCTGAAGCCAGGCTGGACACTCCCAACAGCCATGTCCTCCTGAGAGCAGGCTCTGCAGGAAGCAGACCTCCCAGCCCCATGGTTTTGGGCTAGTGCAACATGCATAACAAGAGGTAAACTTGACCTTAGTGACTAAGTAAGAAGGCAAAGCGGTTTCTGTCCTGGTCCAGATTTAGAAGAGGCTGAATTACAGCTCCCTTCCATGCTGATCAAACTTCAAAAGTTAAGCTCCAATACACACACGCGCCGGCGCTAAATCTTAGTTTAATGTGAGCAAGCAGTTTGCTTAATCTTCTTCTAACCTTGCCAAATCAGGTTTTCCTGGACTGCCGGGGTCCCCGAGGGTGTCACTGAACGCCCCTCCCTTCCTCATCTCTGAGACTAAGGGGTGAGGATTGTGACGGGTGTGCTGGCAAGGGGATGCACACCCCTCACCTGTGTGGCTGCAATGATTTGTCAACCCACTTTCGGCCATTGGACCTGCGTGACAATTTTGTAGATCATGCTGTTTTGATCAAGTTCTCAGAGAAGTGAAGTGAGAGGCCCCAAGTCACCCTAGAAGCGTGGTGGGCTGAGAGCATGGCGGAGTGCACCTGAGGCCCTGCTTGCTGAGCTCAGCCTGATGCCCTGTCTGGGAGGAGGGCCCTGGGTGATTTAAAAAAAAATTATGGTAGCACATAAACAACATAAAATTTCCCATTTCACCACCTTCAAGCATTCAATTCAGTGGCAGCAATTACATTCGTGGTGTTGACTACCCTCGCTGCCACTGGTCCCAAGACTCTCCCATCACCCCAAACAGAAACTTGGTACCTGTGAAGCATCGACTCCCATTTCTCCGACCCCTGGTAACCTCTAATCTACTTTCTGTCTCTATGAATTTACTTTTTCTAGATACTTCATACAAGCGAGATCATCCAATATGTCTCCTCTTGTGTCTACCACGTCACTCACTGTAATGGATTCAAGGTTCATCCATGTTGTAGCATGTATCAGAACTTCATTCTTTTATTATTTTTTTCTTAAACTTTTTTTTTTAAATAATTCCAGGACAGTTGCAAAACTAAAATCCATAGAAAACTCCGGCATGCCCCCCACTCAGATACCCAGATCTACCAACTTTTAACATTTTGTCACATTTGCTGTCCGTTTCTTCCTCCCTTCCTTTCATCCATCGATCTCTATTTATATCTATCCCAACTATCAGTTGTCTAAGCATTTGACAGGAGGTTATATACGTCATGCTCCTTGAACACATTATACATCCATGCACTTTTCCAAAGGCCAAGGATATTCACTTATGTAACCATCTGAAGTACAGTTATCAAGTTCAAGATATTTAAAATTGATAATAAAACTTTAAGTCTATATTCTAATTTTTTTGTATGTCCCAATAATGTTCTTTGGGGTCGTTTCTCCTCCATTATTATATCCCATCCACGATCATGTGCTGCATTTAATTGTCCTTGTCTCTTTCATTGCTCTATATTTTAAGCATGGAAATATTTATAGAACATAAACCTTCCATGTCGACCACGCCCAAGCCCACCTAATTCAATGGGATTATTGCAATCACAATGGTGTGTTACCCTCACCAGCATCCATCACCAGAACTTCCCATCACGCCAACAGAAACTGCACTCCCGGTATGCACTAACTCCTCCTTCCCTCTTCCCCACACCCAGGTCATCTCTAATCTACCTTCTGTCTCTACAGAGACAGGAAGAACATGAAATAGCGTGTTCTAGCTATTGCATATCAGTGGTATCATATAATATCTGTCCCTTGGTGTCTGACTTTTCTCACTCAACTTGATGTCTTCCAGGTTCATCCCCATTGTCACATGTATCAGAACTTCATTACTTTTAAAGGCTGAAAAATATTTCATTGTATGTATATGCCACATTTTGCTTATTCTCTCATCTACTGACGGACACTTAGGTTGCTTCCACCTTTGGCTGTTGTGAATAACACTGCTTTGAACATCAGTGTACAAATACTTGTTGAATCCCTACTTTCAATTCTTCTGGGTATATCTACAAGTGGGATTGCCAGATCATATGGTAATTCTATTTTCATTTTTTGAGGAACTGCTGGACTGTTCTCCACAGCAGCTGCACCATTGTACATTTCCACAAGCAATGTAGGAGGACTCTTACTTCTCCGCATCGTTGTCAGCACTGAATATTTTCCACTTTTTAAGTAATAGCCATTAGAATAGGTGTGAGGTGACCTCATTCCTTTAAGGCTAATTTCTATTTATATTATATACCACATTTTGTTTATCCATTCATCCATTAATGAAACACTGGGCTGTTTCCCCTTTTTGGCTATTGACTCGAGGTGACTTTTTAACTTCTTATGACAGAAAATGGGGATTTAAGATAATACTCTATCTTCCTTAATTGTTTAAGGAATTTAAATATGTACAAGGAAAATACATTATGACTATTGGGATGGTATTCAGGATTATACATGCTGAAATGACCTCACTTTATAAATTTAAGATAAACATGGCAGTTTCGTGTACTGAAGGATGTGTTGCACAAAAATGTCTGGAATTCATATTTGCTTGACTTTTTTTTTAAGTCGTTAACCCAAATGCATTTTTTCATTGATTTTTTAAATTGACATATGCTATATATTTCACATACCATGTAATGATTCAAAATATACAATCAATTGTTCCCAATATCATCATATAGCTGTGCATTTATCACCACATTTGACTTTTTTTGTGTGTGGAAAATAACGTGTACACAAAAGCTATAAATTTCAAAGCACATCATAACAATTAGCTGTAGAACTGATTTCAGAGTTTGGTATGGGCTACATCTCCACAGTTTTAGGTTTTTACTTCTAGCCTCTCTAAGATACTGGAGTCTAAAAGAAATATCACGTATAATGATTTGGCAATCATACTCATTTGTTAAACCCTACCATCTCTGTATAACTCCACCATCAACTTTAACCTTTCTCCCACTCTTTAGGGGTATTCACCCCTGAATATCATGCCACATAGGGGGAGGGCAAGGATTTCACTTGCAGAATTGGGCTTAGAGAGAGAGAGGGGCCGCATCTGAGCCACCAAAGAAGTCCTCCAAAAGTAACTCCTAGGCATACCTATAAGTAGTTTAAGCTTCTCAGCTACATACATAAGCTTCACAAAAACAAGCTTCAAGATCAAGGGCTTGGCCTATTGATTTGGGTATCCCTAATGTCTGACACAGTATCCAGGGTTTCCCTGATGGTAAAGTTTAATAGTTCTATACTTTTTCTCCCATCCCTCAAGAGACTTTGCCAATACTTTTTGATTATCTGCTTAATATACTCTGGGATTTATTCAGGCATTACATTAAGCTATACAGGATTAAAGGCTCTCATTTTTATTCTGAGCTCCCTGTGTTTGGATTGTTTAAATGATCTATTCAGACAGGTTGAGTTAGATTATGTGCTACAGAAAATTTAGGTTCTGGACAAAATAAACCTTTTTTCTTTTGGTCTTAAAGAGTAGATGAGGTTCTAAAATATACAATGTCTTCCACACCTCTTCATTGATTGACTTCATTCTTATTTTTAAATACCAGGTTATACATATATAAAACAGCTCCTCAAAATCCAGAAATAACAATTACCAACTCTGGACTAAATGTGATTGCTATAAGAGCAATCTAGGGCCCTGTTTTCTTATAAGTATTTTCTAAATGAGATCGTACAATATTTGCTCTTTTGTTTCTGATTTATTTTGCCTAATCAAATGTCCCACAGGTTCATTCACATTGTTGCATGCCTCACAACTTCTTTCCTTTTTGTAGCAGCACAATATTCGATCACATGTATACACCATCGGTCGCCAAGCTACTTCTCAGTCAGTGCGTCCTTCAGCCACCTCCATTCATTGGGCATTATGTAAAATGTCCAAAGTCAACAGCCCATTAACACTCTCAATTTTAGATAATTTCATTGTCTCCAAGAGAAAGAGAACCAATAAACACACTCTCACCAAATAGGAAATCCAAACCTCCCCCTAACTCTTGTCCCTCTCCCCATTATTTACTCCTGGTGTTGCTGTGGTACTGTTGATGTTTTCCTGTTAAACACAGGCCATAGTATGCGATCATATTTGCTTGTCTTTCTTTATAATTATAAATAACACACAATGGCTACAATTTATTGTGCACCTACCATTGTGGCAGGTCAAGTACATCATCAGTTTAAGTTTACACATGGCTGCCTGCCTGCCAATTTCTCCATCCAGTCACACTGGCCTGGTTGTCCCAGGATGACCTCAGAGCCTTTGCACATGCTGTTCCATCTGCCTGGCATGCTCTCCTCTGGGTTTTTTATGTGGAGGCTCATACTTTATGATTTAGGTTGGGGTTGGAATGGGTGCTGTCCCTAACCACGCAGCAGCTACTTGTGATGCTCCAACAAGGCACTGGCTTTTTCTTCTTAGCATCGACCAGAGTCCTGGAATTATGTTATCAAAATATATATATATATTGATATTATTTCTTTCCCACTTAAAGGTGCCAGACAAAATACACAGTTAAATTTGAATTTCAGATAAATCTCAGTTAAATTTGGATTTCAGATAAACATTAAATATTTATACTTACACTGAAATTTAACTGGGCATCTTGCATTTTTATTTGCTGAAGTGACTGCCCTGTTCTTATTAGCTGCACATGGAAAGAGACCCTACAGTCCCACAGCACATCCCCAGAGCAGGCGCACAGTAGGTGTTCAGTAAGCATTTACTAAAACCATCTAACAAGTGGATGCCTGGACATTCTAACCTACCCAGCTGACACCGCAGCCTGGCTCTCCCCGCGGGCAGAAGGATCAGGGCCTGTGCAGGGCAGCGTCGTCACAGGTCAGGCCACATCCTGCACCACCCCTGCCCCAGCACATCAGCACCCCCCCATCCTCATCCCCCAAAGACAAGAGTCCAGATCAGGTTGGCGAAGGTAGCAGCAAACCATTTCTGAGATAAAGCCAGGCAGAAAACAAGTGCGGGGAGGCAGGGGGCGGGGGGCAGAGTGGGGGAGAAGGGTTTTAGAAACCAGGCCCTAATGTGCATCAAGGATCACAGGAGAGGAGGCCTGTGGGATCGGGGTGTGTGCATGCAGGGAGGTGACAAGTCTCGAGCAAAGAGACAGCGGCATGACCTCATCAGAACAGAGTATCCATTAGAGATGCCTGGTCGCCATGGAGACCAGACACATGGGCAAGCTGGTCCAGGGAGGCAGGGAAAAGGGGGCTGTGGGTTGCACGGAGGAGGCGGCCCAGAGCATTAAATATATGTCATTGCCCACTTACCTAAAGAGATGTGCATTAGAAAGGACTGGAATTGTGTATCAGGAGGCCAGCAGCTGGAACTGGAAAGGATAAGATAAGATAAGAAAAGTTCGATAGATGCCAGGGGACATCTGGCATTTGAGATACATCTTCAAGAGGGCCCATCTCCCCACACTCAGAAGCATCTTTCTTGGGGAGTGCTTCCTTTGTTTGGGGTAGACACATAAAGAACAACCTGGGCAGTCAGCATTGGGAATGCGAATGGGTCACCATTACGGCAGCCCCTTCGCCTCCTCCCAGCAGCAGAGGTTGAAACGGCAGGCGCCCCCTTTCCCCATAATGCCTGGTGGGAAGTCTGCAGGAAGCTTCTGAGACCTAGAAGAGAACCCCCTACCCTCCTCCACCATTTCCACCTTGATTTGGATGCATGAAGGACATGAAGCCTCCCGCTCTAGCAGCTTTCTTGCAACCAGGAGGGCCACGCCTGGGTCATGAGCCAACCCTCTGAGCATGGTGGGGTTCTCCACGCCCTCACCGAGTTGGAGAGCTCACCTGGGGCCACTTGCCCAGAATGCATTGTCTCATGAGCAAGTGAGTGGCCGTTAATCAGGTGCTGTCATCTAGGGCAAGGCTGCCCCCCAAGCCCGCTGGCCATTGGACACCTCTGTCGGCACTTCATACTCAACATGCCCAATGAGAACTCAGGCCTTCCCAGGAGTGGGGTCCAGGACTGAGGGGCACAGGCCGACAGAGCGGGGGCCCCCAGCTCTGCTGGTCAGCCCAAGGCTACTCTGAAGTGAGCGCCGTGGCCCCTTCTCCCTCCTTCCAGGGCCCAGCATCCCCAGTGCCTCCTCCTAGCCAGCCAGTAAAGGAGTCAGGGAGACACCCTTTGCAGAGGCCCACAACCGTACCGCCAAGCAGAGAGGTGATTTGGAGTCACACGTCCTTTGGTGGAGAACCATGCGATGAGGACAGTCTGGACTGCTCAGCTGCCCTGCTCAGTTCCTGGTCTTCTGCTGTGGGGACCATAATACTGCCTTCACCACACTGTGGAGTGGGGAAAATGAGTAATCTGTGTAAAACACTTAGTGCACTGCCTGCTTTAGTAAGCTCTCCATACATGAATCGGTTAAAATGTGAGTAACATCAAGTAAAGCTGATATCTTCTGATGCTGACTCCTGACCCTTTGTCCAAAGCGTTTTTGGGGTCCCCCATCACGTACAAGGTAGGTACAGATTCCTTAGCTTGTAGGACACCCCTTCTCAGTGTGACCCCTACAACCTCTTCAGCCCCACCCCCAGTTCTCACCCTGTGTCCCCACTTGTGCTCCCCATGAGCTGCTTGTCCTTTATGACGGACTCTGCCTTTGCCTGGGGAAGTCCTGGCTGTCTCTGTCCCTTCCCCACTGCCACTGCCTCTAGGAAGCTTTCCTTGATCCAATCAAGTACCCACAAAACTCCTTCTCATCTGGTCTGCACAATCAGCTCTGTCCTCACCTGGCCTTACTCCACTCTCCTTTCCCCTGGTTTCAGGCCTCTTCCTCCAGCAGCCATAGCCTCTCCCACTCAGGCCTCTCCCTGGTTCTCCCATGGTTCCCACCACTGACCCGCTGATCACCGCCTCCGAGAAGCCTTCCTGCATATGTCTACATGGGACCCTCCTATTATACTCTACCTATGTCACCTTGGATTGGTTTCCCTTGAGGACATATATTCCCATTTGCCACTGATTTTTCATGTGTGTCTCCTTGATCGTCTCCCCATGCCACCAAGGTGCTCGGAGATCATTGTTGAAGTTAATTCCATTCACATGACATGGAGGATGGCACAGAACAGACCTTCTACAGATACAGATAAAAATACAGATGTAGACACAGACTGCTGGTGACTACATCTCTGACCTTCTCCTTCCTCGGACTTCCTAGATTACTGTTGGCCACCAGACCTGTTATCACGATCATAACTACTTACTAGTCTGATTGCCCTCCTTCTTACTAACATGGGTCTGCAGACGCAGGGTCTTAGCCACACCGTCTG
The DNA here is from genome assembly GCF_023851605.1 of Tamandua tetradactyla. Lineage (NCBI taxonomy): Eukaryota > Metazoa > Chordata > Mammalia > Pilosa > Myrmecophagidae > Tamandua > Tamandua tetradactyla. The sequence goes on along the minus strand of NC_135328.1, from coordinate 149,823,146 downwards.
TACCACTCACGTGGCGTCTCAGCCCTGCTCAGACCCCAACTAGACATTGGGCCCCTTTTCTCGTTCTCTCCTGGTTCTGACGCACAGGCCACGCAGGGACAAGAGTGTGAATATCTACTGGGCACCTACAGTTCCGGGCACCACGCAAAAAACCCTCATGTAATCTTGAGACACACACATATTGTGATTACCATCTCACAAATGAGGAAACTGGAGGTGATGGTTTAAGTAATTTGTCTAACATCTGTCTGACTCCAAAGCCCATGGGCTTTTATTTTTTCCTTTCAATTTATCCATATGTAAAAGTGGAAAACTACTGAGTTTTCTTAAATTTACCTTATTTAAAAGTTTATTTAAAAGGGGGGGGGGGGGGCCACAGTGGCTCAGCAGGCAGGAATGCTTGCCTGTGATGTCAGAGGACCCGGGTTCGATTCCCGGTGCCTGCCCATGTATATGGAAAAAAAAAAAAGACTACAGGTATCAAGGAACTGTCACCAGAGTCTCGGGTGTTGATAATCTGTTCCTGCCCCTAACTCCACTCCCCCAGCCCAGCTCTGAGCCTGCAGCCCTGCCTTCAGCTGCGTTTCCCACAGGCTCTTCCAGTCACTCTGGGAAGTGTGGAGAACCGCCTCTGACCTGAGGAATCCCGGCTTCGGGTCGTGCATTTTCGTCAGACCTGGGTCTGGGGAGGAGCTTCCGGGGCAGCGGGTCAGCCAGGCCCGGTTCTGAGCTGGTTCTGAGCAGGCCCACGCCGGTGAGCCTGACTCACGTGACCACAAGGGCGCTCCAGTCTCCTCCTCAGCCGAGAACAGCGCAGCGCCGGGCTTTCGGCCGCGACAGTTCTGTCTGCTTAGGACAAACGACAACCCCACACACATGTCGAAGTTCTCTCTTGCACGGGTGCGTCACCCCCTCAAGCGCAGCCCCTAACCCCACGGGTCAGAACAAACAGCTGCTACGCGTCCTCAGGAAACCCTGCGGCCTGGGAAAGCCGGCGAGAGGCCCTCCGGCCGGACAGCTGTCTTTTCAGTCTGCGACCAGACGCCCATCTTCTCTTCGCGCGCGCGCTGACGCTGCGGGCCTTGGCCACGCGGAGAGGCGCAGCTGGAAAATGCAGCGCAGTGACTCTTGCTCCAGTGCCCCTGAGAACCCCCGATTTAGGAGATTGTGGCCCCCACCCCTGACCCCAGACACCCACCAACTGGCCAAAGGGAGGAACGGTTTCTGGAGAAACCCTGTTCCATGTAGGAGAAGGCGGCCTTGCTGCGCCGTCTTTCCAGAGCCAACGAAGCCTGCGTGGCCAGGCGGAGAGCCTGAGGGGTCGCCCTCAAAGCCACCGGAAGCCCCTGGACAACCGGCGACAGCCACGCGACTGCAGGTGGCCACGTACGACAGAACAAGCCATGCAGAGGCAACGTCCCAAGAGAACGATTGTGTGTGTGTGTGTGTGTGAGAGACAGAGAAAGACATAAAGACAGAGAGAGACAGAGAAAAAGGAGAGGCTGACAGACCTCTTGCTTATTGAAAGATAATTCACATTTTTATAAAAAAAAATACAAAGAAAAAGAATCACATAAAAACTGGCAATTCCACTTCCTGTCAATGGAAATTGCTACTATTTTGAAGGGGATGCTTCCAGATCATATTCTGTGTGTGTGTGTGTGTGTGTGAGTATAACAGGGTTTTCGTCCTTCTGAAATCTGTCCTTATTCAATAATAAATTCTTCCTTCTCACCCCACCGGCCACCCAGCAGGGCCCGGGTTTGGATACACTGTTTCCTCAGCCGGTCAGCCCGGGAGTAAGCCCGGCCAGGCCCCCTCCCCCTCCCCCTCCCCTCCCCCTCCCCCTCCTCCTCCCCCTTCCCCCCACCCTGGTGGCCTAGGTGCGGACCCGCCCACGCACTGGGTGTGGCCTGGGAGCCCGCAGGGCCCGGCCTGGCCCCACCCCTCACACCTGGAAGGCTGATGCGCGGCCAGGCCTGACTTGATTATTCAAGTGTGAACTCAACCCAGGCCGACACTGACGTTCAAGTTTTCCTGAGCTGTGCTGATGGTTTTGGAAAGCCGAGCAGGCTGCTGATGAGGGGAGGGTTTGGACAGAAGTCACCAGCAACAGGAGGCGCGTCAGATGTCGGCACTTATAAAAGGACATTTGGGGCGAAGAGGTCATTTGGTCGAGAAGCTTCCTTTGGCAGATGAAGAGACTGAGGGGCTAGGGCAAGGAGTGACAGAGTTATTTCTTTATGAACAAGTGTGTACCGAATCAGCTTTTATAAAAGATTAATAAAATAAAATACCAGAAGACCAGATGTAGGTGGGTTAAGAACATACAAAAAAAAATTTCAACCTTGTGACAAGAACAGGGAAAGAAAAAAATAAAATTTCTTTTCTTTATCTATCAAATTTGGAAGGAAAAAGAAAAAATCTCCAGGGCTGGCCAAGGTTCAAGGAGGTAGCATCCTTGCATATACAACTGTAGGGTTTTTAAATGGTGGCAGTTCTGGGAGCGTAACTTGGCAATATGTCTACATATCTTTAAAAATAGTCATGCCATTTGATACATTGCTTTCTACTTCCAGGAGTTTATCTTAATGAATTACTCAGAGATAGTCACATAGATTTATCTTCTAGGATGTTCAGTGCAGCCTTTTTTATGGTGGTGAAAATGTGGAAAAGACATAAATGTCCAACAATAGGGGATTGGTTGAATAAATGGGGCCCTAGGCAGCTGCTAAGGATCAAATTTTAGAAAAATTAATGATATAGGAAAATGTTCACGCTATAATAAATTATAAAATCTGCTTATAAAATTGAACACTTTATTAAAGTGGAAATTTCTGGATGCTAGAAGTACAGGTAATTTTTTTTTTAATTTTTATCTCTGTGCTCCTGTACTTTTCAACATTTCTGCAATGGGCATATGTTTAAAAGCTTATTTTAAGGAAAAAACAAAGAAGGGAGGATAGAAGGAAGATGGACGGAACGATACAGTGAGTGAAAGAAATGAATATTGGTGAGATGGTTAACTGCTGTCTCCCACTGGCTCGCCAGCTGAGGCATGTGAGCGTGTTGAGTGCCCCTGGGAAGAGAGAGAGCAGTCAGGCAGGCCCCTGGCCACGTTTAGCACCTTTTCTTAGGTAGACAGACTCCATGGGTTTTAGTACATCAGATGGTTTCTCTGTCACATTTCCAGACTTTCTTATTCCCTGAACTCCCTGGATTTTTTTTTTCCTATATCACAACCACCTAGGCCCTATTCCCGGGACTCTGTGCTATTTGCACTGCACAGCTGGTAAGTACTTCACCTGCTTTTGCTTTCCCCCCTGTTGCAGGGTAGGCCCCCACTTCCTTCCTCACACTGACTGGTCAGCTGGCGGCTCTTGTGGGCTGTCTCAGCTTGTCTGAGCTGCCATCCCAACTACCACACCCTGGTTTTGGTTTAAACAATGGGCATTTATAGGCTGACGAGTTCAGAAGCTCAGAGTCCAAAATCAGGGTGTGAGTGAGGTGCTGCTGTGCTCTGGTGCTGGCTGCTGCTGCAGACCCTTCGATTCCTTGGCTTTCCCGTCACATGGCCATGTCCTCTCCCTTCCTGTGCCTTCCTGTGGCTTTCTCTTCATAGACCGCCAGTAATCCAGATTACTGGGGCACACCTTAATTAAAAGTAACTTCCTTAGGAGGTCTTATTTATAATGGCTTCACATCCACAAATTAAGATTAAGAACATGTGTTTTTTGGGGTACATGAGCCAACCTACCGCAGGGCCTTCCCACAAGTCTTTTTTGGAATTTTTGGAATTTTGTACTCAACTAGGAGCAAGGGTAGAGCATCAGACACCGGACTGACACTGAACAGACGCACAAGACATGACAGCAGGAGAAGGCGGCAAAGAAGGTGCCAGCCGAGAAACAGAAGAGCCAGGGAGCTGCTGCCACGACCACCGAGATAATACACCAAGTCGGGCAGAGTTACTGCCCACCCCCTTCTGAGCAGGTCACGGTCACTTCAGAGGCCCCGCTTGGGGCAGGTTACCCCAATCAGCGGAAAAGAGAAGCTTAATTTATCTGAGGCCACAGAGAGGGGACATTCAAGGTCAGGCATAAACAGGCAGCCTGGGCCTTGGCAGAAGCTGGAATTTCCATTAGACTCCATTTGATTCTATTCCTAGGAGGTGGATAAAGAGCACACTGAAATGTGGTCTACGATAATGGGATTGGCCAGTGAGTTGATACTGTGGTACAAACTGCCAAAATCTCCCTAAATTGCAAATGACAAAAGGGAACAAATGCATTTGCCCTGTTTCAAGTTTATTCCTATGGGATTAGTTCATTGGGAACAAAACTTAGATGCTCGGCCATATTAACTGAATGCTGTGTGCCAGGGGCCCTTCCAGGCACCGAAGACCCACCCAGTGGTGAACAAAACAAGCTAAGCCCTGCCCTCCTGGGGCTGTGAAGAAGCTTAACGACATAAATGCAAGGACCAGATGATGGCGTGAAAAGTAAGGGGGTGCATGCTGGAGGGGAGAGGAGGCCTGGAAAGGTGGGGGGAGTCACCGAAGCCCCTGCTCTGGGGCTGGAGGATGGGGCCAGGCTGAGGGCAGGCAGAGGAAACAGCACCTGCCACCCCTGGGAAGGGAGCTGCTGCTTAATTGGTTTCTGCCCATTCCTAGTGGTGTCCATTTGAAGCCATCTAAGGACTCAGTTGCTAAGAAAGTTCTAGCAGAGGGCCCTTGGTTGCCCTCTGGAAGGCTAATTAGTCCCAGAGCCGGAGTGTCTGTGGGGCCTGCGGGACAGGGGAGCCATCAGCCGGCACAAATGGCAGGGACAGCATGGGGCTGCCTCTAATGGGTTTTTGAAGGTTGCTCTGTGTTTGATTGACAAATGCCATATGTCCCGAGTGCTCGGGGCATTATCCTCTTTTTGGAGCTCTTGTCCTTGTCTCCAAAACATGCTCCCCTCTGCTTTGATGTCACATGTGCTGTTTTTTTCAGTCCCACTTTAAAGGGTGAAAAGGCGCATCTGAACACCTCACTCCGGTTCAAGGTTTGTCCCTACCACGTGGCTCTAACCCCTGCAGCTGCCTTCTCCAGCTCTCAGCGCTGCAGAGGGACAGGCCATGAGAGCCGGGGGTGTCCTCCAGGCTGGGGACCTGCTGCTGCCAGCCACTGCCCCATCTCAAAGGCTGCTGCTCGCCTGTGGGGGGATGCTCTGAGCCAAAGCAGGAGAATGACATGGTAACAGCTGACCCTGAGGCCCCGGAAGCCCACCAGCCAGCAGCGGTACAGGGATAGCGCCGGGGCCTCTGCCAACCATGCGGGGCTCAGGGGGCGCCTGGGCTCCATAGGCGGGCTGTGGCCCCACAGACTCCCTGAGCCCCAGCCTGGGCCTCCCAGGAGATCCGCGTGGACCCCCTTAACCGGAGTCCCTGCTGCCCTTCCCCCATCACGTCCCCCAGAAGCGCAGCCCTGGCCGTGGCATCCGCTCTCCACGGGGTGCCTGCTAATGACTTGTGTCCTCCTCCTGTCCTCGGCCCCCGCTCTGTCTTCTCTTCTCCAGCAATTTCCAAAACTTCTAATTGCTCTCAGCCACCTTCTCTCAGGGCAGGGCCTGGCCAACATGCAGATCTGATCTCCTCCCTTAGTTCCGCGGGCTGGAAAGGGGATGCGCCTGCTCCGGAAGGGTAATTTGAGGTGCAGGAGAAATTAGAAGCTGGAAGAGCTGTCACCGAGCACAAGTGACAGGCCTATTACCATATGCGCTCTAACGACTGCCTGATGTTTCCCTTCATTTTGTCAAAAATAACATCATCGTCTCTGCACAACACTCAAACACCTGTCTGTTCTGACGCTGCCTTCAGAACGGATGTCTTCACTCACTGTCACCGAGGCACAGATTTTTCTATCCTTTAGGACCCCCTGTGTCTTTCTCTAACGACCTGCTCCCCACCCTCCCTTTGCATTAGGTCTGTCTCCCACACCCTCCTGGCCCCACCCCCAGGAGCTTTTAGAACCCACATTAAAGCAGGGAGCTGCCTAACCTCCCAGAGAAAGTATGATTTCTGACCTCAACAAACTTTTAGCAAAACTTGTCCTCTCGTCCTTCCCTGAAGGATGGGGCCAGGTAGACAGAATGGTGCCCCTGATTTCAGTGGAAAGAGCCTGTGAGACTGAGGTCTAGAGGGAGCAGTGCAGAAAAGTTAGGGTGCAGGAAGCCCGCGGGTCTGGGGGTGCTGGTCCTGGGCAGGCGAGGCTGGGTCCTCAGCTGCTGCTCCCCAGGTCCCTGCACCCCTGCCTGTTTCCTGAGCCTGGGTTTCCGTCTTTCTGTTGATACCATGTGCTCCTTGCCATCCTTCTAAGAAATACCTTTCCTGTTTGGATCAACCCATGTTGGTTTCTTGTTTGCACCAAAGTCTCACCACCCCCTTAAGCCCCTTTTGCCTGTGGGAGACACGCCTGGGGCCCTGGAAAGTGATATCCAAATGTCATTTATCACCATCTCTTCTCTGTGTCCAGCACATCCCATGTGTCTGAGCTCAGAGGATGACAGACAGCCTGCTCTGCTTCGAGGAATGGGAGGAAGGGAGAGGCAGCTCACAAGATGACATTGAGCTGAGAGAAAACTGCTTTTCCCTCTTTAACAGTAAAAGCAACCAATGGACGATACGCTAATGCTCTCACTTACACTCATGGGCTGGAGCCTTCCTACCCTCTTCACCGGATTTCTCTCAGCAGTGATTTCTCTCCTTGGAAGATCTTCATGGTTCTCCTAACGGGCACCTCTGATTTCTGGGGTCCTGGCAAGACTCTCTGCCCACGTCTGGGCCTGGCCCTGGGGTGGGCAATCAAGAGAGGCCCAGTTCCTGCCCTCAGGAAGCACGATGGGGCAGCCGAGCTGCCTGAACGTGGCGACTTAAGCTGCTGGGCGCCTCTGGCGCAGCAGGAGAGACCCGGGCGGGCTTGGGGGCGGGACGGGGCCTCCCGGCTGCCTGGCGTGGACGCAGTCTTGCCCTGAGAAAGCGATAAGGTTTCACAAAGGGCCCCACTCCCATTGTGGGAGGGGGCAACACTTGGACTAGCCTGGCCAAACTGCACTTTACTCGAAGCCACAGGCAGGAAGATAAGTTTTGCCACATGGGTAGTGCTACAATGGCTCAGGATGAGTTTAAGAGAAGATGAGAGACTTCATCAAGAGGGTGATTTGAGCCCACACATTTGTCTACCAAACTTCCCAAACGCCTATTAAAATACAAAAATGCATAGCATTGTAATAAGAAATATGTCAAATAAAGGCAGACTAGCATCACCAAGTTAGGAACTTGGCTTAGCTTCTGGAGCTGGAAGCAGACGGGCGTGGCAAGGCAGCCTGGGGCTTGACCCGGGCACGAAGGGCTCTCCCCAGGGTCCCCAACCGGGTCTCCGGAGCTCCAAAGCAGGACGGCAGAGCTGGGAGCCTGGCAGCAGTGTTCCCGGTGGTGGGAAGAGTCAGTTTTCTTTCTGAAAGGGTGAGTGCTGCCACCTGCCAGCAGATTCTGGCTCGAGCAGTGTGACCCAGAGACCCCCTGGGAGCAGGAGTTGGGCCAGGGGGTGCCGGTGGTTCTGGGAGGGGTGGCCCCCCAACGCTGCCTGGGGCTCAGGGTTCTGGGACGCAGGATTCTCCGCCCCAAAGCAGGAAAGTCTCAAGCGCGCCAAGGTAGCTGCTCACTTTGTGCGTGCGGAGAACACTTTTGACCCCAGCTTGCTAACACTGTTCCTTTGCCTATGCAAGGGTACCTGGGGCTTGAGGGCTGCTGGGGAGGATGATCAAGGTCCGCCCCCAGGGCTGCTCTCTTTCATTGCTAACCAGCTGAGGCCATTGCTGAGGAAAGACCTTCCCTCCTCCTAGACCGGCCAGGCAGGAGGGAGGGGGCAAGGACGGCCTGGGTGTGCATGTGTGCGCGTTCATGAGTGTGAGTGTGCTGTTTGAGTGTGTGCATGTGTGTGTGCTTGTGTGTGGTAAGTGGGCAGGAAAAGACCAGGAAGCACAAGGAACTAGGGTCCCCGGCATAATTATTTCTACCCCAAAACTGAGGAGGTGCCCCCAGCCCGAGGCGGAGGCCTCCCTCCAGCTCCAGCGGTGAGCAGGGCCCAGGGAGCTCCCAGCACTGCCCCCAGGTTTGAATGAGCTCCTGCAGACCAAGGGCTGGGGATTTGGGAGTAAAATACATTTTGATGAAGGGAGTACGTGAAGCATAGAATACACACACATTCTACCTCCAGCGCTTCCCTGTTTTTGAGGTTGTGCTGTAGTTACACAACATGGTACCGCCGGGAAAGCTGGTGAAGCCTACAAGAGACTTCTCTGTCCTATTTTTGCAACTTCCTATGAATCTCTAGTTATTTAAAAACAACAACAGTTTTTAAAAGAAATTTGGGATGTGTTTTCATAATAAAATGTTAGAGTAAAAACCCTGGCCATGGCCCGGGTCACATAAGGAAGTGCCAACAAATTCCAAAGGGGAAACATAAGAGCTGGGACATCATTTTTTTACCCCAGGCTGTTGATGTGGAACCTGGGCAGTGCCCAGAAACTGGCTGGGGGCCTGGACAGGGGCAGACCAAAGGCCCAAGAAAGGCACACGGCCCTGCTGCGGGGCTGCAGGCCTGGCATTCACCAACAGGAGTGGCCTTAAGGAGCTGCAGGATCAGTAAAATCAGGACCTCTCCCCAGGGGGCACTGATGGAGGTGACTTGTCAGAGAAGTGTTCCAGGGCCTCAAATAACAGCTGTCCCACTTGCATGTGCACACACACTCCCACACGCACGCACATGTGTCTACTCCCCACACCCATCCCTGCATGTACACACACCTACACACACATTAGCACACACCTAAATGTGCTCCCATGCATATACATCACACACACACACTTAGACAACTACACAGACCATATACCCTCCCGTACCCACTCACCTTCACCCCCACACTCATGGACATATACCACACACACCCCCCATGTGTGCATACCCACCCCATGTGTGCACACCCACCCATGCATTATACACCCCACTCACCCCTCAAGCACCCCCCCATGCATGCACACATGCACACACCCCACACCCCACATGCACACACACCCATATACGCCCCGTTCCACCTTCACCCCCATATGCACATCCACGCACTACATGTACATGCCATAAAGCTAGCCACCTCTGGGAAGCTCCCTTCTTATTTCGAAAGCCTGTGTTTAACCAGCAAGGGCAAGTCATTGGCAAAAAGCAAGTCTCGTTCCATGTGTGGCTTCCAGAAGTGCCCCACTGGTGCCTCCGCAGGGACGGGGAAGAGTTCTGTTGCTGTGTTGCTTCCACAGCAGCTTCAACCCTATACTTCATGTTCACAGAGCCTCCAGTGAAACAAGACTAAAATACACAAACATGGAATTTCCGCTTCACTCCTTGGTGTGAGACTGAAATATTCTAGCAGACCCTTACACAATCTCCAAAAAATCCATCTCAAATCCAGTAGACTAATGAGAGAATAACTGGGCAAATGGAAAGATTCCGAACCCTAAAGCCAGGGCTTCAGGAGAGGGATGGCAACAAGTATTTCCCTGTGAAACTGATTTTCTCCAGGAAATAACAGAAAACTTTATATTCTCAAGGAAATTCGGGATTAAGCTGCATCTATGAGAACAGAACCACCTGAGATCTTTTAAAAATTGTTTTAGAAGTAAAACATAATTACTCATTTTTTAAAACTGCAACAGAAGCAGTGAACAACATATTGAGTATTACAGAAAAAAACCAATGCCTCAAGAAATTCTGAATACTCAGAAGAAAATATGAAAAGATGAACATTATGAATGACAAGAAAGATTTTTTTTAAAAGGCAGCACAACATGAAGTATCTGTTGAGATCCATACAACAGGAATTCCAGAAGGAAATAATGGGACAGAGAAGTAATCATTAAAGAAATAATGGAAGAAAGATGACCAGATGTAGAAATCATAAAAGCCATATTCTATTATAATAATGCAATAAAACTAAAGGGCAATAGCAAAGGGAGAAGAGGAAAGAAAAATAATAAAAAAAAAACACTTCCAGAATGAAAGCGTCCCCTTAATTCATGGGTAATAGAGGAGAAGGAGCCCTTCTGCGGGGTTGTCAGGAAACCCCCTGACAACACTGCTGTCAGAGCTTCGGGAGTGCGGACAACCTGTCCTCAGAGGAGAATTAATCATCTGAATGTGTATTTAAAAATTTAAACATGCCGGCCCATGCACTTCTCAGAAACAAACAGCAAACAAACAAAAGAAAAACAAACAAAAATTCAACAAATGGTGCTGCAGTAACAGGATACTCACATGGAAAAGAATGAAATGTGACCCCCCTGCCAGACAGCATAAAAAAAAAAAATTAAACAGAAATGAAATTATTCAATGGAAGAAGTAAGAAAATAACAAAAATTGGAAGGGACCAGAAGAAAGGATAAACTCAGAAATGTATGATTTAGAAACTACTAGAATGAATAAATCATCCTGGGAGCCAGTTTTCCAAGAGAACTAATAAAGTAGAAAAACCTCTGGCCAGGCTAATCCAAGATGAGAAGGAACAGCTTCAAGTATCCAACACCAGTGAGGACTGAGGGAGAACCCAGATGAGGAGGGGCCAGGCGAGCAGAGGAGGTCTGAGCGGCTCAGAGGAAGGGGCATGCCTGGTGGGAGCTACAGAGGAATAGGGGTGGCCCTGACGGCTAGAGGGTACATGTGGGATGGGAACACCCCCTCCTCATCACTTGAGATTGGGGAGTAGCTTCAGGAGAGGAGTTAGTTACGCCCATCTTCATATGGACTCTTGGGGAAACAAGCCCCAAACCCCCAGGCCCAGAGCAAATGGTGGTGGGCAGGCGACAGCCGTGGTGCAGATGGGCTCTGAGAGGACCAGGGTTGAGGCCCCACCACACAGGGAGGAAGTGAGGGCGCTGCAAGCCTTAAGCGCTTACTTTGGAATGTCCTGGTAGCTTGGAAAAGCTGGTCTCTTCAGACATTGGTGTCCAGGAGAAGAGACTTCAAGAGAAACACAGGCCACAGAGGAGGAGGCTGTGCAATGCTACACTAGCTAAAATGCTCTGCTTTCTAGGTTTACCTCACTGATATAAAGCAAATGTGATGATAGAGCCTGTGACTTTAAGATCTAGGTAGGGTTTTATAACTTGCCCTGAATATAGAAAAGGGACCATTGGGAAGGGATCATTTCCAGGCTATAACAAAGCAATAATAAAGTCTTTGCACTTACAAAAATAAAACAGTGGGGCCTCCTTCCCACTGTTCCTTTGAGCTGTAGCCCCGGGACGCGGGGACCCTTGGGCAGGTCCCATGCTTCCCACCAGCCCCCAGCCCAGTCCCCAGGCTATAGGACTCATGGTGCCCAACATCAGAGCCTGAATGTAGAAACCCACAGCCCCCAGGGAACCCCCGCCTCACCCCACCAACGGCTGTTCCAATGTTAAGGAAAACAACACGTATATTGTGGAACGTCATTGTCTCGATTGTTATGTACTTGACAAGTCAAACATTTCTGAAGAGCAAAATAGGCTAATTTTTTTTTGCATGCATGAGAAGAGGGTGAGATTTTCCTGACCCATTTTTGAGCAAATTGCTGTCCATGCCCAATCACTATTAAGCAATGTGCTTTGAGAATTCCAAACCAAAACTGTGACTCCCAAACTACTTTTTCTTAAAAGAGCCATGCTCCACACAGCCTTGGGGAAAGTCTTCCCCACCAGGTGTTGAAGGTGAATGTCCCTCCATGGGGCCTGACCTCCCAGGGGCTCAGGAGCATGGACAGAAATGGCCTGATGGCAGTCCCCAGCATCAGATCCTCACACCAAGACCCCTCTGCAGCTCTCTGCCCCCTTGGCTGTCCCCAGCTCCACACCACCTCGCCCGCTTCCCTGCCCCTTCCCCGGGTCGGCACCTCTTCCTCTCCCACGCTGGCGGTCAGCCCCCCACGCTTGTCCTGCAGTTTGTTCTCAGCCCTCTGATCAGCTCATTCAAGCTTCGGTCCCCCGAAGCGAGGTCGACACTACCCTCTCTGTGCAGATGTCCCCCAGATCCATCCCCACCTACAGGGGCTTCCAGACCCCTGCGCTCACCGCCCACTGCCCGGCTCCCCTGGATGTTCGAGAAGCACCACAAACTCAAAAAAGCCCCTGCGTCAGCTTCTGTCACTACAGTATCAAATGACAAGCTTGATGCTTAAAGCTTTTTACTGTACAGTTCTGGGGGTCAGAAGCCCGACCCGGTCGCCCTGGCCTAAACCTAGGCTGTGGGCGCTCCCCGCGGCTCTTCCCGCCCGGCTCTCGTGGCCCCCATCCCCCACCCCTCCGGCCCCTCCCCCTCACTTGCTGGGGCACCGCCTCCCTCCGCTCGTGGCCCTGCCCCCACCTGCAAACCCTCGCGGTGTCCCTCCGACCCTCTGCTGGACTCGCATCTCCCCCAGCCCTCCTGCCTCGCTGGTCCACTTCTAAATCTCTCTTGATTGCATTGGACCCACGCGGACAACCCAGGTGGTCTCTGCCCTTGAAGGTCCGCGAGTGAGGGATTCTAACTCCACCTCAACCTCAGCTGTGCCTCATCACCTCACACAGTCACGGGTTCTGGGGCCTGGGACCTCGGTGTCTGCAGGCAGATGTTCTCCCCACTAGCGCCCCTCTCTGAGGCTGTTGGTCTTGGCCCCCCCAACCTGTGCCCCGTCAAATCTGCCCACTCAGTGGTGACCCATGCCAGGCTCTGCCTTGCTCCTTTCACTTCCTGCATCCATGCAGCCACCAAATTGCACCTACCTAGACCCCTGGTGTGTGTGCCACCCCTCCGAGGGGCCAACCCTTCCTAGGCCTGTAGCCCCTGCCCTCCTCCAGGCACCCCCAGCACTCCATGTTCAGATGCTGCAAATGGTTCTATTTTCTCTTCTTAGATTTCCACATCTTTTAAGTTGAGGATCTCATCGTTTGGTCCCCAAGTTTAAACCCTTCAGTAGTTCACCAACTCCACGCTTCTGGCAGGTTACTCAAAGTCCTTTGTTGTCTTGTCCTCCCTTATCTCTCCAGTCTCTTCTTTCAAGTCCCATGGCAATTCATTCCTCAGATTTCTTCCAACTGGTATTACAACTGTTTTGGTTTTATTTTAGCCTCCAGAATGCCCAGGGATCTTTCATGGCTCTCTCCCACAGGATGCACCCTCTGCCTTGGAAAGAGGCCTTATTTTCTCAGCCTCATTCCTACTTGGGTAGTCTTCTGCAGGAAGCCTTCCCAGCTTGCCCCCTGCTCGCTGGGCTCAGCTCCCCTCCCATACCCTCCCCTAACACCCTTGGTGCGTCTCTGCTGAGTTCGCCACATTGGATGGCTCTCCCCTGTGGACGCGTGTGGTCTCCATGAGGCACAGCACACCTGCCCGTGAGGAGCTCTCTTCTTGGTGTCTGACAATGCGCTGCAGGTTGCAAGTGTCCATGATATGCTCGACTACAGCCTCAGGCGTTGTCCACTCTGTTGGGCTGGAAGGAATGACATTTAGGCTGGGAGGTGAATGACGCTCTAAATTGGGGTCCCATGACTGGGCAATAGGAGCACCCAGGAACCATGCTTCTTGTAAGTTTGCATGGGGCCTGAAGAGAGGGCCACGTACAGCCAGCCCCCTTGTGCCCTCACCCCTCTGGGCGGGCAGGCCTGCGTCCCTGTCCTGGAGTGGGCGGAGTGGAAGCAGAAGGCACGCTGTGGTTCCCTCCCAAGGAAGGTGGAGGTCTGGGCAGTCCCCCCACGGGGGTACCCCAGAACTAGGCTTCGTAAGTGCTTTTGACAAAATAGGAAGTAACAGACTTCTTACCTCTATTTCCACAGGGGATCCCAGGTAAGAGGTTTGAGGAGTGTCCTCCGTAACAGAAATTCAGTTCCCCACACAAACATCAGAGTGCGACAGCGATTTACAGGCTCTTACGAATCCCACCATTTAACAGTGGTGTTAAAGACAGGCTCTGGGTGAGTGGGAAGAGATGCCAGTCCATATCAAGATTTGATTACTCAGTCCTTTGAACCTCCAAACTGATACAGCAAATTTGCTTTTTCCAAACAAGGCCCACCAAGATGAAACTCCGCTAATTAACAAAAGCAGATTTTTTTTCCCCAGCTACATTCTAAACTTCTATTATCCACCACTGCAGACATCAAGTGTGAAATGTGGGGAGAGGGGATTGCACAGAAAAAGTTGGCTGAGGCAGGCCTTTTCCCTCGGCTCCTTTGGAGTTGGAGCTGGTCCTGATAAATCAGGATGGCTCCTTGCCATCGGGAGTCTTCTCCCTTCAGATCTTAGGGCCAAGAGAAGGACTGGCCATATGTTCACACCATTTGGTGAAAAAAACACTGAACCAACAAAAAAACAAGCATTATACTTACGGGTACATTTTTTTATCATGCTACAAGTGACTTCATCTTAAATGCGGAAAATATACCAGACTTTTCCCCCCAAGGGAACAAATAAGCTTTGATATTAGACCAGCATTTTCAAAGTCATGATCCAAACATGAGCCACTGGTGTTCCCCTATGTCCCTTGTCACTTTTCATTCCTCAGGTGTCCAATTTTGAGTCACAACGGGTGGCTGAGAAATGAAACAGGAAACAAAAGAAAAACACCATGAAATTAAAACCTGCAGTGTTGTCCTTTAGGGGCACCAGAGGTCATTTATTAGACAGAATATTCTAAAAGCCCCCAAGTCAGCAGAGCCAGAGAAACTAAGTAAAACTCAGTCCCAACGTCATACCATCGCTTCTGGACAGGCCCACCCTCTGGCGACTATGGATTTCAGTTTTAAAAATCAGCATGTATTTGATTAATGCTGCTAGTGAGATTCTAACTTTGCATGAAGTGCCATCTATGAAAGCCCATGGAACTCAACACAGTTTTGGAAGGAATTTAAATTCTAAACAAAAGTTTTGTGGCCTATTTTGGACTCCTGTCGGGCAGAACATTTCTCTGGCAAGTCTTGGGACTTGAGTCCCCAGTAGGGACTCAAGTATAGGATTGCCCAGATGAACTGCCCTTGGAGCTCTCACCAACTTCTCGCCCAAGGAAGCATAGAGGAATGAGGCTGTAGCAGGAGCTGATTAGGCCGCACACATATATAGATGAAGCTCTGGTTGTGCACAGGACACCGCCAGGCTGAGAGCGCTGGAAGCACTGTCTAGACATTCCTGGGCAGGTTTAAATTTAAACTGCTCATTTTAGCTGTTGCATACAAGCCAAGTCACCCTAGGCTTCATGATGAGGAATTACAAAAGACCCCTCTGCCCCTCTCATCTGTGGCCAATGTGCATCAAGGCTTCTGTTTTAAAGGTCCCTGCTTTTTCTTTGTTTAGCACATTTTCAGCTGCACATACGCTTTCTTGGAAAGGGGAGGTCTCAGTTTGGTCCTACGACAGCATGCTACTTTGCCTGTCAGTCTATATTTGTTTCTTAATTTTTGGAAGATGGGTGTTATAATGCTCTGCTCCAAGGCTTCTGTGAGGAGCAACTAATAGCTATGAAATTCTTTCATGTGCAAATAACACCCATGCAAAATAATCATCACTTACCAGGAAGCAGTGCTTTACATGCTGGTGGTTCTTGCCTGAAGGAAAGGCCTCTTTTGGCCCAGGGTATCTTCAAGGAGCTGAATCCAGGCTTAGGTTCTTTAATTCTCTGGCAAAATCAACAACTTGTGGAATAGACAGATCCTGGGCCCACTAAATACAAACTTGTACAGAAGGTCAGGGCTCAAGCTTTTTATTTACCTGACCTTAATTTACGCGGAAATGAATAGCATCCTGAATTTCACAACTAGAGCCTCTAGAAAATGGCTCTTCTCCAGCTAAGTGCAAAGACTGTGCCTCATTTTCTTGGGGGAAGAGCTCTTCTTTGCTGTGTTTCAAATGAAAATGAGTATCAAATGACAGATCATGGTTTGTCCCTTGCCACATTTCACCTCTGAAAAATGTCATCAGACAGCTTATTTATAAGGGCAGAGCATGGCAAGGTTACTGCATCTGTGTGTATCCCAGAGATATCCTTCCCTGGCTCTGAACAGTTGAAGCTGGGGACCTCTGGATGTCCAGCTATCCAAACTGATAGTCAAGAGAAAATAAACAGGATTGGCCTTGGCAGTACACACAGGGAATCAACAGACTGAATCTTCACGGCTTTTACTATAACAAAAACAAAGTTAGACAAAATGGCTTAGGAACTAGTTATGAAAATGAGAAGTTATTCCCTTAGTTGAGAGAAATTCTTTGAGATGCTTCCAAAGGAAAGATGTACATGCATGCACATTTCTAGGACGAATATCCAATGATCACTTAGTTTACAAGGCCTTACATCCATTCCTCAGCAATCCTGTGAGGCAGTGTTACTTCCATGTTACAGGTGAGAAAACTGAGGTTCAGAGAATTTAAGCACCTTGCTCAAGTGCACACAGATGGCAAGAGAAGACACTACACAATCTTCTAAGAGGCTATCTCAGGATCAGCTTATGGAGTAAGAACGCACTGTGGACAAGTAACAGGCATGTTTTGCAGGAGGCAAACATGATCTTTGGCTAATGCAGGTGTTCCCCAAAGCCCACTGCATGTTTATAGGAACTATTTAAAAAAAAAAAAAAGGTTCCAAGGCTAAGTCAGGAAATGCTTGGAATAAACAGGTTTCCTTTCTACAGGATTTCTGAGTCACTCATATGGTAAAATGGATTACTGGGGAGATTTTTTTTTTTAACATCGTTTCTGTTTCTTAGAATACACTTTGGTAAAAGTTGGGCTAAAACTTAAAAGCCCCTGAAATCAGATTCAGGAAGTAGAAAAATAAGTCTCACACTTTCTGGACTTACTTGCTGGTCTTCCCCCAACTCCCCCCCCCTTCCCCCCCCAAGATTTCTATTTTTAATTGAGATTAAAATTCAAAGGAAATTTCTATTTCCATTTTTTCAAAGAGAAGTACTTAGGCACTTTGACCTTGGCATTTCAGAGGACTGCATGACTCGGATCATCATAAAACAAAACCAGGGCTGGAAATCGGTGTATGGCATCAGGAGACAGGGGCCGAGGATGGGCAGAGGCCGCACGTAAAGGCCTGCAGGCCCTGAATAGCTTCTCCTTGAACAGTTTCCGTGAACTCGGGAGTTTCCGAGGCGCGTCGTCGTGTCACCTGGGGACCACGGGGTACAAAGCTGCTATTGTCTCTTTTCTGCTCCACCTCACAACTCATCAGTACCCTCATGTGAATAGAGCAGGGAAGGACAGACGCTTTGGAACGCTACAGAGCTGGAGGCGCCTCGCCACACGCTTGTCCTAGTGCGTCTTACCAAGCACCCAGGTTCACTGCAAGGCCATGCCGAGGCCACGGCGCGCTTCGCTTCCAGATTCCCAACAGCGAGGACCATTTTATATCTTACTGAACAAAACATGGATTTCAACGCATAAGACAGTGTATTTGGAAGGCTAGTTTACTTCCACAGTTGTCTGACCCGGGAGACTAAAATGGAAGGGCACCAGGGCCTTGCACGCTGATTGCTCACTAGTGAACCCCCAGCACTGGCACGGAACTGGGCACACGGCACAAGCTGACCACACCCTGCTTGATGAATGGCCTGTGGGGCACGTTAGATTACAAATCACCATCAAAAGTGTTTAAAGGCTTTAAAAGTTTAACTGACCGTGAAGCTAAGGCTTACTCTGAGGTTCTCCCAAGGCAGTCAGAGGGAAATCACGTGGCAAGGACTGAGGTGTGACTGCCATGAGCCTCTGCCCTCTTGGGCTGAGGGCTAGAGCGGTGTGGGGTGCCTGGCGTGGGGAGTGGGAACCGTCACACAGCTGGGCTTCAGCTCACCAGCTGAGGAGAGACAAAGCTCAGCAGTAAGAAGATAGGCTGTTTGGAGGTCACTTCTGGCTCATTTATAATAATTCCTTTGCTTCCTTGCAGGAGAATAGATGTAAGATTTAGTACCCTTGGTCTGATAGGAAATTAAAGATTTCCAACAATTTTTCAAAGGATGGATTTCAGGGCCAGGACTATCTTCTTTCCATAAAAGACATAGTAGCTTACATTGCATCATAAGACTGCTCCTATACCCTTCTTAAAAAAAATCATTATTATGTCTTTTAAAGACCAGCTTAACTAGTCTTTGGATAGGCCACATTCATCAGTAAAAGGGGTCCATAATTTTCAGCCTCAAAGAAAACATCTTGAACAGCTATTTTTGAGCAGATACCAACCAGTACTATTTCTTATGTGACATTAAAAAAAATCACTCAAATACCAACAGATTTGTCTTTATAGCACCATTCAAAAATACTAAACTTTCTTTGCACCTTTATTTTTATCTTTTTGTACATATTTAAAGTATGGGCATCCTGTAAATTTCTGAAAAGTCTCAAGAGGAAAAAAAAAACAACTAATTTTTAGGACAAAGCAGTAACTCAGTTTGTAGGCAGGATGATCCCAGCAGGCTGTGAGGTCTTCATGGGGTTCCGTAAGTTCTGGTTCTGGGGTGAGAATGGAGAAAGGATGCTCTAAGTCTTCCTGGACTATTTTAGAGACTGCTCTGTATATCAGTATAGAAAAACTTGTTGCTCGATTGTGAGATTCTACATATTAACTCCAACTGAAATCATGACAACAACAGTCTTTTGTAATGTTTTCACTCTTGATTCACCCCCCAAATTTTGTATACACCTTTTACTCATACTCTGTAAGAGAGAAATTAGAGTATTTTATTCCCTCTTACAAATATCCACATTTTAAGCTTGGAACATAAAATCTGTTCTTAGGAAGCAAATGTATTTAAAGCAGAATTATAAATGGGTTTTTAATTCAACATATATTTGATTGCATTGTTATGTAAGAACTAAATGTTGGAATAAGTAATGTGGGAGTTGATAGATGATGAGACTACTTGCAGAAAAAAACTTTTTCCTTGTGACTCTAAAGTCGCGTTTCACACTGACTATAACTGTGTGTTCTTGTCTAACTCCACATACTATGGCGAGCAATGCGAGCAAAGCGAATAGGCACACCAAAGGACTAGTGATTTCTGAGTCTGTTGTGATCAGTAGGGCGGTGTGAAGAGGTGGAGTTGGGATAAGAAGGCTGTCTCACTACCAGCCCAATTATCCAGCAGTTTCAAAGAAATCGATTATTACACAATAACAGTCAGTGACCCAGGAGGAAGAAATTCCAATTAGAAGAGAGAGTTTTTAAATGCTACTGTGTACCGGGTAGGAAGGAAAATGAGAATATGTCCCAAAACAGAAATAACCACTTTGCACTGTGTACACCACATACAATAAGAACATTCTCTTTTTAACATTGCACAATAAATATTATACATGGTGGAGTCAACTAAACGCAAAATAACTTTGAGGCACACAGAAGAAACATGGAATAGATTGAACTGTGATCAAAATTAAGATGGGGTTAGTAAAAGGCAGAATGTGACATTTTCAGGGTAGTAAGTTTTTAGATCTCAGATCAACTAGATTTCGCAGCCACCTCCCATCTATATTGAAAATGACCATACCTCAATTTCATTTGAGTTAATTGCTTCAAAGAAAGACTAATTAGCTAAATAATTTGAGGAAATCAAACTGTCACTCCCCACGCTAAAGTAGGTAACCTCGAAAGGTCCCTTCTGACCTCTGGGTTTTATAATGAGGGACTATGTGAACACATGGCTCCGTTTCTCTATTTCTTGTAAATGACTGGTTACTATGAAACCACTTTAAGAAAACTAGAACAGTATTCAAGAACACCCATCACAGTGCTTAACAAGATTTAATGTACATTTATTCTTAATATGTGGAACATATAAAGATTTTATACTGAATAAATGATATTCATTAAGCCAGAGGAAAAGGAGGAATTTACATCAAGTTTTTTTTTTTCTTTTCTTTTTTTTAAACTACATTATCTTGAAATACAAATGTGGATTCTCATCACTGAAAAATCTTTGAAGTTGTATTTCTTTCTTTAGTTGTATTTTTCTTTTTTGTCTGTACTGGTAACCATTTTCTAAATCAATCCATATGCAACCATTTCCACACCTTGATTCATGAAGCAAATTGTGATCAGCTGCTCTCCCGAAATAGAGCATGACTTTATACATACAGAAACTTGTACATTACCCTCTTTTTTTTGTCTTTTTTTTTGTTTCTTTTTGTTTTTTGTATTTTTCTTTTTTTTCATTTTTTTGAGATATGGCCCTAATGAAAAAATATATAAAATAAAAATAAAAAATTATTTAAATCTACCATCACTTTGTAGTTACCACATCATGAAAAAGAAACTAAAAACTTTGTACTAAAAAAAAGAAAAAAGAAAAGAAAAAATGAGGGTATGTTTAATGTACAACTTCTATATACATCACAGCCCATAGGCAGTAAAAAAAATATTTAAAAAATGATGAAAGGAATTGTGAAGAACTGTCACGTGGAAGGTCAAATGACAGGCCGCAGCGAGGGCGGGAGCGGTGAGGAAGCCTTACGTGCTTGTTGTCAGGTATGTATTTTCGATCTTAACTTGAGACGTTGTTTTTGCTCCTAGCCTAATGGAACCATTTTTCTGTGGAGAAACCAGTATCATTCCATAGTCTGACTACTGACTGACACCTCCTTGAGCCCCTATGCCTACATCTCGAGAAGTTTCTATTGCACAGAGCTTTGTGTGAGGGGATACAAGGTTTTTCCTTATCTGAAAAAATGAAACTCACAGCAAATTGATAAATTTTCACCTTTTTGCCTAGGTATGGTGAAATTTTCCCATCTTAAGCATGTTTTGCTGCAACTTTTTAATGGTCAATTTGCTCCCCCCCCCCAAAAAAAAATGCAATACAACATGGAAAAGAACATTAAAAAGAAAATCTATGAAAAACAAAAAAGTGACCTTTGAATGCACTAGACAGCAACTTTGGTTAAAAAACAAAACAAAATTAAAACAACAACAAAAGGATGTACTTATACACACAGACAGCAAATATTGATTTCATAACTGTTCGAATTAATTATTTCTTTAATTCCCAATTGGTAAATAGTGAATGGGGCAGAGGAGCAAAGATTTTCTTTTCCTTCTTCCTACGCTGGATAAACAAGAACAGAAAACAGCCAGTTCTATGTGACCCTCTAATCTTCACTCACACATGCTTGCCTTCTCACTTATGTCATAACTGCCCAATCTGAAACAGTACATCACAGATGACAGATGCCACCAGAGAGTTCAGGACAGCCGATATCGAGATATCCAGCAATCGACCCTCGTGCAAAAGAAACTCTGAGCGGTTTTCGTCCACTCTGGCCATGGCCAACAAAGCCTTGGCCGCCCTGCACATCATGTCCACGCTTGGGGGTTCCAGAGGAGGGGGTTGCATGTGCATGAGGTTATGCTGGCTCTGCTGATACTGGGCCATTGTGACCCCGTCCTCTAGGAAGCTTATCAAGTTTCCAATGCTTCCTTTCTGCACGGCGATTGCCCTTGCTGCTAATGCGTCCCCTTGGGCAAGGTTCGATAAAAGCGCCATGGACATTTCTCGACAAACTGGGTTTTTGCGATCCCCAACGTACCTAACTAATGTAGCATAGAATTTCTCCTGACGACTAAATGGAGGAGTGGCCAAGATTAGGTCCACGTTATTGTCCTGGATACTGAGTTTACAGAGCGTCTCCAACACAAGTCTCTGAGGCGACAGAACAGAGTTGGGCCCCACAGTTGGAAAGGGATCTTGTGCCTCTGCAGAGGGGCACACCATCCAGTGCAGTAAGCCATCCAAAATTGGCAAGCAG
This sequence comes from Tamandua tetradactyla, assembly GCF_023851605.1. Classification (NCBI taxonomy): domain Eukaryota; kingdom Metazoa; phylum Chordata; class Mammalia; order Pilosa; family Myrmecophagidae; genus Tamandua; species Tamandua tetradactyla. The sequence goes on along the minus strand of NC_135328.1, from coordinate 149,801,317 downwards.
ATGCTTTCTGTGTAAGCAGACAAGTCTAGCTGCCCAGAAATGTTGGCCAACGTGACCAACGTGTTATCCCGGAGGACCTCGAGGCAGTCCCACCACCACTCATCTTTGCTGCAGGCCACCCCCTTGTCCTCATCTTCCTCCTTCTCATATGTTTGCGGTGCTCGTTTTCTCTCTGGATGTTCATGGTGAAGAAGGATCAGCTTCCCTAGGATCAGCACCAAGCCTGGATGTTTGGACATTTCAGCGTCATTGCCAGGCACAAAGGACAAGCTACGGACAATATTGGAAACACAGATACAGCGCTTAGCCAGAGAATCCTGCCAGTGTGCCACAGTGCAGAGGGGAGTCTCGTCCCGGCTCCTCGGCTCGTCCTCCAGCAGCTTGATGTTTCGGTGGCTTTTAACCTGATGTATACCAAAAGGAAACTTGCTGCTCTCGGTTTGGTGACCAGGATTTGCATCTTCCGGTAGTGCCCCTGGCCGAGCAGACAGGACATCATCGATGGTTGCTGTGATACTTTTCTCTTGCTGCTCTTCTGAATCCCCTTTTCCCTCTTGCTCTTTCTTTCTACCTGTGGAGCTTAAAATGGGAGGAGGGCGCCTGCGAGGAGGAATTTCCATCTTGCTCTCAAAATGAGTCTGGATATGCTCCGTTGTATCACCCCCACCGAGCTGCCAGTGGAGAAGTCCACTACTGAACTCCTGCACACGACCTAGTTTGTCAGAGCGGTCAACAACAAACAGTTTATTCTTTTTGACGATCTTTATTGGCAGCTTGTCAAACTTGCTAGCTTGCTTGGGCTTCTCCTTTGGATTTGCAGTGGCCTCAAGAGGGGTGCACGCCATACTATTCTTAGAATCGGTGTCTGTCTTTTCATTGTCTTCCTCCTCTTCCTCCTCTTCATCCTCCTCATCTTCAATACATTCAGCATCTTCTTCCTCTTTCTCAGAATCGTCTGCCAAGGACTGGCTGTCATCTTTTTTCACTGCATTGTGATCAAGTGCTTTTTGGCTGGGGTCTCCCACTTCATATTCCATGAGGATTCCAAAAATGTCAATCAGGCATTTTCTGAAGTACTCTACTAGAAGTTCGAGAAATCCAGACAACTAGAGAGGAAAATGAAGAAGAAGAACAAAAACAGGTATAATCTCATGACATCAAATATGACTGAAAGGGTAAAATTCTTGACAGCTATAAATACAGTTTTATGATTATTTTCACTTCTTTCTGGCTAGATCAGGAAAGACAGAGTACACAGCAATTAGAATTAACCTTCTGAATTTTACATTATTAACTTCACCAACATTTATCATGCTTATTTATTTACTGCTTACTTTCCTATACTACCAACATGAAAACTTTATTTTTATATTTCTAGTATTATCAACGCGTTGAGCTCTTCACCTTTTTTTTTTCTGATTTGGTTATAAGGCATGTGTTATTACAGGAGTGAAAATGTACATTTTATAGACTCATTCACCCAAAATGATTCTGTTCTCTTCTATTATTTGTCTGAGACTTGCCTGCCTGGATTTTTATCGTTATTTTTCTTTGAATTTTATGGCTGTTTTTGTTGCAGGTGCCATAGGTTATCCTAATTTATGTTCAACATATATCTTTTAGAGAAGATAATTTCAGCAATATAGTAGCTCATAAACACTGAAAATTAAAAACAAATCAATTTACACCCTGATAAATGAATTGGAATGTTTCATAGAATGCCATTTTACATTTACGTTATTCACAACTGTAGCTGAAAGAAGAAGCTACTACGAGAGAACCAGTGCCTATGAGAATCAATTTTGTTTCTTTTAAGCAAAGGTTTGTATCAAGGAAAAACCAATACACTCCATGATCAGCAACTATCCAATTCCTTCCCCCACCACAGGTGCTACCACATGAAGGGATAACAAAAGATAAATAGTAGAAGGATTCTTTAAGGATTGATGTTTCAGAAATCAACCATGTTTTTATATCTACTGTCAGTTTCTTGAAAGCGGCCAGAAACAATCATTAAGAAAGAAGAAGAGACCCAAGTACTAACTAGAAAGTACTTGTTTGCGGGATACCGAGGGTACAATTTTCCAAATGGAGGTTTAGGTGAGTGTGTGTATGTTTTGAAATTTATTTTTTTCCCAGGGGAAAAGGGTAAGTTGATAAAGCAATTTTGGTCACTTTGGAAAGTGTGTGATCAACCACAGTTCACCTAATTTAAGAGTGAAAGTTAATTACTCTAGCAAAGGCAGAATAAATTTTTTCAATGCTTACTTTCCATTAAAACAGACTTCATACAATGTTTATGACCTTATTAATATACTTCCTATCAGCTGAAAAATTGCCTTTCAGGGCTGTAGTGAGGAGTTAAATGAAAGAAGAAAGAGGAAATAGAAGACTTTGGTCTTATTTCAAAAGAGGCCAGGAAATTAGATATTTTAGGTTTCCTCCTCCAAAGCAGGAAGTTCTTCATACAAAGTAGGAAAAGTTACCTTTTCTCATTTTTATTTCTAAATATTTCTTTAAAAGTCTGTAGCCCAGTTGATTCTTGGGCATTTTTCCTAAGCCTCAGTTCCCCTTCTCTTTTTTAGCTATTATGCCAGAAGCTACTTTAGATCTAGCTCTGAACAAAGGAGGGTTTAAGCTCATTAAACTGTAGTAGGCTTTTTAATGCCTACTTCAAAATAATCTAGAGAGAGGAAGAAGTGGGTGGGGGAATAGATCAGAAACACAAATGTGGCTCTTAGTTGATAACCACTTTTGCTGGATAGTGGGTACATGGGAGTTCATTCAACTGCTGTCTCCACCTATACAGATGTTATATATTTTTTAAATATAAAATTTATTTTTAACTTTAAACTGCTTTCTCATTTAGAAGGAAGATGGCAGGTCTTCCTAGAAAGTAGGGTAATGTCCCACTGTAAACAACTCTGGTTCCAACACTGACTACAAGCATAACTATGTTACATTTTGAGTAACTGCTATTGGTCTGCTAATATTCATTACAAAACAACAATTTTACTACTATCGTCTACTCCCCATATATATATATATATATTCAAGGTCACTGTTTTCCTAGGAGAAATCTAGGTGCGTGTGTAGATATTCTAAAGAAGGCATTATCCTAGACTAAATTCCTTGTCAACTGTAAATCAATAAATGTTGGTTTATGACAACTACAACGATTAAAAATATTAGCTATGTCAGGGACAACTTAGGCATTTGTTCAAGCACTGGACACTAATTCACGTTCTAATGCCTACCTGGCTCCTGGTTACACTGGTGCTCTTACCTGGGAGAGATTGAAAGTAGCAACAGTGCTGTCGTCATAGAGAAGAATATTAATAGTGTCCAAAGCCCAAGTACTTTCAGCTAAAAGACCTGATTTAAGGGACATCATCACACGCCACGCCTCAGGAGTTACTAAAAAACAGAAGAAAGAAACAGGGGTATAATTATTTTTACCTCTATGTATGTAAGAATACAAAATAAGAAAACAGAGGACTCTGAATTATTAAGTTAAATACTGATTTTAAACAAAAGCTCTGAGGGACAGTTAAACATGATCATGGCCAGATTTTTAATGGAGGTGATAAGCTGTAGTAAGGAACTTTTGTTAAGATTGTTTACTTTGTTAGTTAAACAAAAGCCAAAGATGCTTGTAGAAGCAGGAGTGGTAAACATAAATAGTCCTTTCTCCTTGCCAGTTTATTTCTTTTAGCCACCTAATGGTTTGTAATGACACAAAAGAGTTTTACATGATTAAATCAAAACAAAAAGCAGTTTTTTTGGGGGGGGAGTAGTGCTCTTGTTTGGCCTTCCCCATTCACAAATGTCTCAGGGTAGTGTCTTCAGAAGGCTGGCAAGTATGCAGAATATAAGCAACTTTTAATTTAAAAAATATAACATCCTCAGATATAAAATGTTGATTTTTCTCATGTTGTTCTCTTTCATTCAATGCACTGGCCTCACAATACAATTTTGAGAGCTATCAGCACCTGGATGATCCAGGTTTCTTAAGAGCTTCACTTCTGAGACAAGGAATGGGAAACAGAAATGCTCTGTCCGCGGCAGCCCCACACCCCATTTCTTTCTAGTACTGAAGGAAGAAAACATGACTAGATACAAAGTTTTTAAGATATGCCATAAATGGGACTACGAACATAGAGCCATCACTTGTTTGTACTTCAACAGAAGCTATCTTTAGGATGCCTGGAAAAAGTATATGGAATAAGCTACTGTCTGGGCAGAGTGGGTCTCTCCTGTCAGACGCAGCCCAAAGACCACCAGCCGGCCTGGGGGGGAGTGCGCCAGAGCCAACATAGCTGACTGCCATGGTGCCACGGGGTTTTTCCACCTGCATGTCATCCCTCTGTCAGAGATTTTTTCTAAGATAGGTACATATTACTTTTATAATAAAAAAGTCAAACTTTCATTTAAAAATAAGGAATACCAATCTCCCTAAACTGAAGACAAATATTGGCACAACATACAGTAATAAGCAAAAAAAACATTCTTTGAATTGATTTATACAAATACATAAACGTACATACATATACACAAATACACATACATATTTTACATATATTTATCTTTATATATAAAATGGGGCATGGTATATCCCTCTGTATGTCCTTACTTAGGGGTATAAATTATGTCCAGGGAATTGGAAACATCTTTAGTATTTTTTTAAATTTCTTTAATTTTTTAACCACTGCAAATGATTTCAAGTCAGTTGATTTTGAGATTTTTGAAGATGTTTTCTTCAAAACATTTTTTAAATACAACTCTTTGTTTGCATTAAAGGTACTTCAGAAAGAACGTAGCTGTGCGTCCTCCAGGCCGTGTGCAGTGTCGAAGGGTATCGAGCCCTCCCCGCATGTGGGCCGCCCGGCAGCATGAGCACCTACCACAGCAGCTCCCTGACCGGCACTGACGCTGCTGCCAAGACCATGTCAGCTCCTCACACACGCAGGCTTCCCCTTCTCCTCACTGACCGTGTTGTTACCATAATTACACAGGGGCTGGCTTTCAAATTCTCTCAGGTCGTCTGAAGTTTCATTAGCCTCACAGTGGTCCTTTTAAACATGTATCGCACAGATTAAGTGTACTTGGCTAAGGTCAAATCTTTAAGCCCCAAACATGGTCTACAATCCCCTGACCTCTTACCTGGAGTTCTCATCTCTCACACAGACAACATGCAGACCTGAAAATGCTATTTAAATTCAAGCTCCTTTCTGAAAGTTCTTCCTAATTCGACTACTGGCTTTCAACTATTGCTCCTATATAAAAACATGTCCTGCTTGTTTGTTGTTTTGAGAATTTCATTTCCTGGAGACTAACAGGAAGTACATCTAAAGTAAAATTAAGATTCTAGATAGCAACGGGAATTCATTTCAGAACAAAATTTTCGGAATGCTTACCGATATCTTTTGAGGTAATCTTTCGTCTTTGTTTCAAGACTGGCTGTGATGCTTCTACTGAACCAGGAGGAAAGGTGACCTCCCTCCTGATGGGGGGTGGCTGGGGGGGTGGCCCTGTGACCTGAGAGGTGGGCACAGTGGGCATGACCTTCTGCATTTTCATAGAGGGCAGGAAGGGAGACTTGCTTGGAGACATACGGTTCTCCAGGGAGCGCTGGAAGGACGCGGGGCTGGGCGCCCTGGAGATGTGGTTTGGCAGTGTCGGTGGTGTCTGGTAGGAGGGCTGAGGCGGTCGTGTGATGGGCTGCATGGAGGCTGATGACGACATATAAGGCTGACGCTGGCTAACATGAGAAGGCCACTGGCTCTCGTGATTCATCCTCTGGTCAGGTACCATCATATCATCCGTGCGATTCATGCCTGGATAAGGAGGTGCCTGTGCAGGGCCGCTTGGGCCTTGTCTGTTCTGGTAGGAATAAGGCATATCGTTGCGTGCTGCCCACATGTTCTGCTGAGGCCCCTCGCTGGAGGACGACTGCATCGGGCCGCCCATCATCTGTGGTGGTATTCCATGTGGCTGCATCTGCCCCGGGCCCTGAATCCTCTCTCTGCTGTAGGGGTATGGGTACTGTCCCTGGATGGGCCTCCTGTCCGGTCCGGAGTAGGAACTTCCATACTGGGTGTACATCTCTTGCTGCTGGCTGCCATACTGCATGTTGTACATGTCTCCTTCGTGGCGTTTGGCTGGAGGCCCGTACATGCCATCCATATGGCGTTTGTAATTCTGAAATTCACATAAAGACAAATCATACTGAAGTGTTCCTAGAGATGTAATCACATACACACTTAAATTATGCAAAACAGTTATTACCTGGCGGAATGTTAATTTCAAAATGAATGCAAGAAGCTCATATAACAACCAAGGACTGACAATTTATGTACTGTATTTCGGTATCATATAATATCATGTTCTGTACTTTGAAGAAGGCTTCAGATGTGTGTTTTAATATACTTGGAACTTTCTGTGGGAAGAAGCAGCCCTTTCCTGTGGCATTCTCCAGTGCTACATTGGAAAATGATTCTGCTCCATGACCGGCACTCGGGTAAATGCTGGACATGGGCTGGTGGCTGCACTAAGGTGATACTGGTGGGTGTGAGGAGAAATCACAGAAGAATGCAGTGAGGATGCCAGAGGCAAGCCTGAAAGGCTCCTGAATTGGGTGGCTCTCCAAGGCCTAATTCACAGAAAAGCCTCCAACTAAGACTTGGCTCCCCAGCCTGGCCCAGCTGCCGTGGGCACCTGGCATTCCGTGGCTCCTGTCCCTGACGTCTGGCATGTCCAGGTCCGACTCTCCTGTGAAAGCCCTGCCCGGGCCCAGCCTCTGGGGATAAGGCTGGGCACAGCCACTGTCATGAGCCCTTTTCCTGGTGACCCATAAGGAGGGTGGGCGGGAATCTCCTTTCCTAAGCGAGATGTCCATGTTTTAATAAGTATTCTTTCATTTTACATGAAAATCATTTAAGATCGGCTGGTGTAATAGTATTAAGTCACCGCACCTATATGCTCTGGTAAAATTAAATTAATGCTTAAAACTGCAGTGCTGATAAAAAAAATCTAAAAAGAAGAAGAAGAAGAAACAAAAAACCCTCCATTTAGCAAGAGGAGGTCTCCTAAAGACAGAGCTGTTTAGAAACAGCAGAACCCTCTGTGACTGAAACGTCACAACACAAAGTGAAATTCTCTGCGTCAGTCCTGAGAACTGCCAGGTGGGGGCAGGGACTTGCACAACTAAACACTGACGAGCAGCAGCCGTGTCTGCAGACCAGCACAAACCTGTTACATGGAGTCAAGGCAAGCATGTTTTATTTTTAAAAAGCCAATTAACTTGAACTATTAGTATGTAATATTTTAAGATTTCTTTTTCTACATGTTTTGTAACACATATTAACACATTTCTGTTCTAAAAGGGCTTTTGATATAATAGCACACAACAGACACAAATTTAAAACATATATTACTTGGGTTTGTTATTTTTTACAAGGATGAATGTACTTAACTTAGAGATGGCTTATAACATGGCTGTTTCAGGAAACCAGATATCAAGAGCTATTTTTGATTTGCTAACTTAAAAATCCTAGGAAATTTTTCTAGCACGAAACAAATATACACTGGATGTTCAAATAAATGCTAGCCATTTTTGTTACATTCCCTAAAATCTTCAGAAGTTGTATGGGTTTGAATTTTAGCCTTAAAGAGAAAACCAGAAAATGAAAAGATCGTGCCCACTGGCCACTCACCGGCTGCTGTGGAAACAGTCCAGGCTGGTGTCCTCCATAAGGGGGCTGTCCTGGGGGAGGCCCCTGGCCTGGATACTGCTGCCCGTAAGTGTCATGCCTAGAATGAGGCATTCAAAGGAAACGGAATTTATGAAGAACTTCAGGCTAACAAAGAACCTAAGGATCCATATCTGGAAACGCTATACCCCAAAAGGCTCTCTCTTCTCCACTCTACACGCGTTCCGAGAGAGGTGCTCTGCGTGGCAGCAGCACCTCACCTTTCAGTAGAAGGGATGGGCACACCTGAGTTGGGAGGGTGCTGAGCTCCTGGCGGGGCCCGGTGAGCAGGTGCAGAGGAATACCAGTCTGACAGGCAGGCGCCCGGAGCTCGGGCCAACCCTGGGGCCCTGGCCTCTGAGGGGAGCCCCGCCTAGGCTGCTGAGGATCACCTTAGGGAGTGCCACTCAACTTCCTGAGACATCGCAGAGAGCAAGGAACAGCAAAGGAGTCCAAAAACCCTGAGCAGTATTTCTAGAAGTATCAGAACATGGACATAAAATCAGAGAAAATGTTTCCACTTCTCACTTTCTCATTAGGAATGTAAAATGTTCAACTTTCTATAACTATATTTTAAAGCAAACTCAGATGATACTGAGTTAGCTAATTATCTTAGAGATAGAAGTATTAAAATCCCAAAGTCCTGTGTTTCTAAAAAGTTATAGAAAAGAACAGGGGTGATTCAATATACTTCTATTAAAACTTTAAATAGGAATGAACAATACATTCATTTTTCAACTACTATTATGTTGAGAAATTACAAATATCATAAAAAACAGCATTTTTAAAAGGGGAGTTGATTTGAAATTTGAACAAACAAAATGATTTAATTACTCTATTGCACCTTGTAAGAAAGAGAAAAAAACTTGGACTGAATATATTCTTAACCTGATCAAGGGATGAGAATTCTAAAAAAAAATGAATGTATTTTCTGAATATCACATGTAAAACAGCTACAGGGGAAGATTTTCCTAACTCCAGTGACAACCAGAAGGAAGCTAATAGTTAGGAGGGAAGGAATATAATTGACATGGTTGAAACTGAAGCTGGTTAACAGAAAATGCCTCCCAAAAAAGAAAATTTAACAATGAGGTGATAAGCATCGCTTCCAAAGAAAATTTAACAATGAGGTGATAAGCATCGCTTCCTAATGGGGTCCAGCCCAAATAACTTAAATTTAGGCCATGCTTATTCTGGAAAGCATATAAAAACAGGAGGTTCGATTTGCTTGGGTTTCTTTAAGAATATATGTCTCAGGCCCACTGTTCTAATCTTGTCAGCCCTCCAACATCAACAGGTTTTCCCAGACTCTCAAAGATGAACCAAATCTAAGTAAACTCCTTGAATCAATCCACTAAACATTACATAATGGTTACCTGACTAATGCAACCATCACAGACAAATACCACATTTAATGCTAAAGTAAGAATTAGAAGAATAAACTCTCAAGTCACTATTAGAAGACACCAAATCACTCTGAACATGTGACGGCTGTACACGCTCAGAAACCAGGCTCACAGATAATGCCGGAAAGAAACCTTACTTGGTAAAACAGTGATTTTTCTTTGTGCGAAATCCTTTCACTAACAGAACCCTCCCCAATGAGCCCAGCATGTTCGTGAGACTGATGGAAAGCAGGGGTCTGACTGAAGCAGCCCCTGAGGTCACCCGACCATACCCCAGTTCTCAAAGAAACGAACAGGAACCCATCCCTGACCTGAGGGGGGCCAAGTATGGCTGCAGTTACTTTGCCTCCGGTTTTTCCTTTAAGAATCTCTAATGTTGTATTAAAGCATTTTTTTTTTTTTGGCATGGGCAGGCACTGGGACTCGAACCTGGGTCTCCAGCATGACAGGAGAAAACTCTGCCTGCTGTGGCCCACCCTATTAAAGCCTTTTACTTCTAAGTGTTTCTCTACTAGGGAGGTAAAGAACCTACTGACAAAGGGAAAGGATTTTATGTATTAAGTCAGGGGCTGTCCTTACAAAAGAAGCCTACTGTATGCCACAGGCGTAGGAAGCAGTTTTCTGATTAGCTCTCAGAGACATTTCAATGACTCTTTCTAGCTAATTAAAACTACATCTGGACCAGTGCTGCATCCTTACTTGCCACTCTTTCTCAGGACGTCTAGAACAGGGACATCACAGGCAACAATGCCTGGAAGGCCCCCAGGAGCTCCCTGCGGGGCCTTAAGACAGGAATGCACAGGGGGCAAGTCGGGGCTGTCTCCCAGAAGAACACCCGGCAGTTCACAAAACGAGATCCATCTGGGTCCTGAAGGTGGCCAAGTGCTGGGGGGCTGTCTGCACTTCAATGGCCTGCTCCTCAACTCCGGGGAAGCAGGCTCCTCTGCCCGGCCAGCCCAGGCCAGCCCAGTGCATCTCTGATTTACACTTCTGGCATTTGCTCATGAAACCACAGCTGCATCTGACTGCCTGAGGACAAGATCCTCTCCCCTGTCCTGGTACAGCTGCTTGACACTCACTCCCTCCTCCTCAACTCCAGCAGGAAACGGGACATGGGAGTTATCGTCAGTGTGCTAAGCTACCTGGGCTCAGAAACATGTGTAAGGAAAGCACAGTTTCTATTCAGTCATCTCATTTTCAACTTAAAAATGCCTCACCTTCGATCATAGCTGGCCCCGTAGGGAAACTGCTGCCGCTGGCCCATGCTCAGACTGGACATTGCTCCGGAAGGACTCTGGTTGTACATGTCCTGCATGCTGCTATTGGGCAGCTGTCCTTGCGTTATGAAGGGCTCACTACTCCCAGGCACTGCAGTATGTTTAATAAAAGACATGGAATTAGGCATTTTAAAAAGTCAAAAGACCAAAAGATCCCTTCTAGTTGTTTCTGTTTTCTGTGCATAGCCTTAATATGGCAGATAGCAAGCAATACTAATGAAAGGGCCGAAGTTCTGGAGTCAAGATGCACCTTGTGGTAGGCAGATCTTGAAGGCCCCCCCAGACTTGTTCCCCTGCCTCCCCTGGTGTACCTGCCTTGGATAACCCCTCCACTGAGTGTGGTCAAAACCTATGAAAAGTATCATTCCCACGATTGTGTTAGGCCACATGACAAAGGGATTTCACATATGTAATTAGGGTTGCTAATCATATGACTTTGAGATAACCAAAAGGAAGATTCTTTGGGAGAGGCCTGACCTAATCATACAAGGCCTTTACATCTGGGTCTAGAGGTCAGAGGTGGAGCAAGTCAGAGACCTGCTCCTATGGGCCTTGAAGAAGCCCAGCCATGTTGTGGAGGGGCCACGTGTTAGGACAGGCGAGCATCTGCAGGAGCTGACAGCAGCCCCAGAGCCAGACAACAAGAAAACGGGTCCTGGGTCCTGCACCTGCAAGGCACTGCACTCTGCCTACTGCCCTGGATGAGACAGCAGCCCTGGCTGACACCTGGCTTTCAGCCATGTGAGACCCTGAGCAGAGGACCCAGCCATGCTGTGCAAGAAAGCTGACCCACAGAAATTGTTTTATGCTGCTAAGTTTGTGGTAATTTGTTATGTAGTAATCCAGAAAACTAATACAGGTCCAAATCCATTCCTTAGATGAGTTACTCAACTTCTGAGCTTAATTCCTTGTCTATAAAATGTCAGTGATATCTAATGGGGGGGGTTGTGAGGAAGAAACGAATTAGAAAGTACATAAAGTTAGTTCACTTCCCTTACAGAAAAAAGAAGGTAAAAACCCTAACACACACACACACACACACCCCAACTTGTTCCAAAATCAGGATAAAGACAAGAACTAGGGAGTTAAGAATAGCTCAAGATAGGATGAGAACCAACTATTTCTAATAGAAGGTAGAATGCCAAATAGGTCAGATATGCAAATCAGCACCAGCTCAGAGCCTGAAGGAAATTAGGTCAAGCCCAGAAACTAGCCTGTAGGCAAATTAAACATTTTAATAGATATACAGCACTGCAGCATCCTTTTTCATCCTAAAATGGCCACTCTGTTAATTGACAAAAGCTGATTAAAATTTTGTGAGTTGATAAAAATTTGATAGGCTGATGGAGAAATACAAATAATGAAGCCTAATACTGGTATAACATATTTTACTTTGTAACGTGCTTTCACTCATTTTATCTTATTTGCCGTCACATCAACCTGTGTTTTAATGTTATTTTCCATTTTAAAGATATGAAAACAGAGACAGAAATTAAGGGGTACAATTAATTAGCTTAATTCCTTAATACACAAAGAGCTCTTAAAAAAATCAATGGGAAAAAAGGCAATCACATGAAAAATGGGCAAACACATAAATGGCATTCACAAATGGCCAATCAACATATGAAAAGATGTGTGACCACACTAATAACTAAACAAATCCAAGTTAAAACAATCACAAAACTCCTACCCTCTCACCTGACTGGCAAATAGTAAAGAAATTGGTAAGCATAAGGAGATGAGAAACCACACTCCCTTTCACATTACTATTATGAGTATTAAATTGGAATAACTTTGGCAATATCTATGGGTGACTACCCCTTGGTGATCCCCAATTGAAGCACACCTCCTGGTATGCTTATCCTTGAGATGCCCCTCCATGATATGATGACTTCGGTCTTGGCCACATAACTAGCTTAGACCACTGGGACCTTGGCAAATGTGATGCAAGCAAAGGCTAAGTAAGCTCTTGTAATCAAGGTGTGTCCTCCTAGAAGGCTCCTTCTTGGAACCCATGCACTATGTCATGAGGCACCCAAGGAGGAGGCCTCTAGCCATCCCAGTCCCAAGAGAGCTCCCAATCAGCTGTCTCTGTGTCCTGTGACAACACAGGCAGCAAAGAACTAACAAGTCAACTCCAAAGTTGTGAAAGATCATCAACTATTGTGGCTCAAGGCCACTAAGTTTTGGGGTAGTTTGTTACATAGCAATAGATCACCAAGATGCTTAGTAAACTAAAACAAAGTTCATATTCTTTGATTTAACAATCTTACTTCTAGGAATCCACTTCACAGATACTGTACCTGAATGAGCACTGAATCACTATACATGATAGCAAAATGTTAAAAAACCCATTTATCACTACAGCACTAGAGTACGTATGTTCAATTAAAAAGAGTAAGTGAGCCATGTATACAGAAATGACCAGACATTCAAATATATGAATTGAACAATTCAAATATTACGTTCCCTGAAGTGACTATAGCAGTAGGAGGGAGAAGGCAGGCAGGCAGGTGGACAGGCCAGGACTACTTGAAGTCACTGGATCTCAGAGAGAGCCTCTTTTCCTTCACTACATGGCCATACTATGGGTACACAACCACCACCTCCAGGCTTGCTTTCCACTGAGACAGTTCATTAAAAAAAAGAGCACGAAGTTCAATGACAGAATAAGGTGAACTGAGGAATGGAAAACTTTGTTTAGAACAAGGGAATCTGTTTCCTATGGATGATTTCCTATTTATCTATTTTATACAGTTTGGTATCAGATATACCAATAGTATAAGACAGTATGTGAATGGAAATTTATAGGTAAAATCTGAGATAGAGCTTTCCTTTGGCTGTATCATTTTACATGGTGATGAAAACACATTCTCAATCTATCTAGAATCTAGCAAGGTAATCCCTCAGCCTTTCCTCCCACAATTTGTTTTTATGTGTGTGTACTAAGAAGAATGGCAGGCATAGGAAACAAAGTAAGAATATCTCTAGATGTCTAATATAGCATATTGGTAGGATACTGGAACAGTTTACAATATATTTTGGGGCCAGATTTCCAAATGCTATTAATTATTTTTCTTTTGTTTTGCTTTTCATGTGGTCATATTTTTAGAATCTAATAATGTGACAGAACAACAAAAAACACAAACAAAATGCTCATCCTATACCCTAGGAAAAGTAGCTACCTCCTATACAAACAAAGCTTTGGAATTCCTGAGTTTTTGGGTTTGCTGTCTATTCTGCAAATTCTTTACTCAGAACAAGTGGCCCTGAAACTGTGAAAAAATACACTGTGGATTATTTTGCCTGATGTAACAGATATCATCCTAAAATATTAAAAATCTAATTTGTAAAGTAAGGGGTATATTCCCAATATTTAAAGTTTTGAGATTATTCATTTTTAGTTTTCTTTGGATGATGATACTTGTGAAAACCAAGGCTTTGGGCTTTATGCTTCTCTCTATTCAAACAAATACAACAAGAAATTCATGTACCCCAAACACCTAAATGCAACAGAGTGACTAATTTTTTAAGGAATCCCAGAATAAGTACTCCATTAAAAATATTATTCACTATTTTCTATACATTTGTTTTCAATAATATTCACATCGTCTTGATTTCATAGGAGCCACTTGCATTTGAAAGAGTTCCAATCGCACTCACCCTGAAAATCAAGTGTCCACTGGGAGTTTACATGCCACGGGAAGTGGTAACAAGGGGCTATGGTTTAGATATCTAAAAGCTCAATGCTTTTGGGCAGTGGGGATTAATAAGCACAAGGGAAAAACTGTGCTGGATGTTTCTGATGTCTATCAGAACCTTGCCTGCATGCTTTCTTGGTGATCTCAGCCTTCCTCTACCTGGGAATACCATCTTGCTGCCTAGGTTTCCAAAATGATATCAATGCCAGCCCTCTGCTCAGCCCCAGACATCCAGTCCACCAACTACTTACCCCTGGTCATATCCCGGAGTGAACTCCAGCTTTCCTTGCCTAGCCTGCTCCCATCCCAACATCTGTCAGGTATCTCAGCCATCAGTGCTCACTTTTGTCCTTGCTTAAACCTCCATGCTCAATCCATCAGCAAGTCATGTTGTTTCCACTTCCAAAACAGTGAACATTTCACATCTCTCTCCACTGCTGGGATCCTACTCCAATCCATCTCTTCCCTAGACTTCTATCATAGACTCCTTACTTCTCTCCAATTCAACAGTCACCTCACTTCAACACATTCTCCACAGATGTCAGGTTTTTGTTTATCTTTTTTAATAGAAAAAAAATCTAGTCATGCCACTGCCTTGCATGACATTTCACTCATAAAACACAAACGCATCAGTATGTCTGAGTGCCTGGATAACCTCACCCTGACCCACTGTTCACTGAGCTCCAGCCCTGTTTCAACTCTTCAAACACACCAATTTCTTTCCTGCCTCAGGGTCATGCTTCCCCGCCCCAACCACCCTTCCATACTACTTCTCATTCTTTAGGGCTCACCAGGCCACTCACACCTCCTCAGAGCCCTTCCCTCCTGACCCACCTCCCATTACATCTCCCTTTCTCCCACTGTCCTGATCCCCAACATCTTTGCTATGTGTTCCTTTTTTATTTCTATTTGTTTCTTTTCTTTCACTAACCATAATCTTAAATGATTTGTTTGGAGTTGAAGTTAGTTTTTGTTTGTTTCTCCCAAAAATCTGTCAACTCCACAAGAGCAGGACTAAGTCAGATTCACTAATAATATACTACCTAGCACCTAGTGCCATGCCCAACCCATGTTGATACAGCAACGAGCACGGTAAAGATAACGCTAAGGTAATGCTTCATGCTGTGTGTGCCAGTTACTCCCCTAGGAACTTTATGTGCATAACCTGAATTAATTAATCCTCACAATACCCTCTGAGGCAGAGCCTATTATAATCCCAACTTGATGAGGAAACTGATGCACAAAGATGCTAAGTATTTTTCCCAAAGCCACGCATTTAGTAAATTAGGGACCTGGGACTCCAACCTAGGCAGTAGGCAGCCAAATATGTTTTGAATGGATGAGTGAGTTGGTTGTAGAACGGCAAAGAGAAGCATGGCCTTTTGACCAAGTATGTGTAAAGGACCCTCCACATACCTTTCCTCATTCCACCAAAGGGGTCCTTGTTGGGCTCATAGGGCATCCTGCCCATCATGTCTGGCATACTCATGCCTTGTTGGTATGGGGCATTTGGAGTCATGGAGTTCCGTTTTGGGAACGATGAATCACTCACGTCTGAAAATGGGTCGTGCACACTAATTGTACTGTTTCTGAAAAGTTGCAAAACATGAAAACTTAACAATAGAGTAGAAGTTACCTCCAAAGACCATACTCAGAAAATAAACCAATCTTGAAAACTGTAAGGATAAAAATCATCTAAAATAAATTACATGCCTAAAACTAGTAGTAATCAACATTTAAAAACTCACTAGGGAACACCATATTTCCTTTCTCTATGAAGTTTGCTCAGAAAATCAAGCAGTAAATGATCTGATTTTGCACGGCTCATGGAGCTCTTCTGACATACCTTCCACCTTGCATTGGGGCCATCTGTCCATGAGGGGTAGAGGCTGGAGTAGGTGGCTTCAGGTCCCCCGGAAGCTCTGCCATTGAGTTGCTGCCAGTTGACTGCGGTGTCTGTGGGCCTTGCAAGGACCCTGAGTTAGCTGACAGGAACAGTACCAAGATAAAATGGGATAGAAAGCTGGAGGTTATCAAGTAAGCTCATCTTTGTTACTCATAAAAAAATCTAAAAAAAACTAAAAGAAGATACCATCTTACTACAAATGGTAACACTATCCATTGTCAATAAGGATGCTGTAAAATTAGTTGCTTTTACACTGTGGTGAGAATTAGTGAAAGTTTATTTTTTAATTATTTGGCAATCTTCATTTTTTAGCTATAGAACAGGTTTTTACTTTTTGACTGGGCAATTGCTTTCCCATTGTCAATAAGGATGCTGTAAAATTAGTTGCTTTTACACTGTGGTGAGAATTAGTGAAAGTTTATTTTTTAATTATTTGGCAATCTTCATTTTTTAGCTATAGAACAGGTTTTTACTTTTTGACTGGGCAATTGCTTTCCTAATTATTTATCCCAAGAAAATAACCTAATAAAAAGAAGACTACAGGCAGAAAAATATTTATTTTAGTGTTTTTTATACTGGAGGTAATCTAAGTAAGAATAAAGAAAAAAGAGGTAAAACTTTTGGATATCAGTTTAATAGACTATTGTGCTATTCTGGAAAAAAAATCAGAAATATTAGTTCTGGGTCATGAGAAATCTTGACATTGAAAAGCAGAGATAGAAACTAGTAACAAGCTTTATGTCATTTCAGTGCCTTCTCGTGAACGCATCTGTCTATGCTCTGTCATTAAAACCCAATCACTTTTTGGAGCTGTGAAATCAGATTTGTTATTAAAGACACAAGTCATACTAGTTTGGAAGTCTTTAATGTCACTTGATCAGAATTCTAAGATTTGGCTTCAAATATATGTAATTACATTACATAAAAGCACTTAGAATTGAGCAGTTATTCAAAGCTTATGTGGGAATCCTGAAAAAATTAACCTCACCTATTTTTTTAACAGACTATATCTTAATTATATTTGGGCTTGCCAAAAATAATTTAATAGGATAACATGAAATAGTTCCCTATATTTTAAGGCTGTAAATTTTACACTTATGATTCCTCTCTAATTTTTATCTTTGCAAACAACTCTGGAATAGTAATTACCAGGAGATCTGTCAGAATTAAGGAGAACATGGATTTGATTTGGTTTCAATCCATTAGTGCGCCACCCACTGCTGGATTCAGGCAATGGAAGGTCTGCTTGAGGACTGGTTGATGGTTAGGTCAGGTTAGTGGAATTCAAGCAAATTTCATCAAATCACCCTACCAACAGCTAAGACATTTAACACAATGTCTTGTACAGTGTTTTATAATTAATAAAATGCTTTCCCATCCATTTCCCACTTTGAGCCTCATGGAAACTCTTTTGTCTATATAAGGAAGATACAAATATTTCAATTTTATAGGTGGAGGAATTCAGGCTTGGAGAGGGTAAACAACTTGCCTAAAGTTACAAGTAGTTACTGATAGCTAGGATTCAATGACAAGTCTTGGAACTCCAAGCACAGTGCTCTGGTTCCAGAAGATACAAATGAGGTGCAGTAGGGAATGAATCTATGCATCTTGAAACCATTTCTTTATTGGAATGTGTTTACTAACAGACTGAAGTGTTCTGGGCCATCTTAATTACTGAGAAATAGAGATGCAAAAACTTCTCTTTATTGCTGCCTACTCATGGGACCACTTCTGTTTCTGTCCAAGAGACTGAAAAATCTTTCAATATTTCAGGGCAGTAATGTAACATCACTTTTTTTTTTTCGCAAGGGAATCAAACCTGGGTCTCTGGCATGGCACATGAGAATTCTGCCACTAAGCCACCATTGCACTACCCTAATTTCACCTTTTAAGAAATTTTTTAAGAGTTCTTGCTTTATCCTCCACTATTACCAGTCTTAAGCACATTAGGCATTCAATAGTTACTGTCTTCATTTATTAATTAAACAAATATTTACTGAATGGATAACCTGTTCTAGGCTTTTCTAAGTCTGGATACACCTGTGTATCAACACAACAAAGAAGACAAAAGTCTCTGCCTATATGGAACTTCCAGGTAAATACTTTTCAAACTATAACTAATGGAGGAACTATGGCTGCTGGTAAATAATAACATTTTATACTCACAGTTCCTTTCATAAGAATTTCTCAAAGCTCACTATACTTTCTATTAATCACATTTTACTTTAGAGGAAATCGAGGTTAATCACCCAATGGGGATTATAAAGTCAGCGATGAAAGAGTCAGAAATGGAAATGAATATATCACTTAAACTCAGGAAGCATCTGTTCAATTCACATATTTCTAGCAAGATTAGGTCTGTCAAGGTTCTTGCCTGGATCAAATACTGGCCTGGTGGCTAGGGCGAATGACACTGGAATGGCTAGTTGGAAATGGCTCCTAGAACAGTCAAAAGGGCTAAGTATTCTGTACGTCTACTTCTGTGCCCGAGGACTTAGAGAAGTTCACAGAGTTCTTTAAAAAACGTATTAATCATGCTTACAAACTAAATTTTGATGAAACAATGAAAATGCATATTAAGAAGTAGACTGTCATAAAAAGAAAAAAACAGTATCTTTCCTAAATATATAAGGATAAGCCTACAGTCATGACTACCGCCACAGAGCTGGCAGAAGAGAAGTAACTAGCTTCTTAAATCTTAAATATTAACAGACTCCAACCCAGCTTATACAACTTCCTTGGAAGCACTGGCTCACAAGGCTATGATTTCAGAATGACCCTTATTTAAAAATATTCACATTTACAGCTAATAAAAAAAAGGAAAAATTCTTCCTCCTTGCCTTTTATTTCCTTTCCTTTCAGGAAAAGAGTTTTTTTTCCTTTCCTTTCAGGGAAAAAATGTGAATGCAGCCTCTTAAAACTCCTTTAATAGAGGAGGTTGGCATGGGCGCTAGGATATCCCTACCTTTTGCCAGAAGCTACAAATGTATACTCTAAAGTAAACAATGAAAAGGTTACTGAAGGTTAAGTACATCCACACGCTTCAGACTGTACAGCCAGACTTCTAGCTGGGAAGATAATTTATACAGCTCCAACCTCCTGCCCTAATTCTGGCTGGGATTGTGGTAAGTAGGGTACAGAGAAGTTCCAGATCTAGAGGGACTTGAGGTCAATCAGAGGGCACCTTTGTTTATAACCCTAACCCCTTTCTCATTCATCTCCTGCGGAGGGTTCCCTAGCTGGATCCATGACAGGTTTTGTGACATCATCTGTCACTAATAATAGAAATCCAGGCAGCCACCTGCCAGCTAAGATGGATAGGTTTTTGGTTACTAATTGAATGCAGAGCCTCTTGACCTTCCCACCTCCCCTCCCCTCACCCAGCCTGCTTACCCTGCTCCCAAGGGAGCCCATTCCTGCTGTGCTATCCATTAGAACTCCTCCACAAACTTTTATAGGTTCACTATCATGTGATCCCCACTGGTACCTTAAATCTGCAAACCACACTCCAAGGCCTCACCTAGGTTTCATTTGGGGGCCTGATTTTGCCCACTTACTCTACTCACCCAAAGATGTTAACTGGGAAACCACAGTCACCCAACAGTGACAACAGCCATGTACCCACCAAAGGCTAAGAGGGCTGTACATCCCAGGAGTTGACAGCAGTTTATTTTAGATCCATATTAGAGAGACAGATGATTGGAATGCTCTTAGAATATAACCCGATAATTCAGTTGGTTCAGAGTCTTTTTTTTTTTTTTTGCCATGGGCAGGTTCCTGGAATCGAACCTGGGTCTCTGGCATGGCAGGTGAGAACTCTGCCACTGAGCCACCATTGCCCGCCCCAGAGTGATCATTTCTAAAACCCTCTAGAATGTTTCTCAGAAATCTCTTAGTTTATATCCGAGTGTGCCTGTAAGGAATAAACTACAATTTTGTTCTTAGGGGAAAAAAAGATTTCAAAGGATACACATTTTTACTGAAAATTAAGTTTTAAACAATTTTGTAATAAATGAGACCTTAATGTGTCACGTAGGTGGGTATGCATATTGTTTTCCTTCCATTACAATAAAAATGTTTCAGAGACACTTTCCTTAATGACAGAATAGGAATCAGAGGGGCTATATGAGCCCCAGTTGTCAGTGGAAGGACTGGCTTGGCCTATGGGTTGGCGTTACTCGTTCCCACCAGACCAGACTCGGGGTTTTAGTCCAGTGAGTGCTGCCTCCTGAGCAGTGCGGAGAACCCGTGAGACGACTCAGTTGCCCCCTGGTGCACTATGCATGATGCTTTCTGGGTTGTACAGTGACTTAATGGCTTAGATTAAGAAGCTTTATTTCTACCACTTCCTGTTTCATAGGACTTTGGCTCCATTTGTACTAGCGAGAAGAATGTATTATCGTAGGCGCATCTGCAATCCAAGCGCTTCAGTGCGGTTAAAACGATCATGTTGCCATAAAAACAGCAGTTAAAAAAAAAGGGGGGAGGAAGGAAAGAGCTGACTGTTAAGAGAATAGGTCCTCTCCTATGTGATGTCTCTAAGCCTCAGCGGGATTCCTTGTAGTGAAGCTATGCACACCGGGAGGGCTGTTCCCCGTACACAAGTGCATACTATTCAGTGACGCACGCTCTTTCCTGGCAAATAAAACATACCTTTAGATCTTTGCAGACATCCCCACTTTAGTCCCAATACCCCACAGGGTTTTTATTTTGGGAAAATAGTTTTGGAGCTGTTCATCAGCAGCTTGTTTTACGCTGTGAACTGAATGTAATGTGAAATTTTTAAAATTAGATTTCAGTGTAAGGTACACTGTAACTGGCAAAGGTTTTGAATCTTTAAGGGTGGGAGCTGGGGAGGACGTTTTCTTCTTGTACTTAGTACCTACAGATCTAGATCTAGGCAGGTTTAGTATAAGTAGTATGTGAGGGACCTTGACTGGCAATCTCAGATATAATTGCCTCCAGACAGAAGCTAGAGGAAATAATTAAAAGGAAAACAATCTGTTCCTTTGGAATTGTTTTACCTCCCATAAAGGAATTTCAAACACAGGCAGATGAATTTAATGGATACAGGCGTACACTCTGGAGACAGGCTCCCCAGGATCAAAGCCCCATTTTTCCACTCACTAGCTATAGTAACTTTGGGCAGTCTACTTAGATACCATGTGCCTACGCTTTTTTCTCAGATTTTAAAATAGCATCTGTACCATAGGCTGTTGTGAGGCTTAAATGATAAAGTACTTAGAAAAGGGCCCAGCACACTGTAAGTGCTCATGAATGTTAGTTACTGGCTATTCCTATTTGATCCATCTCACAAGCCTGTGCTAGAAAGTGGCAAGCACAATCACTGCTACTTCATACAAGAGGGGACCAAGAAACAGCATGGGTATTAAGTGCTGACAGTCACAGAACAGCCTCCTATGCAATGATTAATGGCCAGAAACAGGTAAGAGAATGGTCAGATGTTTCTGAGTGAGGTCACCACCAAGAACTAAGGAGGATGCAAATTTCTTCCAGTCTTTAATATATTTATAAGAATAAAACAATTTAGTAATTTCAAATTTGAAACCCTAATGGGTAGAATAAAGGACGACAGAACTGAAAAGGGCAAGGTCTACAGCAGTTGAGTGGAAAGGCAGAGGAGATGGCAGAGGGTGCTAATCGGTTTTGCTCATGGGAATGGAGGTGAACCATTACTGTACTTGGGTAGTATGCTGAAGACCACTGACAAACTGAACCCCCCTGTCTCAGAAATAGAACTTCATGGACCTTTACCATGAGAGTTTGTGGAATTCCCTAAAAGTGAGAACTTGCTAGGGAGGGAACATTAAACAAAATTCAAATTTCATTTTGCTAAAGAACAAATCTACATGTCCCTATCAGGGGTTGAGCCATTACAAGCTAGCTGTTAAACCTGCAGGGTGACAGTTTCCAGTAGTGCGAAAAGAATTAACACAAGCTAATGGGGATGCTTATTTTATAGAGTTATAGAGGTATATAAAGCTTAGAATCCCAATTTCTATTCTGAATAAGGTAAAGCAAAAGAATGGTGTCTTCCAAGTGCTGGCCCAAAATGACAATATCCCAAATTTCATTCTTTCCTTCCTTAAACCCTTAAACACTGTCAATGGGGGTGGGGGTGGGGGAGTGGGGAGGGAAGGGGGGAAGGGAAAAAGGAAGAAGGAAGGAAACAGAAAAGGAAAGAAAGGAAAAAACAAAAACACCCTTCCTCTCAAAAGAACCAAAGCTCGGTTTGCTTTACTCTGACAAGAGCAGACGTGAGGAGAGTGTTTACTCCTGCCTTCAGCCCAGGGGGATGGCATGCTCTGGAGTTTCCTTGGTAGACACCTGTAGCTCTACCACTTACCAGGAGATGGCGGCTGAAGCTTGGGCTGCTTCTTAGCATCCCCTGTGCTGAAGACTTCTGGCGGGGGCTCCTCCCCTCTTTCGATCTTGCACTCAAAGGCAAACAGGTACTGAATATACTGCTTTTTCAGGGAGCTGGCTGCACTGCTTGAAGTGCCAACATTTAGGTTGGTTGCCAGCTCACGCCACTTCTTGTTTTTATTAACCTAGCAAAAAAGAAAAAAACAAGGTATGATCACTGGTTTGCAGCAAAGTGGCTTGTTTAAAGCCAAAAGACAAAAAAAAAGCATTTAATGTCTTGGTTTACTTTTTTTTTATTTGCCTCTTTTAACTAATGCTCATTATTCCCACTCAGTAGTGCACAGGCAGCATTTACAGTTATAAAACCATTAAGGAACCTGCTGATAGCTATATAAAAAGCACTGCTTGTTGAGAGTCTTCTGCCTGTTGCATCCTCTAATGCCTTGCTCTCTTCCAGAGCCAGTGCTGCTCCTAGCCAGCAATTTATTTGAGCAAACACACACCTTGCTCACACATACCCTCACCCCACTTCTAATTTTAAAAAAATAGACGGCCTCTAAAAGCTAATTTGAAAAGCAGTAAGAGCACCATTTTGCAATTTATCTGTTTGAGTACTGACGGCAGAAAAAAAAAAACCCTGCTTCCTTCAAAGAGCCACAGCTCCCAGAAAGATGGGTCTGTACTTGGGTTCAGGCCTTCTGCTGGAGGTCTGATCAAGGTGGTAGTGAGGCCCCTGTTGGGAAACCCGCCCATGGCAGCAGCACTGAGGCCCAGCAGGGCTCTCCTCACACACCCATGCGACACACTGGACAGGCAGTCTGGGTGTGCAGAGGAGCAGGACGCCCTCCCGAATGCAACACACGGCTACTCAGGGTCTTTCTGCATTTAGGCCAGAGAGAACAGAATTGTCAAAAGACGAGAACTCAAAGAGGGAAATCCTGAAATGCTATATAAAATTATTTTACACATTATACCCTCATTACCACTTCAGAGCGGAGCTATGAAAGGTTCGAGACATGAGTAAAACATGAAGATCTGCAAATACCTGGGGAAATATTTTGTTTCTTGATGGTTCCTGTATTGAGCAACATGGTAAGGGTAAAGGTGACAGTGATTTTTAATGAAATTTTAAATTTTTGGATTTAAACTTTTTCATAAAGTTCTTTATGTTCATTTACTTAGCACTGAACAGTGCATAATGAAAAAAATGCTGCATGTTTACGGCGATGCTTAATGCTCTGTTAGCAGTTAATCCACTATTGCAAATAGCTGGCCTGCAGACTGCTTCAGAAATGGTCAACAGAGCACTGCCCGGGACACCCTGAAAAGCCGGGCATGGCACTGACATCATACAGCAGCAGTTCCCAATCACATCTGCCAGCCTACCAGAATGGTGGCGCTTAGTGACGGTGTTACCCAAGCTGCTCACCACTGTGCCATCCAGCTACAGCCACCTAATTCTCACTAGCTAGGCCAGCTCAGATTCTTGTTTGCAAACCCAACTTGGTAATACACTCTTGTCAAAGCAGCCACAGTGAGGTACCCAGACAAAATCTATACTTATTTGATTACCAAAATTCAATTGCTTTAGCAGACTTGGTAATTAAAAAAAAGAAATCTCTATGAAGGGAGTCTGGGGGCAGAGGAGAGGGCTTTGGGTCTGCCTCAAGTCAATTATCATCTGATTATGAAAAGCACCGAAGCACACCCTAGTTGTCTCATTTCCCCAATAGGATGAGCCACCTAAGGGCAAGGCCAAGGCCGAGAACAAGGGCGCCTCTCCTAAGCCCACACAGTGCTGCCCAGCCACTTGTGGTCTTTTGGAGTGGAGGCTGGTCCCGGGGTATTTAGCTGCTGTTTGTGCCACCCTGGACGGGGAAACAGTGCTCCACTTGACTGCCTATCAGTAATACCAGAGCCGAGATAGTCTCCTTCCATTGATTGGGGCTGGGTACTGAGAATGTCTAAAGCTCCCGAGGTGATTCTGATGTCTAACCAGGCTTAAGAAACCATGGTAAATGGCCAAGAGCGCACATTTTGGAATGAGAGAGATCCGGCCCCAAGAGAGACCCTGGGCAACAATATTGTTGTACTTAACTTTATTACACAAGAGTATCCTCATCTATTTTGGGGGGCTATCAATCCCTGCATCTTATGGGTATTTAGAAAGTCAAATGCAATGACCAACATGAAGTCCAGTACCTGGTGTGGTGTAAGCACTTATACATTAATCCCTTTTCCCCAAGCATATTATAATATAAACTATTATTTATGGACATAATCTATTTTATGTCCATAAAACTAGACTCAGCACCAACACCAGGGGTGGGACATTGGTGAGGCACCTATAAGGTGGCACTGCCTTTCGGAGCTGCGCAAGCCACGGCTGGCATTTGTACACCCCTAAAAATGAGGGCGCCCTTCCATCCTGCACCCTAGGTGCCTCTCTTGTCCCACCCTAGTCTCAACCCTGCTAAAAAATAGCAACAGTGACTCTCTTAGTCTTTCAGGTATTATGGACATGGTTTTAGAAGTCTGACTCAGTTTTCATGATAAATTTCTCTGAATAGAGGGAAATGGTGAATTTGATTTATATCTGAGCTAGATCATTAATTTATCCATTTACAAAACATCCTGGATTATTTACTATGAGCTGATGGCAGATTCCCCAGAATTCTAGAGCTGTAAGGGAATCTAAAAAAAAAAAAAATCTAGTCCAATGGCCCCATTTTATAGATGAAAGAGTTGAGATCCAGACAGATGATGCGCCCAGGGTGCACGCGGTCGACGGCTGAGCTGGAGCTTCCAGCATGGGACCAGGGAGCACAGCCCCACCGGCCTGGCTTTTT
Organism: Tamandua tetradactyla; assembly: GCF_023851605.1. Lineage (NCBI taxonomy): Eukaryota > Metazoa > Chordata > Mammalia > Pilosa > Myrmecophagidae > Tamandua > Tamandua tetradactyla. Next base: position 149,776,040 of record NC_135328.1, on the reverse strand, counting down.
CTTTGCGAGAAAAAAACAACACTTCAATCCACATATTCAAAGAAAACCACTGTAAGAGGTTATATATAATACCTCTTCATCCCTTCCTTCACCCTTACCTGTGCCAAACCTCCAATCTCTTTGACACACACATAGAGTCGGAACAGGTCCAGGGGCTTCTTGCCCACTGCAGGCAGACTCGATACAGGGGAGCCTCTCTCCTCCATGAAGGTGAGGTATCGGTCGACCCACAGCTTTCTCTCTGGCTCGTTTCCCAACTCATACACCTTTGTGATCTTTTCCCCTGTGGTGGTGGATGAGCCGGACTTCTAGTGCACAGAAGGAGCATTGGAGACGGGGCACGGGTGGGCCAAGGGAAAGGGAGGAAGTGAGAAAAGAGTAATGAACTAACAAATCCGAGAGAAGAAATTTAAAAAACTACTGCTATCACACAACAGTTAGGAATGAAGGCTACTAGTTCAGGCACAAATATACATTTTCTTAATTAAGAATTTACTTTGACTTTAAATAAAGGGCCCAAACTCCCCCTTTTATACACTTAAGAAACAAAACAAAACAGAAAAACCTTTTTTACTTTATTGATATAAGCGTTGAATCCCAGAAGGCAAATTTCCAATGATGCCTCGTATCATTTTTAAAAATAAAAGAGGCTCTCCCCTAGAATTATGACAGTGAAAGAAATTCACATGTAATATGATAGAGCCCAAGAAACTATATGGGCTTCTACCTTTCCTTGTTGAAACAAGTTTGGCTACTATGGGTCTTCCATTAAAATTCAAAATCACATGGAAGCAGAGCAAATACCTGGTAGTTGCTGAAAGAAATAAGGCAGGGCACAAATCACAGGAACCAGTGGTATGAGCTTTATGCTCACTTGGGGGTTCTTATCAACTAATGGCCAGTTAAATCTCTGACATTTACTCATGATAAGCAGCTCTCCCTATCTAATATTTCTAAAACTTCTCTGTCAAGGTAAGGGGCTATTAAACAATTATTTTAATAGATTTCTCGAAGCCCATGCTTTAATCATGAAACATACTACTTCATATTCCCAGCCTATCTATGCAAAAACATCTAAATTTGCTTTTGTTTTGTTTTGTTTTTGGGTGTATGGTCCAGGAACATTCGCTTTTATGGAAGTGTTTATATTCTCCTGTGGTTTGTACTGATGATCCATTCATGGTCTTTTATGTATCTAAAAGGTATATCTGAAGCACAGGTGGCACTTTTAGCCCTAAACAGCCCACCTGCTTTTTTCCCTCTTCTTTGTTGTCCCATATATTTATAACAGTATTTGTAAAATTAGCACCACTGGGGTTATTGTGCAAAATCACTAGTAAGTTCTCGATAAAGAATTCCCTGGAACAATAATGTATTTCATTCACTAATGCTGACTTGCTAGTTTATCATTTGCAATACATAGCCATTATTTTAGACAGAGTTCTTCCTCTTTCCCTTTATACTTAACTGAACATAATTTTAAACATATTGCTGAAACCTTTTTGGTTAAATAACATGATTGACACTGAGGTTAGATGTTACCTTGTTTAGCAAAATGGACCCCAGTAAAAGTAGGGTCCCGGGCAAGAATGCTTGAGAATGAGACCATCAGTGCTCAAGAGGCAGTGCCTTTTCCCTCTAATTAACAGGGACTATACTCAAGGTATTTTTGCTGAAAATTTAAGCCTTCAGCTTTTGGGCTATTGAGGCTTTACACCTTTATGTCAAATATATAATAATGGGCAATACAATTGACTGTAAAAAAAAATGACCAATGGTAGAATAAAAAAAAGTGTGATTTTTTTTTTTAGAATTTACTGTGGTGCTGAGGTTAAACCACAGATAACTTAAAAATATTTTAGATAAGAGATTAAGACTATATACATTTTCTTATGCATATGTCTATACATCCACATACATATTCAGAATACAGATAAAACTATACAGAGAGCTAAATAATAAGTGTTTCAGATTTTCCATATATTATTACCCAAGGGATATCTGAATAGGAGAAGAAACTTCTAATACATTTACAACAGATTCTCAAACTGATAACATTTCAAAAAGTTTACCATTGTTAAGGGGGTGGTCATTAACAGGAGGTTTCTAAATGCCAGTCTTGAATTTTTTTTGGGGGGAGAGGTTCGCTAAAAAAAAAATGGTTCCAATGTTTTTAAATAAATGACAATAAAAAAAAATAACAGGAGGAAAAAAGCATTATCACCTAAAAGCAATTTTTTTTGAAAGTTCTCTTCTGTACTTCATTCGTGAAAAATTAAGAGGTAAAAGTTCGAGAGTCAATGTAAGGATGAGATAAAGAAAAACAATCATTTTCAAGTTAAAATAACCTCAAACATAAGATATAACTTCATTTCTTTCATTGTCCTCTTTAAATCCAAATCAGGTAATGGTTCTGGATGAACAACTAATAATGAACTAGGCAACGGGCCGATTGAAACGTGTGTTCCTACACATGAAAGAAGTAGATTTTTGTAACTTGAAACAGGCCTAAAAATTATGATTTTCTTTTATTTTAGCTTTTCTCATCTTTAAGTGAACTTAAATTAACTTCTATGTATCTCAATTTGGTTCCCTTGTAAAATTAGAAAAATTCAAAGAAAATAATTTTTCACATAATAGTTTTATTTTTCGTTATAAGATCTCAAAAAAAAAAAGCAAAACTTTTTTATGGCACCATAACTAGGAAAATGCATCTGTGAGTGATGTGGTCAGGCCGTGCTTTACATGATAAGTTTGTGAAGTGGCCTCCCCTGATGCCCTACTCCTTAGTCTGATTTAGCTCCTCACTTATAATCAGCCATAATATGCTTGTTTCTCTTTCATAGGACTCTGCACATTTTGCATGTGATTGCTTAACAGCCACATTATTGACTAGACTTTAAGTTCCCCAAATTGGGACTCATCTTGATTTTGAATTGTCAACACTTAGCACAGTGCCCAATACACTGAAGGTACTCAGTAGATACTCTTCTATGACAAGCGAATGAAAAAGTTTGGAGAAGTTTGGTGCTATTCAAATGCAAAGTTATCACTGATTTTTTTGTATATTCCTATAAAAATGGAATGGAACCAGCAAGATGCTAAGTATCTGTGTAGGACAACCTAAAACGACAGACGTCTGTGTCAGGAATAGTGTCCAGTGCCAGAATTTCAGGTTTCAACATCCAACCTTTCTATTCTTAAATAGAAAATGGGCATTTAAAAAACCAAAAGGCTTAGGAAATAAACAGCTCATTCTTATTACTGATCAGGCTCAATACGTAGCTTTTTTGTTCACAGACTTCAGCCCTGATGTGCCCTTTGGTTAAATGTCATTACTGTTCACTTTACTCATTGACAAGGGCAAATAAACTTTTGTTTGTTGTCTTTTTCCAGGCCATTAAGGACAATCTGGCATTCTTCAGCGCTCTAAGAAACATACCCTATTGTTCTGAAACTGCTACTGTCTATGTGGAGGTGAGAAAAAGGAATGCAAATTCTTGAAAAATTACAGCATGACATGATTATGGTGCCACAAGTGTTTCCCTTGCATGTAATTTAATTAAGTCTATATGCACATTTTTTTTCAAGTCTTAGGCAGATTTACATTTCAGCAGCTTTTCCATATGCTTGGTAATATGTGAAAATGCAAGTGTGTTTGTTTTTATTTTGGAATGTTTCATAACAAAACAATGTTGGTCCATAATATACTTTCTAAGCATGGAACATATTTACATTTGGTCCATTTCAGACGTTCTGTTAGACAGTCTTTATTAGGGACATTGCTAAGAGCAATTTGAAGTATCAAATTGTAGTCGTACCTCAGAAAGAGCAGTTAAAGATTCCTGAATTACATGGTCGCAGTGATGTGACAGCAGAGATGTCTCTGAAGCCCTTCATTTACAACCTCCTCTGATCCCCCTTCTTGAATTAGCATTTCAGTCAAAAGAGTGGTGGTCTGTTTTCTCACTGCAAAGCAAGTCTAACATTTTCCACTACTAACCATAGCTTTGCTTGTCCTTTATCTACCCCTGGAGCCAGAATTTTGCTTGTGAATCCTTAAACATAAAAATGTATGACACAGGAAGAGATAATATATGAAAATTTAGGAAAAAAGAGAAAACTAAATTATAACTTCAAATATAATTGTTTTATAATCAGAAAATGAAGTCAACAATTCAGGTGTTTTTTCCTTAAATTTTAGGAAATGGGATTTTGAAAGTAGTTTCCTACAGGTCTTACTGGATAGAGATAATGTTGTTTGTAAGGTAAGCTCCAATAAATATCTCAGTCATCTTTTATAATTTAAAAATCAGCAAGGTGGAGTTTTAAAACATAATATGGCCTATTAGAATTTGTAATATTCTTAATTATAATCTTAATGTATTATTATTTATATCATTTTATTTATTATTTGATGCCAACATACCAAGGTTTTTGAAACGTTAAACATAAGTTCCACCTGTTAACTTGAGAGTACTACTGATATAAAAATGCTTTCCCTATGCTTAAAAAGGAAAACAACCCCCCCCAAAAAAAACCCAGGTAGATTATGAGAAAATAATACATGATGCTGGCTGCCTTCTGAGACTCAAAGCGATTAACACAAAGACATCAAAATTAAGGAGTTGCACTCTCCCTTCCTATTGGTTTTGTTTAACCCATTCTAGAAACATTTGACATTTCATTTTGGTTGTTGCAAAAGTGAACAATATATCTACAGAGAAGGTTAACAGTAAATATGATCCTCTCTTCCTCTAAAAAGGAAATGGTTAGTGTGAATTTTACCAATATTTACTGGAACAATCAACTCTTCAAACCATCAATTCTATCTGTTTAAATCAGTTAATGGATAATTAATAGCAGCCTCCTTTCTAGGTTTTGACTAGATTGCCACAATCTGCACAGATTCTTCTCCTCCCTCAACTTGCTTTTCCTGAGCTGTGCTCTTCAATACATTGTCTTATAAAAACTAGGGTGTTAATTAAGCCTTCTTGGTAAGTAATTGCATGTTAAGTTTTTTTTTTTTTAAAGATCTTTTGATTCCCTATATGAATATAAAATAAAGGTTTCTACAGCACCATTACTCTTTTTTTTTAAGTGACAAGGAATTAATTTTTTTATTAGGAAAAGGAAGGCCCAGAAGAATATTAGGGCTAAAAATTTTTTTCCTTATACTTGCATTCCCTTTTTTGTTTCTTATCTATAATATGAAAATCAATGCTTAATTTCAACATTATTAGCAGTATTTTCAGGATACATTTTTTACTACCTCAACCGATTCTAACATAGTTACACATTATTTATCTTTAAGTGGCATTCTAAACAGTCACAGGCATTAACATTTCTACTACTTTAATTTTAGACAAATGGACTGGAACAAAGCAGACCCGATATTAGGCTAAACTGTACCTAGATTATAATATTTATATTTTTAGGTAGGTAGTTTTGACAGATGTTTCAGATAGAACTGCCCATGAAAGATTTAGTTCAGGGGCCAAGCATGTCATTTACTCTATGGCTGCTATTAGTTCCCACGTAAATGGAGAAAGAAATATCTCCTTAAAAAAAAATCTTCTAAGTGCACAAGGGGTTAGACATGTAAACAAAGTCACTTGTGTGAGGGAGTTTGGGCCCAGTAACACGATCTGCATGCTTTGTATAGAAACGTTTCTTCACAACAGCTGGTTCATTACCAGAAATCAAACTTTTATGATGCACGCAAAATTTACTCATTTTATTATTAATATAATTATAATATAGAAATCCCTTTCATGGATAATGAAGAAAAAGTCTTATAAAACAAATAAACAAGCAAGCATTAAAGTAGAATTAATTAATTATCAAAAAACCCCCAAAAAACAAACAAAAAACCCCACAAAAAACCAGAGCCACTTACAGGGCTTGATGGAGTCTTTGGCCAGCCTGGGCTGCTAATGCTATCACTTTCATCTCCATGAAATGAGGAGATGCTAGCAGAGCTGGGGGACATTGGGGAAGGGACTGGCAGGTTGCCTGGGGTTGGGGGCTGAGAAATACCCTGAGAGCTGTAGCTATCCTGTGGTAGAGGAATAAAAAAAAAAAATGACAAAGGTAGGGCAAACTTTAGTAAAATAACAAAAAGTACATCCATTTAACAGACTAATTTTTTATATATAATATGCATATACATAAAGAAAAACATGTACAACAAACACGCAAAAACACACACATAAAGGTATTAAAACAACATTCTTAATTAGTATAATCTGGTAAGTTTGCCAGACGCTGGATAAGTCCAGGAAGCCACCATGCTTACTTCAAGCTTACATGGAATGCTCAGCATGGGATACCCCTTATGAAAGAAAGGAAAAAAAAAGAAGAAAAAAGAAAAAAAAAAAAAAGAGCTGTTCACCTTATTTATCAAATAAGGCAGGAAAGCAAAATATTAAGTATGTTGTTGCTGAGGCGGCCAAAACAGGAAGCTATAAACTGAAGGCAGAGAAAATGGCTGCAAGTGTCAAAACCAGGCAAGACCCTTTACTTCTCCCCACCCCGAAGCATATTTCTAAGGTAGGTAGGTCCTTGTCCCTCCACCCCTCTCCCCCACCCCAACCGTGTGTTAAATGCCATAAGAACTAGTAACTTTCAGATCCACACTATGAAGGGGGTGGGGAAAGAAAAGACTACAAACATGTTGCACAAAATGAAGCATGCAGAAGAGAGAAACCAACAGAAAAAAAACTGCAGGCCAACACCAGAGAATAGAGAGCAACAAGGCAGCTTTTTGCGTGGAGGACCCCACACCACGTGCAGAGGCAGCAGAATACCTTGGACTTGCTCTCGGGCTGCGGAGTGTTTTCTTCTTTACTGTCCACTTTGAGAGGCACGGGCAATTTGGACTCACCAGGAGACATCATATCTGCAAGACCCATAGATGCTAATCGAAAACAGGAGAAAGAGTTCAGGATTATACAGGTCATTTGTCAGACTATGCTCCCACCAACACAAGTTACTGCGTGAAGCATGGGGCACTTGAATTTTCCTTGAAGGAAGAAAAAAAAAAAAAGAAAAAAAATTGTAACTTGGAGCATGCTAATTTCTGAAATCTAAATAGCACCACATTCTGACAACCCTATTTTACCTTTTAAAAGAAAAAAGTAATTATTCTATATACTTAAGACTGAAATCACTGATGGTCAACCTACATTAGTGTTATATTTTCAAAATTATTACAGGTTTAGGAAGAGTAGCCAACAAGTGGAAATACGCCACATGTTTAAATTGCTCAGAAGGTACTGAAAGCAAATGCTGGCACATATGAGTGTTTCTTACTTGGAGACTGGAAGATTGAATGCCGTCTTTCACGAAATCTATGGTTTGCAAAATCATTTGACATTTTATATTGCTTTGTTTAAATCTTATCTATTGTGTGTGGTCTGGTCTACAATAAGGGATGATAACCGTAACAGCAACTGGCTTCAAAAAACAACCATCATTTTCTGGATTGATGCAAATGTTCTAAAAATGATCATGATGATAAATAAACAACTATGTGACGATATTGTGAGCCACTGATTGTATACTTTGGATGGACTGTATGATGCTTGAAGATATTTCAATAAAAATATTTAATAAATTAAAAATTTAAGAAATGTTAAAAAAAAAAAACCACCATCAAAAATACATTAATATTAGGTGGGCAACGGTGGCTCAGTGGCAGAGTTCTCGCCTTCCATGCTGGAGACCTGGGTTCAATTCCCAGAGCCTGCCCATGCCAAAAAAACAGAACAAGACAAAACAAAAAAATATTTTTAAAGAAAAGAGTTTCTAATTATTTTGTAGTAGTGCTGGTATCCTTTCAATTAGGCACAGAGCCTTCGACTCTGGCCCAATGACCACACCTGCCCAGATGTCAACCCCACCTGTTTGCCACTTCTCAGAAGAGACCTCAAATCTACTTCATCTCAATCTACTCCATCTAGTCTTTAGAATGGAAGGTGGTTATTCACCAAAGAACAAATTGATTTATAACATTCACTGCAAATAATTTTCAGGTTAAACATATGGGTTTAGATTTTTTTTTTTTTACATGTGTAGGCACTGGGAATTGAACCTGGGTCTCCCACAGCATGGCAGGCTAGAACTCTGCCACTGAGCCACTGTTGCCCGCCCTAAATTTATTTTTAAAAGAAGAGGTAGGACTTGAAAGAACAGGGCTACAGTAGGAAATCAGTGTAGATATCCTGGGATAGCAGCTGAATTTCTGAACCCCACCGTGAAAACCATCTGCATAGCACTGGGCTGCTATAAGTAAGACAACCCAAACAGATGCATGAGAATCAGGGACGAAGGGAGAGATGGAAGCAGAAAGGGAGCAGGGGATTGGAGCAAGCGAGTCTTATAAATGAATGGAAACCAGAAAATATTCTTATTTCGAAATAAAGTAAACCAGTGGCTTTATAAACAGGACCCCATTTTACATTCTGCAAATGAAAGTGCTGGCTCAACCAAGGCAGCACACATGTAACATAATGTGTCCAAAAAAAATTAAATAAATAAATAAAATAAATAAAAGGCTTTAAAAAAGGCTCCCCAGATTGCCCACTACAAAATGATTATTGCACATATTCATGTATTACTATGTTTTAGAAAATAATTAGCTTTAATTACAGCAGTGAGAGTGTGAGCAGGGCTCTGGTGAATAAGCTGGCAAGCTTTGTGGTGCTAATTTGCTAATATCTTTAGCATCACTGCAGGTTGAGACCATAGGTCCTGCCAAGACAGCCTGCCCGGCCACGTGCTCCCGAGTTTACGTAGGCACGTGCCAGAATGCAACTCTGAAATGCATGTATTTTCCATGGTTTCACTGGCTTGTTTTTCAAAGCCCATTTGCAGCCCAGTCAGCCCTTAAAGTCATCACAACACGCACAAATCATAATTGGGATGCTTTTCCTACCCGCCCCCCCCCCCCCCCCAAATTACTTTCAATACTTAGACTTTAAGAACTGGAACAAAAAGCTTTTTCAAGTGATGCAGCTGCAGAGAAAAAATCTATTGGGATCAGCTAAAAATGCTGTTATTTTTGTGAATGTGAGAAACCTAGAAAAAGCAGCTGAGAGAGATTACACCAAGAAGACTGCCTAGTTTAAAGTAGTGGCTTGCTTTTGTGCAGTTTTAGCTCTGAGGTCTAGAAAGAAAATGAATTAGTAAATCTGTACATTAAGAAACACCCTTTATAGAAGAAAGGGAGAGGAAAAAAAAGCAGAAGACTGTGGGAAAAGCAGCTTCCTTTATGAAAGTGCACGTCCTTGCTAGTTATTCAGAGTGGACTGAAAGGAACCACAGCAAATACAATTCCAGGGAAAGTGGCAAAGCCCTGACTTTTCCAAAGCTTGTAACTAATAGTTTTGTCAGTATTTATAACAAATTTTGCCTAAATAATAATTCTGAAAACTAGAAATAGTAGTAATACCCTGCTTCATATATTAAATTCATTAAGCCTATAAAATCAAGTTTTAAGTTTAAAGAAGTAGACCAATATTTATTATAATTAGCAACAATAATTTTACACTGATTTAACAATCACTAAGATGAATATAAGCATACATGTTTGGTTTGAAATTCCCCAAATTTCTTCATTTTATTTTAAAGGGGGCTTATAGTTAGAAATTTTATATAATAAAATTATGCATATTAAAATGGGTACGCAAATATAAAAATTGTCACGTTTCAGTGCTTTATTATTTTGAGAAATAAATAAGGACTGAATTTAGAGTAATTGTGTTATTTTGTACTCCTGCCTTAAAATGTACATTTTATTTTACTAAATGGATCATAAGGTCTTTTCTTACTGTGGCTTTTCCTGTTCCTTTTATGTAGAAATGCTTATATTTTGACTTCTTACCAGAATTCTCAACAAATCACTGCAAAGAGCCATCTGCCTCCCAGAGCAATGGTACTCCAGGGGCACTATTTTCTCCTTTCCCAAAAGAGAAAAGACCACCACTCTTATAAAGGATGCATTAAATCAAGGTACTGTCCTTTCTCCTATTAACATCGGTAGTCCAGTATGTAAAGTTCAGACATAAAAGGGGGCTGTAAAAAAGCTATGAAGGCAGAAAGTGCTGCATGAGTTCTGTAAATACATTTCAAACACAGCCTCTGGCTGTACCACTGCAATTTAAGAGGTAGAACAATTTATTAAAGTAAGTGTGGGTCAAGGTCCCAAGGCAGCTACTCCACACTGGATTTAATATATTCAAAAAGAACATAAAACGCATATGCCAGGAGTAAAGCTGAACTTAAACATTCATTTCCACTCATTTTCCCAACTCCTTTACTCAGTCTCACTATAAAGGCTGCAGCATCATTCCCAGAAGGTGATGAAATAGTGCAGCACACAAACAGTTCTTTTCTTTCCATGGTAACATATTATACTCCACAAAATATTTAATTCCTTAATTTTGAAAATTCAAAAGGGGCTGCCTATATGTGCACATCTGTAGATGTTCACACCTATTTTTAAATGCGGCAGATACATAAAGTACACTGTTAACATAGTGCTCGGACAGGATGTAAAAAAAGCTTAGAGATATGTTTTCCTTGCCCTGGATCAGCTGAGCCACACACTGTGTAGGGCAGGGCCAGCGAGAGGCTTTCAGGCAGCTTTGTGTGGCATAATAATCTCCATCAGCGCCCAAATAAATATGAAATCTGCTGGCTAGCCTCACCATTCAAGGAAAGGTCGCCAACTGACTTCTAACTAACAAGATTGATGATTCCAAGAAAGTCCTGTTAGATACAGACTCAGGGACCGCTGGTGTGCTCCAGCACAATCTTGGTACACATTTCCCCACAACTGAAGAGATCTGGGTCATTAAGTCCTTCCTTATTTTTTTGGTGAGGGAGTTGAGCAGGAGCAACAATTCACCTAAAACCATCAACTTACAGCAGACAAGCAAACAAAAAAACTCTTTAAAAACTCCTAAGACAATCAACTAGTAGCCATACATGGCCCTGAAGACCTAAGTTTCCCTGGCGAAGGATTTAAGTCCCAGGACAGGAAACAGCTATCCAGCTGGTTGACATATATTCTACTTAAGAGTTTGGTAAATTTTTTCTTTTACTTCCAGAACATAGCAAATTATGTAGTAAACAATTTATGTCATGCAAGTCTAGCAACAGCTCTGCCAGGAGACTATTGAGTAACATAGCTCTAAATCCATGTTTCAAACTTTTAGCATGCATATGTAAAAATAAAGGCTTCCTTAAAAATGCAGACTCTTAGATCCACCCTCAGAAATTCTGATGGGAGCCCAGGAACCTGTATGGTTAATAAACATTCCACAGGATTCTGAAAGGAGGTGGTTCTTGATTCTTGAGAACTCTGTAGAAAGCCATGGGTATTAATGTGACTGACTTTTTTTCTTTCTTAAGGGGAACTGGAGCCAGTATAACACATGTGGGTAGGAAATTAGTAAGACATTCTGCATTTGAGAATGAGCAATACTAGGTTAGCAGAAAGATTCACTAGGAGAACCTGACCAGGAATCTGTGCAGGAGGCAAAGGTTCATTTGTAACCTGACAGAAACTCTCTACATTTTGTAAACTGACTTCTGCTGAGGCAAACTCAGAACCACAGATGGTTTGAGTATTGCCTGGAATTTAGATCTCTATTTTAAGATGATAGTTTATCCACAGACAAGGCTATGACTAATTAATATTATAAAACTAAACACAAATGAATAAAATCTAGTTAACAATACAAGTATTGTAGGAGGGTATATTTATCAAGGTTCTAAATGACTTGCGATTTTGGCCATAGTAATAAATAATTCTAACCTTTTCATCCAAATCATTAAAAAACATAAAGCTCTTTTGGGGTGGGAGGATGGATCCCTACTGCTTACCATCCTACTTCTCCCGGCATTTTAAGTGAAGAATAGTTCCCACATTTATAGTCACACTGACTCCATTGAAGTAACTACTTGCTCAATGAAGTCTGTAATAATAATTTGTCACCACAGGAGGATTTTTTTGGCCCTGTACATGGTCTACAACACAACTGTTTGTATCAGCAGAGAGAATGCTGGAATGCCAGTTCTCTAGGTTGCCATTATCTGCATTATCTTCACTTTCTTCAAAGGTTTACTCTGACAGAGAAAATGCTGTGCCTTTATCACTGGTAATTTCATGGGCCCAAATCAAGCAAATGGATGAGGTGATGATCCAGGCCATTTCTGGCAACATGTCTACAACAAAACTCTCAACAGGAACTACACTGCAAAGTTTTGGCTTCCTTTTAAAGACTTTCCTTTTAGAAACTGTTACAGTTATAGCAAAAGTCACAGGTACCTAGCAACAGATACACAGTAATGCTAAATTGCCAGAACTCCTTAGATGCGCCAGACCATTATTTTCTATCAGGTAGCATTTGACTTAATAAAGCTGCAATAAAATCATACAAATTTATAGAGGAAAATTTGATAAGTGTTTATATTATTAAAATTTCAATTTTCAAAATGTACAATGTAATAAAAAATAATCCACTACCTAATACAAGAGACCAGAAGGATAACTGGCTCTTTACTGAACAGATTTCCTCTGTATAAGATAAAGAATAGCTGAACTATCTAAACAATGATTAAAAACCCTCTCTGAATCACCATTAAGCTAGTTATTCCTTAGCAATACATAAACATTCTTGGGCGGGGCATTGTGCTGTCTATTTGTTGAAGGTTACTTTTGCAGGTCTGGGGTTCAAAGGAAAAAGGGAAAAACGAGTATTGCTAATACTAAATGAAAATTTATTGTACAGTTTCAATGCTCTGAAATAATTTTATTTCAGCAAGCTGGACAAAATATATAATGTTACAACCCTAATACACTAATACTTGGGACAGTGCTGTACGAGGAAGAGGGAGCTAAGAGCTAACAGGTTGTTTAAGGGCTTTTCAACTTTTCACCTCAAATGTAAGGATTTCTACCTCACTGGGATAAATGACCACCTGCTTAACAACAAGAAGGGCTATTTTATTTATTTTAAGCCATCTTTCATTTTCACCAGTCACGCCTGCTTTCTTCTTCTATCACGAATCTTTTAAAGAGATGTAATCAAGGAATGCCTCTATTAAATTAGACCCTAGAAACCAACAACTCAGAAGCTCAGCTAGGATGCAAGCCTGGCATCTCACTGCTCTCTGCCTAAGAAAGAACAGCTCCTGGGGCAGCCCTTCAAAGGTGGAGAGGCCAGAAACACAGCAAAAGGGAGAGGAAGTGAAAAAAGTAAGAAGGAAGCAAACCTCTCATTTCATAACATTTTCCTAATGATCATAAGGTACTGGAAGACATACAATGGCTAAGAAAGGATCTGTGACTAGAGAGAATTCCACCCCAAAGGTCTATCTACCACCCTAATATATGAGAGAAAGGAACAGATCAACTGAGACACACAGCATCTTCTCACCAAGGGAGAAGCACCAACTGTCTTTAAGAAGCTAGGGAACCTGAGGAGGTGGTTCAAGGGCCTCAAGAAGTTCAAGAACATGGAAGTTCTGCATAGTTTTAGACATTCTTGATCTTTCCCACAAATTGACAGAATACTCTTACTGTACTCATCAGATGTGATTTTTTAAAGAATGCAACACTTAGATTATAAAGTGCTGAATATAATTTAAAAAACTCAAAACAGTTCATTAAAAATAATATGCAGTTTTCCAAGAGACAATCTAAAGATGGTACTTATGAAACAACTAACTTCCAGGTATATACTTAAAGGTCTTTTTCCAAAATGAAAAAAAAAAAAAAAGGTACTTCAAAGCCCCTTGTTCTGCCCTTCAACCATTTCCTCTGAAATGTAAATTTAACATTTATTTCCACCTCTATAAAATGGACAAGTACAGATTTTGTCTTGGGATCTTCCAATACTTCTATTAATACTCAAAGATAAAAACTTAGTGTGTATATACAGCAAACAATCTCCAGTGACACCTAAAATATGACTAGATATTGTATAAACACACAAGAAGAATAAAAACAATTTACACAAAATGTAATATTATTCTCAAGTCTTAAAACAATTAAATAGATTAAGCAAGTTTCCAAGAAGCAGAAAATGTGGCATTTTTCTCATTTTCTCCAAAATGATGCAATTTCTCAAGTTTCTGTACATTCACTGGTGAACCCCTAAAAGGGAAACGGGAAAGGGAGGGCAACCTTGGGTGCCCAGAGCCACCATTGTTACCTGCTGAGCTGTTCACCATGTTGGGCGTCAGGCTGTACGGCGGGGCCTGTGTGGTCACCAGCCCAGAGCTGTTGTTCAAGGGCTGGCTGTAGGGAGAGCTGGAGGCCAGAAGTCCACTCTGATTCATGCCCGGAAAATTGCCTTGCCTATGGGAGGAAGACAGCAATGCACACATGTACTGGCCATGCACATCAGCAGCAGCTTGACCTGGTGGTCTTTCCAATAATTCAGTTAGATGAGGTGGGGGGTGGTTATTATTTTTCATGTTTGCATAACTTATTTCCTGGAGAGACTAATCTCTATTGCTAGGTAATTATTTAATATATTATTTTAAAATTCCAGATAATATAATATGTTCCACAAATAAATTACATGTTTTTAATCATGTCACATATTCTAGGGCATTACTGATATGGAGGAATGAGCAAGAGAGGGGGAACTTGAAATAAGAACAGGAATTACAAAAGCAAGCAAAATTAATTTTCTAATGTTTTGTAAGATGTGAATTTTTATTAATTAACATTACTCAGTACACTCATATAAAAAAACAAGAAGTTGATGAATAAAAAAAAAATGGGCAGGGGGAATACTGTTAAAAAATATTTCTTTGACTTAAATTTTCTGATTCAAAGAATATAGGAGAGAGCATTTTCCAAACTTTCCTTAACCCTGCTCTTTAACTTTTGGGAATTATATACTATCAAAGATAAAGCCTATTTCCCTGTTTAAAACTGCAGAATAAACATCAGGTTACATTTTCTGGGGATAGGGACTTTCCATCCCATAAGAAGCCGGCCGGCTTGGTTTAGCTGTAAGCATTCTGGACAGGTGACGGGCTACCCTTCCTCCACGGCACACACCTTCGCGCGGGGCAGATGCAGAAAGTCAGCTCCTAGTGCCCAGTTCTGTGCTGTGCTCTGTGAGAGACACACTTGTCTCCACTCTTGCAAAGAGGGAAGGGTATTACTCTTTGATGTGAAGGAGACAACTGTCACACAATGCAATTTTTCTAATTACTGGTAATGAGACTGGGGAAGGGGACAGAGCTGCATAGTGGAGTAAAGCTGCATAGTGGAGTAATTTTCCTAGGGAAATTACAAAACAAAAAGAAAGATGATGGCAATGTGGCAAAACCTTTAAAAGATTCTACCACTGTCATCAAGTTTTTCTTAAGTACATAGTATACCTTCAAAAAACCTTTCAAAGTTTAGGCTAATAATGTTTTATCGTCTGAGCAGAGCTAATAAGGGGTAAAAATCCAGATACATGGCCTATCAAATTAATTATGATTACAACCTCTTTTCCCCACTCCCACTGAACTATCACTTGATGGCTCTTAATGTAGAATACAAATTCTTTTTTAAAAAAAATTCTATTAAAGATTAACACAAATCATTTTAAAAAACAATATATAGTTCCTTTTGTGTAGCTATTTTCAGTGGACTCCATTTTCTGGCTTAAAGAAAAAGTTCAAACATGGATCATTTGAAAAATTAAAGCATCAAAGGTTTGAGTGTTATTTTTTCCCCTTTAAATATCAGACTGAGCAATTATGGAAATTCTGTATACATTAATGCTCAATGAAGGCTTGGAAAGGACATGCACAGAAGGTTGAAGAGTGATCTTGAGTGTGGCTCTAGGAGAAACGAGTGCCCCTTCAGCCCCTGACTCTCAGTCCACTGAGAGCTCTCTCTGAATAACTACAGACTGCTGATTCAGCATTGTAATACCCACGGTCGTTCATTCAGAACTGAGCTGAGATCATCAACGGCTTCTGATTAACCTCTAGGTCATCAAACATTTATAAATGTACTGTCCAGTAACCATATACATATTCCTATTTGATGAGGGTCTTGACATCATCATGTAAAGTGTTGGTGTTCACCTAGGTTCCCTCCTGAGGTATTTTTATCCAAATAAGAGACAATTTAGTATTTGTATAACTGTTTCAAAAGAAAGCCACTGGCACATGCTGGCACTGTTCTAGTTTTCTTAGCAGATAAACCATGCAAAGAGCATCCTTAACTTATGCACAGGCTGTGTCTGTGGATAATTGCTTCCCAGGGAGTGATGCGCGAACCCCGGCCAACTTCTACTATTCTTCAGGATCCCGCCTCCTCCATGGAGCTTTCCTTATCCCCAGGCCTGGATAGCAAGCTTGGCTTTCTCCATATTCTTGCAGCACCCTTCATCTGTGTCTTTTACAGCACTTGACACTCTTGTGTGTAAGAAATTTATGTATATGTTTTGGCTCTCTCTTTCAGTGTGCAAGCTTCCTGAGAGGGGAATCTGTGCCTAATTAATCCTTGGGTCCCTTTAAGTGCCTTGCATATGACAGTGACTAAAAAGTACCTGTTAAATGAATGTATAAAATAACATTTTTTAAATCACTGTACAAAAGTATTATAAGGGAGGGTCACCTTTCTAAGTTTCTATTGAATTCAGTTTCACATGTAACATAACTAACATGTCTAGGAAACTAACATCTCCTCTGGCACACTTGTCTATACTAAGGAAATGAGAATCAGAATATAAAATACAACAAGTAGATGATTAAATAACCACCAAGGTCCCATTTGATGCTAACTTGTGATTTTCCCCAAGCCAGCACTGTCAATCTTCAATCACTGTATGATGATGATGGTGTATGTTATAGAGGTTTTTTAAACAATATCCTTAAAATGAAAAGAAATTAAAGACAGATGATATTGATAGGTCCATGTGTTGGATATCAGCTGCTGCTAAGGATCAGAAGACCACTGTTCCAGCAGCCACTGGCCATACTTTCTACTTTCACTGGGAGTCTTAGGATAAATCACTTTGGCTTGCTGGGCCTCAGTTTTTACATTGAAACATGGAATGGCTAAGGATGATAACATGAATAATTTAAGTACCTATAAGTACATACCAGTATGCCTGCATGATTTTTAGGCACTTGATACTCCAGGACTTTTAAAATCATGGAGTACAGAAGTAGAATTATATTCTATACAAATACAGAAACTAAGGCTCAGAGAAGTGAAGTGACTTGCCTAAAGTCACACAGCTACTTAAGCGGCAGAAACTGAATTTCCCAAGTTTGTTTTACTGAATATACTATATTCTTTCTCCATGGTACCTCTAACTCTGCTAACATGATGAGGCAAGTGTAGTGGCCTACAGCAAGCTTTGTTTATGGTACCTTTCTATTTGTCTAGCGTATGATTATTTCGTTGTAGAAAGCTGACAAAATGGAACTGTGTTTTTCTTAGTATCCTCCTTGGGCTTTCTGGAGGGGAGAACTTCCAGAAGGAGTAGTAAGAGGAAGGGTGGTTTGGGAGAGAATCACACAGTTCTGCGGATACTTTTTCTTAGGAAGGAGGGCCATCCTGTGTGCTGCAGTCCCTTGCGGTCTGTGGATATGTGACCTCTACGATTGGTGATTTTGAACAGGCAAGATGGGCATTAAAAAAAAGAAGCTTTAGATGCACTCTGTTGGATTTTGGAAATTGAGACAATTTGATTTATGGAAGGAAATATAAGATAATCTCTTCAGGGGAGCACTCCAAGGCTTTTCATGGTGTTGCTAATCTAAGATTTCTGTGGCTTACAACAGAGCTTCTTTTAGATTGGACTGAATAAAATGGCTAGGACCACCGCCATCCCAGTTGAGGCTGAGAACGAAGCTACCTTAGAATACTCTGCAGAGGCAGGCAGCACTCACTGACTGCAAAATCCCTTTCTGACCACAGCGATATATGGAATGCTGCAGATGGTATTGGAAGGCAAAGAAGTAAATCACCAGGCATTTTCCTTTCTCAAAATAAAACAAAAACAACAACAAAAAAGCAAAAATACAAACTGAAAAGAGAAAAACATTCTAAGTGCAAGACCCTACCAAAACATGTTGGAAAGGCAGTGTTCTACCTTGACCTTTGCTTTTGTGAAGGTCGATTTGGGCTCTTATTTCTAATGGGTCTACAGGCCTCAATAACTTTTGTTACAAATTACTGCTGTTCTGATTGTACAGATTCCTAACCTACAAAGGCTGTGGCAGTGAATGTCCAATAACATCTAAACGGGCTAAATTGATAGGCATTTTAAATAACTTTTTGTTGCTATACTGACATATTGCTAAGGTGGCCACCTGACCACACACTGAAAATGACCCCATTAGATTGGGCTCACAAATTCCAGTGCCCTGACCAAATTGCCCTACACTTATCCAGGCCACCCTGCCAGCATGGCAATATTTCCTAAATGCCCAAGTATGATGTTGGGTTTGTCATTTAAACATGCTGACCTGCAGAATAACAGCAGAACTTCACTTTAATTGGTCCTCAACTGGGATTAGATGTAAGAGTTAAAAATCTTTCAATCCTTCATACATAAGAAAGTTATTATAATGAAAATAATACAGAAGTTGGGCCTATAAATTTATTTCCCTAAAGGACTCCTCCTTTCTGCTTCTCAATCTATACACATATAAAGATAACTTCTTAAAGATTTTCCATTTACGCACTTCCGAGATTTCTCAGACACTACATATTCACCTGCCAACAAAGAACTGACTTTTGGGGTAAAAAAACAGAAGCAAACGCTCATTTTAAAATGACCATCTCCAGTGATTCAGTATGCAGCTTTCCACTCCAGTTTGAATGCAGCCGTTACCAATTTTACTATGAAATCCAATGAAGGGCACCCACACATATAAAATCAAGTCTATATTTGACTCCAGGGCTTTAAAAAAGGAGTATTTAAGCCTTACTATCTTAGTAAACAACCCTGCTTTTTCTTAACAGTGAGAGACGGGGAAGTGTGAGATTAGATAGGTTGGAAATGAATGGATTTCTGATTTAGCTCTTTGGAAAAGGAAGAGGCAGACAGAAAAGATGCTTTGGAAACAGAGAACACATTAGTGAAGCTACTTTTTAAAATCTCAGTGGCAAAAACACATGGAGGGGAAGTTATACTGACAAGAATTCTAGCATATCCACTAAAAATATAATTCTTGACTTATGCTCAAAATGAACTCATTGGCAATGCATACTTTATTGGAAAAACATGCACGACTGCCAAACACACATATCTTTTTTCATATGGATTGTCACTATAGATGTAGTTTGAGCTATTAAGCCTGAAACGATTGCCTACTGACAAAATAAACTAGGCTAACACTGAAATTTGGGGCAGCTTATAACGTAAATCTAACAGTTATCAGAACCAGGAACACAAAACGCACCAATTCCAGTGGAGTTTATTTCTAAATGCGTCACTTTATCCCATGGAGTACTTAAATTATGCACATAACTTATACAGGAGGCCCTATTTTAAATGTTTCTTAAACAAAAACTGCCTTGCTATATGTGTTCAGCATCACTGGCGAGATTCCCAACCTGAAGTATACAGTGATTCTTTCACAGTATGAGGAAGGAGAAAGTGAGCTGAGTTACTTGAAGTCTGCTATTTCAAGAGAGAAAAACACTACACTATAGGGTACTGTTTACACCCCCCCCCCCCCCCCCCGCCCAATAACAAAATCAAAACAGAAAACAAAGCCGTCTAAGTCCTGGTCAATTTTTCGGTGTGACTAAGCATGCCTACAACTGCATCAGCACTTCTGAGGCGCATATGCCATGTTACAAAAAGCCAGTGGTTCTGGCTAGGACTCAGTCCTGTGAACGTAAAGTGGCATTTGTATCATTACACCAACGACAAGGAACGAACAGAAGTACCACTGCTTTAATAATTGTAGATTCATGTAAAAATACATAACCACATATAATTTTCTTTTAAACCATACCACCTCTTTCACTTAGGGAGACATGCTAGAAATAACTAAAATTAATCAGAAACTCCATTTATTTGATAGTTACAGTCATTCATCTAAGATGTGTATTTTAAGATACATATGGGGAGGCAGAGAAGGAAGAGAGAGGACAATCAAAGAAAAATAGTTGTAAACAGACAAGTGAGCACAGGATTGCAGCCTGCCATGCAGTCTAGAGATGGGGAGTGGGCCCTGTGCGCTGACAGCGAGTGGCAACACACTCATCCAGGAGGCCAGCAGAAGCTCTCCGAGGGAGAAGAGAGTGGGAGCCGGTAAACGACAGGGCCTTTGGTGCCACGGAGCAGAGATCACTGGCAGAGAGTGCAGCGGACAGAGCAGGACTGAGAGTGAAGGTGGGAGTAAGAGCCAGATCATGCCAGGTTTGCCTTTCTAAAAGGTTTTTCTCTTTATCCTATGAGAAACAGGAAGAAACTAGGAGATTTTTAAGTAGGACGAATGACATAAAAAGTTGTGCATTTTAAAGACATCATTCTCTGTCTGTGGCAGGGCATACATACTGGAGGCAGGGAAGTGAATGTCTGGCAGATAGTTAGGAGGTCACTACCACAGACCAGGGTAAGAAGAGATAGTGGGGCCTGGGAACAAGGCTAGGGAGAGCAATAAAAAGAGCTCAGGAGTGTCCGGGAGGTGAACTTGACAGGATCTGGTGGTGAACAAGATATTATGGGGGCAAGGAAAGGTGGAGCCTAGAAGCCTCCCAAGTTCTGGCTGAACAAGAGGATAGAACACAGGCAGTCGCTGATACAGAAAACACTACAGGAGACCATGGGTTTGTTTTTGGGCAGGATGAGTTTGATGTGCTCCGAGATATCCAAGAGGCAATGCTGAGAGGCAGTGGGAAGCAGAGCGTCTGGGGCATTTGTTTCCTCTGTAAAGTGCCCGTGACAGCCCCTCTCCTGCAGATGGCCATCCAACCTTTTCTGAGATCTTCCCCTCCTGGTGAATGAAGCCTCTTTTCAAGGCAGTCTGGTCACTTAAAAGAAAACGTAAGTTTATCTAACTACAGCAGAAAAGCTAGAACAACCATTAATAGTCATTTTTCTGACTAATATATTTAAGCTTTCCTTTTCTCTCACTTTTAAGAATGAGCAAAGAGGAATATTACTTCTCAACAGCTCTATGAAAGGGACTTGAACTTTCACCAGAGGAGGAGCGATCCTTGGTTAGCACATTCTTGAAGATGACATGTTTAGTGGCTAGGCCATAACTCTTCAGAGTGGGCTTTCTCCACATGTTGGCACTGCCCACATGGCCTCTATTTCCAAAGCATTTTTTCTGCTTGTTTCTACCCTTCTCCAAAGAGCTGTATTTTCACCAGTGCAAATCTTTACCAAGAATTCCATCCTGTATTTCATGAAGGCCTATGACATCAGAAACATCTTCCCCTTTTCATTTGAAGTTTTCATACAAACTTCAAGAGGATTCCAACCTGTTACCAGCTCTGCTCCGACATCCACTGTTAGAATAGCACCTGCTGTGTGATCTCAAGGTTTGCTTCCTCTTCACCTCAATGCAGGTTATCAGTTTTAGTTGTTCCTAAAGCAGCTGGCTAGTCTCCACTTCTTTCTCAAGACAACCAGGAGAAGAAAAAGCTCAAGGGTTTTGAAGTGAGAAACTTCCCTGTCAGGGTTTGAAGAAGATGCGAAAACAGTGTCTGGCTACTTTGAAATCTGGTAATTGTTAACAGAGTGTTCGCTTCATTCTCAAAGTTGATTTTGGTTAGCCTATTGTTCTTTTATAGGTACTGTTCACCGGCAATCATGCAAAAATGAACTAAAATTCTCCTTTCTAGGGATACTTAATTCAAAAATTTCGACTTCAACACTTCCTTCCAATTCCCAGCACACAGGTGATGATGGAAGCCAGAGGGGCAGCAGTCTGGGCCCCAGGACTGCCTTTTCCCTGCAGGAGGTGCTGTCCAGAACTGTGAACTCTGGCATAATGTAGCATTATGCTGGCCTCTGACAGGCACAAACAGCACAAGTCTGGTATAAATGAGATCCATAGTTCATACAGAAAATAAAATTAATTGCTACAGATGTCCTCTACAAAGATAAAGCACTCTTCTAATGGCATTACATTTAAAGAACTTTACGTAAAAAGTTTATTTCAAGACCATAATATCATTAAGAAAAGATTAACGGCAATGAGGGCTATTCTTTTTCAGTGAAAGTAATATCTGCGTCCTTTTCCAGGACATCCCCTCCTCCGTGACAAGGTGTCAGGGAAAGCAAGTTGATAGGCTGAAAATGGCCCTGCTGCACAGGTGGTACAAAAGCAGAGCAAGGAGGACAGACTTCCGGAATGGTGTGGGAGCCAGATGTCCTCAGACATACAGAGCGTATCAGCTTGACGAATGCTGAGGAGTGAAATCACCATCAGTGGGGACTCATCTGAGCTTTTAGGAGATAATTAAGAATGCATGGATTTCATATGCATTCATATACCTCTTATACTTTAATGGACCAGTCTGTTTGCTTTAAAAAATTAAGTTGGGTCCTGACTTCTCCACCCCATATACTTTGTCATAACAATAGTTTACAAAATCCTCTAACAAAGGATGCACTTTGACAGGCTGGAGTGCCAGGAACCATATAAATACAATCATTTTCTATTTCTTTAAAACTCTTCTAAAATTCTTATACATCTCCTGAGCTTAAAGGAGGCCTGGACCACAAAGTTATTTAATTTATTAAAATAAAACATGGTTCAGAATTGGGGTTAAAAAAATGTTGCAGGATAGGCTTGAAAGCTGAGGAAAACTACAGTTCTTTATGACTTCACTAGTCATCTCCTCCTGAGAGGTAAAGATTGTGTGTAAGAGAGGACAGGATTTGGGCAACCTTTTATTTGGTAGGTATTTTAACTATCAAAGGTAATCTAGGAAGAGCTAACTTCAGCAAGCAACTAAACCTTACAAGCTTGTAGCTGTTTTGTTTTCTTTTTGTAATCTATATTAAGGCAGAGGTGGAGTTCAAAACAGAATGAAGACCAAGCTTAAGAAGAGCCTGAGAGTGGCTTCCCAAAGTCCTTAACATTTCCAAACCAAGATGCTCTGGGGGTGGTAGAAGGACCCAGACTCTTTCTTACTTACGATCCTTCCAAGGTCACTCCCAATATTTCCCTACTGCAAAGTGGGATACACTAAGATAGGGATCATAAGAACTTTATCACCTATGAATACTTCCTGTCATTTTCAGCCCAAAATACTGTTGCAAATAATCAGATATCAGGGCAGAGAAAAAGCTTGACAACACATGGCATGAATCTATACGTCTTACAGTTTGGCAATGCAGACTAACGCCACTACCTGAAATAAAGGGGCAGAGAAGTTCGCAGGGTTAGTTGTTTGAAGTGCAGACAAGTAGACATGGGCACATTCTCCAAAGATAGGAGGTTTACCTGGTTAACAAGAACTATACCCAGTGCAAACCTTATTTAGTTTTATCTTAGCGAGGACAGCTTAACTGTGAGAGGTTCTGAATGGGACATGGATAAAAGAAATATTAGAATAAGAAGGCAGGCTCAAGTGTGGTGGAGGAATCTTTGAATATTTCAAACTATGAGGATGCAAGGTCTGAGAAGATACAGAAAGGCAGAAAGTGAGATGGGATTAGGGAAACAGATGCTGCCATTGGTCAAGATTGCCAAAGCCTGAGGGAAAGCATTAAGTCTGGACAAACATTAATTTCTCCTAATGCTCCAGTACCCCCAAGCCTAGACCACTGTTTCCTTATTCAGTGTCCATCAGGAAGAAAGTATAAAAAATGAGGTATCCAAATGTACACTTTCCTCCCTCTTCCCATTGTGTTTTCATTAGCGCTGTTCACTAAGAGAAACTCACAAATGCTGACTTGTTCTGGCTTGCTGCACGAGAACCACCTGAGGAATTTATTGAAAATCACAGGCTCCCAAGCCTCACCCCTCCCATGGTTGGGTCAAGGTTTGTGCATGTTTACGATTTCTCTAGTGGTAACTGTCAGTCATTTAGGGAATTTCATGGACTCTAGTACACTAAAGTTTGCTGAATATTTAATATTTTGATTATTTGGATTTCATTAAAATTAAAAAAACTCTCCCTGGGTCTTTTTATAATTGGTGTTTTCCTACTTTTTTGATTTGAAGATGTGTAAATGTACTTTATGGCTTCTGTATTAGTTAGGGTTCTCTAGAGAAACAGAACCAACAGGGAACACTAGCAAATATAAAATTTATAAAACTGTCTCACATGACCGTGGGAATGCAGAGTCCAGAATCTGCAGGGCAGGCTGTGAAGCTGACGACTCTGATGGAGGGTCTGGACAAACTCCATAGGAGAAGCTCCCCAGCCAAAGCAGGAATAGGGCCTGTCTCTTCTGAATCCTCCTTAAAAACCTTCCAGTGATTAGATTAAGCATCACTCATTGCAGAAGACACTCCCCTTGGCTGATTACAAATGCTGTCAGCTGTGGATGCAGCTGACAAGATCACGATTTAATTCTATGAAACGTCCTCATCTCAACAGACAGGCCAGCACTTGCCCAACCAGACAAACAGGTATCACCACCTGGCCAAGTTGACACATGAACCTGACCATGACAGTCCACCCTTTGTCGACTTGGCAGCTATACATATCACCTTAAACCATACCTAATTTGTAAATAAAAAACAATAAAACATATTTTTTCTTTCTCCTAATAATACTCAACTGTCCGGCATATAACTGAAAACACATTATATCTCTCCAGAATAGGGTGTAAGTCCTTGGGTAATACTCATTCTTAACTTGATATCTTACAACTTAAATAGTATAACAGGAACAAAACAGTATCACAGCCCTTGTTTCTGTAACTGATTACGTGATCGTAGTTCATATTTATCACTACCTTCTTCCACTACCCATTCCATGTTCCCTTTACCCTCAGTAAGCGTTTTAGCTGGCCGTGGTTCTTTGCCTGCTGGGGTGACCCAAACCTTCATTCCTGAAGTTTCAGAGCCATTGGTAGTCCTGCCTGGATTGGGTTGTTGCAGTTTTCCACTGATTTTAATCACATGGCATGGTAGTACTAAAAGACGCTCTAGGGGATCTCCTATATTACAAGAAAACTCTTCTTTACCTCCATTGTGTAGCTGCAGTCCTATTTCCCCCTGATGTTCAGGGTCAATAACGTAATCCACTTCTTGGCTTGTTGATCCGGGGGCATGAGTAGCCCCTGGCTACTAAATCTAAGGCAGTCTTAGATTCCAGTTCAATGGAATCGTTGTTTCTCCTGGTGGAAGCACAAATTTTTCTAGTGGATTACTAGGGGTAGTGAGTATAACCAATCCCATTTCCACCCCTTGGTTCCTGGACCCATGGATTCTGGCTATGGGGGAAACAGCACCATACAGCAGATGCTGATTCAGAGCATATACTGCTTCCTGGAGAACATTATTACCCCAGTCCTTCAAGGTACTGCCACCTAGTTGGCACTGTAATTGAGTTTTCAAAAGGCCATTCCACCGTTCTATCAATCCAGCTGCTTCTGGATGATGGGGAACATGGTAAGACCAGCAAATTTCTCGTCTCAAGCATGTGCCTATTCCTGCACTTCATTTGCTGTGAAGTCTGTTCCTTGATCAGAAGCAATGCTGTATGGAATACTGTGACAATGGATAAGGCATCCTGTAAGCCCATGATGGTAGTTTTGGCAGAAGCACTGCATGCAGGGAGAGCAAACCCATATCCAGAGTACATATCTATTCCACGTACAAATTAGATTAGAACAAATCGCTGCCCCTTCCATGAAAGGAGTGGTCTAATGTAATCAACCTGTCACTATGTAGCTGGCTGGTCCCCTTGGGGAATGGTGCCATATTGGGGGCTGAGTGTGGGTCTCTGCTGCTGGCAGATTGGGTACTCAACAGTGACTGCAGCCAAGTCAGCCTTGGTGAGTGGAAGTCCATGTTGCTGAGCCTATGCATAACCTCCATCCTTACCACCATGACCACTTTGTTCATGAGCCCACTGGGCAATGACAGGAGTTGCTGGGGAAAGAGGTTGACTGGTATCCACAGAATGGGTCATCTTATCCACTTGATTATTAAAATGTTCTTCTGCTGAAGTCACCCTCTGGTGCACATTCACAAGGGACACAAATATCTTCATGTTTTTAGCCTACTTAGAAAGGTCTATCCACATACTTCTTCCCCAGACCTCTTTGTCACCAACTTTCCAATTATGGTCTTTCCAAGTCCCTGACCATCCAGCCAAACCATTAGCAACAGCCCGTGAGTCAGTATACAAATGTACCTCTGGCCAGTTCTCCAAGCAAAATGAACAGCCAGATGCGCTGCTCGAAGTTCTGCTCACTGGGAGGATTTCCCCTCACCACTGTCCTTCAAGGACATGCCAGAAAAAGGTTGTAGTGCTACAGCTGTCCACTTTTGGGTGGAACCTGCATATTGTGCTGAACCATTTGTAAACCAGGCCCGAGTTTTCTCTTCCTGAGTCAATTCACTGTAAGGAACTCCCCAAGAGGCCACAGCTCTGGTCTGGGAAAGAGAAGGTAATATGGCAGGAGAGGAGACAATGGGCATTTGGGCCACTTCTTCATGTAACTTACTTGAGCCTTCAGGACCTGCTCTGGCCCTATCTCGTATATACCATTTCTATTTTACAACAGAGTGCTGCTGTGCACGCCCAACTTTATGGTTTGGTGGGTCAGACAACACCCAGCTCATGACAGGCAACTCAGGTCTCATGGTAACTTGGTGGCCCATGGTTAAGCGTTCAGTTTCTACTAAGGCCCAGTAGCAGGCTAAAAGCTGTTTCTCAAAAGGAGAGTAGTTATCTGCAGCAGATGGTAAGGCTTTGCTTCAATATCCTAAGGGTCTGCATTGTGATTCTTCTATAGGGGCCTGCCAGAGGCTCCAGACACCATCTCTATTTGCCACTGACACTTCCAGCACCATTGGATCTGCTGGATCATATGGCCCAAGTGGCAGAGCAGCTTGTACAACAGTCTGGACCTGTCACAGAGCCTCCTGTTGTTCAGGTCCCCACTCAAAATTAGCAGCTTTTCTGGTCACTCGATAAATGGGCCGGAGTAGCACACCCAAATGAGGAATATGTTGTTGCCAAAATCCAAAGTGACCAACTAGGCGGTGTGCCTCTTTTTAGGTTGTAGGAGAGGGCAGATGCAGCATCTTATCCCTCACTTTAGAAGGGATATCTCAACATGCTCCACACCACTGGACACCTAGAAATTTCACTGAGGTAGAAGGCCCCCATACTTTTGTTGGATTTATTTCCCATTCTCTGACATACAAATGCCTTTACCAATAAGTCTAGGGTAGTTGCTACTTCTTGTTCACTAGGTCCAATCAACATGACATCATCATCAATATAACAGACCAGTGTGATGTCTTGTGGGAGGAAGAAATGATCAAGGTCCCTGTGGACGAGATTATGACATAGGGCTGGAGAGTTGATATATCCCTTAGGTAGGACAGTGAAAGTATATTGCTGTCCTTGCCAGCTGAAAACAAACTGTTTCTGGTGGTCCTTACTAATAGCTATTGAAAAAAAAGCATTTGCCAGATCAATAGCTGCATACCAGGTACCAGGGGATGTACTGATTTGCTCAGGCAATGATACCACATCTGGAATAGCAGCTGGAATTGGAGTTACCACCTGTTTGAGCTTATGATAATCCACTGTCATCCTCCAAGACCCATCTGTTTTCTGCACAGGCCAAATAGGAGAGTTGAATGGGGATGTCATGGGAATCACCATCCCTGCATCCTTCAAGTCCTTAAGAGTGGCAGTAATCGCTGCAATCCCTCCAGGGATCCGGTATTGCTTCTGATTTACTATTTTGCTAGGTAGGAGCAGTTCTAGTGGCTTCCACTTGGCCTTTCCCACCATAATAGTCCTCATTGCACGAGTTGGAGAGCCAATGTGGGGATTCTGCCAGTTGCTCAGTATGTCTATTCCAATTATACATTCTGGAACTGGGGAAATATCTACAGAATGGGTCCAGGAGCTGACTGGACCCACCGTGAGACGGAACTGAGGTAAAACTCCATTGATCACCTGGCCTCCATAAGCCCCCACTCTGACTGGTGGACCAGAGTGACGTTTTGGGTCCCCTGGAATTAATGTCACTTCTGAACCAGTGTATCTAACAACAACCAGCCAATATCTCCATACATCTTATTTCCAGAAAACTCCATAAAGGTGTCAAAAACATTATCCCCCAGAGCCTGGCTTCATATAAGTCAAGCATTAGGAGAATTGGATGATGATACTTTGACTCTCTCTTCTGCCAACTCACTCCATGGACTGGGAGCGTCATTTTGATTATGGGAATCAGAGTCCTCAGTGCCTTTGAGTCCAGTCAGAGTAGAAAACCATTCATTAAAAACCCATTTTTAAGATTCTGTTTCTTAAGACCCACTCCTGGTACTAAGTTGTATTAGTTAAGGTTCTCTAGAGAAAGAGAATCAACAGGGAACACTAGCAAATATAAAATTTATAAAAGTGTCTCACATGACTGTGGGAATGCAGAGTCCAAAATCTGCAGGGCAGGCTGTGAAGCCAACGATTCCGATGGAGGGTTTGGACGAACTCCACAAGAGAGGCTCGCCAGCCGAAGGAGGAAGAGAGCCTGTCTCTTCTGAATCCTCCTTAAAAGGCTTCCAGTGATTAGATTAAGCATCACTCATTGCAGAAGACACTCCCCTTGGCTGATTAAAAGTGGAATCAGCTGTGGATGCAGCTGACGTGATCATGATTTAATACTATGAAATGTCCTCATTCCAACAGACAGGTCAGCACTTGCCCAACCTGACAAACAAGTACCACCACTTGGTCAAGTTGACACATGAACCTGACCATGACAGCTTCTATAATAAGTTATATAATTGAAAGATTTGACTGAAATCATAATTGTAAATTACCAACATAATGTCCATGCAAATTCTAAGTTTTGAAATCATAATTGTAAATTACCAATATAATGTCCATGCAAATTCTAAGTTTTGAAGGGAAAAGGGGCTAAAAGTTAAAGCATAGTCTTCAGATGAAAATGCAAAGGCTTACATTTAATTATAGAAATTTGAAAGAATCTATTTAAGGATTTGAAATCTTTTCTCTTTTGCCTATTACTTTAAAACCTAGTTGTGCAAAATCTAAAGGGCCAAGTTCCTAGTTAATTCAAATTGTCCACTGCAATTCAGGCATGTGGACCTCACCAGCTTGGTACATTTTGAAGTTTCTGCTCCTTCCCTTTTGACGTTTTAATGCACTGTCTCCATTAACGTATTTCCACCTCAGTTGCTCCATTTCATTGGCAGAATTGTGTCATACTGGTCTGGAAGGAAAATAATACAGAAAAAGTGCCTTGCTGGCAAATGGCAACATGAGATATGAATTATAAATACACCTCACTAAAGAACAGTTGCTGAAAGGCATGTGTATGTGATATGCATGTGAGGCAAAGATACAAACAATTAGGCATACCTAAAAGATAGACCAACATATTTGGATATGTAAATGAATCCAGTTGTTTCTAAGTAGAGGAAGATTTCTCATTCACATTGTTTTAGGAAACACTGAACTACTTCAAGATAAGTATAGCTGGAGTGCTACCAAATCAAGCCACATTATGGCTAAGACTTCGTGGAAGATACTCACCAAAAGAGGGGCTTGGATTTAAAAAAACAACCTTAATTTAAATTTGCAGTCTTCTATTTTCCTCAAAGGAAATATATATATATATATATATATATATTTTTTTTTTTTAAATATATATATATATATATATTTTTTTTTTAACATGGGCAGGCAACGGGAATCGAACCCAGGTCCTCTGGCATTGCAGGCAAGCATTCCTGCCTGCTGAGCCACTGTGGCCCTCAAAGGAAATATTTTAAAACTAATTTCTGTGACCCCGGGTTTTGGTATGATGAAAATGTATTTGTGATAATCAGTATAAAAATTCCCTTCTGGGTAAGAGTGACAAGACTTTTCAAAGTTGACTTATTTTGCCTGATGTCTTAAAAAACGAAGATGCCTGAGAGTTTTCTTCCTTCTGATGTTCAGTTAGTCTGCTAAGAGCCTTCCAAGGACATCAAGAGAATGGTAGTGCTTGTATCTATACATGCACATATATACATTTATCTGTGTAAATGATGCCAACTTTCATTTTCATTCTTCTACAACTCAGAATTCTTATGAACATGTTAAAGCTATATTGGTATGGGCAGTCAAAGGGTCAAAAAGGACAGAAATTCAACTCCATCTGCATGGCAGTAAGTAAACTCTTACGTCATCTCATGAGGTGTCGGGTTCCAAAAACAAATGACTCACGCTGCACAGAGGTGTAGATGGGGAACGTGCCCAGCAGTCATTTCCTTTTAGGTGCAGCAAAGGCAACTGAGCTAAGACAAAAGAAAAAAATCTAGACCTTTACCATCAAAGGTAGGATCTGTACTAAGACACCACTAGAAAGGCACTATTCGAAATCTGCTCTGGTGTCTAATAGGATTGCCTTAAGACATGAAGGAGAACTAAAATTTAGAGATTAAAAAAGAAGAGAAAATCCAGTTTAGAGACAGTACAAGTAGAAGAGCAGTGGGGCCAGGAGATGGGAACATGGGCTCTGCCTGCCTGCAGCTAATTAAACGATCCTGAGTGGATCACACTGCAGGTCTGGGTTTCTTCAACCACAAAATCAAGGAGTAGAGACTGGCTGACTTCTAAGCTCCTTCCAGTTCTAAAATTCTATCATTCTATAATTGAAACACTGCATACTCTTGGAGTCTATTCTTTTGAAAATGGTATTACCTCAAAAATCTGTGCCAGAACCTGGACACACAATCTCAAGTCTAACAAAACTTGATATATAAAGTGCTGAGAAGTGGCAGATTCTAAGGAATCAAAATCTGTCCATCAATACTGGTTTAAAGATCTAGGGTTTGTTTGGCCTTTGAAAATGAATTGACATTTGGCATTCTCCTTGGAGCTGATTTCCGAAAAAAGAAATCTGGATAATTCCGCAATGTACAAATCTACAAATCCCTTGTATGTAGTACAGATACCCTTTTGTTGAACCCCAATGGTGCCACCTAGAAACTGAAAACGGATGAACATGAACTAGGTGACTCAGGTGACATTTATTTTACATGTGTATATATGTGTGCATTTTAAGTAGAAAGGTACTGATGATGGATTCAGTCACTCAAAAAATTTTAAAGACTATGTTGTAGCCTGGGATTCATGGCAGTGCTTCTTTAGGAAGCTGCAGGCCAAGGACCTTCCTACGTTTCTGATTCTCCTCTGCAAAGCCAGTGTCTCAGAACACTATAGAAACAATACTAAAGATAAGCCATCAGAACTGGACTAAAGATGACACACAATAGCCATTCCTGAACTAGGCTTTTGATAAGATCACAGATATTTCCAACTCTGTTTTTATGACTTTAAAAGAACACTACATTAACCTGCAATGCATTAAAACTAAGCATAGTAATGAATTTTCTGAGTAAATTTTCTGACTACTTACATGTGTGTGGGGGTGTGGGGGTCATGTATAGAAATTACTTTTAATTCATTAATTTCACATTAATCAGATATTATTACACAGCTAATCCAGTGCCCGAACTGAAAGATTCACTACATCTGATCATAAATCTTCTGATACTCAGAATGGGGGTTTCCTTTAATCAAAGGCAAAAAGAAGCAACAATTCATCTTATGTTCTTTAACTTGGTCAATGCAGCAGGTGATTTTAGCTAGACAGTTCCCAATCAGAAAATGACATGCGCTTTTTTCTCTATATTTTTTAATATTCAACTACCTGAGAAAACCGAAAGCATTTTTACAGTGAACTGTTTAATTGCAGACACACACACACACACACACACACACACACACACTCTTTACTCTTCACCTTTATCATGAATTTGTCATTTTCAGATGCCTTCATGGGCTCTAGACCCTTTGGAATTCTGACCTGGGAAAGAAGACATTATGACAAACTCTGCAAATGTGTTTCTGAAAGGTCTGCTTCCTTTCTAGGAGAGAAACTGACATTTAGTAACCTGACTTTTCAATTTGCCAACCTACCTTTAACCTGACAGAGCTATCAAAAGGGGAGGAAAACAAAAGAACAAAACCACAAGTTTGCTGCTGTGCACTGGTTAAGAAAGGAAAGCAAAAGCATGTTGAGAATGCAGATTTCTTAAACACAGCACTAAAACATGTAATATATATGTTTTCTCATATTCAAGCTTCGCTTTTAACAAAGGAACAACAGATTATGAATGTTGTAAAATAGAAGGGAGAGAAAATTCAAAATAGAAATAAAATTTTCTTTCTTTTATTAGAAAGAACATTGTAGACATAAAAGGCCTAATTCACAGCTATCACAGACAGAGCTACAAAGAGAGCCCTTTGCCAAATGTGTTTTGTAAGATTTACATAGAAGAGTTCCAAATTTTTTCCTTATTTTTAATTGAGGAGACATTTTATTCTAAGGAAGCTATTTGGATATTGCTGACTGAAATGCAGATTTGATATTCTCATGCGGGTTAGCTAACATTGATTTTCTGCCCCAGTGAAAGAGATTTTACTCTGATGCTTGCCATTTAAATTCATTTTACACAGTTACTTAATGTGACTCGGCAAGGCATAGCCAAACTAGCTTGTGGGTCTAAATAGGACTCCTGAGTTGGTAAAGGACAGATCCTATGGATTAGCAGCTAATGATAAATGCTTTTCTCTTCCCACTGTTATTTTCCTACTGACTCATGAATTGACCTTGAAGATATCACAAGAATAATTAAAAAAACAAAAAAACAAAAAAAAAAAGGAGAAAGTGCCCCAAGAACAGGCATGTTCTGCATTTTTTAGTTTATTTTCAGGATTATATTCAAAGAATTCTGTATTTATTGGTCCACATTTAGGATCCTGCTTTTAGAATTCACAACTCTCAATTTCAAGATAACCTTTTGCTCTTGCTACCTAAATAAATGTATACTGAATACAAAACTATTAAAAAGCTATGTCGTACATTCATAATAAAAGCATAGTTCTGTAAGTTTAGTCTTTAAATAAAGCTAGCTATACCAAGTTTTATACAAATTGTTGACTGCATCCCATTTTGTTTGAACCAAAGGTGCAGTTATGACTCTACTGAAAGTACTACAACGTGATGAAATCTATGTAGGATAACCTTACCAGTAATACATACAAAATGACATCAATAATATTTCTGTTTAATAAAATACTTCGAGAGCATTTATAATCTAAAAATGGTGACAGATTTTGGTATTATATAGTCTTTCTTGCAGCAGGAAAGGAGAGATACTTTTTGTTGCTGTATGTAATTCCTGTGTTGAAACTAACACGGCAACAATGTGTTTAGAAAGAAAATTCTATGTTAAAATTCTGTGTTGTGTTTGGTTCTATTTTCCTGGTGACTTCATTATTCTAAAGATCCTTGGAAGAAATAAATGATAGAAATCTTTGGGACAGACGTTTGTTTGGTGACGATGTAATGAAACCCTCATACATCCTACTACTATGTCATCCCCATTGCAGTGAGTCCTTGTCAAATGTGACTGCTGCACTCTGAACATAGCTCTTTGTAGAGGCAGAAATGTTAACGACACAGTTGAGATAACAGCAACACAAGCTCCTAGACAAAATGATGACAACAATAGGGGAAATGGTGCCAGAAAGTAGGTGCTTTCATTACTGTTACAGGGACACAGTATATATTTTCCTCTCAGGCATGAAGGGAAAAAGCCATGCTAAAGCCATGCAGAGACGGGTTCTGAGGGGACAGCGTGCAGGTTTTCACCAAACTACCACAGGGCTGTTTGTAAGAATGAAAAACAAACAAATGAAACATAAAAAACCTGAAACAAACAAGAAACAAAAGGACGACCCCCTCTGTGATGAACTTCCTTTTAGATTTTTCCTCTTTGGGTTTGGGAGCTCCCTTAGCAGCCAGATGGCACGTTCATTAACAGTTTAAAACAATGCCGAGTCCCGCCGCAAGTACAGTGTGTGTTACTACCTACCCGTACTGGTCAGGCTGGTGCATCACGGCGGCCTGAGAGCTGCCATAGTTGGGGTGCTGGGAAGAAAACATGGGACGTCCGCCAGCCCCAGACTGGCTGGGATAAGCAGGCGACCTAATGTATGGTGGCCTAAAGCAGAACAGAAGAACAACTTCTTTGGATTTGTTGTGTAGCGCAAGTGTGAGTCCCCCTGTCCACTATAACATTCCCACACGTGGGTGTGGGTAGCTATAAATACTCTGTACCATGCAGCTGCCTGATGGTGGGACTGGGTAAGAATCATTAAACAAAAAAAAAAGGGCGGGGGCAGGTCAAAAGGAGAGAGACAAGGAAGAGTCTCGGATCTAATTTCAGTTTACAGTTTTGAAGCACAGTTTTGATTATGGTACAAGTCAAAAGTAAAATATAAAGTCTCCACTAAACTCATGGAGAGCTAAAAGGGTCAGAGTGAAAAGGCAGGGCCAATTAGAAATAGAAAGTGAACACGCATGAAAGCGTATTTACACACGAATTTATATAAAATGATTGAGAAAGGGAGCATGAGGAGGGGACAAAGGCTTTCTATGGCTATCTTCTTCCTGATACTTCCAAAGGCTTCATGTCAAAATGCAATCAAACACTTCCAACTTAACAAAAGCAAAATAACTTGTGCTTTGTAAGTTGCAACAATGGATAATTCATTTAAACCTAAATTAGAATTTCAACTGGACCAGCCAAACCAGTCTTAGCAGACAGGTTTCTTAAAAACACTCCCAGAAGACTGCATTTATTTGGTTTAGAGGCATTCTGCTGGGATTCAGCAAATTTTAAGTAATTGTCAGGTGAGTAAGAGAGATAATGAAAGATTTTTATTTTAATTCCCCAAAGGAAATTTATTATCATTTGGAGCAAACAAGGAGACGGGAGGGATCCCCACATTCCCAAAATAGCAACTTCAGAGGAAAAGTAACAAAGGGACACATTTAAACATACACATACACACACACACACACCACACACACTTTATTTCCCCTTTTGACAAAAATCAGAATCTTCTGCCTTTTCTTCTGAAGATACTATTTAGATACATATCTTCCATTGTGCTTTTCAAAAACATATACACCTTGCCTCCCAAACTTTCAATTAATTATGTTGTTTTCACAGTTTGAGTATTTACTTCAAGGATTCTAAAAATCAGGATTAAAAGCAAGTAATTGAGGCAAAAACCTTGTTCAAGCAACTTAAACTTTCTAATATAGTATCTTTTCTCTGTGAATGAATATTTTGGTTTGGACACAGAGGAAAGTAGAACTGGAAAAATAAATACAACATATCTCACAAATGTACATTTAGACAAATGCACACACAGCACGCATATGTGCACATACAATGTCTCTACTTTATAAGGATTTTTATGGTGGAGTTAAAAAAACAGAAGGGTTTTCTTTTTCAATTTTTTAGATTTTGAATAGTTTTTAGTCTTTTAATTTCCTGCTTAAAATTCATTGTTTCAAATGGAACCATGAGGCCCTTTCCTCACACCACTGGGTCTGGTTTGCTGGTTGTGATGATCGTTCACAGACATTTCAAATAGCCATCCGAACTGACTTGCCCACCACTTGGTTTCCTTCCTCCACTGATAATAAAACATGACCTCCTGTCATTGACTTCTCTGACCTTTTCATTACAGAATATCTTCAACACAAAACAAACTACTAAGCAAAATCATCTTCTATTACTCCTCTACAGGCAGGGAGATTATGTGGCTACGTGTTCAGTGGGTGTCCACATGTGAACGCCCAGAATACCGGCCCTGGCATTCTTCCTGAAGGCATACCTGCTTTGTGCTGAGTTTGCAGCAGCCTGCATCACAGCTGCAGCTGCCTCCTGTGCCTTACGGTTCACAGTGGGCATCGGAGGCCCCATTCCTGGCCCTCCCTGCTGAGACATGCCGGGAGAACTGGGGGTCATGCTGCTCATATTTCCAGGAAATGGTCTGCTCTGCATCCCCGCCGATGGCATCCGTCCCAGGGGCATAGCACCGCATGGCTGGCTGGGCCCTTGTCCATGCATCTGGCTGTTGGCATTGATAGCCATGCCGGGCCCCGGGCCGCTGTAGCTTGCACTGGGCACCCCACTATACGTTGGGGGTCTGGAGTAGTTACCTAAACAAAAAGCAAACACAAATTAAAGCCTTTTACTTAATCTTTAAACTTGTGAAAACATTCACCGGAAATACTTATAGTCCAACAATGGGATCAGTACAGAATCTTAGCCATTATCCTTATTACTTTTGGCACTAGTAGGCTGGCAGTTTGCAATGTGTTATTATCCTCAAGACTTTTAAGTAGTGAACCAAACCTCACAATCTTACATTTTAACCAAAATAATTAATTCAACTCCTGGTCTTTGGGTGAGCAGTTCCCCAAGACTACACTATTACATTACCACTATGTTCAACAGTTGTGACCCCGAGTTTAGAAGGACCATGTGCAAGGCAAAATTCAAACACGGTCACAATTATTCTTTACAAGCCCCTAGGAGGTGTCATGTGGAAATATGGTATCTGTCAAACACAGCAAGTTTTTTTCCAGCATCATGAACAGCCCTGTGCTTTGCTTGAGCATCAAGTCAAGTGGTGCATCTATGCTTGCTGATAAGTTTTAGGTGGGCTGGTGGCGCTGTGGGCAGTAGGTAGCAGAGCCTGAGCAGGCCTACACGAGTCACAATCCCGCCTCCACCTCTGCCCACACAAGTAGCTGTGATGTCCTGAATGCTTACAGAGTTGTGCGTTCTCTCCACTTCCACATCTTTTACCTCAGCTGCATGGATGTAAACTAAATTCAGGTAAACCAAAGGCATATATGATACCGTTCCTACTCTAATAATCATCATGACTTCAGATAACAATCGTTGAACAATACGGGATCCCAGGCACTGGGTTGACTTCACTTATTGCATTGATTTCATCAATAATTTCATTTATTTCTCCCAATAAACATATGAGATATAGACAGTACCATGACTCCATCCATTAAAATTAAGTTACCAAGTTAGGATTCAAGCTTGAGCAAACTGATCTGGAACCTACGTATTTAACCAACTTCATACGCTGCCTAATAAGGGACTGCTGAAATAAAATAAATATAAAAAGATAAGTTCTTGTAGAATATAGATTAGTGTTTTTCAATAGCAGTACTTACTACTTTCTGGAGAACATTCCCATACATCTAACGTAACTACACACTTACTATGTGCCAGGAACTGCTCTGGCACAGGGGACACAAAGTTAAAGCCAATCCAATCCCTGTGCCAGGAAGCTCACCATCTAAGTCTGTGTGCTAGTGCACAGTGTGGCAGAGGAGAGGCAGAGACAAGAAAAAACACAAAAGCAGAAAAATACAGCGTGAAGAGAGCAAAAGAGAAGGAAGAATCATTCTGACGGAGAGTGGGGGTGGGAGTTCAGTGCAGGTTCCTTGACTAAGCACTTCCTGAGCTGAAACCTCGTCATCCACGTGGGTAAGCTTTGAGGTCTGGGGACCAAAAGGTGAAAACTCTGCATTTACTGACTATAAGTTGTTTTAATCTTCGTTTCATTCTCTTACCTGTAAAACAAAGACAATCCTTTCTAACTCTTCTTGTAGAGTTGTTGTAAGGCTTAAAGATATGATGTATGCACAGCATCTCAAACATGGGTAACAAATGGTAGAGGTTTCATGGCTGGATGGTGTGTAAGACAGAAGAGGAGAAAGGCACTTGGTGGAGAGTGACTGTGGTCACAGATGGCAGGAGAGTAGGTGGATTCAAGACGGTCCAAGGCAAGGCTGAGGCGGGAGAGTGGTGGGGCAGAAAGAAGGGGCCAGATCTGACAGGTCTGTGTGCCAGGCTTACAAGTTTGGGATTTATTCTAAAGAAAAGGAGAAACTTCTAAAGTATTCCCAGCAGAAATT
This sequence comes from Tamandua tetradactyla, assembly GCF_023851605.1. Classification (NCBI taxonomy): domain Eukaryota; kingdom Metazoa; phylum Chordata; class Mammalia; order Pilosa; family Myrmecophagidae; genus Tamandua; species Tamandua tetradactyla. The sequence continues at coordinate 149,738,004 of NC_135328.1, read as the reverse complement.
AAATTGGATTAATAAAAATAACAAAAGTAAATACTTAAATAATATTTACTATGCGCTAGGCTCAGTTCCAAGTTCTTTGTATTAACTCATTTCATCCTCACATCCACTTTATTATAAGAGATGCACTTTATTATGCTCCTCATTTGAAAGATAGAGAGCCTGAGGTACAGGGATATTAAGTATCCTGTCCTAAGGCCATAGAACTAATAATGGGAGGAGTACAGATTCAAGCCAGGCAGTTTGTGATCATGTAGTTCAGAGTCAGCACATAACCACTCTGCTATACTGCCTCTCAAACGCTTAAGAATAAACACAGGTTCTAATTATATTATTTCAATTGTACAGGTTTTCTTGAGTTCACATATAGAAACTGTATCACCTACAAATCTACAAGAAATCCAACAGACTTCTCAGTATTTACTGAGTGTTTATTCTGCATTATGTGAATTATCCATTTGTAAATTGTCCATGAAATTTGCGTTATTAACTAAAGATAATGCAAGAGTCACTATGCATATAGACCATAGGTCATCAACCTTTTTTCTGCAAAGGGCTAGCTGGTAAATATTTTAGGCTTTCTGGGTCAATCTTGCCATAGATACATACTCCACTTGTCATCATAGCCCAAAAACAGCCACAGACAATATATAAACAACTGAGAATGGCTGTGTGCCAATAAAACTTTATTCATAAAACAGTTGGAAGCCCAGGCCACAGTCTACTTACCCCGGATACAAACCAATCTCGGGACAAGCGAATAAATGACTATAACAGCAAAAGAACATGAGCCTAAAGTCAGCAGCTTCTTTAACCCCGAATACCACTGGGAAGGCTAAAGAAAGGCTTAAGATTACTAGATGAGGCACTGGCAAACTTGAAGAACTGGAAAATGGAGAGGAGTTCAAAAGGGAATAGAATAAAGCAATAGCAAAGGTTCAACAAAAATGACTCAGGGGCCACGAAGTCCCTCCAATTTAAACTGCCTTTATGTGAAGGCACATCACAGTTGCATAGTCAGGATTTGCAGTAATTATCAAATTTAAATTGTTTTGAAGTAAAAGGTAAACCATTTACTGTTTATCAGTTTCAAAGTTCTTTTTAAAAAGTTCTTGTCAGCACTCCCATTCCATGGACACCATATAAGCTCTCCTGTCTCAGTGAGAAGGGTGCCTTATGCCTCCCCTGGTGAGAGGGACCCAGAGAAGTGGGAAAGGCTGCCCTGTTCTTTCTCTTTCCAAACTTTTTTAAAGCACCAGGCAGCAGAACTTTTCTCTTTGAGCAGGAATTAAGACATCTCCTACTCCCCACCACCCTGTCCTCTTATCTTCTCCTTTCCGGATTTTCTGATAAGATCAGTGGAATATGATCTTTTATTTAAAATAAATATACTCATTCATAGTTTGGATGCACATGTAATTAATTCACATGTTCATGCTGTTACTCTATGCCTAGTTTCTACCCTCCCATAACACTTGATAGTGATTTATTTGGTAAGAAACCTTTTTCACTGAAAATGTATGTGCCTTACTTTTCAATGGAAATGAAATAATACTATACTCTTCTTTAAGAAAGCAAGCATTTAGGAATGGTTATTGCACACTACGCCTAAAATGCAGTTTTGAGAGAGAAGGAAGTCCCTGATTTCACTGAACTCTGCTTCCAATTAGAATAACTTACTGTTGTTGAATTCTTGTACCCTGGGTTTATCTGGCAATCAGAAATTGTATGTTAAGGAACACAAAGGAAAGAACTGACTGAGATGTTTAGTCATCCTGTACTTTACTTGAGTCTTTCTTTTTTTTTTATTTGCTTTTGCTTGATTTTATTTTCAAGATGTTTGATAATCAAAAATAATTGATGCTGTAGGATAAATAGATGCCTATTGATTCATTGATTTTTTTTTATTAATTAACGGAAAAAAAGAAATTAACCCAACATTTAGAAATCATACCATTCTACATATGCAATCAGTAATTCTTAACATCATCACATAGATGCATGATCATCGTTTCTTAGTACATTTGCATCGGTTTAGAAGAACTAGCAACACAACAGAAAAAGATATAGAATGTTAATATAGAGAAAAAAAATAAAAGTAATAATAATAGTAAAAAAAAAAAAAACAAAACCCTATAGCTCAGATGCAGCTTCATTCAGTGTTTTAACATGATTACTTTACAATTAGGTATTATTGTGCTGTCCATTTTTGAGTTTTTGCTTGAGTCTTTCTTATATGAGTTATATACTAAAGAGAGAATTGTTGTGTCTCAACAGCTTTGCAAATGCAGCAGCTGGTGTTGGTCTTAGGGCAGGAAGCACCCTATAATTGAGCAGAGCATGCATTAGAGCATAAAAGCTGTGCACACCCACACATGCATGCATGCAGGGGTACACAGAAAGGCATATTAAATACTGGGCTCTTAATCCAGTTTTCTGCAATCAGTTGGGTTGATTCCATGAATTGCACTCAAAAGCACATGTCAAGGGAGTAAGTTCTAATTGTAGAGGCCCCTATTTGATAGAAGATATAGAAAATTTACCTTTCTTCTCCTTGAAACTTTTAAGATTTTCCCCATCAAACTAACATGACTGGATAAAAATGGTTTCTAAAAGGTTTAAAATGGTTTCAGAGGCAGCAATGGGTAAAAAGCACAGGCTTTAGAACATGGGTCTGGAAACTGGTTCACTTCCTGAAGTATGACTCTGGACAAGATATTTAACCTCTGTAAGCATCAGTTTTGCCATCTATGAAGTGAGAATAATGGGGAATGTGTTTATTTGAAGTACCAGGCATAGAGTGCGCTACCATCTTTTCAAAATGTGTGGATTAGGGGAAGAATGATTCACGACCCCCCCCTTCCTTTACCTACTCTATAGCTTATCTTTTTCCCTATGATAAACAAAACTGAAATATGTAAGCCAAGCAAAATATGAGAGAAAAATCCAGGAATGAGAAGTGCAGTCTTATTTCCATGTTTCTCTAATAGATAAGTAATTTGTTGGCAATAGTTCTGACAGCAAACAGATGGATCCAGCATTACCCACAATGAAGGCAGCAGATGCTGGGCCAGCCCACCTCAGCTGGATAGGTCTTTCAGCCAAGTCCAAGAGTCACAGTTTTCAAGTGGGTTCATCTTGGCACATCAGCTTTGGAAAATTGGTGACCAAATGCATTCAGATTTCAACCTAGTAGGAGTTATATTCAAACAGGGAGAGGAAGAAGCAGGAGCTAGATTCTATTTAAGTCATCATCATTCTTTTAGGAGATCACCAATAGCTTAGTATCCAACTCCAAAATATTTAAATTTGCTAGTTAGAATCAATTACCTAAGCCTACTGCTTTAAGTCTCTACCGACAAAGGAAGCGTTACCCCCAGTTTCAGTTACTTAACTCCAATGCTATGAAAAATAAAATGGGGGCACACATCAAAGGCACTGACATTTTACCCCTGGGTGGTAGAAAACAAACACAAAATTAGCTATGTATGATGATTAATATATTTGTGAATTATAAGTAAATATGCATTTATCATCTTTTTTTAGCCGATGATGTGTATCCTTTTTTTTTTTTTTTTTAACATGGGCAGGCACCAGGAATTGAACCCAGGTCCTTGGGCACAGCAGGCAAGTGTTCTTGCCCGCTGAGCCACCGTGGCCCGTCCTCTATCATTTTTAATAGTACTCTACTCCACATTATTTTTAAGTCATGTTTACTGAAACTATAACATACTGTAACACCTACAGTCATGTAACTGCTACCACCCCAGTCAAGACATAGAATACTTCTATCATAACAAGTACCGTCAGTCCCCTGTAGTCAGTCCCACTCCCATATTGCAGCCGCTGGTAAATGCTGATCTGATTTCTGTCCATCATTTTGCCTTCTGCAGAATATAAACAAGAGTCATATAGAATGTAGCCTTTTGTGTTTAGCTCCTAGTATCTGCTTTTGAAATTCATCCACACTGTAGCATGGATGTGCAGTGTAATATTATTGAGTAGTAGATCACAGTCAGAGTCAGCTAGGCTATTTCTAGTTTTTGATAATTATGAATAAAGCTGCTAAAAACATTTGCATATGGGTCATTCTGTGGACCTAAGTTTTCATTTCTCTCCGTAGGTGGGGTGGGTTTTCTGGGTTGTATGTTACGTGAATGTTTAAAGTTAATACACTGGAAGTGCTGAGGGAGGTGCCAAGACAGCGGCTTAGCAAGGTGCGTGATTTAGTTTGTCCTCCAGAATAGCTACTAAATAACCAGGAACAGTACAGAACAGCTTCTGGGGCCATGTCAGTGATCGGATACACAGCGTACCCCAGTCTGGACCAGATGGACTGGCTGGGAGCCCCACCCAGAACCGTGAGTTCCCCAAGCTGTGGCGGCTGGCACCCCTGCCCCACAGGCTGCTTCCCAGAGGGGAAAGGAAAGGGACTTTACCAGCAGCAAAGAGCTGAGCACAACCAAACACCAATTGTGGAATTAATTAAAAAATTCTGACAATTAAAAATAGGCCCCCAGCTCAGGCGAACATGGTCAAAGCAGAGGTCATTCATTTTTGCCCCAGAGCCAAGGGGACAGGGCTGACGGAAAAATAAAAATAAAAAAAACCACAAAGGCTTTTGTGGCTGTGTTTGTACAAAGGCTTGACTGCCTTTGGATACAGTGGCAGGGCTTCTAAGGCTGCAACAGCCCCAGGCATAGGCAGAAACAAGCTTGTTTGAGGGCTTGCCTGGAGCCTGTGCCTTCCCCAGGGGAGGGGTGAGGCCCAACACAGGTGGAATCCCTCCCTCAAGGAAGTCAGACCCCAGGGCTTGGTAATTTGAAGCCATTAAAACCAGCCTACAACCTCTCTTCTGTCTCCACCACATCTCCAGCAGGGAGAGTCTGCCAAAGTTAAAGGTACCACATCATCTTAGGCTGGTGGGACCTGCAGGCAGACAGGCGCCATATACTGGACAGGATAAGAAAAACAGAGCCCAGAGACTTCACAGGAAAGTCTTTCAACCTGCTGGGTCTCAACCCTCAGGGAAAACTGATACAGGTGACTCTTTCCTCCTGACAGGAGGCCAGTTTGGTCTGGGAAAATCCGGCTGGGGTCTATAATACCGAAGCAGACCCTCCTAAGGGTGGGGGGTGGCAAAGGCACCACACAGGCAGGGCAAGAAACAAGAAAACAAGAACTGAAAATTTCTCCTCTGTTAAACAAAACCTAAGCTAGTGGTCCAGAAAAAGCTGAACTGAATGTCAAAGAACAGATAGACAACAAATGCATCCAGCAAGAAAACCCTAGGTAAAAGAAGTGAAAACAATCTCCAGAATAAACTAATTAAGCTAATTATAAATGCCTAGATGCCAGCAAAAAAAATAACAAATCACACAAGGAAAATTGAAGATATGGCCCAGTCAAAGGAACAAACCAATAATTCAAATGAGATATAGGAGTTGAAACAATTAATTCAGAATATACGAACAGACATGGAAAACCTCATCAAAAATCAAATCAATGAATTGAGGGAGGATATAAAGAAGGCAAGGAAAGAACAAAAATAAGAAATCGAAAGTCTGAAAAACAAATCACAGAACTTATGGAATGAAAGGCACAGCAGAAGAGATGAAAAAAACAATGGAAACCTATAATGTTAGATTTCGAGAGGCAAAAGATAGGATTGGTGAACTGGAGGACGGAACATCTGAAATCCAACAAGCAAAAGAAAATATAGGTGAAAAAAAATGGAAAAATATGAGCAGGGACTCAGGGAACTGAATGACAATATGAAGCACACAAATATACATGTCGTGGGTGTCCCAGAAGGAGAAGAGAAGGAAAAAGGAGGAGAAAAACTAATGGAGGAAATTATCACTAAAAATTTCCCAACTCTTATGAAAGACTTAGAATTACAGATCCAAGAAGTGCAGTATACCCCAAACAGAATAGATCCAAACAGATGTACTCCGAGACACTTACTAATCAGAATGTCAGAGGTCAAAGAAAAAGGGAGAGTCTTGAAAGCAGCAAGAGAAAAAGCAATCCATCACATACAAGGGAAGCCCAATAAGACCATGCATAGATTTCTCAGCAGAAACCATGCAGGTGAGAAGACAGTGGGATGATATATTTAAATTACTAAAAGAGAAAAACTGCCAACCAAGAATTCTATATCCAGCAAAACTGTCCTTCAAAAATGAGGGAGAAATTAAAACACTTTCAGACAAAAAGTAACTGAGAGAATTAGTGACCAAGAGACCAGCTCTGCAAGAAATACTAAAGGGAGCACTAGAGACAGATACGAAAAGACAGGAGAGAGAGGTGTGGAGAAGAGTGTAGAAATGAAGACTATCAGTAAAGGCAAAGAGAAGGAAAATTAGATATGACATATAAAATCCAAAAGGCAAAACAGTAGAAGAAAGTACTACCCATACAGTAATAATACTAAACGTTAATGGATTAAACTCTCCAATCAAAAGACATAGACTGGCAGAATGGATTAAAAAACACGACCCATCTGTATGCTGTCCACAGGAAATGCATCTTAGACCCAAGGATAAACACAGGTTGAAAATGAAAGGTTGGGAGAAGACATTTCATGCAAATAACAATCAGAAAAGAGCAGGAGTAGCTATACTGATATCCAACAAATTAGACTTCAAATGTAAAACAGTTAAAAGAGACAAAGAAGGACACTATGTATTAATAAAAGAAACGATTCAACAAGAAGATATAACAATCATAAATATTTATGCACTGAGCCAGAATGCTGCAAAATACATGTGGCAAACACTGAAAAGAGAAACAGACACATCTACCATAATAGTTGGAGACTTCAATTCCCCACTCTCATCAATGGACAGAACATCCAGACAGAGGATCAATAAAGAAACAGAGAATTTGAATAATACAATAAATGAGCTAGACTTAACAGACATTTATAGAACATTACACTCCATAACAGCAGCATTTACCTTTTTCTCAAGTGCTCATGGATCATTCTCGAGGATAGACCATATGCTGGGTCACAAAGCAAGTCTCAATAAATTTAAAAAGATTGAAATCATACAAAACACTTTCTCAGATCATAAGGGAATGAAGTTGGAAATCAATAATAGGCAAAGCGCCAGAAAATTCACAAATATGTGGAGGCTCAACAACACACTCTTAAACAACCAGTGGGTCAAGGAAGAAATTGCAAGAGAAATCAGTAAATATCTTGAGGCAAATGCAAATGAAAACACAACATAACAAAACTTATGGGATGCAGCAAAGGCAGTGCTAAGAGGGAAATTTATTGCCCTAAATGCCTATATCAAAAAAGAAGAAAGGGCAAAAATACAGGAATTAACTGTCCACTTGGAAGAACTGAAGAAAGAACAGCAAACTAACCCCAAAGCAAGCAAAAGGAAAGAAATAATGAAGATTAGAGCAGAAATAAATGAAATTGAGAACATGAAAACAATCAAGAAAATAAAAAAAAAACAAAAAAACAGGAGTTAGTTCTATGAGAAAATCAATAAAATTGATGGACCCTTAGTGAGGTTGACAAAAAGAAGTAGAGGGAGAGGATGCAAATAAATAAGATCAGAAATGGGAGAGGAGACATAACCACTGACCCCACAGAAATAAAGGAAGTAATGAGAGGATACTATGAACAACTTTATGCTAATAAACTCGACAATGTAGATGAAATGGACAACTTCCTAGAAAGGCATGAACAACCAACTTAGACTCGAGAATAAATAGATGTCCTCAACAAACCAATCACAAGTAAAGAAATTGAATCAGTCATTAAGAAGCTCCCGCCAAAGAAAACTCCAGGACCAGATGGCTTCACATGTGAATTCTGCCAAACATTCCAGAAAGAATTAGTACCAATCCTGCTCAAACTCTTCCGAAAAACTGAAGAGGAGGGAAAGCTACCTAACTCATTCTGTGAAGCCAACATCACCCTCATACCAAAGCCAGACAAATATATTACAAAAAAAGAAAACTATAGACCAATCTCTCTAATGAATATAGATGCAAAAATCCTCAACAAAATTCTAGCAAATCGAATCCAGCAACACATTAAAAGAATTGTACATCATGACCAAGTAGGATTCATCCCTGGTATGCAAGGATGGTTCAACATAAGAAAATCAATTAATGTAATACACCATATCAACAAATCAAAGCAGAAAAATCACATGATCATCTCGATTGATGCAGAAAAGGCATTTGACAAAATTCAACATCCTTTCCTGTTGAAAACACTTCAAAGGACAGGAATAGAAGGGAACTTCCTCAAAATGCTAAAGGGAATATACAAAGTTAATACATTGTCAAACTGTGGCTGTAACCACTTTGCATTCCTACCAAAAAGTGTATGAGAGCTCAAACTGGTCTGCCTTGTTGCCAGCACTCTGCATTGCCAAAATTTTAAAAAGTATTATCAATTCTCCCAAAACAAACAAACAAAAAACAACAACAAAAAAGAAAAAGTATTAGCTATTTTAATAGGTATGAAGTGAATATCATTACACATTTCCCTACATTTCCCAGTCCCTATCAAATGATTTTGAGTATTTTTCACATACTTGCTGCTTCTCATATTTAAATAAGGCCCCTTTTGCAAGGGGGGGAGGGGGTACATTTAAAAAATTGCCTTTGAGTACATCTTTCTACTCAGATCTACCACGATAGCAGACACAGTGTTACTCTTTAGGCACTGCTTTAAGAGGAACTGCATCATGTACTTGAAAAGAGCACAAATGCAGGTTCAAAATGAAAGCGAACTTACCCCAAGTTGCATTAAATCCTACAGTTTGTGGGAATAAAATTGAGATAAATTTTTTTTGAACTGATATATAAGGCATCATAATTTTTTCTAGGTCACATACACTTAATCTTTAAGATGTTCTAGTAGTAATAATATTACACAAAGTTTATAAAAGAGAGAAAAATACACCCAATAACTTGTTACAGTATCGCACCAGTGTTTCACTTTTAGTAGCATTTCCACATGTTACAAAATTAATTGCTTTAAAAAACTTTACAAAGTAATGCGAGGGACAACCAAAACAATAGGCTGAGCCCTTGATCTTGGGGTTCGCCCCTATGAAACTTATTCCTACAAAAGATAGGCTAAGCCTACTTAAAATTATGCCTAAGAGTCATTCCCAGATAACTTCTTTTGTTGCTCAGATGTGCCCTCTCTCTCTAAGCCAACTCGGCAGGTGAACTTACTGTCCTCCCCCCTACATGGCACATGACTCCCAAGGGTGTAAATCTCCCTAGCAATGTGGGATAGAACTCCTGGATTCACCGGGACAAAGTATCATGGGATTGAGAAAGCCTTCTTGGCCAAAAAGGGGAAGAGAGAAATGAGACAAAATAAATTTTCAGTGGCTGAGACATTTCAAACAGAGACAAGAAGTTATTTTGGACTAATGCATTAAATAGATATTCCTTTTTAGTTAATGGTGTATTGGAGTGGCTCTTGGGAAGTACCTGAATGTAGAGCTGTGTTCCAGTAGCCTTGATTCTTAAAGATGATTGTATAATGATACAGCTTTTACAACGTGACTGTGGGATTGTGAAAACCATGTGTCTGATGCTCCTTTTATCCAGGGTATGGACAAATGAGTAAAAAAATATGGATACAAAATAAATAAACAAATAATAGGGGCAATAAGGGAGAAAATAAATTGGGTACACTGAAATACTAGGGGTCAATGAGAGGGAGGTGTAAGGGGTATGGAATGTGGAATGTATGAGTTCTTTCTTTTGTACTTCTTTTTCTGGAGTGATGCAAATGTTCTAAAACTGATCATGGTGTGAGCTACTGATTATACACCATGTATGGATTATATGTGTCAAGATTTGTCAATTAAGGAGAAAAAAAGCAATGTGAGCTCAATGCAGAAAAAATATAGGTGTCCAGAGAAGAGTAGACAAAAATTATCTAAATTAGGTAACTGAAGTTTTACCTCCCACAGAAAAAGATACTATGTTATAAATTACTCTTAAATATTAAATATCAACCCCAAATCCATCAAGCATTCAAAGCAGGGTCAAGAAGAGATATTAATGTCTTTGGATTTCTCACCATTTTAGCAAAATTCATTCATTCACGCATTCAAGAAATATTTATTAAGGGTATCTTCTGTGTCAGGCTCTGTGCTAAATACTGGGGGTTTAGCAGTTACCAAGACAAGGAGCTTAGATTCAAGAGAAAGAAACAGGCAAACATATGTAGACAATGAAACAGGGTGGTAAACACTATAGGGAAAAAGAAAGCAGAAGGTGAGAACGTATACAGAATGGCAAGGGGAGGCATCTCGAGAAGGTGACTGAGGAGAATTACTATAGAACAAGGGAGCTATGTGGATGTCTGTGGCCTCTCTTGGGAATAGAAGTAGATCTTTGGAGAACTAACAATAACTAAAGGGCCAGGCCTAAACATAGGGAACATATGGACACAAGCAGCTGCCTGTAGCTGACATCAGGGCAGGAAATGAAGATGAGAGCTAGGACCTCCAGGGAGTTAGGGGTAGAACCAACCATATACCAGGTGCATGACCTCCAGAAAGCTACTAAAATTACTCTGTTTCCTTGCCTGTAAAAAAAGGAACAACGTGGGCATTGTGAGAAAAAATATTATAATAGTTAAGAATTGTAGGACAACTGACAATCGTAGAAAGAATCTGTCAAGGAATAAAAAGAAAATTGCTCAAGTGTTAATAAGATAACTTTTTAATCAGTGAAAACAAGTTATCTTTACAATATCATGTTTTTATATGCCTTATTTTACTTTCATGATGCACAGACATTCAAATTTACTACTCAAAGGAAAATATAGGAAAAAGTATGCACTGACATAAAAAATTTTAAAAGGTATTCTTCTCCACCCAATAGCCAAATCTGTACACAACACTACCAATTTCTCTGGTAAGAAACAAAGAAGTCTAAGGATGTGAAGTCAAATCTGGCACAACTCCCGTGTCCTCTGGGCTTATGACTGCTGGGCATCCCCGGAGGTGGGTGAGAGAGAGTCCTGGGTGGTTTCACTGATGGCCTAGAGACCTTCTGCTGTCAGAGGAAGCCTTGTGAAAGTAAGCTTGGTGTCAGCTGTATAGATTTATGAACTATAGTAGGCCATTTCTTTTCAACAAAGATGTGAACAAATGGCACATCTATGAAGCTTGAGAAAAAAATACCTTGCTCAGAGTTCGGGCAGAGCTGCATGTCCATACACTGCATTTCCAGGCTGCTATTCACGACTGTCACGATCAAGGGTAAAGTCCACCAAACAAGAAAGTTTAAAACAAGTTGCTTAATCATTAAATGAAGGGAGTGAATGTCACCACTCTTGACTGACAGACATTTTCCTCACTTTTAATTTTTTCTAACTCCCAGGTTTTGATAAAATCATGAGGAATATCAGTCACTTAAGAAAACATCATGCTTAAGTCTTGTCACTTAAAGGCTAAATTTGAGCATCAAAAAGACTGACTGACCGCATAAACCTAACTTTTGCTGTAAAATGACCTAATTCAATTTCTGTTTTCTCTAATATTAGCAAGATAGAGATTTAGAATATTTCCTTAGCAAAACAAAACACTACAGACTACAGAGGGAATACTTGTTCTCAGTGTTATCAATTTAACCATAAGTAAGGCTAAGGAAACAGGAAGCTACAACATCATCAAGTATATTACAACCTGTTTCAAGATTTAAAAAATGAGTGAACTGAAAAGGGAACGCCCTGCACAGAGACTATCCTATTGGCAAGCCAAAGAACAAGATCCTGTCAGCATCTCCATCATTGTCCAGGAAGAAAGTGTTCTCACCACATGAAATAAAGTCATGCTGCAGGCATAAATCTCACCTCTGTAGAAGAGAGGATGTATTTAGCTTAATTCAGTGGATCAGATTCAGGTTTCGGACTTCCAGCAGCTGAGTGTGAAATCCTGGGTCATGGTGACAACAAGTTGTCCTGCGCTTCAAAGGGATTCTCACGTAGATAGGACACTGGCAACTTTTGACATTAATACTCTGCTCCTCTTGAACTGCAACAGTTGTCTTGTAAACTATTAATATGTACTACACTATTTTGGAACTGCATTTAATTCAACTCAATATCATTTAAAATTTGCTTTTGCTGAATTTGTGAGAAACAGATTTCAACGTATGGAGTAAAAGGTAGATTTCAGATAGCATCTGATTTATTTTAGAGAATAAACCTTCAATCTTGCCTGAAAAACAGCATTAGCAAATAAGTTAGATATAAGTAAAAGGCTCATCAGAAGCACCTACTTTTAAGTCTCCTGCTTCCTGAGACATTCACTGTGAAAATTAGAGCATAAAAGCAGGACTGTATTGGTGTGCAGCCTCGGCACTGGGGGGTCTGCAAGAATCCCCAGATGCTTTAAACAAGGGAGTGATAATTGGGGAGACTCTAAACTCAGAATCAATGCTACTTGCCCAAGATAATATTGCTTATTTGTAGCAAAGCTAAACTTAGACACTTATTTTTGCAAATAGTGAAACACGCAAAAAACTATTTGCGGATAGTCAGTGTGACGGACACTATTCTAAAGAACACAAAAACAAATAAGACACAATGCTCGCCCTGAAGAAATTTAATGGCTGTGAAGATAAAATTGATTTCAGCTCTCTTTTCCCCATAAAAATTCATTAATTAATAATTAACATGTTAATTGCAAATACTTCATTTCTATTTATTAGGGCAAGTCCTCATGGTCCTTTACTTGCAAACATTTTGTAAGGGTATTTATATGTGCTTGTCTGAAGACAGAAGAGTACTACTTCATAAAATGTGCCCCTGTAATTAAATATATCCACACATTCAGATTGGCTTCATCCTATTTGCATATTTAATAATTCTGACTTTACAGCATTAACATACGTTTCTAAAATTGTTCCCTTCTCCACTTTGTAGGAATTATTCTAAACCTCTTTAGTATTTTTGCTATATTTTCATGCCTGAAAGCCTAAAATGTTCTTTGCTCCTTGAAGACAAGTAGTTTGTCCTTTTGTTTTTGTTGTCCTAGTGGCTCACTGAATGAATGCGCTAGAAAGAAGGGGGTACAGCTAACAGACGGGAAACAAGGCAGCCCAAGTGACTAAGCAAGAGGCCTTTGAAGTCCATCTCCCTTGGTCTGAACGCCGGTGCTACCACTGATTAGCTGTGTGATCAGGAGTGAAATACCTACTCTCTCAAGGCCTCAGTGTTCTCATTTGTGAAACTAACCTTACAGCTTTGATAGTGGTTAAGAGAATAGACTAGATGGCTTCGATCTGAATCCTGGTCTGGCTGTGTATTCTGGGTAAGCAGTTCACCTGCTCAGAGCTTCAGGTTCTTCATTTGTCATGTGGAGCAATCATAGACGCTATCATATCTTAAGGGTTAAATGAGGTACTAGATGAGGAACAACAGGGCCACGACCTAGTCACATATTTAATACAGATCAGTCGTTACTGTTAACAACAGCAGCTTTGGAGCAGCCATTATGGCAATAATGGTTAGCAAAAGGAGGTTGTAAACTATGTTCTCAAGATCCCTAAAAACACGAAGAAACTCATCTAGTTAAGAACAGAAACAGAACAAGATTAATCATCTCTGGGGACGACTGCACTGGTGATTCTTCCTCAAGACCTGAAAACTTACAATATGAAGATGAGGGTTAAATATTTTACTAATACTGAGTACTTAGTTGAGAAAGAAAAAAATACTTCATTTGGATCCCTATTAATAAAAGGAGCAACACAAAAAGAGAAATGTAAAGGTAAGAACATATATTCAATTGAACAACAACATGTTCCAAGTACACTTCCCTGTCACTAAGAGTTTGCTGAGGAAAGAGGAACACAGGAAAGGAGAATGACTTTGAATGGAACACAGAGGGCACCCAGGACAATGACTTTGAACATGCAGTGATTACAGCCAGCAAGGGACCCAGGAGTGTCCACACCTCAGAATGGAACGCGGAGAGGTGAGGGAGCAACCAGCAGGGAACCTGCAAATGCTGATATGAGGGAGAAGAGGTGCTTCCGTTCATGACACATGACAAGGTGCCGAGAACGGGAAATACCATCTTCATTCCAAACTGCTTCTAATATCAACTTAAACCCAGTATTTGTGCCTGAAAAGACAACAACCCCAAGACAGAAATCCTTCTTGCTGTATAGCCAAAGATTATCCTGGGGAGCCAGTGAGCTGCATTAATATAAAAGGACCCGGAGTTGAAGCAAATATTAGACTCAGAAATTAGGAATGGAAGCAACTTCCAAGGTAATATAACCCAATTTTCTTATCTTCCAGAAGAAAAGTAATTCACAGAGAGTGTAAACAATTTTCCCAGACATAGGAGTTGGGATGAGAAGCCTCTCAGGTTCAGTACTCTTAGCTCAGTCTTCACTTATTATGAGTAACAGTAAGAGGAAGATTGAATTTTTCAAGTAAGTTTAGATCCTAATTTCGAAGATGACTGGAAACCTTTGGGATTTTTAAGGGCTAAATCCTAGACCTGCAGCCACCCTAATTCTGAGAACAAGGCTCCAATCTTATCTCCAATCACATTCTATGCAGAAGTCTACATTTCCTGCGCATATCACAACTAATAAACAGCTTTTCCACCTTTCACTCATGTTCTCATATTTTTTTCCATGTCAGCCCAGCATGCCCAGCAAGGGATGCAGCAGACAGGTGGGCTCTCACAGGTGCTTCACCAGTGCTTCACCGCTTTGTCTCAGTTCAGTTACAAATCACTGCAAGTTGCCTGGGGCTGACTCTTGCTCTCAACTGGGACTGTTAAACTCCAAGAGCTTACTGGAACTAATAACAAGAAAAACTGTTTAGGGCATGGTATAAAGGGACCAAAGCAAAATACAGTCTATATCCATGCTGACCTTGACTGTATACATGTGGACAAAGGCAGGAAGGGACTATATAAAGAGTTTTATATTTTGGGTGTTCTAATACAGTTTTCATTACAGAAAGAGAAGATTCTATCACACACAAAGCAGTGTAAGGCCACGAAACTGCTATACTGGCAAGCTTAAAATGCTTCAGAAAGAGATCTTCAAAAAAACAAGGCAATTCACTGACTACTGACTTTTCAAAAATTAAAGTACTATATATCAGAAAGGTAAGATTTTCTAAGAAACATACTGGTAAAAGTCAAGGAGGTGCCTGGGTTCCATCATATACTGCTTTGCCTTATAGGCTGTGTTCAATGTCTAGAGGGGCTCAACCACCCTCAATATAACAAGGTTTGTTATACTCACATACCTCTAGAAAACACTAAGATTTTAATATAGGCAGACTTGACTTTGTTGTGGAAGCAGCAGACGTTTTACTACGGTTTCCTAGTGGGCACTGTTCATTCTCACTTGGAATATTCCTGGTATTTTCAGAAGTGAGGAAATTCTGGAAATTGAGCCAGATTATCTCATTCTCTCTAAATTATCCATTAATGTCTAATTTAAATAAAAAAATACAAAGAAGGTGCTAAATTCAAATGCCTTATTGCTAAAAGCAACTTGAAAAAAATATATACATATGTATCACTTTTAAAACCTTGATAAAAGGATTCTACACATGTCTGACAAAACATAAGTCCAATTCCAGGAAGGGAGATAGAATGTAATAAATGCATTTTGGGAAAGGCTCCACTTATTTTTCTACTCTTCCTTTATCTTTCCCATTGAAAAGCCTCATGTCCAATTTCAGGCTTGGTCTAGTTTCTTCCAAGATTTAGACTGATAATGACAAACAGTTGTTCTGATTTCCCCAATACAGCATTTCTGAGACAAAATGAGAAGATTCACTGTGATGACATCCTCCTGAATAGTGAGCATATTGTTGTAAAGATAGCCACCGAGAGTATATAAGAAAACCCAAGTTTTTAAATCAGAAACTTTTTAAGGACAGGGCTTATGTTTTTTTTTCCCCACAAGCATTTAGAACTACACCACAGAAAAAGGTTTACTCCTTCATTAATAACACATGTGTGAAAGCACATACCAGAGTGTCTGATGCATAAATGTGTAATGCTATATGCTATAATTATTGCTATAATTATTTGTCCCATCATTATGGGTAACTGAAGGACTTGGGTTTGCATTAATCTCACAAAATTGCCAGGTAACAAAATAATTTTTAAAGATGCATATAAAATTAAGTTCTTGAAGAACTAGCATACTAACAACACTTCTACCATCTACCACAAAACATTCTGGGGAAATTTTTTTTTTTTTTACCTTGTGGTCCATATTGGCTCATCTGTGGACCATAAGTCCCACTTGAGTTACTCTGCTGAAAGCTGCTGATTCCAGGATGCATCTGGCCTCCAGGAGAAGGGTGAGGTGACATGGATGGTCCTGTCTGTTGAGGTCCATATTGAGACATCTGAGGGTTTCTTTGTGAGCCTGTGATAAAACCTAAGTGGGAATAAGTGAGGCAGGTAAATTCAGTTGTTTCATAATTTCTATACACACAAATATGGATGTGGAATTGCATGGACGGTGGATGGGGAGAAGTAGGTTGGTCCTGCGAGATTTCTGTAAACTAAAGAAAAGATCAAAGCCATCTCGTCCCAGCAGGGAGGATGTGGAAGGGCAAAAGACGCAATGGGCCTACCCTGGTCCTAATTCTGAACACAGCAATAGGAACCCAATAGATTGTGAACTTGAACTAGGGAAAGGGAGAAAATGCAAGTAATCTTAACTGCTAGAAATATTCTCTTATTGATGAGGTACCGACAAAAGCAGTAGCAGTAGTGATGACCACCTTTACTGCAAACTCTCCACTCATGACAGGCTGGATATACTATGTATACCCATCTGAGAGTCTCTGTTTACTTTCTGATCTTTGGAATATGTCACTTAAAAATCCTACCCAACTCTCAAGCTCAGGGAAAGAAGCAGCTTTTCCTGGCACACTGTTTTTCTCTCCTTTAATGTCCTACAGCAATAATTGCTCAGCTTGATTCCTAAATAGCAGTGGACACTTATACGAAGACTTGACCTAATTCATACCATCCCTTACAGAGAAATCTTAAACTTGAGGGTTTGAGGTGTACTCTCCTATTCCAAACAACTGCTGACTTTCTCCCTCAAACCTGTTCTGTCAGTGGTCTTCCTCTCCACTGTAAATGGCACTACTACATACCCAAATGCTGCTCATGTCAGAAGCCTCTGTCACCCTGATTCTTCCCTTTTCTATATAAACAAATCCATCAGTGAGTCCCAGTGCCTCCTTCTGAGATGTATCTTGAGAGCCCAATCTTCTCCATTCCAAATTCTACAAAAGCCTAGGACAAGACACCATCATCTCCTGACCATATGACAGCACTGGTCTCCCGACAGATCTATTAGCTTTCCTCCCTTGCTCCTACTGGATCATTTTTCACAAAGCTGCCAGAATTACCTTTCAGGAACAAAAAGGAAACTAGGCCATATTTCTCACCAGCATAAACCCTTCAAGGCTTGCGACTGAACCTGGGAATCAAATTCAAACACTTAACTATGGCTCATGATATCTTATGCAGTCTGGTAGTCACCTTTCTCATTTTAACACCATTTCCTCTAACTTTTCTTCTCTCATCCTGTAAGTCCACTGGCCTTCTGAAAGTTCCTACAAGAGAATACAAAGCTCTTTTCTTCCACAAGCTTTAGTCTCTCCTGTTCCCTCTTCCTAGGATGCTGTTTTGATCAAACAGAGGCTGTACCTGTATACAGCCCTTCAGCAGTGCATGTGAGGGCCTGCTTTGCTGCTCCCTTGCCAACTTAGGGAGTTACCAGAGTTTCTGATCTTTGATAACAGTAAACGGAAAACAGAACCTCATCAAGTTTTGTTCTATATTGTTCATCATGAGTAAAGCTGAGCATTTCATTTTTGAAAGAGTTGTTTTAATTCCCTTTTCTAGAACTATATCCTTAGCCCATTTTCTATTGGTCAACTTATCTCTTAACTATGAAGTATTTCATAGCTCCTATTTACTATGCATATATTTCCTATATATAGCTCCTATTTCCAAATAATTATAGGGCTCAGAAAGCCCTTATATCTGTGATCCTGTACAAAAAGGGTCTGACTTTCAGACTGAGTAACACTGACACAGGCCTTTATAAGAAAGGGATATGATATGACTTATATTTCTGAATGTTTTAATTCAGTATGGAGAATGGTAAAAGCTAAGAGACCCAGTTAGGAGGTATGTAAAGTAATACATAGTATTTAACTATGTTTAAACACCAGCAGTATTTCTACTAAAAAAGGCTCCCACCATAGAGATAACCACATTTTTTAAAGGTTATTGAATATCTTCATAGTCTTCTAAACAAACAGATGATCAAAGTTAGCTAAAAAGAGGCATTTCTATTTTTCACATCAAGATGGAAATAATGGGGCCACAGTGGCTCAGCAGCTAAGAGTGCTTGCCTGCCATGCTCGAGGACCCGGGTTCAATTCCCGGTGCCTGCCCATGTTAAAAAAAAAAAGAACAAGATGGAAACAATGCATGTCTACTATTTGTTTCCTCATCTGTAAAATGGGATGGTCATATCTACACCATAAGGTGTTCTTTCTGTTTGTTCTATGGGGGGTTTTAAAAATCTTTTTTTTTTTTTGAATGAAATAAATGTTAAAAGACTTCCCTAAAATATTTTAAAAAATAAAATTTTGACCAATAATTTTCTACCCATTTATGGTGGCATATTTATTTGCTTGTATCTTGCTTCCTTTAGAAAGTTCTTATAAAATGTCAGCTTGTAACATAGTTTGTGAATAGAAATTATGACAGCTGAGAGAATCCAGCTGCTTTTTAAAAAAGGTGTGAAAGCTTTCTTTTAGTTACAAGAATCTAGAAACTATCAAACTTTCCAGGAAGGGAATTTCACAAAATATAAATGGAATTTCCTATATGTTATAAAAGTATATTGAATTATTACATGTATTATGGAAGTATATGTCCCAAGTTAGTATCAAAAGTGGAAAAATTCAAATTTAAAAAATGTAATAAAATGGATAATTACTTATATTATTCAAAAGGACTTACTGAACAGAGCCTTAAAAACTCTGTAATAACATATAATTTATACATTTCATCCATGATACAAATCTATAAATGTTTTCTAGTGAATTTACAGTTTTTATGACATGCATATATAGTCACAAACACTTGTATTATCACATCTCAAATGAAGAGGGGTACACTGATATGAAAAATCAGAAATGTCCTTTAAGAAACAGGAGTTACAGCAAAAGCTATATATAGAGAGAAGGAAATGAAAATACACTCTGGATTTGTTTGACATCAGATCTGGATTAGAATGCTGCCTCAGCAATCCTGTGTGACTCAGGGACTCTTACAATGTAAAACAGTCAGTAAACGTCTTGCCCTGGCTTACAAGATCATTCTGACAGTCAAATAAGACATCCTCAGAGGGGATGTCACTGTGTATACACTTGGAAATTCAAGTTCCTGTACTCAGCTGAGTTCTAGGTCACTGGGATACACTTCTTTTTGGTTAGTTCTTTTCAATGGATAGATTCACATTTGACCCTTTTCCCCCAACCCTTCCCTAGCCTGATCACTAAATGTCAAAAACCACCCACCACACAGGAAAAAGAGGCATCAGTACTTTCACCATGCCTTGCCCTCTAACCTACAAATGTCTGCATCCAGAATTCTTTCAGAATAAGAAGGAACTCTGTCCTCATATCCAAGGCCAGTGCCTTCACTTACCCACTGAATCCTGCCAGTGGTATTTGTTTAAAAAGTATTCACTGACTCTTGACTGGATAACAGAACAGAATGAAATCCAAACTTAATAGAATAGCACACAAGACTTTTCAAAATTTGGTCCCGCCTACTGGAAATAGACACATCTACCATAATAATTGGAGACTTCAATTCCCCACTCTCATCAATGGACAGAACATCTAGACAGAGGATCAATAAAGAAACAGAGAATTTGAATATTACAATAAATGAGCTAGACTTAACAGACATTTATAGGACATTACACCCCACAACAGCAGGATACACCTTTTTCTCAAGTGCTCATGGATCATTCTCAAAGATAGACCATATGCTGGGTCACAAAGCAAGTCTCAAAAAATTTAAAAAGATTGAAATCATACAAAACACTTTCTCAGATCATAAGGGAATGAAGTTGGAAATCAATAATAGGCAAAGCGCCAGAAAATTCACAAATATGTGGAGGCTCAACAACACACTCTTAAACAACCAGTGGGTCAAGGGAGAAATTACAAGAGAAATCAGTAAATATCTCGAGGCAAATGAAAATGAAAACACAACATAACAAAACTTATGGGACGCAGCAAAGGCAGTGCTAAGAGGGAAATTTATTGTCCTAAATGCCTATATCAAAAAAGAAGAAAGGGCAAAAATACAGGAATTAACTGTCCACTTGGAAGAACTGAAGAAAGAACAGCAAACTAACCCCAAAGCAAGCAAAAAGAAAGAAATAATGAAGATTAGAGCAGAAATAAATGAAATTGAGAACATGAAAACAATAGAGAAAATAAAAAAAAACAGAAGTTGGTTCTATGAGAAAATCACTAAGATTGATGGGCCCTTAGCAAGATTGACAAAAAGAAGAAGAAAGAGGATGCAAATAAATAAGATCAGAATTGGAAGGGGAGACATAACCACTGACCCCACAGAAATAAAGGAGTTAATTAACAGGATACTATGAACAACTTTATGCTAATAAATACAACAATGTAGATGAAATGGACAACTTCCTAGAAAGGCATGAACAACCAACTATGACTCAAGAAGAAATAGATGACTTCAACAAACCAATCACAAGTAAAGAAATTGAATCAGTCATTAAAAAGCTTCCCAAAAAGAAAAGTCCAGGACCAGACGGCTTCACATGTGAATTCTACCAAACATTCCAGAAAGAATTAGTACCAATCCTGCTCAAACTCTTCAAAAAAATTGAAGTGGAGGGAAAGCTACCTAATTCATTCTATGAAGCCAACATCACCCTCATACCGAAACCAGGCAAAGTATTACAAAAAAAGAAAACTACAGACCAATCTCTCTAATGAATATAGATGCAAAAATCCTCAATAAAATTCTAGCAAATTGAATCCAGCAACACAGTAAAAGAATTATATATCATGACCAAGTAGGATTCATCCCAGGTATGCAAGGATGGTTGAAGAACATAAGAAAATCAATTAATGTAATACACCATATCAACAAATCAAAGCAGAAAAATCACATGATCATCTCAATTGATGCAGAGAAGGCATTTGACAAAATTCAACATCCTTTCCTGTTGAAAACACTTCAAAGGATAGGAATACAAGGGAATTTCCTTAAAATGATAAAGCTAATATATGAAAAACCCACAGCTAATATCATCCTCAATGGGAAAAAACTGAAAACTTTCCCCCTAAAATCAGGAACAAGACAAGGATGTCCACTATCACCACTGTTATTCAACATTGTGTTGGAAGTTCTAGCCAGAGCAATTAGACAAGAAAAAGAAATACAAGGCATCAAAATTGGAAAGGAAGAAGTAAAATTATCACTGTTTGCAGATGATATGATACTATATGTCGAAAACCCTGAAAAATCCACACCAAAACTACTAGAGCTAATAAACGAGTACAGCAAAGTGGCAGGTTACAAGATGAACATTCAAAAATCTGTAGTGTTTCTATACACTAGTAATAAACAATCTGAGGGGGAAATCAAGAAATGAATTCCATTTACAATTGCAACTAAAAGAATAAAATATTTAGGAATAAATTTAACTAAAGAGACAAAAGACCTATACAAAGAAAATTACAAGAAACTGTTAAAAGAAATCACAGAAGACCTAAATAGATGGAAGGGCATACCGTGTTCATGGATTGGAAGACTGAATAAAGTTAAGATGTCAATTCTACCTAAATTGATCTACAGATTCAACGCAATACCAGTCAAAATCCCAACAACTTACTTTTCAGAAATAGAAAAAACAATAAGCAAATTTATCTGAAGGGTAGGGTGCCCCAAATTGCTAAAAGTATGTTGAGGAAAAAAAACGAAGCTGGAGGTCTCACGCTGCCTGACGTTAAGGCACATTATGAAGGCACAGTGGTCAAAACAGCATGGTACTGGCATAAAGACGGATATATTGACCAATGGAATCGAATAGAGTGTTCAGATATAGACCCTCTCATCTATGGACATTTGATCTTTGATAAGGCAGTCAAGCCAACTCACCTGGGACAGAATAGTCTCTTCAATAAATGGCGCCTAGAGAACTGGATATCCATATACAAAAGAATGAAAGAGGACCCGTACCTCACACCCTATACAAAAGTTAACTCAAAATGGATCAAAGATCTAAACATCAGGTCTAAGACCATAAAACAGTTAGAGGAAAATGTAGGGAAATATCTTACAAATCTTATAATCGGAGGCGGTTTAATAGACCTTACACCTAAAGCAAGAGCACTGAAGAAAGAAAGAAAGAAATGGGAACTCCTCAAAATTAAACACTTTTGTGCATCAAAGAACTTCATCAGGAAAGTAGAAAGACAGCCTACACAATGGGAGACAATATTTGGAAACGACATATCAGATAAAGCTCTAGTATCCAGAATTTATAAAGAGATTGTTCAACTCAACAACAAAAAGACAGCCAATCCAATTACAAAATGGGAAAAAGACTTGAACAGACACTTCTTAGAAGAGGAAATACAATGGCCAAAAGGCACATGAAGAGATGCTCAACGTCCCTGGCCATTAGAGAAATGCAAATCAAAACCACAATGAGGTATCATTTCACACCAACCAGAATGGCCATTATCAACAAAACAGAAAATGACAAGTGCTGGAGAGGATGTAGAGAAAGGGGCACACTTATTCACTGTTGGTGGGAATGTCAAATGGTGCAACCACTGTGGAAGGCAGTTTGGCGTTTCCTCAAAAAGCTGAGTATAGAATTGCAATATGACCCAACAATACCATTGGTAGGTATCTACTCAGAGGACATAAGGGCAAAGACACAAACGGACATTTGCACACCAATGTTTATAGCAGCATTATTTACAATTACAAGGAGATGGAAACAGCCAAAATGTCCATCAACAGATGAGAGGCTAAACAAACTGTGGTATATACATATGATGGAATATTATGCAGCTTTAGACAGAATAAACTTATGAAGTATGTAACAACATGGATGGACCCTGAGAACATTATGCTGAGTAAGACTAGCCAAAAACTAAAGGACAAATACTATATGGTCTCATTGATATGAACTGACATTAGTGAATAAACTTGGAATAATAATATAATAATAGTGAAATGTACAAGGTTCAATTTAAAAAATGTTTTTGCATGAGGAAAAACAAAGGAATGTCATTATTGCAGGGTACTGAAAATAGATCGTAATTAATATTTTAAAATGTCACCTGTGTGAGACTAAAACAAAAACTGTTTGTTACAAAATTAATATTTTGACTAGTGCATTTCCTAATATAACTTATGTAGATAGTTTGATTGAACGCCATAAGTACTTGGAATCTCAGGTAGAACATGAGATTTTGTTGGTTTGTCCAGAGTGATGCCCCGATGAATCTCAGAGTGATTTGATCAGTGAGTGGAAAAGTATCTGCAAAGCCCTTTTCAGGGAGTGGTGAGAACGGGGAGAAATTCAACTTCCCCAAGTTGAATTCTTGATATTCTCACAAACAGTGTGGACAACCAAAGCTATAGGCAGAGCCCCCAGTCTTGGGGTTTGTTCATATGAAACATAACCCCACAAAGGATAGGTCAAGTCTACTTAAAATTTAGGCCGAAGAGTCACCCCAAAGAGAGCCTCTTTTGTTGCTCAGATGTGGCCCCTCTCTCCAGCCAACACAACGAGCAGTCTCACCACCCTCCCCCTCTCTACATGGAACATGACTCCCAGGGGTGTGGACCTTCCTGGCAAAGTGGGACAGAGATCTTGGAATGAGCGGAGACTCAGCATCAAGGGATTGAGAAAACCTTCTCGACCAAAAGGGGGAAGAGGGAAATGAGACAAAGTGTCAATGGCTGAGAGATTCCAAACAGAGTCGAGAGGCTATCCTGGAGGTTACTCTTATGCATCAAGTAGATATCATCTTGTTATTCAAGATGTAATGGAAAGAGATGGACACAGCCAAAATGTCCATCAACAGACAGTTGACTAAACAAACTGACATTTACATAAGATGGAATATTATGCAGCTGTAAGACAGAATAAAGTTATGAAGTATGTAACAATATGAATGGACCTTAAGGACATTATGCTGAGTGTGATTAGCCAGAAACAAAAGGAAAAATACTGTATGGTCTCACTGATATGAACTGACATTAGTGAATAAACTTGGAATATTTCCTTGGTAACAGAGACCATCAGGAGACAGAAATAGGGTGAGATATTGGGTAACTGGAGCTGAAGGGATACAGACTGTGCAACAGGACTGAATCTAAAAACTCAGAAATGGACAGCATAATACTACCTAACTGTAACGTAATTATGTTAAAACACTGAATGAAGCTGCATGTGAGAATGATAGAGGGAGGAGGAGGGCTGGGGACATAAATGAAATTAGAAAGAAAGATAGATGGTAAAGATCGAGATGGTATAATCTAGGAATGCCTAGAGTGTATAGTAATAGTGAAATGTACAATGTACAAATTTTAAAAATGTTTTTGCATGAGGAAGAACAAAGAAATGTCATTATTGCAGGGTGCTGAAAACAGATGATAATTAATACTTTAGAATGTCACCTTATGTGTGAGACTAAAGCAAAAAAATGTTTATTTGGTACAAAATTCATATTTTGACTAGAGCATTTCCTAATATAACCCATGTAGATAGTTTGATTGAATGTCATAAGTACTTGGAATCTCAGGTAGGACATGAGATTTTGTTGGTTTGTCCAGAGTGATGCCCCAATGAATCCCAGAGTGATTTGATCAGTGACTGGAAAAGTATTTGCAAGCCCCCTTTGGGGAATGGTGACAGTGGGGTGAAATTCAACTTCCCCAAGTTGAATTCTTGATCTTCTCACAAGCAGTGTGGACAACCAAAGCTATAGGCTGAGCCCCCAGTCTTGGGGTTTGTTCATATGAAACTAACCCCACAAAGGATAGGTCAAGTCTACTTAAAATTTAAGCCTAAGAGTCACCCCCAAGAGAGCCTCTTTTGTTGCTCAGATGTGGCCTCTCTCTTCAGCCAACAGGACAAGCAGTCTCACCACCCTCCCCCTCTCTGCGTGGGATATGACTCCCAGGGGTGTGGACCTTCCTGGCAACGTGGGACAGAGATCCTGGAATGAGCTGAGACTCAGCATCAAGGGACTGAGAAAAACCCTAGAATGAGCTGAGAATTAACATCAAGGGATTGAGAGAAACTTCTCGACCAAAAGGGGGAAGAGTGAAATGACACAGAGTGTCAATGGCTGAGAGATTCCAAACAGAGTTGAGAGGTTATCCTGGAGGTTATTCTTATGCATTAAGTAGCTAGCACCTTGTTGTTCAAGATGTAGCGGAGAGGGTGGAGGGAACTGCCTGAAAATGTAGAGCTGTGTTCCAGTAGCCATGTTTCTTGATGATGATTGAACAATGATACAGCTTTCACAATGAGACTCTGTGAATGTGAAAACCTTGTGTTTGATGCTCCTTTTAGCTACTATATCAACAGAAGAGTAGGACATATGGAATAAAAATAAATAATAGGGGGAACAAATGTTAAAATAAACTTAGTTTGAAATGCTAGTGGTAAATGAAAGTGAGGGGTAAGGGGTATGGTATGTATAATCTTTTTTTTTTTCTCTGTTATCGTTTTATTTCTTGTTCTGTTGTCTTTTTATTTCTTTTTCTAAATTGATGCAAATGTTCCAAGAAATGATGAACATGCAAGTATGTGATGATATTAAGAATTACTGATTGTATATGTAGAATGGAATAATATCTTAATGTTTTGTTTGTTAATTTTTTTAATTAGAAAAAAAAAACAGACGTAATGGAGAGGCTGGAGGGAACTGCCTGAAAATGTAGAACTGTGTTCCAGTAGCCATGTTTCTTGAGGATGATTGAATGATACAGCTGTAACAATGTGACTGTGTGATTGTGAAAACCTTGTGTCTGATGCTCCTTTTATCTACCTTGTTAACAGACGAGTAGATCATATGGAATAAAAATAAATAATAGGTGGAACAAATGTTAAAATAAATTTAGTTTGAAGTGCTAGTGATCAATGAAGGCAAGGGGTAAGGGGTATGATAGGTATAATCTTTTTTTTTTTTTTGTGTTAGTTTTATTTCTTTTTCTATTGTCTCTTTGTTTCTTTTTCTGAATTAATGCAAATGTTCTAAGAAATTGATAAATATGCAACTAGGTGATGATATTGTGAATTACTGATTATGTATGTTGTTTTATTTTGTTTCTTATTTTTTAAATTAATAAATAAATTTAAAAAAAAATCAGTTCACCAGAAATCTGACGGTTGATTTCTGTGCTCTCAATTCATTGGTCTATATAGCCAACCTTGTGCCTGTTTCATTCTGTTTTGATAACTGTGACTTTGCAAAAACTTAAAAAAAATTTTTTTTCCAATTTTTATTAATAAAATCTATCAAACATACAATACGAACATTCTTAACAAATGAACATTCCAAACTTGGTATGCAATCAGTGGCTCACAATATCATCACACACTTGAATATTCATCAACATGATCATTTCTCAGAACATTTACATCACTCCAGAAAAAGAAATAAAAAGAACAAAGAACATACCATTCGCTCTCATTGACCACTAGTATTTCCCTCTACCCAATTTATTTTAACGTTTGTTTCCCTGTTATTTATTTATTTTTAATCCATATTTTTCAACCATCTGTCCATATTGTAGATAAAATGAGTATCAGAACAAGGTTTTCACAATCACACAGTCACACTGCAAAAGCTATATCATTATACAATTATCTTCAAGAAACATGGCTACTGGAACACAGCTCCACATTTTCAGGCAATTCCCTCCAGCCTCTCCATTAAATCTTGACTAACAAAGTGATATCTGTTTAATGTGTAAGAATAACCTCCAAGATAACCTCTTGACTCTGTTTGGAATTTCTCAACCACTGACACTTAAGTTTGTCTCATTTCACTCTTCCCCTTTCGGTCAAGAAGGTTTCCTAAATCCCTTGATGCGGAGTCCCAGCTTGTTCTAGGATTTCTGTCCCATGCTGCCAGGGAGTTTTACACCCCTGGGAGTCATATCTCATGTGAAGAGGGGAAGGGCAGTGAGCTTGCCTGCCATGTCGGCTGAGAGAGGCCACATCTGAGTAACAAAGGAAGTTCTCTGGGGGTGACTCTTAGGCCTAATTTTAGGTAGGCTGAGCCTATCCCTTGTGGAGTGTATTTCATATGAACAAACCCCAAGATTGAGGGTTTGGCCTCTTGATTTAGTTGTCCTCATCGCTTGTGAGACTATCAGGCCTTCTCCATATAGGGAAGTTGAATTTTCCCTCTTTCTCACCATTCCCCCAAGGGGACTTGGCAATAACTTTTAACATCAGAAAGGATAACTCCTTCAACTTCATTTTTCTTTTTAAAGATGGCTTTAGATATTTGGGGCTCCTTACCCTTCTATACAAATTTTTTTAAAAAATATTTTTATTGAGAAAAGTCCTCACACATACAGTCCAACCACATTATACAATCAACAGCTCACAATATCATCACATAGTTGTGTATTCATCAACATGATCATTTTTAGAAAATCTGCATCAAGCCAGAAAAAGAAATAAAAAGAAAAAAAAAGAACTTATACATCTCATCCCCTTACCCCTCCCTCTCATTGAACTACAGTATCTCAATCTACCCAATTTTCTACCCTTTATTGCCCATTATTTATTTTTTTATCCCTCCTTAGAACTGTAAACCTGTACCTTATTAAATTCCCTTTTTAAAAGCCATTCCAGTTTTGGTATATCGCATTCTGGTAGCTTCCAAACACACCTAATTAACTGTATAGTTTGTCACAGCATCCTATTATGGTCCCTTATATTTCAGCAGGGTCAGTGGTAAAATTCCCCTTTTCATTTATTTTTACTGTTTGTATCCTCTCTATTTTTTCCTTTGTCAGTCTAGCTAAAGTCTACATTGATTAAATTTAGTCTAGCTAATATGTCGATTTTATTGAACTTTTAAAAGAACCAACTTCTGGTTTTCTTGATTATACTGCAGTTGTTTTTTCTATCTCATTTATCTCTGTCCTAACCTTTATTATTTCCTTCTTTCTGCTCACTTTGGGTTTACTTTGCTCTTCTTTTTGGAGTTTTTTCAGTTTTGATGTTTGGTCTCTGATTTGAAATCTTTCTTTTTTTTTTTTTTTTTTTTTTTTACATGGGCAGGCACCGGGAATCAAACTCAGGTCCTTTGGCATCGCAGGCAAGCATTCCTGCCTGCTGAGCCACCGTGGCCTGCCCTGAAATCTTTCTTTTTTAATGTAAGCATTTAGAGGTATAAATTTCCCTCTTGGCACTGCCTTTACTGAATTTCCTAAGTTTTGGTATGTTCTATTTTCATTTGCCTCAAGTTATTCCCTACTTTCCCATGTGATTTCCTCTTTAACCCATGGGTTGTTTAAACGTATGTTCTTTAATTTCCACAGATTTGTGAGTTTTTCATTTCTCCCTCTGTTATTGACTTGTAGTTTTTCTGCTGTTGGTCAGAGAATATACATTGTATAGTATCTTTTTGGGGGGGGCATGGCAGGCACTGGGAATTGAACCTGGGTCTCCTGTATGGCAGGCTGAAAAATCTGCTTGCTGAGCCACTGTGGCCTGCGTGACTTCAATATTTTTTGAATTTATGAGGACTTGTTTTGTGACCTAACATATGGTATTTCTTGGAGAATGATTCATGTACACTCAAGAAGAATGTACATTGTTTTGTTGGGTGATGTGTTCAAAATATATCTGTAAAGTCTAGTTATTTAGAATATCATTTAAGTTTTGCATATCTTTATTGATCTTATGACTGGATGTTCTATTCATTATTGAAAGTGCTATAATCAGGTCTCTTATTATTAATGTAAAACCATCAATTCCTCCCTTCACATCTGTAAGGATTTGCTTCATACATATTGGGGTTCTGTTGTTTGCTGCACATATATTTATAACTGCTACCTCTTCTTGTTAAAATGTCTCTATTATCAGAATATAACTACTATCTTTGTCCCTCATAATGGTTTTGGAGTTAAAGTATATCTTATCTGATATTAGAATAGTTACTTCAGCTCTCTTTTGGTTACTATTTCCCATATATATTTTTTCCCATCCTTTCACTTTCAACCTACTTATATCTTTGGATTTAAGGTGAGTCTCTTACAGACAGCATACAGTTGGGTGATGATGGATTTACTCTTTTTTAAAAAACACAATTTTATTGAAATATATTATATATTCACATAACGTATAATCATCCAAAGTTTACAATCAATGTTTCACAGTATCATCATATAGCTGTACATTCATCATCACAATCAATTTTTGGAAATTTTTCATTAATCCCCAAAAAGTAAAAATAAGAACATAAAAATAAAAGTAAAAAGAACACATAAAACTTCCATAACCTCCATCTCCCCTATTGTTTATTTATTTTTGTCTTTATTTTCTTACTCATCTGTACAATCACATGGTATGCTGGTTTGAATCTAGTGTGTACCCCAGAGAAGCCAATTTCTTTAATCTTCATTCAATACTGCTGAGTGGGAGCTTTTTCATTCTGTCCACGGAGATATGATCCACCCAATTGTGGGTGGTAACTTTCGATTAGATGGTTTCCATGGAGATGCGTCTCTACCCACTCAAGGTGGGGATGCTTACTGGAGCCCTTTAAGAGGGAACCATTCTGGAAAAAGCTTTAGAGTCCATTCAGCCAGAGACCTTTGAAGATGAAGAAGGAAAATGCCCCTGGGGGAGCTTCATGAAACAAGAAGCTGGGAGAGAATGCTAGCAGACGTCAACACGTTCACCATGTGCCCTATCACCTGAGAGAGAATCCCTGAACTTCACAGGCCTTCCCTGAGTGAAATAACCTCTTATTGGTGCCTTATTTGGACATTTTCATAGCTGTGCCTTAATTCGGACATTTTCATGGCCTTAGAACTGTAAACTTGCAACTTAATAAATTCCCTTTTTAAAGCTATTCTGTTTCTGGTATGTCACATTCCACCAGCTTCCAAACTAGAATACACAGTCACACTGTAAAAGCTATATAGTTACACAATCATCTTCAAGAATCAAGGCTTCTGTAATACAGTTCAACAGTTTCAGATATTTCCCTGTAGCTACTCTAATATACCAAAAACTGAAAAGGAACATTTATATACTACATATGAATATTCTCCAGAATGACATCTGGGCTCTACTAGAAACAACTCAGCCACTGAAACTCTTTTGTTTCATTTCTCTTCCCCCTTCTGGTCAAGAAGGTTTTCTCAATCCTAAAATGCCAGGGCCAGGCTCACCCCTGGGGGTCACGTCATACATTGCCAGAGAGATTTACATCCCTGGGAGTCAGGGGTGCTCTTTTATCCATTCTGCCTATCTCTGCCTTTTAACTGGAGAGTTTAATCCATTTACATGTAAAGACTCTACTGATAATGCATGATGAACAGACCTGGGGACTACATCCCTACCCACCTCCAGCCTTTAACTTCCTCTCTAATTGCAATCTCTGTGCCCATCTTCTTGGCCATCTCCCACTTCTGGGATCAGCTAACACATTTTCTTTTGTGAGAAGAGTGAGTGCTATGAGCATCTTTTGAAGATGTAAAATCAGCCTGGTGGCTTCACCCTCTTCCAAGATATGCCAAAGCCATTCCAAGATGAGTGGAGTATCTGGATGTCATGGAAGCTGCCATGGCCCTGGAGTAGAACCTGAACCAGGTCCTTCTAGGTATGCATGCCCTGGGTTCTGTCAAGAGTGATTCATACTTCCTGGAAAGCCATTATCTAGATGAGGAAATGAAAAAAAAAATGGGTGACAACCTGATGAAGCTTCCACAGCCTGGGCTGGGTGAGTATCTCTTTGACAGGCTCACCTTCAGGTATCATTAGGAGCTTTTAGAACCTAGAAGCCTTTGGGGAGCCCCTCTGAATTCCCCTAGCATCCAGATTTCTGCCTGAACCCCTCCCTCCAGCCCTCTAGCAAACCATGAACCAAGTGTAAACAATAAAGCATTTTGCAGGGGTAAAAAACCTCAGTAGTCAGGTTGAACCACAGACTAAATATAGTAGAAAAGTTTACTAGTAAATTGGTAAATAAATCTGAAAAAAATTCTTAGGATGTAGGTAAAGAGACAGAGATGGAAGGTAGGCCAAGAAGGCTATTCTATAAAGAAGGAAGAGACTTTTCATGAAGATGGTGCTGAAAGCAAAGAAGGAAGCCCATGTCCCTTTCAAAACTGAAGCCAGAGTAAAGGCTTTGAAAGCCAAGGCAGTACTGAAAAGCATTCACAGCCACAAAAAAAAGAGGATCCACACTTTATCCACAATCCAAGACACCATGTCTCAGAAGACAACCCAAGTATTCTTGGAAAAGTGCTCCCAAAGGAAAAAGCTTGACCACTCTGCCACCATCAGCTCTCTCTGACCAGTGAATCAGCCACGAAGAAGATCGAAGACAACAACACTCTTCTGGACATCAAGGCCAACAAGCATCGGCTCAAACAGGCTGTGAACAAGCCTTACAACATCGACGTGGCCAAGGCCAACATGCTGTTCAGGCTTGATGGAGAGAAGAAGGCACAGGTTTGACTGGCTTCTGACTATGACACTTCGGATGTTGCCAACAAAATCAGAATCTAAACTGAGCCCAGCTGGCAAATTCTAAATGGAAGATTTTCTGACCGTTAAGAAAAAAAGAAGGAAAAGAGAGAATAGGGAAGAAAGAATCAGTAGTCAAAGAGATAATAGAGACTTTTCCAGAATTGATGAAAGACATGAATCTTCAGATTCAAGAGGCATAAAAGTCAGGAACAGCATAAAAAAACTAAATTCACATTTGGGTACATGATCATGAAATTGTGCCAAAGACAAATAGAAGATTCTAAAAGCAGTGAATGAAGATAAAGACTACTTATAAAGGAATTATAATTAGACACCTCAATAACAAGAGGATATAGTAGAATGGCACTGACAGAATACTGACAGAAAACTCTCACTCAAAAGTAAAGAATAAATAAACGCATTTTAATACAAACTAAACTCAGAGCATAGTACCTCAGGAGTCTAATGAAACCTAAAGAATTACTACAGGGAAAAGGAAATTAAAGGAAGAAGGACTGAGGAGCCAAAAGGCATTGTGATCAAAGCAATATGGAATCATGTGGTAAGTCATATTCAGCTCAAACATCTCCTGAATTTCAGAATATTTACTTACTGAACTACCGATGAGGGAGCTCCACCTGAATTTCACACAGCATCTCACACTTAAGTGGTCCAAATCTGAAATCTCTTCTTTCCCACCAAATTTAACTTTGTTCCAATTTTAGTTATCTCTGTGAATGGAACTGCCATCCAAACCAAATGCAAGGAGAATTCTTACTTTAGTCTCTCCAATCCGTTCACTCACTAAATCCTAAATACAGCCTGATTTTGTTAATTTTCCTCCCACCCCTCTGTCACTATCCTAGTCTTCCTTCATTCCTCACCTGGCTTACATGACAGCTGCTGACTTCCCTGCTCTGGTCTAGCTCCCCTCCTACTTACTTCAGGGGGAGGAGTGCATATGAGAGAATTTCTACCCTAAACTGAAACTATTCAACAGACATCCATATCAGTTCTCCAAGTTTAATCTCGTGAGTGAACTCTTCATTTGCTCTTCCTGTTAAAGACTGAGAGCCCTGGTAGCCCTTGCCAACTGGTAGCTATTAGCTAGGTTAATACAACAGTTAAGAATTTGGAAATAAGATTAACCCAAGTTAAACTTTATAACCAGCTTTATACAAATTTACCCTAAAGAATGGCTCCTAGATGCACAATTATCCATAACTACCATGATATTTAAAGGAAAAAAATATATATCCAAAAGGCGGTTTGATTGGAAAACAGAGATACATGAAAAAGGTGCCAGAGAGACAATATTCATTTAAGCAACAATTTCCATAATTTTATAACTTTTGGAGAGACTCACCTCTATTATATATGTGGAGTTTATCCATGATTCCTTTAATTTCCAATGTTGCTAACTAAGCAACCTTCAGAGTAGGTCTGCTTCCATGAGAAATTGTGCTGATCATATACATAAAATATTTTGGATCCCAAAGACAGCTACTTTTCATTTTAAAATGAATGGACTAGTCATGAGAACATAAGTATTTTAATACTTGTGACAGTAATATTTTTCATGATACATTAATAATGGATAGTCTCAAATCAGGAAATTAATCTTACTACTTTTCTTAATAGAGTCTGCCCCTGAGAGATGGATCCATTGTTGATGTTCTAGGAAAGAGTTTTTGTTCGAAAAAGCTGACTGCAAGTTACTACTGGATGGTGGTTAATTCCCAAGGTGATCAACGCCAGGGAGGACTCCTGACAGACAAGTAACTGTCCTTGCCTGTGGAGGTGATGCAGCTCTCTGCTCCCGTGCTGGGCCTGCTGGTTCCTCTCATCCATCGGAGCCAATAACACTGGTGGGCAGCTTTCCTCACGGAATAGGCTACGCAGAAAGCATTGTCTTTTCTATAAACCTTGTTCCAGAAGTAATTGGCTGGCCATTTTATTTGACTCAGAAAAGTTAAACTTATCAGTTTCAGGGCCCTCAATCAAGACCTACAGTACTGATCAGCTGTAAGCAGCACAACACTCAGTGTACACCCTTCCTGACTGGATAGATACCCCAGAGGTCGCCTATTTTTAAATAAAAAGCAAAACTAATCAAGATTGCCATTTAGTGCTTAAGTGCTTAGATAGATGCTGAGTGTGAGAACAGGGATGGTGGCGTTTGCGCACTGGATGACTCAACCCATTAAGTTCCTTATGGGATGTAAAGGGAGACCAAGTACGTAAAGTAAGGCCATTCTTTTTCGAGCTAGGAGAAATTCCACTCCAAACCTTGGCAGAAGAAATGGGTATACCGCTTTACTGTTGGGGCCTTCTCAACTGCACCTGGAACCCATGGGATAAAAGCCTGATCTCTTCCAGGCTTGTTTCAACCACTAGTAAGATGTTAATGATTTGTCTTAAAATTTGTTTCAAAGGCACAGAGTATTGAACATCTGATGACTTTCTGAGTTCCATACTCTAAGTGTCCAATAGTTAAAGACAGGAAGGGTGGTGAGGTTCCCAAAGACCTTATCTGAAGTCATATGGTCTGCACTTCAAGGATTGTTTTATATGGGGTCATTTTCCTAAGGTAATTATATTAATATCAATGGGAAATTACTAGACAAATAATATTCTCATTACAAGGCAGTTAACAAGTTAAGTAAGTGTAAGTCTGGGGAAAATGTTACTTTAATTTCATTAAAGAGACCAATATTTAATACCAAGCCAGAGATATATTTTTTTCTCAAGATTTATTTTATCTCTTTACTTTAACTTAAAATTCCCTTCACTGCTATCTTGGAAAACTGGCCCAACAGAGAATTACCTTTTCTAAAGCGTTCATCTATATTGTTAATAGAAAAGTGAGTTTTTAAGACATTTGTTTTCTTTAGCACTGTCCCATTTATGATTTAAATAGTTTTTTTTTTCCTGGTCTAAAGAAAATATGCTATACATGACTGTCTTATTTGCAAAACTGTTGCAGAAAAAAAAAATCTGGAGTTAGTTGTCCAAATCTTAGCAGATCAAAAAAATATATAGAAGCAACTGATCTTTGCAGTCTTAAAAATACAAGCCACATTTGCCACATAGAGATAAAACTATAAAATAATTTTTATAGTGGGAATGAGAAAAAACTTTTCACTGGAAAGATATAACTTACCTGTAGAGATACTATAGCAAGATTCTAAAAAATAAAATGAAATAGTATTTAATTTAAAAAGTAAACTTTTACCTTAAGGCATATTTAGGGGAGAAGATATATAGGAAGTAGAGAGGAAAGCTCCATGGAACAAAGTAACTAATAACAGGTTGTCACAACCCTAAAATGGGCTAAATTAAAGGGATCATACAATGAAAATGCACT
The DNA here is from genome assembly GCF_023851605.1 of Tamandua tetradactyla. Classification (NCBI taxonomy): domain Eukaryota; kingdom Metazoa; phylum Chordata; class Mammalia; order Pilosa; family Myrmecophagidae; genus Tamandua; species Tamandua tetradactyla. Next base: position 149,702,792 of record NC_135328.1, on the reverse strand, counting down.
GTTAAATTGAAGTTGGGTGTGTGTGTGTGGTTACAAAACTGATTCAAAAACAAAGTCAAATAAATAATAAAGGCACAAACAGGAATTTCTGAAAAATTAAAGTGGAAGGAATTTTAACTTGGATTCTAGTCTCCAAATGTGAATCCTTTTCTTCTTTAGGTAATACAACAAACATTGCAAGCTACCCTTTAAATACTTTGAAAAAATGGGGTTAAGCACAAAGTCCAAATGATGGTTCATCCTACCACTGAAAGAGAAAAAAAAACAGCAAAGAAAGAGAGACAGAAACAGAGACAGAGACAGAGAGATGGGCATGCTTGCATGCCCAGGCTAATCTGAGGGTAATAGAGCACAGAATAAATTACACCAAAACTAGATTTTTTTCATCAACAGTGCCTCTCCAACTAGCAGAAAGTTACAGCACTGTCAAGGTATCAATGAAATATCCAAAACTCTATAAGTCACCAAAAAGCAAAGCACGTTTTTCTTTTCACACATGGACAATTTATTTTCATGTTGGCATTTGTTAAAAATTCACAGAATAACTGTCTTGCTTCTTCAAGCCAATTCAACAAAAGAGGTTTCACCACATGTGTGAAGTAATGGTCACACTACAGCACCTTAGCAGTGTCTCCCATTATAAAGGCAGACTGACTGAGCTGTTTCTCTTCACAAAAAGGTGTCAGATTTGTATTTGGAGAGAAATATAGATTTTACAAAATATTCTTGTTACACTTTAATATTTTCAGTGTTTATTTGCCTGCCTGCTTCTCTTCACATGAATTGCTTTGAGGAAGACAAAAACTAATGACCCATTCAAGGCTTTATCTCAGGCCCCCAGTGTTCTACCAGCTGTGCAACTAGGGTAACTGGCAAAAAGCATTCCACTTCTTTCCCTGCTACTACACTGCCCTATATACAAAAGCATATACAATAACATCCAAGGTTTTAACCCCTCTACCTTGACAAAACTGTCTTAGCTACTGACTTGTCTTAAAATTCCTATCATCTAACATCAGGGAAATTAGAATCAGGGGAGGGATCTGATTACCCAAATGGTAGATAGGGACAAAATATCTTACTTTTACTTATGCAGATCTTTCAAGTTGTAGTTGTAAATGCCAGCTTCAATGCTTAGGGCAAAAACAATTTTATTTATGTCACTATGTAATGGAAGAGGAAAAAAACTACCTTTTTTGGGCTTTCAATCCAGGTCTCATCTGAGTTACTTGAACCTAATACTTATTATTTGCAAGGTGCTTTATATTGCCTAACTTTCAGATATAAGATCTCATTTGATCTGTTTAATAATCCATGAGACATTCTGATCCATATTTTACATATAAAAGAGTAGACACTTAATTAATTGTACCCAGTTGAAAAATTAGTGGTAAAGCCTGCACCTAAACCTAGACTTCTGGTTCTGAAGTCCCTGCAGATCAAAAGGAGAAATGGTACATGAAATACTAGGCACTTGAATTACATAACTGAACGCAGTGCAGGGTCCTTGCCTCACAGGGCTCTGGGGGAGGGGGTGTGTTTGTCCAGCAATGGGTCATATGTACTAGACTACTGGACTTTTATCGAAAGGTGGCTTAATATGTAGGGGCAGCACCATGACAGGAGAGGCTTCAGTTATTTGTTCACTCAGCAAACTTTTACCCAACTATCTACTATGTGCCGGGCTAGCTGGGACCTGAAGGATTAGTAAAAGCTAGTCAGGAAAGGAACCACAGGTGGTGGGGATGGGCAAGAGTGTTTCAGTTGGAGAGAAGAACTTATGCAAAGATCTCAAAAGAAGTTCAGTGTGGTAGAAGACTGCAACATAGTGATATAATGAGCACTGAGATCAGAAAGGGAGGCTGAGGCTGGATGAGAAAGCACCTTATAACCAACAAGGCAGTACAAGGCTTTTTCCAAAGGCAAAGGTGAGCTAGTACAGGCTTTTATGAGGGGAGTGGCATCACAGGCAGACAGTGGTTTTTCATGGAGAGAGGAAACACAAGAGGAACAGAAAAGAAACACGCTATTATTACTAAGCGTTATAAAACAGAAACATGGTGAATTTTCCCAAGGCTGAGATGTTTACAAGTGTTTTTATGTAAGACTATTGAGCCAATTATAAATGTCTTAATTACTAAAGCAAAACTTTATTTAGCAGCATTTTTTAAAAAAATTATTGCTTGTAACAAAAAGTAAAACTATGTCTTTAAAAATACTGTAAAATTTAGACTGACCATTGTTCAGTGAATATACATTTATTATGCAGGATATCTGTCTTCTCAGCTTTTTAAAAACTTTTGTTTTTTGAAATAATTTAAACTTATAGGACAGCTGCAAGATACAAAATGGAGAACTCCAATATGCACCATATCCATATTTCCAGATATACCAAACACTTTGCCATGTGTTATATCAAGGTCTGTCTATCCATCTATCCACCCATCCACCCACTTCCTAAACTTTTCAGAGTAGGTTGCATACATTATGCTCCTGTAACACTCAATACTTCCATGTATAATTCCTAAGAACAAAGGTATTCCCTCATGTAACCCATTAGGTACAACTATCAAATTTAAGAAATTTAACATTGCTATAAAGCTTATAATATATATTCCCCCAACCCCAATTGTCCTATACTGTCCCTTTGGGCATTCTAGCCTCCATTATTAGATTCAGTCCGGGGTCATCTTCTGCACTTACATGTCATTGTCTTCTTAGTCATTGTTTTGACGTTTATAAACACTGGAAACATATACAAAACATACAATTTCTCATCTCACCTACTGCAAGGCATAGAATTCAGTGGGAACACAAAATGTTCAGGACCGTCCATTATCTAACCTTTTCCATCACCCCCAAAATAAAATTGTTTACCTATGAAGCAATGAATCCCACTTTCCTCTTCACCCCATTCTGGCAATCTATACTCTACTTTTTTTCTTTATGGATGTGTATTCTAATTATTTCATGTAAATGGAACCATTCAATACCTGTCCTGTCATACATCTGTCTCGCTCAACATGCTATCTTCAAGGTTCAACCATATTGTAACATGTATCAGAACCTCATTTCTTTTCATGGGTGAAGAATATTCCACTGTATGTGTGTGTGTGTGTGTGTGTGTGTGTGTGTGTGTGTGTGTATACATATATATATATACTACTTAGTTAACCCGTTTATCTCTTGGGTTATATATATATATATACTATACTTAGTTAACCCATTTATCTCATGGAAACTCAGCTACTTCCACGCTTTAGCTACTGTGAATAATGTTGCTTTGAACAGTGATATACAAAAATATTTGGTCAAGTCCCTGATTTCAATTTCAAATATACTGAGAAGTGGGATTTTCAGGGCATGTGGTGGTTCTATTTTTAACTTTTACAGGAACTGCCCAATTGTTACACACAGCAGCTATACCATTTTACATTCCCACCTACAATGTACCAAGGGTCCTATTTTCCATACCTTCATCAGTATTTGTTGCTTTCCATTATGTAAATAAGAGCCATTGTAATGAGTGTGAGGTGGTATCTCACTGTGGTTTTGATTTGTATTTCCCTAATGGCTAATGATATGGAACATCTTCTCATATGCTTATTGGCTATTTGCATATTTTCTCTGGAGAAATGCTTATTCAGGTTCTTTGCCCATTTTCAACATTGTGTATTTTTTTTATTGTTGTGTTATAGGAATTCTTTATGTTTTACATATTATACACTTATCAGATTTCAAATACTCCCTCCCACTCTATTTGTTGTCTTTTCATTTTCCTGACAATGTCCTTTGACGCACAGAAGTTTTAAATTTTGATGATATCCAATTTATCTATTTTTCTTTTGTTGCTCGTGCTTTTGGTGTAAAGCTTCAGAATACACTGCATACTACAAGATCCTGAAGGTATTTCCTTATGTTTTCTCCTAAGAGATTTATAGTTTTAATTCATAGTTGTTACATTTTGAATTTTTGTATACAATGTTAGGTAGGGTGCTGCTTTTATCTTTTGCATGTGGATATCCAATTTTCCCAGAACTGTTTTTTTGGAAGAGACTATTCTTTCCCCCACACTGAATGTACTTGGCACCTTGCCATAAACCATTTGGACATAGGTGCATAGGTGTAGGGGTTTATTTCTGAATTCTCAATTCCATTCCATTGATTATTTAAATATAACCTATCCTTGAACAAGTATCATACTAACTTGATTACTGTAGTTTTTCAGTAAGTTTTTTTTTAGCATGCTATATGGCAGGAGGGTCACATTTCATTCTTTTTCCATGTGAGTATCCTGTTATTGTTGCACCATTTGTTGAGTTTTTGTTTTGTTTTTTCTTTCTTTGTTTGCTTGCTTGTTTTGTATAGGGGAAGTGAATGGGCTGGAAATCGAACCCGGGTCCCCCACATGGCAGGCGAGCATTCTACCACTACCTATGCATACCCTAGCTTTTCAATAAGTTTGAAATCAGGAAGTGTGAGTCTCTCAAATTTGCTCCTCTTTTTAAAGATGGTTTTGGCTACTCAGGGTCCCTTTTCCCTTCTGGATGAATTTGATGATTGCAAAGACTGATAAATTTTCATAGGCATTGCACTGAATCTGTAAATAGCTATGAGAAGCATTGAAATCTTAACAATATAGCATTAATTCTTCAAATCCATAAGCACATATTTTTCCACTTATTCAGATCTTCTTTGAGTAATTACTTATTTTCAGTGTGCAAATTATTTTCATCTGTGGTTAAATTTATTCTTGGATATTTTATTCTTTCAATTGTTATTGTAAATGGAATTGTTCTCTGATTTCTTTTTCAGATCATTCATTACTGGTATGTAAAAACATCACTGATTTTGATATTCTACCCTTTGATGATTTCATTTATTAGATCAGGTAGCTTTTTTTTAGATCCTTTAAGATTAGGTCATCTGTGAATAGGGATAGTTTTATTTCTTTCTTCCCATTTTGGACTTTTATTTTTCTGGCCTAACTGCTCTGACTAGAACTTCCAGTACAATATCAAACAGAAGTGGTGAAAAGCAGGTATCCTTGTCTAATTGATGATTGTAGGAAAAAACCTTTCATTCTTTCACCTTTTGAGTATGACAGCTGTGGGTTTTTCATAAATGCCTTTGTCATATTGAGGAAGTTCCCTCCTACTCCTAGTTCTCTAAATGTTTCTATCAAGAAAGGGTACTGGATAGTGATTCCACAGGAGGCTAGGGGTGGGGCTGACACACGATCCTCCAACCTCGTTGCTAGGAATATAACTGGAGGAACTGAGAGTGGGACGTGCATGGACATGTGCACATTAGTGTTTATGGCAGTAGTGTTCACGATTCGCAAGGGACACAGGTGGCCTAAGGGCACAACGACTGCGGGATGGAAGAGGGAACTGTGGTATATACATACAATGGTCTACTGAGCAGCTACAAGAAGGAATGAAGTTGTGAGGCATGCAACTAGGTAAATGAAACTTAAGGATAGTATGTTGAATGAAACGGCAGAAACAAAAAGACAAATATTATCATGCCTCACTCATATGGACTAACTATGATACACAAACTTGGAGAAATGAAGTCGAGAGCATGGGTTATCAGGTTGGGGCCTACTGTAAAGGGTCCTAGGTCGTAAGCTCATATAGCAGTCACATACATTCAGGAGCTGTAACTGTTATTTATAAATTCTGAGATACTAAGCTATTTGTGTATAACCTGGTCCTTCCCTGAAACTTTGAGTACTTATATGATACCTAAGACTCTGAGTTAAGGCACTGAAGCTATGAAAGTCAGCAATATCCCCATACAGGAATTCTTTAAAAAGTTGAAAAAGTGATCAGACTTCGAATACAGGTATGAATGCAGCTGATCTGGATAAGACTAAGGTAAATCAGAATACAGAGTAAAAGATGATATGGCCCATATTTTAAAACTTCAACTTCTGTATGAGACCAAAGGGAGAGATGTTTATTTGGTGCAAAATTTATATTTAGGGTAGTGCATTATCCAATTTAACTTGTACAGTCAGTTTACTTGAACATGATAATTACATAGAATCTTGAAAAGGGTGTGAGATCTTGTTGTTGCGTACAGGTTAGTGCGATGACCCAATACATCCCAGAGTAATTGGGCAGAGAATAAAAAAGTATTTGCAAAGTCCCCTTGAGGGACTGGGGAGAGAGGAGAAAACATTAAACTTTCCCATCTGGGGAGTTCCTGATATTCTCACAAGCAGTGGGGACAACCAATTCAATAGGCTGAGCCCTCGATCTCGGGGTTAAACCCTATGAAACTTACTCCAGCATAGGAGAAGCTAAGCCTACTTATAATTACGCTTCAGAGTCACCCCCAGAGAATGCCTTTTGTTGCTCAGATATGGCATCTCTCTCTAAGCCAATTCAGTAGGTGAACTCACTGTCCTCCCCTCTACATGGGACATGACTCCCAGGGGTAAATCTCCCTGGCAATGTGGGACAGAACTCCCAGGATGAACCGGGACCCAGCATCACGGGATTGATAAGACTTCTTGAGCAGAAAGGGGAAGAGAGAAATCAGACAAAATAAATTTTCAGTGGCTGAGAGATTTCAGAGTCAAGAGGTTATCCTGGAGGTTAATCTTATGCACTACATAGATATCCGTTTTTAGCTCATGTTGTACTGGAGTGGCTGGAGGGAAGTACCTGAAACTGTTGAACTGTATTCCAGGAGCCTTGATTCTTTTTATTTTTTTATTAATTAAAAAAAAGAAAATTAACAACAAACAAAACATTAAGATATCATTCCACTCTATATATACAATCAGTAATTCTTAATATCATCACATAGTTGCATATTCATCATTTCTTAGAATATTTGCATCGATTTAGAAAAAGAAATAAAAAGACAACAGAAAAATAAACCGATAACAGAGAAAAAAAAAGATTATACATACCATACCTCTTACCCCTTGCTTTCATTTACCACCAGCATTTCAAACTAAATTTATTTTAACATTTGTTCCCCTTATTACTTATTTTTATTCCATATGTTCTACTCTTCTGTTGATATAGTAGATAAAAGGAGCATCAGACACGAGGTTTTCACATTCACAGAATCTCATTGTGAAAGCTATATCATTGTTCAATCATCATCAAGAAACATGGCTACTGGAACACAGCTCTACATTTTCAGGCAGTTCCCTCCAGTCTCTCCACTACATCTTGAACAACAAGGTGATATCTACTTAATGCATAAGAATAACCTCCAGGATAACCTCTCGATTCTGGAATCTCTTAGCCATTGACATTCAGTCTCATTTCACTCTTCCCCCTTTGATTGAGAAGGTTCTCTCAAACCCTTGATGTTAATTCTCAGCTCATTCTAGGTTTTTTCTCAGTTCCTTGATGCTAAGTCTCAGCTCATTCCAGGATCTCTGTCCCACGTTGCCAGGAAGGTCCACACCCCTGGGAGTCATGTCCCACGCAGAGAGGGGGAGGGTGGTGAGACTGCTCGTTGTGTTGGCTGGAGAGAGAGGCCACATCTGAGCAACAAAAGAGGCCCAGGAGCCTTGATTCTTGAAGACGACTGTAGAACTATAAGGCTTTTACAGTGTGACCATGTGATTGTGAAAATCTTGTGTCTAATGTTCCTTTTATCCAGGGTATGGACTGATGAGTAAAAAAATAAGCATAAAAAAGAAATAAACAATAGGAAGAGATAAAGGCTAAAAAATTGGGTATACTGAAACACTAGTGGTCGATGAGAAGGAGGGGTAAGGTGTATGGGATAAGAGTTTTTCTTTTGATTTCTTTTTATGGAATCATGCAAATGTTCTAAAAATGATCATGGTGAGGAATACACAACTATGTGATGATAATGTGAGCCACAGTATACTATGGATGGACTGTATGTGTGTGACAATTTCTCAATAAATATATTAAAAAAGAAAATAAAGGGTGCTGGATTTTGTCAAATGCCTTTTGTTCATCAATTTGGATAATCATGTGGTTTTCTCCCCTTCATTCTATTACTGTGGTGTATTATCCTAACTGATTTCCTTATGCTAAACCACCCTTGCACTTATGGGATTCATTCACTTGATCATGTTGTATAATCTTTTTCATGTGCTATTGGAATTGGTATATTAGAATTTTATTTGGGGCTTTTACCTCTATATTTATAAGGGATTTTGGTCTGTAATTATTTTTGTATGGTATCTCTCTCTATATAATTTTGGTATTATGGTGATACTGGCCTGCAAGGTAATTAGGAAATGGTTCCTCTTCTTCAATACTTTAAGAGTTTGAGAAGGATTTGTGCTAATTCTTTGAATGTTTGTTAAAATTCACCAGTGAAGTCATCCAGTCCTAGACTTTTCTTTTTTGGCAGGCTTTTGATTAGTGGGTCTACCTCTTTACATATTAATCGTTTTCTATTTCCTCTTAACTAAGTTTAGATAACAGCTATTTTCCAGGAATTTGTCCATTCGCTTTGGGTGGTGTCTAATTATCTGGTATCCTTCTTACAATCCTTATTATTTCTAGTTAGTCATGTCCCCTTGCTCATTTCTGATTTCTCTTATTGGACTTTCTCTCCCGTGTCCTTTTTTTTTTTTTATCAATGAGGTAAAGGTTTGTCAATTTCATTGCTCTTTTCAAAGAACCAGCTTTTGGTTTAGCTGACTCTCCATTATTTATTTCTATTTCACTTACCTCCACTTTACTCTTTCTTCTGAGAGCTCTAATTTGCTGTTGAAAGCCTCTCTAAGGTTTTTCTTAATTTCTATTATTGTGGTCTTCAGTTGTATTTGGCTCCTTTTTACAATTTCTATGTCTTTCTTTCTTTCTTTTTTTTTTTTTTTTTGCATGGGCAGGCACTGGGAATCGAACCTGGGTCCCCAGCATGGCAAGCAAGAACTCTGACTGCTGAGCCACCGTGGCCCACCCCCATGTCTTTATTGATAATCTTTTCTTGAACTCCTTAAGTTCTTTGTTCATCTTTTCCTTTAACATTTTGAGAATTTTTAAGACCTTTTTTTTTTAATTATTAAAATCTTTGTTTGGTATGTCTGAGATCTGGTCCTCCTTGTTGGTGGTTTCTAATGCTTCATCTTGCTCCTTTGCAAGGGTCAATTCCTGCTTCTTCACATGCTTTGTAATCTTTTATTGCACATTTAACATTTTGACATTTTATTATCTTGGAATTTAGCCACTGAGGAGTCTGTTCCTCAAGCTTTTATCCAGGTAATATTATGTGAGCGATTTCCCTGAATGCCAAGAGCTAGCAAAAAAACAAAGAAGAAAGAAAACCAACACACAAAACAAGCAAAAAATGAGAGAGAGAAGCAAAGAAAAAGAATACCTTTCCCAGTCTTTGCAGATTGTTCTGTGGGAGATCTAACACAGCACGAGGTGAAACCATAGGTCCTCCCCAGTCTCTTCTGAGCTGCGCCTTGTCCTAGGCATGCACAGACGGCCCTAGGAATGTTCCCATTTAAGCAGATCTCAATGTTTCCTTTCCCCTAGGAAATTTTGTTTCCTGCCAAAGTAAGGTGCTACACTTTTTGTGTCACAGCTGGCAATCTTTTGTCCAAGGTAGCTATGATTTGACTGCTCTCCTACAGCTTTCTAGCTGCCCTGTGAGCCACTTTCACGAGTAGGGCAAGTCATGGGATGGAGAACTTAAGATGAATGTTCTGATTCAGTCCTTCAGGCTGACACCAGACAGCCTGGCACAGACAGATTTGCAACCTAGTATGTGCACAAGGGTTACTCTGTTCCCCCCAGAGACCTGAACTGGGAGTGTGGACTGTCTCTGCACTGCAGTAGGGAGAGGGCAGGGGAAGGGTCAAAAAGGATACTAATGAGGTTTTCCTACCCTTTTTAATTGTCTTTTTCTTGATTTAGTGCTTTAACAGTTACTGCAACTCTTTAACTGCTATTTGAAACTCTGAGAAAGATGGTTGTAACAGATTTTGCATGACAAAATCCATCCTGTGGAGGGATGGAATCTGAGTGTCTTATTTTGCCATCCTGGTGACATCACTTTCCAAACTCTTGTTTTCCCAAGTTTTGATGAACAAATCAATGGATAGTGGATTTCATAGGAACTTACCAACAAATCTAAAACCAGTCTTGCTATGCTATTAATTCCTTAATGACTCATTTTGGCTTGTTCCACACTCATAGCCCAAATGCAGAGTTCTGAAGTTGAAGAAATTAAAAACAGCTGCCCATAGTGAGCCTAGATTATAGTCTCTGTTTTTTATAGCCTCATTTGAGTTTATTTTCATCTTTTAGAGATCCTAAAAACATCAACTCTCAACAAGAGCAGAGGCTAAATTAATTGCATATGGGGGTGGGGTCAAATATCATTAAGGTCTTAAAACATTGATCTTTTATAGTTACACAGCATACCTTAGAAATGTGATATATCATTTTATATGCTCACAGTATAAGTGATAAGAATACTTTTAAATACAAAGGTAATTAGAAAGGGAAATTAAGAGAACATTTTCTGATGTTCAATCCATTCTATAATATATCTCAGCATCTGCAGATTTACTGTCACACTTAAAACAGAATCAACAGATAGAGGAAAAAAATTTGTTTTCAAGTTTACAAAAACAGAAAGAAATTTTAATCTTACAATTTCTTAACAATTACCTGGGTGTTGTACTGAACTTTTGTGCTAACTTGTTAATCTACTCTCTATAATTAAGGATTTAGGTCAATTAAAATACTCAGTAATTAAAAAAAAATTAATTTTTTGTGTCAGTATTATGAGACCCAGCTGGCAGCACTAAAAAGTTACAAAAATTTTTATTTATCTCCAACTAAATATCTCTGGGTTTTAAAGAACATGTTTTTGGTGAGGGAGGCGTACTCTCCAATCCCTTTAGTGCCATGCCCCATGGGGGGAGGATTTCATTCCAGACTGACACCATATCTGCACACTTATAGAACTATGTCTGGGAACAATGAAGGGCAGAGTGGTAGCTTTAATTTGACACAAGGCCAAACTACTGACAGGGTTTAAACAGAGAGAAATGCTCTCTGCTATAGCAAACTTTAGGCCACACAAATTACCTATATTAGGTAAAACTGTAAGAAGACTTATTAATATGGTAAGAGATTTACAGACGAAACATTTTATTCTTTAGTCGTTCTATGCTTTGCAAAGATGTGAAATCCTTGAATGAGTATGAAAACGGAATTATTTTCAGTCACACAGCTCAATCTTTGTTGAACATCTATTATAAGTGAGACTCTGCTGTGTCGATAGGGATGTGGAGTATAAACAAGGTTCAGCTTTGGCCCTTCAAGGAGCTCAGTTTAATTCATTGCATTTGGACTTTGAACTGAAGTTAGATCACACCATTAGAGGGAGGAATTAAATTATAGCACCAAGGCTGTAAAGATTTAGGGTGTCAGCAAAGGAAGTAACTATAAGAATAAGGAAGACATATACTATTCAATCAGTCTAAATAAAAGATGTAAATTTGAAATCTCGAGACTTTCAAAGCACAGAAATTCTGATTCACCATTCTATGTAAGCATACAATAAAAATATCTAAATGCCTGATTGCATCCTATCTAGTACACACCTTTTCTGGATAATAACAATCTTTATTTTTATAAAACTTCACATTCTGATAAATTCATTCTGGGAAGTTAAGATTCAAAAGATTAGATTTTTGTGATATTAATGACACACAGCTATCAAGAAATTAAACTTTGGCTGGACAAAATATCTAAGGATTTATAATAATGTAAAATTTATCTATTTACTCCTTGTCCCATAACTATAGAAAAAATGCACAGCTAGCCTAGCTAGTACCATTGATAGAGTAAAAGCCAATTCTCAATCAGGGCCAATGAACTTCTAATGTCCTGACTATAACTCTTCTTTTTAAGCAGCAGAGAGAGATGAAAAAGACAGTCATTGTGCAGGTTGGCAATGTGGACTGAAATGAAGGTTGGGTGGTTGCTGTTCAGTAATTCTGGAAGATTTCACCTGGAGTACCTTCCATATAGATCTACCTGACGGCCATAGAACAGTGTCAAGAACCACCTCCAGCAAGAGAATACAGTTTCTAGCACATCACAGTCCTGTCACAGCATCTATTCCGCTTGAAATCCACATCCAAAAGGGAAAATTCTTAGTGGTTCTGTTTCAGCATATCTCAAGGGCTAATTAAATCCTCATTATCTTGTAATTATTCAACCATTATGGGAGTACACTAAGGAATTTCCTGCTGGCACGCAAGATGAAAAGGGTTAAACAGCCTATGTTGATTCTGAGAATCTAGACCTAGTTCAGACCTTCAGACAACCACCAGCATTATGAATATTTAACTAGCTACCACTGTGACTATTAAAAGGAAATTCAATTAAAAGGTTTTCAAAAAATTAATTCTGACCTCTTTACATCTGTCCAAATAAATAAGCCTTCTTTAAACATTTTTGCTTAATTGCTAAATCCAATAAACTAGAAGGGCATTTGCTAGTTTCATTAAGCTTAATATTTTATAGGGATTAAACATATGATCATTTTAATGTTAATAATAATTATACTTATTTATCTGCTCAGATGATTATTTCATTTCTTCTCCCACCAGCTTTCTTGGAAAAGAAGATAAAACATTAATTAGCCATTCCCTATTGCTCTTTTTAAATCTTTAAGGATAGAATAATCTAATCTCATCAGTTGTAATTTCTTTTATCACTTAATACTTGCAAAATAAACAGAATTCTAACAGAGAGTGACAATACAGGGTTGTAGTGAGGATCACATGAAATAACTCTAAAAAGGTGTGAGCTCTAGAGCTGGCCTGAGTAAGCAGGTTTCTTGCCTTTCTTCCCCATTTCCCTAACCATCAGCACAACGTTGGTGCAACTCATGGTCAAAGAAAAGGAGTTTGGTGAGAATTGCCCTTCCTACATCAATAAATTCTGTAATGCCTTCAGGAAAACCAGAGCCACATGAGGATTAGCACAGAACAAGCAATTTATAGACAGGATATGAGATACAAGAGGGACTGACAAACGCTCACAGTGCAGAGTTTAGAGTGATGAATGAAAATGTTTGCTCACACAGTTATTAAAACACATTTTAGTACTGTCATAGGCAGTGGTTCTCGAATGGGATCCTTGGACCAGCAGTATCAGCACTATCTAGCAACTTGTTAGAAAAGCAGATTTTCATGCCTCATTCTAGACCTAATGAATCAGAAACTCTGAGGGTGTAGGGTAAATCCAGCAACCAATTTAACAAATCCTCTAAGTGTTTCTGCCGTACCCTAAAGTTTGAGAAACTTTATTTTGTTATTAAATTTGGCTATTATTGTACATGTGTAAGGAAATTAAGGTATTAACTGTAACTTACGTTATAATAAAAAATTAAATACACAAAGGTGTAAGAAAATAAAAAATTCATTTCATCTTTATTAAACATTCAGTTCAAAAGAAATATGTAGATAGGCTAAGCCATCTTTTCACTCAGAATGCTTTCTATATCAACTAGCTGCTGATTTTTTAACCCATAAAATCACTGAAACTTTAATTCCAATTGGAAGCCAACCATCATCTCTACAATCATATAGGAATAATTACAAACGTTAGGGGTCAAAAACCCTTTAAATATCAGTTAACAAGCTGGCAATTTCTGCCTCCTGGGAGGGTGCCAAAGAAGGGAAGTGAAGCCTAGTGGTTTCTTCCATGTGGGCTAAAGTAGGGGTGGGGTGAGGCAGGCAGGCCTCCACTTGCAAGAGTGAGAAGACAGAGCACCAAACAGTGCAGGTTCAGAACCCCAGATCTACACTAATCTGGATTAAAATCACCTCCATTACCACCACCAACCACCAAAAGTAGTTTTTCTATTGAAGAGGAGAAAGAGATATGCAAATGAAGGCCCAAGGTCTCAACCAAGGGAATGGTAATTGCATTCTGGGGGAAGACAGGCAGAAGTGAGCTAACGGTCAAAGAATTTTGCAGATGTGGGACAGTGTGAGCATGCAACGGTTTCAGGAAAACACTCTCAGCATCAGTAAAATTGGGAGACAAAAGGTCCAAGTTCTTTTTTTCTGGCTTTTGTAAGTCATATATAGCCCCTACAGTCCCTCAGTTTCTTAATTTGTAAATTTAGATGACTGCACGATTTAATCTTTTAGATCTGAGTTTAATAGTTTACTATTAAATAGCATGGGATAAATACTGGATCAAAACAGCTAATCACTCACACACAAAGTAAAATATTTTAACTCACTGGGACAACTTAGAGTTATTTTTACACAGCTAGACCACGTATTAGACTACAGTCTAGTATAACTCATACTTCATGGTGTTATGTGGCCATAAACATTCTTCTGCCTAGAATTGCCCTTTTGCAAAACTTCTCCCTATCTGTAAGAAAGAACCCTCCCTTTGCATATTTGTTATAAGTATGTTCTTGCTTATTTTTTTTATGTAATGAGGAAACATGAAATCGTTTTTCTGCTTTTTAAATAAGAGGAAACAGAGAAAAGCAAATTCATATAAGCCTTCAGATAGTCAAAACACAACGCGCACTTAAGATAGAAATTGAAGACTAACCTCTTTCCTGTGGCATTGGTGACTGGCTCAAGGCAGGATGGGAACTGGATTCTGACTGGCTACCAGGTGGCTGAGGAGGCATCTGACTGCCTGGAAAACACAGGAGGAGAGTTGGGGAAAGGGGACCCTTTGCATTAATACTGCAATTGTACGAAAACAAGACGCACCTACACTCATTCGACCTTCATGATCAGAAAAATGTAGAGACCCACATAGAAAAGGCAGTTTAAAAGTATAATATTTTACCTTATTTTAGGGAGAAGGGGAGGAGGAAAAATGAAGAGGGAACATTCATAAACATATTTAGCAAAAGACCTGCTGAAAAGTTCAATTCGTTGCTGAGTAAGTTCTCACACTCACAGATGTGAATCAATTTGCAGCCCAAATCTCCTGACACTAGTTCTTAGTGAGTTTAAAAAAATCCAAGATTGTTGAATTAAACTCATTCTCCTGAGTTTACATCAGTCCCCAGGTAGGCAGGAATCCATGGCTACCCACAACTTTTCACTGGATGTATTCAATCCATACAGTTATATCAATAGATTTTTAAAAATCTTCGCAATTGGTCTATGAGAGAATTTAACATGAATATAGGAGAAGGAAATTAAAGCATTCCATAACAAACAAAATACACTAGTGTAGCTCCCAGGGATGAGTTTGGCCCTGGCACCGTGGGATCCACAATGCCTTGCTGACCAAAGGGGAAAAAAACATAGCAGATAAGGCATCAGTGGCTGAGAGAGTTCAAACAGAGTTGAGCGGCTATCCTAGACACAAGCTTCAGCTAGATATTGCTATATATCATGGTTGGCCAAAACCCAACCAAAACTATTACTACCAACCCTAAAGAATACCTAGGGCTTTACCTGAGATTCTACACAGGTTCCATGCACTATGATAACTTCCCAGAAACCTACAACCTCCATATGGGTTCCTAGGCCAGATAAGTCCTGAAACCCACAGGGACCAGCCTCTCCAAGAACATCAACTAGCTACATCCCCCTATCTCATATTATCGACAGCCCTTTCCGACATAAAAAAGTTAGAACAGACATAACCCAATTACCCCTAAGAGAGGGAGAAAGATCAAAGAAGAAGGTGGAGTTATAACAGAAGAGAGGATTTAACAAATGGGTATGACTGCTGAATCATTATACTGATATTTATTTTAGTCTCCAGTATTTTGGAGTAGCTAGAAGGAAAAATCTGAAATATAACTCATACCAAGCTCTGACATCTCTTCTATAACTAATTGTTGCAGCATGCTCTGAAATGTACTGCCTTTTTTAATGCATGTATATATGGTTTTTTTTTACTTTTTTATTGTATACTATCATATATATATACAAAGCAAAGAAATGAAAAAGCATTAGTTTTCAAAGCACTCTTCAACAAGTAATTTACAGGACAGATCGCAGAGTTTGTCATGGGCTACCACAGGAACCCCTCAGGTTTTTTCTTCTAGCTGTTCCAGAATATAGAAGGCTAGAAGGCTTAAATATGTTTTTATTATCACAGAAGACTTTCTTTACTTCTTTTTTATTTTCTTTTTTGCATGGGCAAGCACCAGGAATTGAACCCGGGTCTCCAGCATTGCAGGCACTTTCTTTTTTTTTATTAAAAATAACATATATAGAAAAATGCTATAAATTTCAAAGCACAGCACCACAATTAGTTACAGAACATATAACAGAGTTTGACATGGGTTACAATAACACAATTTTAGGTTTTTACTTCTAGCTGTTCTAAGATATTGGAGACTAAAAGAGATATGAATTTAATGATTCAACATTCATATTCATTTGTTAAATTCTATCTTCACTGTAACTCCACCATCACCTTTGATCTTTCCATTCCTCTCTTTAGGGGTGTTTGGGTTATGGCCATTCTAAATTTTTCATATTGGAAGGGTCTGTCCCACATATTGGGTAGGGAGATAGAACTATCCAATGCTCTGGAGAGTTTGGGCTCTTTAGGTTTCAGGAATTATATGGACAAGGGCCCCATTTGGAGGTTGTAGTTCTGGAAAGTTACCCAAGTGCATGGAACCCTTGTGGAATCCTATATATTGCCCTAGGTGTTCTTTAGGTTTGGCTGGAATGGTCCTGATTGGGGTTTGGCAGGTTATGATAGGTAACAATGTCTAATTGAAGTTTGCGAAAGAGCAATCTCCAGAGTAGCTGCTCGACTCTATATGAACTCTTTCTGCCACTGATACTTTATTAATTACCCTTTTTTTTCCCGTTTTGTTCAGGATGGAATTGTTGATCCTATGGTGCCAGGGCCGGATTCATTCCTGGGAGTCATCTCCCACGTCACCAGGGAGACTTACATTCCTGGATGTCATGTCCCACGTAGGGGGGAGGGTAATGATTTTACTTGCAGAGTTGGGCTTAGAAAGAGTGAGGCCACATCTGAGCAACAACAGAGGTCCTCCAGAATTAACTCTTAAGCATACCTACAGGTGTGCTAATGTTGTCCGCTATAAACATAAGTTTCACAAGAGTAAGCCTCAGGATCAAGGACATGGCCTATTAATTTGGATGTCCCTAAAGTTTGACACAGTATCAGGGGATTCCCTGATGGTAAGGTTTAATAGTTCCTTATTTCTCTCCTTTCCCTTAGGGGACTTTACCAATACTTTTTGATTATCTACTTAATGTACTCTAGGATGTATCAGGCATTACAATAATCTATACAGGATTAAAGCACCTCTTTCTCATTCTGGGCTACCTGTGTTTCAACTGTTCACAAGAGTTATACAGACAGGTTGAGTTAGATTATGTGCTACAGAAAATTTCAGTTCCAAACTAAATAAACATTTCTTCCTTTGGTCTCAAAGAGTACGTGTGGTTCTAAAATACAGACACTGATTTCCTTAATCCTGTATTCTGCATTATCTTAACCCCAACCTGATGGGGTTGACTTTGTTCTTATCTCTAAATATCAGGTATTTAATACATGTATATATATATATATATATATATATATCAACCTCTCGAAATGCAGAAATAATAATCACAACTCTGGACTTAATGTGTCTGCTCTAAAAGCTTACAATCTAGGTCCATTTTCTTATAAGCATTTTCTAAAGGAGACCACACAGTTCTTGTTCTTTTGTTTCTGGCTTATTGTGCCTCACCAAATGTCCCACATGTTCATTCACATCGTTGCATGCCTCATGACTTTGTTACCTTTTTGTAGCAGCACAACCTTTGTTCATAAGTATACACCATTGTTCACCAATCTACTTCTTCGTCAGTGCATCCTTCAGCCATATGCATTCATCAGGTATCACATGGAGGGCCCAAAGTTCACAGTCCATCAACATTCTCAATTTTAGAAGATTTCATTGTTCCCAAGAGAAAGAAAACCAATAAACACACCCTTGCCAAATAGGAAAACTACACCTTCTCTTATCTCTTGCCCCTTACCCCATTATTCAACTCTGCTGGTGCTGTGGTAGTGCTGACGTTTTCCTTTGAAACATAGCACACAGCATGCGACAGCAGTTATCCCCCTGTACCTTGGACTTAACCACTCTGTGTACACGAATCATATCTTTGAAGTAATTCTTACAAGAACTAATTCATACTTCTAGTGTTTATCAGTCGGACACATAGGTCTATATAACCCCTTTCAATCTTGTTTATCTTCAATATGGTAACATTAGTTATACACCCAAGAGAGAACCAACTTCACTGCTATCTATTCCCTTACACTGGAGATCAACCTCATTAACTAATGGTTCACCCATCTCTAACTTTAATGTATTTCTAAACACCCTATATTTCGTATTATAAGCCTCTGATTATACCTATATGTTCCTCATAAAAATGGAAACATATAGTATCTATCCTTTTGTGTCTGGCTTATTTCACTCAGCATTATGTTCATCCATCTTGTCATGTGCTTCAAGTGGTCATTTCATCTTAATGCTCCATTGTATGTATATGCCACATATTGTTGATCCACCCATCTATTGATGGGCATTTGGTTCGTTTCCATCTTTTGGTGACTGTGAATACTGCTGCTATGAATATTGGTATGCAAATGTCTGTTTGGGTCTTTGCATAGTGGTTGCACTTGTACCATTATACATTCCTACCAGCAGTGCTTAAGTGTCCCAGTTTCTCCACATCCTCTCCAACATTTAGTTTCCTGTTTGTTGAATAAGCAGCCATTCTTATAGGTGTAAGGTGGTATCTCATTGTAGTCTTGATCTGCATTTCCCTTATAGCCAACAACGAGTATCTCTTCATGTCCTTTTGAGCCATCTGTATTTTCTTGTCAGAAAAATGCCTGTTCATATCTTTAGCCCATTTTACAACTGGGTTGTTTGTTCTTTTGTTTTTGAGTTGTTTGATTTCTTTGTATATACAGGAAATCAAACCTTTGTCTGATACGTGATTTACAAATATTTTCTCCAATTTGCTGAATGCCTCTTCACCTTTTTCACAAAGTCTTTTGAGGTACAGAAGAATTTGATTTTGAAGAGTTTCCATTTATCTATTTTTTCTTTTGTTGCTCGAGCTTTGGATGCAAAGTTTAGGAAGCTACCTCCTATTACTAGGTCTTGAAGCTGTTTCCCTATATTTTCTTCTAGAAGCTCTTAAATTTAGTTGTATGAACCACTTTGAGTTAATTTTGTGTTGGGGGTAACAGGGGTCCTCTTTTGTTCTTTTGGCTGAGATCCAGTTCTTCCATGCCCAATTATTGAAAAGACTATTTTGTCCCAGTTCAAAGGATTTGAGGGCCTTGTCAAAAATCAGTCGACCATTGATTTGGTGGTCTATTTCTGCACTCTTGATCAGATTCCACTGGTCACTGCTACTATCTTTGTGCCAGTACAATGCTGTTTTGACCACTGTGGCTGTATAACAGGTTTTAAAGTCAGGGAGTGTTAACCTTCCCACTTCGTTTTTCTTTCTTAGGATGCTTTATAACTATTCGGGGTCTCTTTTGCTTCCAGATGAATTTGGTAATCAGCTTTTTCAAGTCTTCAAAGTAGGATGTTGAAATTTTGATTGGTACTGTTCTGAATCTGTAGATCAATTTGGGGAAAACTGGCATCTTATCTATATTTAGCTTTTCTATCTATGAGCAGGGAATGTCTTTTGCACCTATTCAGATCTCCTTTGATTTCTTTCAGCAATGTTATGTAGTTTTCTGTGTACAAGTCTTTTATGTTCCCAGTTAAGTTCATTCCTAAGTACATGATCCTTTTAGTTGCTATTTTGAATGGAAGTTTTTCCTTAACTTACTCCTCAGCTAGGTCATTGCTTGTGTATAGAAACGTTATTGATTTTTGCACATTAATTTTATATCCCGCCACCTTGCTGAATTTATTAGCTCAAGTAACTTTGCTGTAGATTTCTCAGGATCTTCCAAGTATAGTATCACATCATCTGCAAATATTGAGTTTTACGTCTTCCTTTCCAATTTGGATGCCTTTTATTTCTTTGTCCTGCCTGATTGCTCTAGCTAGAACTTCTAGCACAATGTTGAATAGCAGTGATGACAGTGGGCATCATTGCCTCACTCCTGGTTTTAGGGGGAAAACTTTCAGTCTCTCCATTGAATATGATCCTGGTTATCGGTTTTTCATATATTCCGTTTATCATATTGAGGAAGTTACCTTTGATGCCTATCTTTTGGAGTATTTTTATCAGAAAAGGATGTTGACTTTCTTGAATACTTTTTCAGCATGAATTGAGATGATCCTGAGACATTTCCCTTTCAATTTGTTAATGTGTTGTATACATTAATTGATTTTCTTGTGTTGAGCCATCCTTGCATTCCTGGTATAAACACCACTTGGTCATGGTGTATAGTTCTTTTAATGTGTGGTTGGATTTGCTTTGCTAATAGTTTGTTGAGAATTTTTGCATCTATGTTCATTAGGGAGATTGGTCTGCAGTTTTCCTTTCTTGTAGCATCTTTACCTGGTTTTGATATTAAAATGATGTTAGTTACATAAATGAGTTAGGTAGAATTCCTTTTTTCTCAATTTTCTGGAAAAGTCTGAGCAGGATTGGTGTTAGTTTCTTTTGGAATGTTTGATAAAATTTCCCTGTGAATTCATCTGGCTCTGGGCTTTTCATTGTAGGAAGATTATTGATGACTGATTGACTCTCTTTACTTGTGATTGGGTTGTTGAGATCTTCTATTTCTTCCTGAGTCAGTGTAGCTATTTGTGTGTTCCCGGGAATTTGTTCATTTCATTTAAATTGCCTAGTTAGTTGGCCTATAGTTGTTCATAGTATCCTCTTATGACTTGTTTTATTTCTTCAGGGCCTGTGGTTATGCACCCCTTCTCATTTCTGATTTTGTTTATTTGCATCCTCTCCTTCTTTCTTTGTCAGTCTTGCTTGAGGCCCACCAATTTTATTGATTTTCTCAAAGAAACAACTTTGGTTTTCATTGATTCTTTCTATTGTTCTTTTGTTCTCCCATTCATTTATTGCTGCCTTAATCTTTATTTCTCTTCTTCTACTTGCTTTGGGGTTAGTTTGCTGTTCTTAAGTTCCTCCAGGTGTACTGTAAAGTCCTCTATTTTTGCTCTTTCTTTTTTTTAACACAGGCATTTAAGGCAATAAATTTCCCTTTCAGCACAGTCTTTGCCACATTCCATAAGTTCTGATAAGTTGTATTCTCATTTTCATTCATTTCCAGATAGCTACTGATATCTCTAGCAATTTCTTCTTTGACCCACTGATTGTTTAAGAGAGTGTTATTTAATCTCCATATATTTGTGAATATTCTCATTCTTTGTTGGTTATTGAGATCCAGTTTCATCCCACTGTGATCACAGAAAGGGCTCTGAATAATTTCAATGTTTTTAAATTTATAAAGACCTGTTTTGTGCCCCAGCATATTATCCATCATGGAGAACATTCCATGAGCACTAGAGAAGAATGTACATTCTTAAGTTTTGGAGTGCAATGACCTATAAATGTCTGTTCGGTCTAACTTCATTTGTCAAGTTATTTAAACTCTCTATTTCCTTGTTGTATGATTTTATCTATAGAGGAGAGTGGTGCATTGAAGTCTCCTACTATTACTGTTGAAACATCTATCACTCCCTTCAGTTTTCCCAATGTCTGTGTTATGCACTTTGGACCTCCTTGATTGGGAGCATAAACATTTATGATTGTTATATCTTCTTGGTGAATTGATTCTTTAATTAGTATAATGTGTCCTTCTTTGTCTCTTATGATATCTTTAAAGTCTATTTTGTCTATATTAGTGTAACTACTCCTGCTTTCTTTTGGTTAAAACTTGTGTGGAAAATTTTTTTCCATCCTTTCACTTTCAATCTATTTGTATAACTTGTGTCTAAAATAAGCAGCATGTAGGTGGATTACATTTCTTAATCCATTTTGCCAATCTATATCTTTTAATTGGTAAGTTTGGTTCATTAACATTCAAAGATATTACTGAAAAGGTATATCTTGAATCCACCATCTTGTCTTTTTCATTTTATTTGTCAGGTCTATATATTCTTTCCCCTCTTTTTCTTTGTATTATTTAAATTACCCTAGTGGTACTCTTCAAATCTGTGCTCTCCTCTGGACCTCCCTCTTCTTTTTTTTTTTCAGCCATCAGAACTCCTTTTAGTATTTCTTGTAGGGCTGGTTTCTTATTGACAAATTCAGTCAGGAATTGTTCATCTGTGAAAACTTTAATCTCTCCAGTTTTTTTAACATGGGCAGGTACTTGGAATCAAACTTGGGTCTCCAGCACAGCAGGCGAGAATTCTGCCACTGAGCCACCGTCGCACTATCCCCCAGTTTTGAAGGACAATTTGGGTGGGTACAGAATTTTTGGCTGTTAGTTTTTCTCTTTCAGGATCTTAAATGTGTCAAACCACTGCCTTCTCGCCTCAATGGTGCTAGTTGAGTAGTCTGAACTCAGTCTTATGTGGTTTCCTTTGTATGTAGTAGATTGCTTTTCTCTTGCCGCTTTCAGAATTTTCTGTTTCTCTTCAACATTTGAGATGCTGATTAGTATGTGTCTTGGGGAAGGCCTATTTGGATTTATTCTGTTTGGGGGCTTCTTTGACTTGTATACTTATGTCCTTTATAAGGGTTGGGAAGTTTTCCCCATTATATCCTCAACTACTCTTCCTAGCCCTTTACTCCTCTCTCCTGCTTCTGGGACACCAGTAATTCTTACATTTGTGCACTTTTTTTTGTCTATCATTTCCCTGAGATCCAATTCAAATTTTTCCATATTTTTTGCCACTTGCTGTTTTGAGTCTTCGAAGTCAGTTATCCTGTCCTCTATATCGCTTATTTTTTCTTCTATCTCTTCAAATCTGGTGTTGTGTGCCTCTAGTATATTTCTTATTTGGTCAACAGAGTCTTTACCTAATCTCTGTGATAATCTTTATTTTTCTATTTGTTCTTTCAAATTCCTCTTTATGCTCTTCTACTGTCTTCTTGATCTCTTTTATGTCATTTGCTATCCCACTTTATTAAGTAGAGTTGCTTCGTTGTTCTAATGTCTGTGTCTCCTCTGGTGTTTTAATTTGGTCATTGGGCAGGGCTATATCTGTCTGCATTGTGATATGCTTAGTGATCTTCTGTTGCTTTCGTCACATGTAAGTATCTTGATTGATTTACTTTGAGAGTCTATTTCTTTCAGTAGTCTAAGGCCTTGTGTTTGCAGGATGGATGTGCAGCAGGGAGCAGGGTACGGGGGGGGGCTTGACAGTGCGGCGATTTGTTTCAGGGCAGGTATATGTGCAGGCTGGGGGTGGTACACCGATGCTTGTGAACATGGGTACCCAGCAACCAGGGAGGATGTTGCTGTGTGGGTGCACCAGTCTGGGGGGGTGTAACCCTGGTGTGTGCTGGTCTAGGGCATAGGACCCTTTGTGCGCATGCGTAGACCTGTGGCAGCAGGTCAGTGTCATGCCTTCATGGTTTGGAGACTGATGTGATCCAGCAGCGCAGGTCAGCACTTTCTTAGGGCTGGGAAGCATGGTTGAGGGCCATGCGCATGTGCAGTTCAAGGTCTGCTGTAAACTGAGGTTCCCAGAGCTGAATGACATAATTGGGGGCCTGTGCACATGTATGGGTCTAGGAGTGTCATAAACTGAAGTTCTCAGAGCTGAAGGATGTGATTGGGGTCCCGTGCGTATACGCAGGTCTAGCAGTGTGATGTGCAGAGCTCGGGGCCAGGGTGTGTGTGTGTGTGTGTGAGGCTGTGGGACATTATGGGCAGGGGGGCTGGGGTAGCCTAGGTATGGAGGTTAGTGCCCGCAGCCTTTATGCCCTGGTAACAGCCTGCAGGGAACAGGGAGCAAGAGGTAGTGCTCAGGAGGTATGCAGCAGAGGTGGGTTGTGCTGCACTTTGGGTGGGGAGGTGGAGCAGGTATGCACGCTGGGGGCTGGTGGGGCAGGGGTGATTGGAGCATGGGGAATGGGAGCAGGTGATAGGGTTTGGGTGCGTGGGGTGTGGGGTGAGTCCCAGTCATGGGGCTGTGCTGGTAAGGGTAGCACATTCAAGGAACGTAGCCTGGGTTACCTCCTAGTCCTCGGCTCCTGTCTGTGCACTCCTGTGGGATCCGCACCTCTGTGCCAGGCTCCAGCTTTCTGCTTCTCAGTTTCTTGGCCTCTGTAGGCAGGGCTGCCCTTTGTGGTGCCAGGAGGCTCTCCCAGGTCAGCTGCACTCTCAAATCTTCATCTCAGTTGCCCTCCTGTCCCTTCTCTAATTTTTCCGTGGAGCAGGGCTCATCTTAAGCTACTCTATTTGGTCATCTTCCCAGAAGTCTTATGTATGTTAATTTTCCACACACACAAATATGTTAGCATATATGATCACTAAAGAAGAGACTGTTATTGTGCATATCTTTTGATATTTATTGTAAATATAACATACTTCAAGCATCTATTTGATTTCCACTTATTTAAAGTTTGCTCAGATTGTAAGCTCCTTGAGGCAAGAATCATGCCTTTTTCTTTCTTTTATCTCTCCATTAGCAAAACAAAGATTAAATAAATCTTTGATAAATCTTTGTTTTTTAATGGTCCTTAATCTGAGAATATGAATTAAAGGAAAATATATTTATTTAAATTGAAAAAAGAGAGACCATGGGTCATGTAAAGGCAGGGGACTAGATTTTGAAATTTAAGAATCATTATTTGAATATCTCAATTCATTTTCTGGCTCAGAGGTTTAGATGCATTCTAAATACTAAAAAACATTGAATTACGAAAAGGCATCAGCACAGTCCTCAAGGCAGCAGTTCTTACTGCACAAAGATTGTGCTATTTCACCTTCTACTCTCCCCTCCGCTAAAATAAAATGGAAAAACAGGAAGATCATAAGGAAGTTTATATATATATGTATATACACACAAAGCCCTGTGCATAATAATCAAGTGACCATGCAAGAGCCAGCTCACTGTTTTCACCCTTAGGACCCACAGGTTCCAAAGTTATGCATATTTCTAAAAAGAATTAGAAGTGAGTGAGGTCAGGATCCACTATGGGGCCAGAGGCTGGGGTCTCACAGAGGAACAACCTCCATCTGCCTATGAAATGTGTCTACAAGATGGCATCTCTGTCTTGGCACGTGGGTATCTGCCCCAGTGTAGGTGAGGAAGCAGCATGGGCCCCAAGCTTCTCGGAGCTACTGCTGAGTAGTTTCTAATGAGCAGTTGCTTCTGAGATAGCCAGAGGAGAAGGAAGATGATTTTCAGTATAGAAAACAGGTATAAGTAGCTCTTCAAAATATCACATTTTCTAATTGTTTTCTACAGTTTAGACTCATCACTTTTAAAGAAGAATGTGAAACTTAATGTTCTTTTGAGAACTTCTGGGCTCCAATACCATTCTCGTTCTCAGATAAAGTCAAAATCAAACCAGAATTATAGACACCGAGAAACGCGGTGCTGTGAAAGTTGCTGGGAGCTGCTCTCAGTTTCCAAGTTGGAAAAAAGACCTAGACAAACAGTACAGAATTTGCTTAAACATTTTCATTGACCCAGGGTCTGGGCCAGTCCTCTCCTCCTTTTTGAGATTAAGTCACATAGCTGCCTACATGACCAGGGACAGATGTTTAAAGGTCAAAGAATGTAAAGCTCCACTCATCACTGTTGGTAACCAAATACAAGAGTTTGCTGAAACCCGCTGTAACCAAATCTCATGTAATGTTAAACTTTTAAAGCTTTCCTCTTCACATACCCCTTCCCTTTTGGTTTTTGGCATGGAGTGTTGACCTTTCTGTCCCCACTGACTGCCACCAGAAAATTTCCCTCATGTTATTAAGTCCTTAACTAAACTCATGGGTAATCTTCTGTCAAGCATGTTCTTTGGTCTCAGGGTTGTCCTGGGCTGAAACATCTGGTGTGCTAGCCAGGAGAACAAAGAGCCACCAGCCAGTACGAGTCCGGGGAAGGAGGGCTCTATGGGGGTAATCCCGGGGCACCCTGATTCCCTGCTGCAGGGAGGGGTTGCCCACCTGCTTGACTGTGCTGCAGTCAGCTGGTCATTGTGTGTGGTACTGCCATCTATGGCACGCTGTCTCAGCTATGGCAGGCTGTTTGGAAGACAGAGAAATCTGCAATTCTGGAGGGGTAGGCAGGTGTTGCAGCAAACTGTTTCAGAAAGACAGAGAAATCAGCAGATTTGGAGGATGCATTGAATGAGAGGCTATGTCTTGAAGATAAGAGTTTAGGAATATGAGCATGCTGGTATGCCAGAGTGAAAGGGCATATCCTGAATTCCCCTGACTGGGATCCAAAGGTGTGGGGGTCTGGGAGATTTATCTGATAATGAAAAAGAGAAAAAAAAGAAGAAATTGTGGAGGCAAAGGGTATAGTAACACCACCTTTGTACATTTCCAAAGGTTCCCTCTTTACTACAAGGAATTAACAATCAATTCTTTAGTATTCCCATAAATATGGCCAATCAACCCATTTTAGCCCTCACCTGGGAAGAGGAACAAAGGATTTTCATTGCATTCCCACAAGGCTATCATAGAGCCTGACCATCTGCCATGGGTTCATAGCAAAGGATTTGGATAATGGAAAACTGTGACTCTATTTCATCATATTGATGATGTCATGTAACTTTTCCAGAACTAAAAGAAGCCTCAGGATGGCTGGTATTTCATAATGTAATAGCCAGGGATGCACAACTGATTATGGTGGACTGCAATGTCTTGGCTGCCCTGTCCAATTCTTGGATATTGTATGGTTGGGAAAGGCAAAATTTATTCCTTTTATAGTAAATGATAAGGTACAAATATTCCTATGCTGCATATGCCAAAACAACTAATGGTTTTCTTGAGATTGTTGTGGTATTAGAAAACTTTCATTGCCTACTCAGCCCAAATGTTAAAACCTGGGTATGTTTGATTAGCAACAACATTCACCCCTCCCTGCTGATCCTCCCAAGGAGGCTGTCTCTGTGCCCACTGCTGACAGATGTGGCAGTATACTGAAGTCTGCCTGGTATTCCGATGGATCAGCACGCAGGCAGCTGCCACCTAGAGGGCAGGAGCACTGCAACCTAGGATGGACACTATGGTAGGAAACTGAAACTATGCAAAGCAGCCACTGAGCAGAATTAAGGGCTGCATGGATGGTACACAAACAAGGGGATGCATTTATTTGTGCTAACACTTGGGGAAGGTACCAAGGCCTGGCAGTATGGATGGCCACGTAGAAGCAAGAGCCTGTCACCATTTATGGGGAAAAGAAATGTAGAAAGAGCTCTAGACAATCTGTCACAAGCAAAAGGCAACCGTTGTTTTATGTCTCTGCTGATTCTTTACTTGGCAATATTAAAGATGCTTAAGCGAAAACTCATAGTCAAAAGCCAACATTGTACAAGGCTTCTGAATGGTTGCATTAAAAAAACCAAGACACCACGAATACCAGACTCTGTGGAGAAGGCACAACAATTCCAGTTGTTCATCACCATATAACAGCTGAAGGAAGTTGTGGATGTCTGCCCCTCCTGTTTCCGGTGATGCTTCCTCATCAATCCGGTCACATCAGCCACAAGCAGGTTCCAGTCACCAGGTAGCAGGTTAATTACACGAGGCCCCTCCCCTTATCCCAGAGATGCAAAATATGCTTTTACAGCCATAGATACTGCTATTGGATTGTTGTTGGCCTTCCCAGTAGGGAAAGCCAACCAAAGACCTATATAATATGTGCCTTAGAAAAGCTCAGTGTATTCTTCAGGCTCCCCACACATGTGGACAGTGATAGGGAAAACCCTTCTTCTGGACAACTAACTCAACCCTAGGCTACTGAACATGATGTCTTATGGACATTTCATTTGCCTTAGAACTTCACAGCAACAAGGTTATTTGAAAGGATGAATGGGCTTTCAAAAAAGCAATCAAAAGGTGATAAGCAACCTCTGCAGCAGTGGATAAGCAAGCTGTATCCAGCCTTTGCCAGCCTCAATTCATAACCCCAAGCAACTGCTTCTGCCCTTGTTCAACTACAAGGATGTGGTCCATGCAAGTGCTGCAAATTCAGGTAAAAAGACCAGCAACAAGGTAATGAAAACAACTTGCTCTTACCTGTGGCACAAGCATTAGAAATTGGGGGAAAAAATTGGTCCTGACAATGCAGCCATTTTGGTTGGCAGTCCTAGGTCCCTGCAGTATCAGGGTGGCTCAGAACTTAAGTATAAGACCACAGTTTATACACAAACTTCCAAAAGATGTATATGTAACCAACCCAGGACCCCCCATACCCAAAGGCACAGTATGTATGACTCTGGGGACACCTATGCCCAGGCTAAGTGTAAAAAGCTCCCTGTAATTGCAGGGGGGGAAACGTGTGGCATCTGTCTACTAATGGAAATTTAGCTTGTATTCGTTTTGCTGTTAGCATCGTAGCAGATACTTTCTTGCAATAGGCCTCTGTGGTAACCTATGTGCACAATAGATCTCAATGCTGAGTATGCACTGAACTGCTACTGTTGGAGGTCAGGCCTGCCTTGGACTGTGACCCCTGTAACTGCATAAAATACTCTGCTGGACTGGCAACATTGAGGGCATTGGAAAAGTCTGCAAGAGAATCTTTTAAGACTGAAATCACAGGTTTTATCAATTATCAGTAGAATGGTTTAATTCCCTTTGGCTGTAACAGCATCACTTTGTGGTGTCCTTACCTCTGTGGAGGGAATTCCTTATGTTCTATTGTCTCTTATACTGTTAACGAATGCAGTGTCAGTCCTATGGTCAACATAGTCTGTTCTGTGGGAGTGGACTATAAGGACCCAGGGTCTGGGCAAGTCCCCTATTCCATTTTGAGAGCAAGTCACATAGCCACCTACATGACCGGAGACAGATAAACAAAGGTCAAAGAATGTGAAACTCCACCAGCCCCATCACTGTCGGTAACCAAATCTCAGAAGAGTCTGCTGAAACAAATATCACAAAACTGTTAAACTTTATAAGCTGCGCTCCTTGACACACCCCTTTCCCTTTTGGCATCCAGTGCAGACTTGACCTTCATGTTCCCACTGGCTGCTACTGGAAGATTTTCCTCCTGTTATTAAGCCCCTAATTAAATTCACGGGTAATCTTCTGTCTAGTGTGTTCTTTGATCTCCGGGTCATGCTGGGCTAGAACACCATTCATTTAGTCTTAGACATTTGTAGTAAACTAGTACTAAATAATTAAATTAAAATTCAAAAATCTAAAGTAAAATTATTGAAACAATGGAAAAAACTGAAATATAGACTGCTTTAAATCAATGTCAAATTTCTTGATTTGATAGCTATGCTTAACGAGATTACATAAGTTAATATCTTTGTTCTTAGGAAATATACATGGGAATATTAAGTATTCAAGAAGCATGATGCATGCAACCTAGTTTCAAATGTTTAGAAGATAAAACTTACAAATGTGGAAAGTTGTTAAAAGTCTGTAACTCTGGGTAGGAAATGTTGGAGTTCTTTATATTATTTATGTAGTAAATTTGCAACTTTCTTAAAACCTAGGAATTATTTCAAAATAAGTTTTAAGAAAAAGTAAAGTGAAAAATACAACATTCTGGATCAATGCAATTTCAAGGGGAAATGCTGTTCACCAACTTAACTATAGCCATACGAAAGCTACTGGGTCCACTGTGAGGTTACATGCTTCCTTCCTATGAAATACCCTAAGACTCCTAAGCTACAGTCTATTTAGAACTTAAAGCATACTACAGCCAACATATGTCATATAAAAATCCATGGCTTTGAAGACATTTACTTAATTTGGGTACATTAAAAGGGCCCTGACTTTTCTTCTTGCTATGGACTATGGACACAAATGAGTCTTGAAATTGCATTGATCCAGAATGTTGTTTTTCACTTTACTTTTTCTTAAAACTTATTTTGAAATAATTCCTAGGTTTTAAGAAAGTTGCAAAATTACTGACTTTTAAGAATGTGAATGTCACTGGGGAATCAGCTGCCGTCAGTCAGTAAGAGCTTACATATAATGATGACTTCTGCATGACAGCCTGAATCATAGACTCAGGACAGTAAAAATAAACAGCAATTTTATGTTAACACAGGATACTACTACTTACATTGTGCATGCCTGAGGCACTGCTCTTGGTAAAACAGCAAAAGTAAAAACAAGGCTGTACGAATTTATAAGATACAGCCACAGACAAGCAGCATTCCTGGCTCTGTGGTGCAATTCTAAGACATATATCCCTTTAAAGCAAATTAGAAAATTAATTTGTTAAATTCATACTGTTAAAAAAAAAATAAAAAACAGGAGACTTTTCATAGTTTGGAAAGATTTGCCCAAAATGTTTTAAATTCAATTTCTCTTTTCTTAACATTTCATTCATAGTTGCTAAGAAAGAACTTCATCTACCATAAGCACAGATATAAGCAAAGTCATAGCAAATGATGAATGTCTAAGAAATGTAACCTAGAAGACTCATTTGTGTCAATAGTCCATATCAAGAAGAAAAGTCAGGGCCCTTTTAATGTACCCAAATTAAGTAAATGTCTTCAAAGCCATGGATTTTTATATGACATATGTTAGTCCTAAGTAAAACCTTTCAAACAAAATTTGATGAATATTTTAAAAGAGAATATTGCCAATACAGAGTGAGCAAACTAACATTATGAGGGCACTTTACCATTAAAACTGAGTTTTTAAATGAAATCCCATGTTTTGCTTTTGCCTATGTCAATAATAATGTAAGCACAATGGAAAAAGATACAACTAGAAAAAACTATACTGCGAGTTAGAATAAATCCCATCACTTTATACCTATGCATTTATTCTCTAATGACCAAGCACACAACACTGTGCAAAATGTTTGTGCAACAAATAAAGATGAAGTCACCCAAATTTTTATTTTTGTTGACTTAAAAATCTCATAAGTTCATATTATGGTTATTAACAAGCACTAAGTGCTATGCTTCTTTTAGGCAGATGATGTTAATAATCCCATAGCTCTTGTGTTTACCGTCTGTCTCCTCTTATAAGAACGTAGGTTCCATGAGGACAGAGGATTCTATTTTGTTCCCTGCTAGATTCCCTGCAGCATTCAATAAACATTTACTAAATAAATAAATAAATAGCTTGGCTGATTACTCCAAGAACCAAGCTCAGACTAATAGTCATTAGGATCTCTACAAGATATCAAAAAACATGTAGCTTTATCTTAGAATTCCAGATCAGGAGTAGGCACTTTACCTATAAGTTGTGAGACAGTAAATATTTTAGGCTTTGCAAGCCATATGTTCTCTGTCACAGCTACTCAAACTTAGCCATTGTAGCTCAAAAGCAGACACAAAACATATACAGATAAAACATAAATAAAATTTTATTTACAGACACAGGACGTAGCCTGGATTTCCCCCATTAGTTTGCTGACCCCCTTTTTAAATAACATCATCAGTAAAGAAACATTCAGGAACACTTGCTCAGAAATCAATGAATGTCAAATGTACTTAATAACAAGCAATGACATATAAACTTGACACACTCTCCTATATTTAATACAGAAGCTTATATAAATAAATATCAATAACAGAATTTAATTAGTCTATCTACAAATCAGATGTGGTGTTAAGATGCTTTGGGTCCTCAGCATTTAATTCAAGCATAGTTCTAGGATTTACATAGTAAGGGCATTTGGCAGGTACATTTTTAGATGAATGACTACTTGTAGTTTTCTTCTCCTAACTCTTTTTAGGGTGGAACAAAACGAACAAACCAAAAATGTTTATTAGATGCAATCATGTAATTTTATACTTCACTACTGCTGTGTTGGGATGACAGAGAATAAACATGAGATGAACAGGCTTTCCTTTCTAAATTACTATAGCATACCACTATAAAAATTTAAAAGAACAAAGACACTAACTCTGAGATACAATATTCCCTGGCAAACCAATGAAGGTTAACACTGTACTGTCTCTATATAATTTTAATAGG
Source organism: Tamandua tetradactyla (assembly GCF_023851605.1). Classification (NCBI taxonomy): domain Eukaryota; kingdom Metazoa; phylum Chordata; class Mammalia; order Pilosa; family Myrmecophagidae; genus Tamandua; species Tamandua tetradactyla. Next base: position 149,670,795 of record NC_135328.1, on the reverse strand, counting down.
CACAGAAATACCAAGAAATTCCATTTTTTGAAAGTTGTGGTAGCCAGAGAAAAAGTACTTCCTTTTCCATTGTTGCAGCTAAAAACCAACCAACCTCGTTTTTGAATGGGTTTAGTTACCTAAGATGTAATATTGATACAATCAATCAACTCAGCCAAACTGGACTCGGAATGACAGACAATATCTGAGCTCAATTTAAGCACCAGGAATCCATTCCACCCTATCTCCAGCTCCAATTTTACTACTTTAGCTAATTTTGTGGAAATGAATAAAAATGAGTAAAGAGAGAGCAACATCCAGAATATACAATTATTTGCATATATATTCTCAGATAAATTGGAGATGCTTAGCTTGAATATACAAAATGAAGGGAAAAGAAACAAACAAAAATACCCTGAGTATTTACTGTGTAAAAGGCAGTTTCCTAAATGATATTCTTCCATTGGTAATTCAAGAAGGTTTGCTTTTTATAATTAACATGAAAATTTATGTTAAATGACATATTAAACCATTAGAAACCTGGAGAATTCTGTCAGCCAATTCTTCCTTAGGGTGGAGATCATGGAGGTGTTCATTGACAGAGACTTGCATCCTATCCATAGATTCCTTAAATTTAACAGGGATAATACAGGCCTATTAGAGAAAGTAGGATCTGATAATTCATATGAATTAAACCACTTGCTGAGGTTGTTTAGAAGTTCGAGCAGAAATGAGGAATATTTCCAGTCACTTTGCAAATAATTCATCAAGTTCTTTTTCTGGAATGGTGCTACAAAATCCATATGTATTTCATAGTTTCAAACACAATCGAATCATTCCTTTAATCCTTAAAGAATTATTTGTGAACTTTCTAACTTTAGGAAGGAATTAAAAACACACATACACATTGTAGAAATTACTACTACCAATTACTGATATATCACGACCAAAATCAACTTCCATTTCACACTTTCCTCTGACTATTATTCAATTCCACTACATCCAGAATTAAGACCTTTCTTTAAATACATCCTCTAATTTCTTCAGGTTATGGAACTCGGCTCTCTCCTTAATAGTTAAAGCAGAATCCGTTTCTCACCCACATAGTCTGACGCTGCCTATCTTTCGAAGGATATATTTATTAGATTCTGGCAACCCCACTGGCAAGGGCTATGTAATTCTTTTCATAATAGAAGTTACTCCTTTAATTTATGAAACACGAAATACCGGTTAGGATCTTTTCTTGCACCATGATAAATGACAAATAGGATTTTCTTTAGCGATGGCATTGCTGGGTTGCATTGTGGATTCCCTATCTATGGAAGCCATTTAACATTTTATTGAAGATAAAGAACTCTACAATGTAAAAGCAGCAAGGATTTCACTGGTCATTTTCCTTACTGAACTTTAAAGACCTGCCTAATACCTAATGGTGTGGGTGAAATACAAGTTTTTCTTATAATCCATAAATTGATCAAATGTCCAAGCCTTAGGCATTTATACAGATTGTGTTAGAAAATTCACAATTTATTTTGAGTAAAACGTCTTCCTATTTGGTGTCTTCTACTTCATTTGGGTCCAAAAAAGGAAAAAAAAAATCTTACTTTCAGAATCCAAGAAGCAGGCTGACTGACACCAACTTCAATATGTTCCAAAGTCAGCATTTAAAATAAAGAAACTGCTCAGGCTTCCAGCATCGTGGGTCTACTTAACAGTTTACCTGAAGTGCATAAATGTGTACTCAAAGTATTTTCTACTATAAGCTGTGTGTGTGTGTGTTTCTGTATATTTAAAGTTAGATCTCACACTCATCAGAAGACTCTGTATTTAGGGTACAGAGGGAGGGGTAGGGGCTGTGAATTGGCTGCCAACACAATACTCCGTAAACTAATCCTCCTCAAATTAAAGCAATTATAAAAACAGAAAGTAACACTCTTCCTTACCTCTACCTTCCAAATGGGAACATACTGCCACAGCAACTTGAAATCCCAAACTTTAAAGAGTTTAGCTTTAGTCTTGGAAAACAAACCCTTCCATTCCTTATGGCTCAAAAACTCATCCAAAACAGAGCTAAAGGTTTAACTAACCCTCTCCCAAGGTATGACAACTGTTACTGTGTCATCACGTTCTGAATATATAAACAAAAGTACTTCACAGGTACATCTAACTTCTGTACATTTGATCTGGTAAGGGAAAGAGGAAATTCCTCAGGACTCTCTGAAATGGACAGAATAAGAGGTTCCCACGTATCCTTAACAGGAGACACATATTTTCACTGTAAATAAACTAAAAAAACCCTGCTGGATTTAGGCTTTTTAACGTTCCCCCAATTGTGGTTTCTAGGTTATGGGTCTCTCTATTAATCTCCCTGACTCCAAGATAGAACAGCTTCAAATGGCTATCAGCAGATGAAAAAAAAAACGAAAGTGAATATAATATATTCTTTGTAAGAATTATGCCCTTAAAAGGGACCTACAAGCAAAGCTTTGTGCCTTGTATTCAAAAAGAACAACTCATTATTATGCGTACAGACCACTAGAGTCAAACCAGAATTTTTCCAATTGCGCTTGTTTCTTTTACTCATCTATATTATAATTACGTGTCTTTCACATAGAAGTCAGTCTAATAGTCTGACCACTCGATATTCATGACAACCCTTTGGCGTAGACACTTTCTACAGAGAACTTGGGCACGGAGACTAAAACTACACACTACAAATCAGAGACTACCTGATTACTACAAAACACAGACTTTCAGACTTCACTGTTCAGGTCATTATAAGCTTTGATTAAGGATAAACTTAAATCTTAAAATATTTAGGTCCAGGAGATCCTCAGTTTTAAAATGCAGCATTCTTCGTCTGGAGTGCTCCTAAGCGGCTGGGAAGGCAGGTGAAAGGCATGGTTTCCGTTCTACCATGTCATGACTGTAATCCGGCCCCAAGGTGCTGGTGGCCTGAGCAACATGGCCCCAATGGCACCAATGTTCTTCACTCGTACTCTGGTGAAGTGAGTGAAAACACTGTTCTTTTGGAGAAAAATGGCCATTAAATACTAAGAGACACAACTTTAAGGAATACCTATCAACTTTAGTTTACACTAAAGTTGTGAAGCTACTAAAAGGATGTGCCTAGTACAAACACTTCCATTCTGGGGAATCTTGAGGATCTGTAATTTACAGAGTAGCTCATTGTCTGTATTTAGCATTCTCAAAATAAACATCCTTTTCAATAGCCTTAAAGCTCAGGTATAAAATTCAAAGTCTTTGGGGTATGAAGAAATTCCTGTGGGGAAAGGAGAATGGGATAGGGCATTTAAATGTGTTTGGCTATAACATAACAAGCCTGCCCTTCACCAGCAAGTCTAGATCCACAGCACTCAATTATCTCTAAAAAAAAAGGGGGGTCAGTTCTGAACTTTACACATGCAGAAAACCAGGCAAGAGATGTACAAGAGCTACCAGCTTAGTCTGCTGTAATCCTTGCATTGATGTAAGGCAGGAGGCCGGGAAGGGAAACCAAATAGAGCAGGTAGTTTATATTTTTCTCACCGGGAGAAATTAATAAAAACAAAACCTAATTTCCCCCTCCCTTACCCATTCTTATTTCTCCTCAATATTTTTCCTCTTTCTAAGATTCCTTTTTTTGTTTGAGAAGCTTAATATTTGGCTGCCTTCAGAAGAAATGGGTATAGTGACAGATGAAAGCCTTGTATTCATCGTATAATTCAGAATCAGGGAAAAAATCGACTGCTGTGCATTTAAGATTCTAACAACCTTGCAATTTTGTATAGTCCTTTCCCCCACCCGTTCTTTTGAAGAAATCTGCTTTTATTCCGTTAATAACTAACCACAGTTGCAGCAGCATGGATCCGATTAGCAGTTCTTATGGTACAAAGGGGAGAAGAAAAAGCGCTGTGAACAGGGTTGCCAATTTGTCCACCTGGGCCCCCAGGAGAAAGATCAGGCGTCTGCCTGCTCCCTTTTTTCCCCACTTGATCGCTGCCCCGCACGGCCTGGTTGAGACAGGCCTTTTTAAAGCCCAGGTACTTTCTTTCCCTTAATAAAAGTTTCAGTTGTCCCTATCCTCTCTTGTCACATTATTTCTCATTCTGGGTTCCAACATTGTGCGACAACTCTGTGAACACAGTAGCTCTAAAAAGTGCCACACACTTCTGCTTGCTCCCTTAGAGGCATTTTCATATCCAAAATAGAAAATATGTATACGAGTGCTTGGTAGGCCCTGGGTGTATGTGGCACCATGCTTCCCCGACACAAGCAGTCAACATGAATTTTTATGCTGCTTCTACATGTGAGATGAGATGAGAAAAACCATATAGTTTGGGAATGAAATATTAGAATTTCAGGAAAACAGCAACAGAATACCTAAAATTGGACCAAAAGATAAAATACCGGCATTATAGGCAACATAGTTTTTAATATATTTGCCATTTAGAGGAGGAACTGTCAATTATGCATTAATGTTTTTTTTTTTCTAAAAGGCTTTAAATTTCTTCATTTTAAAAATGCCAAATAATAAGAGCATATTTTCATAGTAAAATTTAAGACTTCTAAGCACTTAATATAAAACTACTTGTAAAAGTACAGAGACAGAAAACTAAAAGCATTGTACTATGCTAAAAAAAACTTCAAAAAGAAAAAAAAAAATCCTAAGCTTCTGACTGAAATTTCCATATTTTACCTAAGAATGAGTTTAATCAACACTGTATTATTTATATTTAAAGGTAATAAGCACCTATTGATCTAGCTTTGACATCACAGTACAAGGTATGACATATATTTGGGTGTTTAAAGAAATATTTTGTTAAGAGCAAAGAGTCCGACAAACAGACGCTGCTTGACCAGCAGCTCTATTCCTTTCTAAAAATGCATGGAGGTTGCTGAGGACAGGTTAATCTCTTCAGCCTGAAGCTAGTGGGAGGGTCCCTGGGGAGAAGGCAGCAGAAACTGTGGCCAGGGACCAGGCCTGGCAAGAGCGAAGCTAAACTACCAGCTGATCAGAGGAGATGGGCTTTGCCCAAGCCGCAGGGAACCTGCAACCGGGGAAAGCAGACATGATACAGACTGTGGTGACAAGCAGAGGAAGGGATCTTTTCTGAACCACAGCCTCATGTTTTTACTATTTCTTTTCTTTTGGATTTTAAATAAGTATTCAGCAAATACATTTTTGAAATGTATCTTTTTCATTAATAGAAGTGCCTGTTTTTCTTCTATGTATGTCAAATATTGGCAACATATTATTTACATATGGCTGAAGCCCAAATTCCAGTCAGGGGCTATTATTTCACCACTCCATGTTTATCTATCTGGTCAACACTGACGTTGGCTACTTGGAAAATGACAAACTCTCTTCCCCAGCCAATCTGTTTGTAGTTGCCCATTTTCTCTGAAGATGGGGCTAAGTTATTAATAATAGATATTTATTGAAAAAATAGGTAACTCAAAAAGTGGACAACAGAAAATTCCAGAACTCTGCTACCATATTTATGTGGCACAATTTCTGCCTATAGGATGGATCAGAATAAGGCAGCATCTACATATGTAAAGCTCTGGTTTAGATTGACAAATCAAACAGGTTCTGTTTTCAAGAGAAAAGACAGTAAAATAATCTGTCATAGAGGACTCTCAGAAAAGAGGAAAAGAGAACGGGCTCGTAAAATGGGAAAATACTAAGGTAAAAAAATATAAAATATTTTTAATATAAAATTATATATTATAAAAATAAAAATAAGTTACAAAGAAAAAGAAAATGTTAAGGTAGAAAGATGGTTCTCAGCCCCTAGGAGAAAAGATTATGTAAGTAATCAACTTAAGAACTTTCTTTTCTTAAATTCCTGCTATTTCAAGAGAACTGTGAATTCCTTCATTTGACCAACATTTACTGAGTGCCTCTTACTTGCCAGGCATTGTTCTTGGTACTAAGATAAAAAGAAGAAAGTAATGTTCACTGTCCTCAAGGGGCTGTTTCTGGGCTTAGGAGCCTTAACAAGGGGGTAGAGAGGGATTCCATTCAGCATGGATGGTCAGCACTGACATTGTAAACAAAGATACCAGAAATGGGTCTGGAAGGACCTATAGGCGGTCCAGGCTGATAATGCTGAATGTCAGGATGGATGTTCCCGGCAAAACAGAGTAACATACTCTTCTTTAACTCAGCTCTAACAGCAAAGATGTGACATGAAGTCATGGTTGTTAGTATTGAAATGGGGCCCACTGAATTATTTCACTTTGCTTTTAACAAAAAGCAATGATTTGGAGGAGAGGGCCAAGATGGCGGGTTAGCAATGTGTGCCTTTTAGTTCGTCCTCAAGAGCAGCTACTAAGTAACCAGGAACAGGACAGAACAGCTGCTGGGTACACGTCAGTGACTGGACACACAGTGTACCCCAGTCTGGACCAGCTGGACTGGCTGTGAGATCCCCCCCAGAACCGTGAGTTCTCCAAGCCGCAGCAGCAAGCACCCCTCCCCAACAGGCTGCTTCCCAGAGGGGAAAGGGAAGAGACTTTACCAGCAGCAGGGGCTGAGCGCAACCAAACACCAACTGTGGAACTAATTCACAAATTCTGACTACTAAAAATAGGCCCCCAGCTCAGGTGAACCGCAAGTAAAAGGTGAGGTCACTGGTTTTTGTCCCGGCGCAGAGTTGACAGAAAAAGAAAAAAAAAAGCAGACATTTTTTTTGGATTTGAAAAGGACTGGGCCCTAAAGGAAAGGAGGGGCACATAGGAACTGGAGATACACAGAGCAACGTAACAACGTAAGCTCTTCATTGGCAAACCCGAGGAACACAGGTTCTGCTCTGAAAAGGATTTTTTGTGTTTTGGTGGCTGTTTCTACGGTTTGACTGCTCTTTGGATACAGCTGCAAGGCTTCTCGGCCTCCACTGCCCCAGGAATATGCAGAATTAAGATTCTTTGAGTGTTTGTCTGGAGCCTGTGTCTTCCCCAAGAGAGGGGTGGGGCCCAGCTCAGGTGGAATCCCTTCCTCAAGGAGTTCAGACCCCAGACTACAAACTCTCCTCTGTCTCCACCACACCCCCAGCAGGTAGAGCCTGCATCACCTTATGCTGGTGGGACCTGCAGGCAGACAAGTGCCACATACTGGGCAGGATAGAAAAACAGAGAGCCCAGAGGCTTCATAGGAAAGTCTTTCAATCTGCTGGGTCTCATCCTCAGGGAAAACTGATGCAGGTGACCCTTTTCTCCTGACAGGAGGCCAGTTTGGTCTGGGAAAATCTGGCTGGGGTCTAAAATACCAAAGTAGACCCTCCTAAGGAGGGAAAAAGGCACCACAGAGGCAGAGCAAAAAACAAGAAAACAAGAACTGAAAAATTCCGATCTGTTAAACAAAACCTAAGCTCTGCTAAGGTCCAGAATAAGTTGAACCGAATGTCAAAGAACAGACAGACAACAAAGTCATCCAGCAAGAAAATTCTACGTAAAAAGAGTGAAAACAATCTCCAGAATAAACTAATTAAGGTAACTGAATGCCTAGACACAAGCAAAAAATAAAGAATCATACTGCAAAAATTGAAGATATGGCCCAAAGGAATAAGCCAACAATTCAAATGAGATACAGGAGCTGAAACAATTAATTCAGAATGTTAGAACACACATGGAAAACCTCATCAAAAATCAAATCAGTGAACTGAGGGGCAATAAAAAGAAGGTAAGGAATGAACAAAAAGAAGAAATCGAAAGTCTGAAAAAACAAATCACAGAATTTACTTGAATGAAAGGAGCAGTAGAAGAGATGAAAAAAAACAATGGAAACCTACAATGTCAGATTTCAAGAAGCAGAAGATAGGATTAGTGAACTGGAGGATGGGACATTGAAATTTGACAAGCAAAAGAAAATATTGGGAAAATATGAGCAGGGACTCGGGGAACTGAAAGACAACATGAAGCACATGAATATATGTGTTGTGGGTGTCCCAGAAGGAGAAGAGAAGGAAAAAGAGGAGAAAGACTAATGAAGGAAATAGTCACTGAAAATTTCCTAACTCTTATGAAAGACTTAAAATTACAGATCCAAGAAGTGCAGCATACCCCAAACAGAATAGATCCAAATAGACGTACTCCAAGACACTTACTAATCAGAATACCAGATGTCAAAGAGAAAGAGAGAATCTTGAAAGCAGCAAGAGAAAAGTAATTCATCACATACAAGGGAAGCCCAATAAGACTATGCATAGATTTCTCAGCAGAAACTATGGAGGCAAGAAGACAGTGTGATGATATATTTAAGATACTAAAAGAGAAAAACTGTCAACCAAGAATTCTATATCCAGCAAAACTGTCCTTCAAAAATGAGAGAGGAATTAAAACATTTTCAGACAAAAAATCACTGAGAGAATTTGTGACCAAGAGACTGGTTCTGCAAGAAATACTAAAGGGAGCACTAGAGACAGATAGGAAAAGACAGAAGAGAGAGGTGTGGAGAAGAGTGTCGAAATGAAGACTATCAGTAAAGGTAAAAAGAAGGAGAACTAGATATGACACATAAAATCCAAAATGCAAAATGGTAGAAGAAAGTATTGCCCATACAGTAATAAAACTAAATGTTAATGGATTAAACTCCCCAGTCAAAAGACATAGACTGGCAGAATGGGTTAAAAAACAGGACCCATCTATATGTTGTCTACAGGAAACGCATCTTAGACCCAAGGATAAACACAGGTTGAAAGTGAAAGGTTGGGAAAGGTATTTCATGCAAATAACAATCAGAAAAGAGTAGGAGTAGCTATACTAACATCCAACAGATTAGACGTCAAATGTAAAACAGTTAAAAGAGACAAAGAAGGACACTATGTATTAATAAAAGGAACAATTCAACAAGAAGACATAACAATCATAAATATTTATGCACTGAGTCAGAATGCTCCAAAATATATGAGGCAAACACTGAAAGGAGAAATAGACACATTTAGGAGACTTCAATTCCCCACTCTCATCAATGAACAGAACATCTAGACAGAGGATCAATAAGGAAACAGAGAATTTGAATAATACAACAAATATGCTAGACTTAATAGTTATAGAACATTACATTCCACAACAGCAGGATATACCTTTTTCTCAATTGCTCATGGATCATTCTCAAGGACAGACCATATGCTGGGTCACAAAGCAAGTCTCAATAAATTTAAAAAGACTGAAATCATAAAAAACACTTTCTCAGATCATAAAGGAATGAAGTTGGAAATCAATAACAGGCAGAGGGCCAGAAAATTCATGAATACATGGAGGCTCAGCAACACACTCTTAAACAACCAGTGGGTCAAGGAAGAAATTACAAGAGAAATCAGTAAATATCTCAAGGCAAATGAAAATGAAAACACAACATAACAAAACTTATGGGATGCAGCAAAGGCAGTGCTAAGAGGGAAATTTATTGCCCTAAATGTCTATATCAAAAAAGAAGAAAGGGCAAAAATACAGGAATTAACTGTCCACTTGGAAGAACTAGAGAAAGAACAGCAAACTAATCCCAAAGCAAGCAAAAGGAAAGAAATAATGAAGATTAAAGCAGAAATAAATGAAACTGAGAACATGAAAACAATCGAGAAAATAAAAAAAACCAGGAGTTGGTTCTATGAGAAAATCAATAAAATTGATGGACCCTTAGTGAGGTTGACAAAAAGAAGTAGAGACAGAAGATGCAAATAAATAAGAACAGAAATGGGAGAGGAGACATACCACTGACCCCACAGAAATAAAGGAAATAATGAGAGGATACTATGAACAACTTTATGCTAATAAACTCGACAATGTAGATGAAATGGACAACTTCCTAGAAAGGCATGAGCAACCAACTTTGACTCGAGAAAAAATAGACGACCTCAACAAACCAATCACAAGTAAAGAAACTGAATCAGTCATTAAGAAGTTTCCCAAAAAGAAAAGTCCATGATCAGATGGTTTCTTTCACATGTGAATTCTACCAAACATTCCAAAAAAGAATTAGTACCAAGCCTGCTCAAACTCTTCCAAAAAACTGAAGAGGAGGGAAAGCTACCTAACTCATTCTACGAAGCCAACATCACCCTCATACCAAAGCCTGATAAAGATATTACAAAAAAAAAAACAAAAAAAAAAAACTAGAGCCCAATCTCTCTTATGAACATAGATGCAAAAATCCTCAACAAAATTCTTGCAAATTGAATCCAGCAGCATATTAAAAGAATTGTACATCATGACCAAGTAGGATTCATCCCAGGTATGCAAGGGTGGTTCAACATAAGATAATCAATTAATGTAATACACCTTATCAACAAATCAGAAAAACCACATGATCATCTTGATTGATGCAGAAAAGGCATTTGAAAAAATTCAACATCCTTTCCTTTTGAAAACACTTCAAAGGATAGGAATAGATGGGAACTTCCTCAACATGATAAAGGGAATATATGAAAAACCCATAGTAAACATCATCCTCAACGGGGAAAAAACTGAAAACTTTCCCCCTAAGATCAGTAACAAGACAAGGATGTCCACTATCACCACAGGTATTCAACATTGTGTTGGAAGTTCTAGCCAGAGCAAACAGGCAAGAGAAAGAAATACAAGGCATCAAAATTGGAAAGGAAGAAGTAAAAATCTCATTGTTTGCAGATGATATGATACTATATGTTGAAAACCAAAAAAAAAATCCACAGCAAAACTACTAGAGCCAAAAAATGAGTACAGCAAAGTGTCAGGTTCAAAGTCAATACTCAAAAATCTGTAGTGTTTCTACACACTAGTAAAGAACAATCTGAGGGGGAAATCAAGAAACAAATTCCATTTACAATTGCAACCAAAAGAATAAAATATTTAGGAATAAATTTAACTAAAGAGACAAAAGACCTATACAGAAAAAACTATAAGAAATTGTTAAAAGAAACCACAGAAGACCTAAATAAATGGAAGGGCATACAGTGTTCTTGAACTGGAAGACTAAACATAGTTAAGATGTCAATTCTACCTAAATTGATTTACAGATTCAATGCAATGCCAATTAAAATCCCAAAAACTTACTTTGCAGAAATAGAAAAACCAATAACCAAATTTATCTGGAAGGGAATGTAGGGTGCTCCAAATAGCTAGAAGTATCCTGAGAAAGAAAAATGAAGTTGGAGGTCTCACACTACCTGACTTTAAAGTGTATTATGAAGCTACAGTGGTCAAAACAGCATGGTACTGGCATAAAGATAGATATACTGACCAATGGAATCAAACAGAATGTTCAGATACAGACCCTCTCATCTATGGACAATTGATCTTTAATAAGGCAATCAACCCAACTCCTCTGGGATAGAACAGTCTCTTCAATAAATGGTACCTAGAGAACTGAATATCCACATGCAAAAGAATGAAAGAGGATCCATATCCCACACCCTATACAAAAATTAACTCAAAATGGATCAAAGACCTAAACATTAGATCTAAGACCATAAAACTGTTCGAAAAAAAATAGGGAAATATCTTATAAATCTTATAATAGGAGGTGGTTTCCTAGACCTTACACCCAAAGCATGAGCATTGAATAAATAAATAAATAAATAGGAACTCCTCAAAATTAAACACTTTTGCATATCAAAGAACTTAATCAAGAAAGTAAAAAGACAGCCTACACAATGGGAGATAATATTTGGAAACAGTATATCAGATAAAGGCCTAGTATCCAGAATATATAAAGAGATTGTTCAAGTCAACAACAAAAAGATAGTCAACCCAATTATAAAATGGGCAAAAGACTTCAACAGACACTTCTCAGAAGAGTAAATACAAATGGCCAAAGGGCACATGAAAAGATGCTCAACTTCCCTGGCTATTAGGGAAATGCAAATCAAACCACAGTGAGATATCATCTCACACCCACAAGAATGGCCATTATCATAAAGCAGAAAACGACAAGTGCTGGAGAGGATGTGGAAAAAGAGGCACATTCATCCACTGTTGGGGAGAATGTCAAATGGTACAACCACTGTGGAAGGCAGTTTGGCGATTCCTCAGGAAGCTAAGCATAGAATTGCCATATGATTTGGCAATACCACTGCTAGGTATCTACTCAGAGGACATGAGGGCAAAGACACAGACATTTGCAAACCAATGTTTATAGCAGCATTATTTACAATTGCCAAGAGATGGAAACAGCCCAAATGTTCATCAACAGACGAGTGGCTAAACCATCTATGGTGTGACTATATATATGATGGAATATCATGCAGCTGTAAGACAGAATAAAGTTATGAAGTATGTAACAACATGGATGGATCTTAAGGACATTATGCTGAGTGAGAGCAGCCAGAAACAAAAGGACAAATCCTGTATGGTCTCACTGATATGAAGTAACATTAATGAATAAACTTAGATAATTTCTGTTAAGAACAGAAGTCATCAGGAGATAGAAATAGGGTAGATATTGAGTAATTGGAACTGAAAGGATACAGACTGTGCAATGGACTGACTGTAAAAATTCAGAAATGGATAGCACAATACTACCTAACTGTAATACAATAATGTTAGAACAGTGAATGAAGATGAATGTGAGAATGATAAAGGGAGGCGGCCTGGGGGCACAAGTGAAATCAGAAGGAAAGATATATAATAAAGGCTGAGATGGTATAATTTAGGAATGCCTAGAGTGTATAATGATAGTGACTAAACGTACAAATTAAAAAATGTTTTGCATGAGGAAGAACAAAGGAATGTCAATAATGCAGGGTGTTCAAAATAGACGATAATTAATATTTTAAAACTTTAACTTATGGGTGAGACTAAAGCAAAAAATGTTTATTTGGTACAAAATTTATAGTTTGACTAGTGCATTTCCTAATGTAACTTATGTAGACAGCTTAATTGAACACCATAAGTACATGGAACCTTGAGTAGGGCATGAGATTTTGTAGGTTTGTCCACAGTGATATGTTGAAAAACCCCAGAAGGATTTGAACAGTAAATAAAAAAGTATTTCCAAAGTCCCCTTGGGGGAATAGTGAGAAAGGGGGAAAATTCAAGTTCCCCAAGTGGAGAATTCTTGATATTCTCACAAGCAGTGGGGACAACCAAAGCAACAGGCTGAGCCCCCAATCTTGGGGGTTGTTCATATACTTATTACTGCAAGGACAGGCTAAGCCTACTTAAAATTACGCCTAAGAGTCACCCCCAAGACAACCTCTTTTGTTGCTCAGATGTGGCCTCTGTATCTCAGCCAACACTACAAGCAAACCCATCGCCGTCCCCCTCTCTACGTGGGACATGATTCCCAGGGGTGTGGACCTTCCTGGCAATGTGGGACAGAAATCCTAGAATGAGCTGAGACTCAGCACCAAGGGATTGAGAAAACCTTCTCAACCATATGGGGGAAGAGCGAACTGAGATAAAATAAAGTGTCAATGACTGAGAGATTCGAGAGGTTATCTGGAGGTTATTCTTACACATTAAATAGCTATCACCTTATTTAGTTAAGGTGTAATGGAGAGGCTGGAGGGAATTGCCTGAATATGTAGAGCTGTGTTCCAGTAGCCATGTTTCTAGAAGATGATTGTATAATGACACGGTTTTTGCAATGTGACTGTGTGAATGTAAAACCTTGTGTCTGATGCTTCTTTTATCTACCTTATGGACAGATGAGTAAAACATAAGGATTAAAAATAAATAAATAGTAGGGGGAAAAAATATTAAATAAATTTAGTAGTTGAAATGCTAGTGATCAATGAAATGGAGGGGTAAGGGATATGGTATGTATGGATTTTTTTTTTGTTTTCTTTTTATTTCTTTTTCTGAATGGATGCAAATGTTCTAAGAAATGATCATGATGATGAATATACAACTATGTGGTGATAAATAAATAAAAGCAATGATTTAACCCTAGTTGAAAGGTCTTTTAGATAACAAAAATCATATATATGAAAACCAACATCTACTGTTTTGCGGCAAGTAGTGCTTATAATTTGATTTGAGCCCTGAGTATGTGTCCTGCTGTTATTTATTCTTTGGCAGTTGAACCCTGAATTCAAACATTCTGTCTAAGTACTAAGCAAAACAAGGAATAAAAATGGGAATGGGCTGTGCTAGTGTTTGAGTATGCTCTCTCTCATTGCTAATTCTGTGCCTCTGTGCATTAATAATACTTGGATACATGCAATGCCAGCATGGAAACTGGCCTTCATAGATACTCCAGTTTTCCAGAAAATACTCGCAAAATCAATAAACGTAACAGACCAAATCAGAAAATAGAAAAATAGCAATGATTTAACCTAAAAAAAAAAAAAAAAAAAAAAAAAAATAGCCATCACGGTTCAGTTCTCAAAACAGTTTATGTTTTTGCCTTTTTTTCAGGTAAAATTTAAATGGCACGATTCTTGAATTTTGTGTGAAATGGACTTAAAATAACAATTGTAAAGTAACAGGGGATTCTATTACTAACTGAATTAAGTCTGAGACTATAACAGCATTTTATTGCAAGAATTTATTATTCTGAATTGAATCACAACATATTTCTACAAAGTTGAGAACCCAGGTGGCAGTACACTACCCTTAAAAATAAGAACTATTGATTCCTAAGCTTGTCTAAGGCCAACACATACATATGAGTATAACCAGGAATCCAATTACCTCTGAAAATATGCCCAGGATCACTTTAAGGGAAGTGTTAAGCTGCACTGGACAACAGCTGGTCTCTTCCCTATCTCACAAACACTCTCTCTGCATGGCTTTTAGAACAAGAGTTTCTTCTGGTGTGCCACTTATGGCAAAGGCTGCTCTCCTATTTCCTCTTCCTGTTTATGAGATTTTTTTAGCACTTTAGGGTTCAGTCCTCAGTGTTCTTCCCTTCAGCCTTGGCTGCAAATAATAATCACCTGGTGAGTTTAACAACAACAACAACAAAAAATGCTGATGGACTATCATTCCTCAGATCAATTAAATCAGGGATTTGGCCTAGGCATCAGACCTTTTTTTTTGGTGGTGGTGGGGGGGTGGGTGCGGGGGAGGGAGAAGCTCTAATGTGCAGCCAGGGTGGAAAACCTAACTTTCACTCATTTCCCAAGTCAGACATTCCGAGAGCAGCCACTTCAACATCAGTTGGGGACTTGCTGGAAATGCAAATTCTCAAACTACATCCCAAATCTACCAAATCAGAAACTGGATTTGGGACCCAGCAATCCATCCTTTAATCAGCCCTCCAAATGATTCTGACACATGCTAAAGTCTCCAAACTACTGCCTACGTGATCTCATCTAGGACCTCAATGACATACGAACTTATTCCTCCAGCCTGGCTCTCTCCCTTGAATCCACACT
This sequence comes from Tamandua tetradactyla, assembly GCF_023851605.1. Classification (NCBI taxonomy): domain Eukaryota; kingdom Metazoa; phylum Chordata; class Mammalia; order Pilosa; family Myrmecophagidae; genus Tamandua; species Tamandua tetradactyla. The sequence goes on along the minus strand of NC_135328.1, from coordinate 149,655,511 downwards.
ATCTGCCTAACAGGCATCTCAATGTAATATGTACAAAATCAAACTCTTAATTCCCCCTTCAAAGCTTGCTCCTTCCTCCTCAATCTTCCACTCCATCTTCCAAACCCTGTCAAGGGCACCATTATTTACCCCATGTCCAGGCCAAAAAACTTTCACCACTATTGCTATTATGCCTATTAGCAGCTATCCCCAATACCCCTCTACCAGGCTGCTGCAATGGCCTCTTGATTAGTCACCCTGCTTCCACCATTACCCTACAGAATATACTCCCCTCAGCAGCTAGCATTATCCTTTTACAACCTATACTGGATTATGCCATTTTCTACCTTCTCATATCAAAACAACATGTATAATCAATTCCAAAGTCCTAATCATGACCTACAAAGTCCTATATGAATTTTCTTCTAATGTTAACTATTACCCATTCTTCCCACTTAACTATGTCCCATCCCCACCCCTATCATGCCAGGCACATTATTGATTTAGGAGCTTGGTACTTATTTTCTCTGCTTCGATCACTTCATACATGTCTTTTATTCAAGGACCAATTTCTAAGAGACTCCTTTCCTAACCAATACCATCTAAGGAATCAACTCCATTTCCTATATAAGCCCACAACATTTAGTCTGATTTTTTTTCCTGACAATACTAAATAAATTTATCTTTACTTGCTTATTTTCTGTCTTTCTCACTAGAATTTAGATTTTATAAGTACAGGGTTCTTTGCCTTTTATGTTCAATGCATTATCCCCAGTTTCTAGAAACTGTGCCTGCTATAGAGTTGGTTCTCAGTACTTTGAATTAATGAAGGAAAGAAGAGAGTAATGAATTAAGAAAGAAAGGGCAATGGGCAATTGGGTTAATAGGTCCTCCTCGAGATAGCACCTAATTCATCTAATAGCAAAAACACATGTTACTTTTAAAAAACCAATGCATTAATACATTTGGTATCCTCAGCAAAGTCACACATTTGGCATTTAGCTATATGCATTTAATGTAGTTTGCAAGTACAAACTCCGATGTCACTTTACATTTGGAAGGGAGAATATCAACATTAACAACCCCTGGTTATATCATTTATAAACATGCAGATGTGCATTATTAAAGATTAATGCATTTTAGGATTGGTGTCGGCATTCCGTTTGTCTCGTGCCGAAACCAATTCTGTTCTTCATTACTCAATGACAGCCCATATCGCCCTGATATGGAACAGAAATCAAAGGTGCAAGTGTGTGAACTGAGAATAAGTGATGAAACTGATTAGTAAGGGACTTAACAGCTATAATCAATCAACATATCATCATAATCCTGGCTCTAGGGTTATCAGAAAGTAAGGAAATAAACATAATACCCTCTGTAAAATAGTGTTGTTCCTTTCATAACTGCTACTTATTCCCTCTAGAAGACATAGTAATACAGAGCAGGATTTTATGAAAGCAACTTTAGGAATATCTTGTCTATAAGCACTATTTATTTTACCACTATTTTCCAAAATGTAGTCAAAGTGATTTTTGAAACTTCTTCTAGGCTAAAATTAGTTCATAAAAGCTTTTGTAACTCTTCCATTCTTATTTCTCATTCCCAGTAAAGACATAAAATAACGGCAGGTCAAGGCCAACAGCATTTCTACAATGGCAGCACACTACTGATTCAAGAAGCAACAGTAGTCAGCTAAAGCACAAGTTTAGAGCAGTTACACTCAGCTCAGCCCAAGGAATGAAAACAAACAGTCAACAAGGAATGTGAAGTGTATCTTCAGCGAACAATATAAAAAATAACTGAGAAGTGGGAGTGGACTGCTGGGTCAATCACATAAACACATTTAGTCACTGCAAACATTACAGAGAAAGAAAAAGGCGCTAAATATTGCCTTGGTGGTACGATACTTTCCTATATTTTCAAATGCCCAAGACCAGAGAAAGGGAAAGGAAAATGAGAGAATTTAAACTGAATTGCATTAGTTGGTTTTAATTAAGAGGGAGAGAAAAATCAATTGGAAATATATATTTTGAGAAAATCCTAATGTTCTCTTAATTCTGAACGTGGGACAAAGAGCAAAAGAAAAGGGTAAATTTGAAATTGGTTGGAATGGAAGAAGTGAAAAAAATGGACATTCAGCACATGTGAAATAAAGATTCCACTAACCAGAGTTTGTTAGTTGGGTCAGGAGTGAGCTCTAAAGGGGAAGAGCTTGGAATACTGGTCAACAACAGGGAACATGCTCACTAGAAACAACACTGAGAACACTTATTACCAAAATGCTGAACTTCTATAACCAGATTTTTGACATTTCAATTTTAAATTGCTATCTTAAAGTCGCAGCAATGTATCATACTACTACTAACTATGCTATACAGAACTGCAATCTCATGTCCCTGAAAGTCAAAATATATTGTCTTAACTGTTGCAAAGCATCATTTGGAAAGGATTTGAAATTACTGTTTTGTGTAATATATAAAAATTTTTCTATAAAGGAAAAAATACTGACTTAAGTTTCCTTTGGTTTGTAGAACTGCTGAAGTGATGTTTTTCTGTGCTGCCACATATTAAAAACATGGGTACATCAATGGCATTTGTGTTTACAAATCCACCCCCACACACACACCCCGCTCAGCTTGCCAACAAGCAGCATGCGTCTTCCTTGCAACGAGCTGTTGCAGGATTTCGACCTCCAGAAAAGCCAAAAAGGAACACCTGATAGATATTTTTTAAACAAAATTTCCAAGTAAGGTAACAGTGCAGACTTCCAAATAAAAAAACTGTCACTAAAGATGATGCCATTTTAGAGATTCTACTAACATAATATAAAAATAAATGGACTTAGAATCATTTACATATAGAAATAAACTCATAATTTTGTCCTGAGTTTTATTACACAAGGATTAATTAAAAGTGGAAAATTCATTTGTTTCACACGGATCAGGCTTCAGTCTTAACATACTTAAAAATCCAGGGAGAATGGATTTAAAAAAAAAAGAGTGGCACTGGCTTCCATTTTCCATTATTCATTTTACAGGTACCAACCTTGACAAATTAGCACAGGAACAGTCATTTCCGCTCTCTGAAATCCTTTCTGTTTACTCTGGCCTATAACTAACTCTTAACTGTGATTCATTATTCTCTTTCCTATTATAGTATCCTTCCAGAATCTGTTTCTCTGAATGTCAATTTAAGCAAGACAAATTGTTTTTTGACCAGAGATATCTTCTGGTTTGTATCTGTAGCTATATCAGCTGATTCAGAAGTCTGCTTAGCTCTCACTTGCTCAAGAGGGTGGAACTGAGTGAGCACTTAAATGGACGACCTCAAGTATGTCACAGTGATGCTGCCCAAAGAGCTACTTTCAACATTTCACCTAAAATGTGCAACCCTTTCTTGGAATGCATGGCTTTTAGTGTTTGGGATTTTCTGTAGGGGTGCAAAATTCATCATAGTAGGTATGCTGGATGCATCTCTCACTGCCAAGGATGTAATGAAGCTTCACTTCAGGGAATCAGGCTTAACCACAAAGAAAGTAACCGGCATTTTATGATAGTTGGAAGGCTTTATTCTGGCAAAGCCATTTCTACAGTCTCTGAAAATCTGTGATCCTTTCAAAAGACTGCAACTTAAGTCACCACCCAAGTATGCATTTGCCTAAATCAGTGAGCACAGAGTAATATGCTAAGCCATGTGGAGACTCTCCTGGAAGCAGAGTCCTTCCTGGGAGGCGTATGTGCAGAGAGAGGGGCTTCACAGGGGAATTCAGCTGGCAGGGGAGCAAAGGAAGGAAAGCTTCTGGATGAGGGAAGCAAGAAGAGAAAAAGACCAGTTTTTTTCTGAAAGTTCCTGAAAGACTAATGAAAAAGAGCACATGTTACCTTAATCTAGCCTTTTTTTGAGTCCATCTTCAAACTTCCTTCTCTTCTCCATTACAATTGCTCAGTTCTTAAACTACCCTGACCCACACTTCTTACTCTTCTCACCTCACATAGCTAGCAGTCAGTCAAGAGAGGGGGCGAGGTGGGAAATGAGATACCTCAAACAGCAAAGCATATAAACCCTTAAAAAAAAGAGCTTTTACATTCATATTTCATGAAATTATATTTTGTTTCTATGATGGCTAAGAAGATGTTGCTTTTGGTCAGTCTTCCAACAATAAATACCTAGAACCATGCAAAAAAAACAAAGAAAGGCTACTAAATAAATATCTATTCATTGTGGTGCTCATGCGAATACCTAATTTTGCATTTTTCCTCCTAACTTATTATAATCAATGGCCCATCTGCTGTCAGATAAGTGACTGAACTCCATCTCAAATTAGAACTAGTGCAAATGTCAAATGCTAAAAAAGGAATGGACAAAATAATCATTTAAGAACTTCAAGTTTCCCTTACTTAGATCTTCTTTAATAAAGCCAATGAACTATCATCAGCAGTCTGAAAACGGAAAGGTTTTATAAACAAAATTGTTTATCAGGCTACTAACAGCTATGTGCCTGCTCATCTCCACTCCCAATGAATATTCACACTTCATAATATTTAAACACTGATGCTGCTAACAGCACATGGTGGAAAGAGCTGACAAAAGCCTTTGGCCAATAAAATGACAGTTTTTAAAAGTTCAGCTTATTTACATTTTTGCTTTGTTAGTAAACTGCAGTGGTTGGCTCTGGAGGCAAGACCAGTGAAATTAACATCCACTAAATCTTCTGGCAACTGCAACACACTCTGATGTTTTGCTGTGTTAGCTTTCACTGTTGCTTTAGATTGCATTAGGCACTGTAAGACTACACAATACATTCAAGATAGAGTAGTTTATGTTCTTGAAACCAAACTAAATAACTCTAAGATATAACCCAAGAAGCAGCAAACTGAATGTGACAGAATCATTTATTAGAATGGAAGAAAATGTTTAATATACCGTAAATTTCAGAATCAACTACACAGGGCATGAGATTTGCATAATTTAAATGTGTATATAAATGCAAACCTAACATTTGTTTAGTTTAATTACTTTAATAAGATGGAGGTATTTCATTTCTATTTCCAAATATAAATACATCAATATGAAGAAGAAAGAGAAATGAAAAGAGAATAAGTAAAAAAAATAACAAGAAAAATTATAAAAGCCCTGGGGAATGCATACAATACGTGAGATTAAACAATCAGGTTTGAATTCTTCACCTTGTAATTACAGATGGCTACGCTAGAGCCCAGTAATAGGCAAAGGGTGACAATCCATGCAGCTATTTACCACAGAAAATCTCCACCCAGCTTTTCCAAAAGAGGGAAGGATGGGAAAGCCTGCTAGGTTAGGGCTCTGCAAGGCCCAGGGTTGGGTCAGTGCCTCCCGGTGGCTGTACCAGGGCACTCCCAATGCTGGGGAGGCAGTGGCATAGCCAGGCAGATGTGCAGTGGGCAGAGAGAGAGTTTAACAGGGAAGAAACAGAATCAGCCATACCAGATGCTTTACTGTGCTTTGTTTATCTACCTTGTGATACTTCTCATTAGCTGTCAATATCATTTACTGGAGCAGAGATGGAAATGATGTTTGCTTCTTTTTTTTTTTTTTACCCTCAACAAAACCTGGGATAGTAAGACCAGAGAGAATATACCTTTCTTCTCCCCTCCAAATATTTTGGCTTTGCCTCATCCCAGTTATCAGCTACATGACAGCTGTTCATTTTACAATGACTTGCTGGAGAGATCACGAATGGAAGTCAATATGGGACACAGGGAAAAGCAGGAGAAAGAGACAGCAGGAAGTGAAATAGAAGTGAGATCATAAAACAAGTGAGGGTGGTGTGATGGTATCTTAGGGGCAGAATTCTCGCCTGCCATGCCAGTGACCCGGGTTTGATTTCCGGTGCCTGCCCATGCCAAAAAACAAAAACCAGGGAGTGCCCTGCATGAAAGGAGGGGACAGAAAAGAAGGCAAAAGGCTACAGATAGAAAAATACAAAGGAAATTCCAAAGAGATTTTCTGAAACAGCAATTTGAGTATCATACCCTTGAAAAGCATGAACTCTCCATGTGACGTCTGTTTTCAGAACCAAGTAAAGGTTGAGTATAAATTATTGTAGGAGCTAATAAACAGATCAACAAAATTTGAATATAAGGACTAGAAATGGGAAAAGGAAAGAAAAGGAAGAGATGAAATTAACAAGATGGGCCCAATTATTCTCTACAGGAAGGGTCTGTGCATTTAGTTAAAAGTAAATAACAAAAAACACAAATATCAACTTTATGATACTCTCCAATGTACGGTTTTGTTACCCACGAGCAAGTTCCCACATACACACAATATGATGTAAGTTGGATAACTGAAACATATTTAATATGTCCCAGATAATAATATGGGAAATGCTGATAAAATATTTTAAAAAGCACACAAAGATTTAGATGGAAGAAAGTAGAAGAGCATGACATTTTTCCCCAACAAGTACTTCTCAAGTTTTTAAAATAAATTCCCTAAAAATAGCACACATAAAATTTTGATGAACATGTATCAAAGCCTAATGTTTGAATCTGTATGGGAACAGAACGAAGAAAAAGGGAAATATCTGGATACAAGCCGGGAAATGGTACCCAAAGGTCCAGGACAAGGTTGCTGCTAGCTCTCTGGCTCCTCTAAATGGATTAGGAAAAGGCATGCTTCCCCCAGAAGAGTGGACTGATTTTCAATTCTCATGCTCCTGTGAAATGAGCATCCTGGCCGAGGCCACTTGAGAAAAGGAAAAGGTATGAAATTGAACACAGCTAGAATGAACAACATTGAGATGATGTCATTTGAATACATGTAAAGGTAGTGAGAAACAACCCAGGATACTGAACTTCATCTATTCTAAATATTATGGTAGGGTGTCTGCCAGTCACACAGAAAGCAATTTGTTTATGATATGAGTGAAGCAGGGGTTAAATGTTCAGTTAAAATTTTTACATACTGAGATGACAGCAAAAATTCGCTTAAGTCCGGAGAAGATGGCGGCTTAGTAAGACGCGCGGGTCTTAGTTCCTCCTCCAGAAAAGCAACTAAAGAAACAGAAACAATACGAAACAGCTCCCGGAGTCACGACAGAGACCAAAAAGACAGCGTACCCCATTCTGGAACGGCTGAACGGGCAGGGAGAATCCGCTGCGGTGAGATACCCGAGGGGTGCGCGTTTTCCCGGCCGGGGCGGCTGGCGACTGGGGTCCCCTCCACGCATGTGGCTCCCCGGTCTGACTGGGAACGTTGGATAGTGGGGCCCTCCCGTCACGCTTGGCGTCTCGGGTCAGCGGGGCAATTTGGACTGGCACTCCCCCAAGCCACGGCGGCCAGCGACCCCCGCCTCCACGCGCGGTTTCCCGGGCTGACTGCCCCGCAGACAGACGAGCGCCACAAGCGCCACCTACTGGGCAAGAAAAGAAAAACAGAGCCCAGAGATTCCACAGAAAAACCTTTCAACCAGCTGGGTCCCACACCCAAGGAAATCTGATCAAATGCCCAGACACCAGCAGAAAATAATGGATGACGCTCGGAAAATTGAAGATATGGCCCAGTCAAAGGAACAAACCAATAGTTCAAATGAGATACAGGAGCTGAGACAACTAATGCTGAATATACGAACAGAAATGGAAAAACTCTTCAAAAACCAAATCAATAAATTGAGGGAGGACATGAAGAAGACATGGGCTGAACAAAAAGAAGAAATAGAAAATCTGAAAAAACAAATCACAGAACTTGTGGGAGTGAAGGACAAAGAAGAAAAAATGGAAAAAACAATGGATACCTACAATGGTAGATCTAAAGAGACAGAAGCTACAATTAGTGAACTGGAGGATGGAACATCTGAATTCCAAAAAGAAACAGAAACTATAGGGAAAAGAATGGAAAAACTTGAGCAGGGAATCAGGGAACTGAATGACAATATGAAGTGCACAAATATACGTGTTGTGGGTGTCCCAGAAGGAGAAGAGAAGGGAAAAGGAGGAGAAAAACTAATGGAAGAAATTATCACTGAAAATTTCCCAACTCTTATGAAAGACCTAAAATTACAGATCCAAGAAGTGCAGCGCACCCCAAAGAGATTAGACCCAAATAGGCATTCTCCAAGACACTTACTAGTTAGAATGTCAGAGGTCAAAGAGAAAGAGAGGATCTTGAAAGCAGCAAGAGAAAAACAATCTGTCACATACAAGGGAAACCCAATAAGACTATGTGTAGATTTCTCAGCAGAAACCATGGAAGCTAGAAGACAGTGGGATGATATATTTAAATCACTAAAAGAGAAAAACTGCCAACCAAGACTCCTATATCCAGCAAAATTGTCCTTCAAAAATGAAGGAGAAATTAAAACATTTATAGACAAAAAGTCACTGAGAGAATTTGTGACCAAGAGACCAGCTCTGCAAGAAATACTAAAGGGAGCACTAGAGTCAGGTACGAAAAGACAGAAGAGAGACGTATGGAGTAAAGTATAGAAAGAAGGAAAATTAGATATGATATATATAATACAAAAGCCAAAATGGTAGAGGAAAATATTATCCAAACCGTAATAACACTAAAAGTTAACGGACTGAATTTCACAATCAAAAGACATAGAATGGCAGAATGGATTACGACCCAGCAATACCACTGCTAGGTATCTACTCAAAGGACTTAAGGGCAAAGACACAGACAGACATTTGCACACCAGTGTTTATAGCAGCATTATCTACAATTGCAAAGAGATGGAAACAGCCAAAATGTCCATCAACAGACGAGTGGCTAAACAAACTGTGGCGTATACCTACAATGGAATATTATGCAGCTTTAAGACAGACTAAACTTATGAAGCATGTAATAACATGGATGGACCTAGAGAACATTATGCTGAGTGAGTCTAGCCCAAAACTAAAGGACAAATACTGTATGGTCCCACTGATGTGAACCGACATTCGAGAATCAGCTTGGAATATATCATTGGTAACAGAGACCAGCAGGAGTTAGAAACAGGGTAAGATAATGGGTAATTAGAGCTGAAGGGATACAGACTGTGCAACAGGACTAGATACAAAAACTCAAAAATGGACAGCACAATAATATCTAAGTGTAGTGTAACTAGGTTGGAACACTGAATGAAGCTGCACCTGAAATATGGTTTTTTGTTTGTTTGTTTGTGTGTTTGTATCTTTTGTTTCTATTTTTTTCTTTTTCCTTTATATGTATATATATATATATTTTATTAGTATTATTATTTTAATTCTCTTCTCTATATTAACATTCTATATCTTTTTCTGCTGTTTTGCTAGTTCTTTTCCTAAATCGATGCAAATGTACTAAGAAATGATGATCATACATCTATGTGATGATACTAAGAATTACTGAGTGCATGTGTAGAATGGAATGATTTCTAAATGTTGTGTTAATTTCTTTTCTTTTTTTTGATTAATAAAAAAAATTAAAAAAAAAATTCGCTTAATCTTTGGGATACATTTGTACCCTCCCCTTGTCTTCTGATCTTAACCTTCTCAGGACTAACTCCCAAGAAGAGCAACTGTGGACCTACATTTTTATGCCCTCCAAGTCAAAAGAAAAGTAGATTCAACCTTGTGAACATACATTATGCTTTTGTGGTTTATTCTAGTGGTCCTTCTGAATAACACTAGTAATAAAAACGGCAAAGCATCACCAGAAACTTTATATACAGTATTACGAATTGTTTAAGAACATCTTTGATTAAGAAACAGAAGTCTTGTTGCTACTGCTAACCAATTCTACTGCTATGTCCAGTAATTACCACAGACAAATCTCTAGGTCTCAGTTTGAATAAAAATAGTAACTACAATAATTAGCATGCACTGATGAATGCTTACTGTGGTGCTACTTTACGTGCATTAACTCACTGAATTGTTACAATAACCCTATGAGCTATGGCTATTATCTTGACTTTAAGGTTGCAGAATCTGAGGCACAGAGAGGTTTAAAGTGTTGCCCAAGGTTCACAGCTAGAAAATGGTTATAAAAGAAGAGGCGAGATCAGATAATTATGAAAGTCCCTCCAAGTCAAATGAACTTTGAAATTTCACTTGGGAGAGAGGTAACAAAATGCCAAAATTGCTACTCATGTTTTCTCAAAGGAGTAAACACTAACAATAAGAGATATCTTTCATGTTTTACTTAATTCTACATTATATAGCTTTACACTCAGCAAAGATAGTTAAGAAATTACTTGAATATCATGCCATCAAAAAAAAAGTGGAATGTTTTCTACCTAAATTCTTTTCTATACTATATTTCATTTGATTAGTTTTATCAAGCACCATGTAGATGTAGGTTACAGAGATGACTTTGAATAGTTTTACGAAATGAAAATGTAGATCCACTGGCAATTAGCATTTCTGATATAAAATTAAAAAGACAACAACAACTATATGCTTTGAACAATATTTCCAAGAAAAGTGAAAGCTTACTATTAAAAATGTATTTGCCTAACAAATTTAATGGAGTAAAATAATATTACAGTTCTTGTTGTCTCCTTTAATGCTTGACCATTCAAGAGCACCTGTCCAAAGTGAGCTCATTAAATAGGTTATGTGCTCTATACCACGTAAAAACCTAAACAATGAAAACAAAGGTTTCAAGAAAACCCATTTGGAATGATAAATATGTACGAAAATCATCAGGTTGGTAAATACTGATCTCAGAAATTATAGGTTAAAAACTATAATATCTTTGACTCTCAAGAAAGCTTTCATTTAGATTATTTAGAAAAGCCCTTTTTACCAAATTCATAACAAAGGGGTAAGTTTTTCTTTGAGAAATGTAAAATTTTACACATAACTTTCTAATGTTTAGGTAGGTGCTACCTCAAAAACTAGTTAATGCTGCAATGTACTCTGAAATTTATTTTGTATAAATGTTATTTTTCACAAAAAAGAAAAAAATAGAGAAGATAGGATTTAACAAATGAAAACAAAACAAAACAAGACTAGTTTAATACCAAAAGCTGGGTAAAGTACTCAGAGCTTGAGAGTAGTGAATACTCAGAGTATTCAGAGCTTAAATAATGTCTAAAAACAGATAAACGCAGGTTTTATTAGAACCACTATGAGGACAAATAATTTTTAAAGAAAGGCAGCTCAAAATGTCCTGATCAAATGTACTAAAACTATACTATATGCAAAAATAATAGGTGAGTTTTAGAAACATAACATTTAGTCAAAAAAGCAAGTTGTAGCAGATCACATACAATATGACTTAGGGATCATATTCTGATTTGCCAGGAAGGTTCCTGGTTTATGACTGTCTCCCATAGTAATTATTAATAGCATCTCTTTTTCATGTTCAAAAGTGTCTCTTAGCTTGGATGATAAATTATATAGTTACCCTTAATATGCTACATTTCCATACAGGTCAATACCAAATAAAATTAATAAGATTTTCTCTATGAATGTTTCCTATTTTTTTCTCAAAACACCCCACAAAGTTTGCTATAAGAAAGTTATTAAAGGATGAAGATGAGGCAACTACAAAATAAACAAAAAAGGAATTATAAGACACAGAAGATGTATGATGACTGAAATAACTGAGCACATGAGTTAACCAGAACATGAACAGTTTGCATCAAAAAGAAGGTAAGAGTTTCTTTTGGTAATAAGGCCTTGATATAGGCCGGCAAATTAATGGTTATTTCAGTAAATAACTGCTAAATTATATATTAAGATAGACCACAAAGAATAAAGCCAATACTAGTCAAGAGTTTCTCTAATAAACTAATTTAGTGGCACTTGTCAACAGAGGATCTTATTTAGCAGAATCATTACAAAACATATGCCAGAGACCCGGGTTAGATTCTCTGCCTATGCATTACTCACATCCACCCCCATCCCTCAAAAAAAATTCAACGAATGGCACTGTAATAATGGGATACTCCCATGGAAAAAGAATGAAATGTGACTCCCACCATACAGCACACTATACACACACACACACACACACATATAAATGTTAGCAGAGTAAATAAGTGGTTCTGATGTAAGTGCAGTGAACTATACAATCTGAAACCATCAAAGTCACTGGTCATTTCATTAATTGGGTGGTTATACTCATTAGTTGAGTATCTTTAGAAACCAGGCTCTCATACACTCTGGTGACAATTCACACAAAGTTATACTTCTAACATGGTCCCTTCACTAACTTTTTAATAGTAAACTAAAGTAATGGAATATATGTTGCTGCTGATTAACATCAGGTCTGTCTTTATTACAAAGTAAAATAATAATGATTAATAAGTTGAATACCTGGAATACTTGCAGGAGAAATTGGGCCAGATCTTGACTGGTTGCTTCCAACAGGAGAGCCGACAGGAGATGGTGACGGCCCCCCCCGGGATACTGGAGAGGTGGGGGGATGCGTGTGGAGAGAAAGGAGACTGAGCCGGGTTGCTCTGATCTCCTTGACTGCTCGTGGACCCTGATGCGCTGACCGCTGAACTCAAAGCTGCTTCAGTCCCTGTGGGGAGGTCATCAATGGAGCCAGACAAATCCTGAGAAAAAGAAAAAAACATGTATTTATAGAGAAAACTATAATTTGATCAATATCCGATCAAAAGACTACTTTAAAATAATACCCCGTTCAGAGAGGTGGAGTTTTTCTGGAGAACACCTAAAATTCAGGTCATGGTCACCTGTTGCGAGAAGACTTTCATCAGGTCCCGTCTAGGGTGAATCCGCAGGAATTGGCCACCTCCCAAAAAATGAGTAAAACAACACTTTTCTTTCATAAAACTATCTTTATACAGCTTTCCTTTTGCTGTCAGCACATGATCCAGTGAATCTGTTCAAAGTGCCATACAAATCAACAGGACTTTAGGTGAAGACTTGCTATATGAATGGAATGCCTGATTCTTAAATGATTACTTCAATAAACTAAAATACCATAGGCTTTAGATTCCTTTATTTAGAAGGTGACATCAGAGAATTGTTTCACCTTCAAACTAGGTCATTCTATTGTAAGAACAATCTAGATTTTAGTTAAATCTTGTGGTGAAAAATTCCAACGTTTTAAGTAACTGTAAAACTGCAATTTTAACAAAATAGGGATATGTGCATTTTTATATGTTTTTGTGAAGATAAATCCCCTTGCGGTTATGGTGGCAGGAATGAGTTGTAATGCTATAATGTACGTTTTTAAAATAATAACTTTATCTAAATAAAGATTTTTAATGCTATCTAATTTTATTTTAACACCCTCTGAGGCAGTCATTAAATCTCCATTTGACAGATACAGAAATTGAAGTGCAGAGCAGAAGCATTGTTGAAGATTATACCAGCGAGGGCAGAAAGGAGGGAAGTGACTCCCCCCACCCTCACCAGCACATAAGGAGTACTGAGACTAGTTCAGCCTCCTTCCCCATGTGAGTACTCCAGGGCCCAAGACGGGGTCCACCACCAGTAAGTACTAGGTAAAGGAAGGGCCTGTGTGGTGACAGGACTCCCAGGTCAGCAGTTCTGCAAACCCAATCGAGGCAGACAGCTAGATGCTGAGTGAGTTCTAAATGTAAGATGCAGTGTGAAAGATGTTCACACTGGTAATTTAGGATTAACTGTTGCAGAATGAGACCAGAGACACCTAGTTATGCTACTGTCTACAAGGCACACTCAATCCTAATTGACAGCCTCCACTCATTTGATTTCATTAGTGTTTAATTTTCCTCACTGCTTATTACTGGGACTTTTGAAACTAGGGCTTTGGAAACTTAAAAGGAAGATGCTTAAAACCCACAGAATGCATCTAGACCAGAAAGTACAAAAGGGACAAGGTAAAGCAAAGCTGGCAGGGTACCTCAAAACATCACAACACAAGCTCAGGATTAGGATCAAGGTACCATGGACAATGTTTCATTTTTTGTACCACATAATTAGCTTCCTTTATTTAACAGCAAAATTGCCAAAGATTAAAAAATATAGTCCAAAGTATAGGTGATGAAAACTTTGTTTACAGAAAAACAAGAATGCCTTGTACTGAGAAGAATAACATTTTTCTAAGTAAAATAGTAATCTTCAACAACCAAATAATTGTGGTTTTGAATAAAGAATGTAACAGAAACAGGGTAGATTGAAAATATCACCCCTAGAAATAGTATCATCAAACCTCCAAAATAAAACTGGGCAAAAACAATCAGATTTTCAGAATTCAGAAATGAAATATATAAACATTTCTGCTCAGGACACAAGGGATGCATGACAATACACATGTACACATCTGGTAAAATATTATATTTAAATTGATTATTGGGTTCAACTGTAATTCGATTTAGACTTTTTGAATTGAACACAACGTTTGTGAAGCCATGGAAGAAACCGAAGATTATGATGTAACATGCTATATACAATGTAGGAAGTAGTTGCACTACAGCAATCAAAACATCAGTTAGTAAAAGTGTACAAACATGCACACACATGCTGACATGCCGAAGGAGAAAATAAGATATCAGTCCATTCTTTCTCCCACCCCAGTACGAATGCTGACTTCTCATAGCCTCAGAGGATGGGCAGGGATGGGGTACAAAGAGTGATTGGCAGGTCCAAGATAATTACTTAAGTATATACCTCCAAGGGGTTTCCTTCCTAACCTGGTTCAGCAATTCATAAATGCATCTGCAGAGGCTCTTTAAACCCAGGAATTGCAAACCATGCTCTGTGAGCCAAAATGGACCCAACTGCTTATCAGTCTATAGGCCAGATATTCTTAAATGGTTCAACAAAAACATGAAAAGAACAATATTTTGTGACGTGAAATATATGAAATCCAAATTGGGCATCCATAAAATTTTGTGGAATACAGCTACACCCATTGCTTGGGCTTTGAGGCCCTAAACCACATACTATTTGGCCCTTTTAAAAACGAGCTTGCCGATCCCTCATTTAAATAGCAAAGGTATAGTACGGTCTCAATTGCCTGTGTCTCTTCCTTGGGGAAAAAACAAGAATGAGACAGGCCTCAGAAGAACTGCACAACGACCTTTCCAGTATACCACGATCTGTTCAAGCTTTAATAAGAACTGGAACTTGCTCCTCTACTACATCCTGTGGGAAAAAAAATGTACTTAACACCAGATACAAGTTTACTGTCTTTAAAGGCATCATCATAACCCATAATCCACCTGTAACAATGGGTGGGGGAATCTATGTTACTTGTACATGGTAGTATCTACCAAATCTGGATCACTAATAGACAAAAGGGCTGTCAGAGAATTAGTTGGGAGAAAATATGCCTTTGAACCTGCTTCAGAGAAAAAAAAAGGCAGATAACTAGATATAAAACCATTATCTTCTATTATACTACACACGGAAAGAAATATTAAAAGGACTGAATGTAGATTCAATTTTTAAGTCATTAATTGTAATTAAATAATCTTATGTAAATCTTTCATCACAAGGAACAAATTGTTATGCTGGAATTTTTGTAATTCTCTGTATGACCTACAAATTCCTTCCCTTTCTTCCTTTAAAAAACAAAAACAAAGTGGATGGGTGTTAAGAGAGCATCATTCAAGCTGTAAAGGCATCAAAAACATTTCTGTTTTTCAACAAGCTGGTCAAGGAAATATCAAGAGAAAAACAAAAACAGTGGCTTTCTTAGTGTTCACATGTCATCAGAATTGCAGTGCTGACTAGACCGCAGTGTAACAGAGGGGTCATAAAAAAGATAT
Organism: Tamandua tetradactyla; assembly: GCF_023851605.1. Classification (NCBI taxonomy): domain Eukaryota; kingdom Metazoa; phylum Chordata; class Mammalia; order Pilosa; family Myrmecophagidae; genus Tamandua; species Tamandua tetradactyla. The sequence continues at coordinate 149,639,853 of NC_135328.1, read as the reverse complement.
AATTTCCATATTACTGTTATATGCACATGTAACTTTTATATGTAAATTATACAGAAATATTCCCACCCTGCAGATACTTAGGATATCTACATGTATAACTATCTTAAAGCACCTTAATAAAAGAAGTTCAACAATGGTTTAAGCATTCAGCCTAGTTAACAAAGAAGCTCTGTAACTAATACTCCTCTAGAGGACAATTCAGTCAGCAGGGCACCAACTCGATTCTTCTCTTACAAGTGCGATCAGATCTATGATGCCTGTAAAGAACAGAGAGACCTTACAGCATCTCATTCTCACTAAGGCACCTTCAAGCTACAGTGCTTTCATTTATCTTGCTGGAAAGCTGGCAGGTAAGGTAATTGCAGGCAGGACTTTTTTAAGGGATTGGAGTCCCTACACTCCAAGGCATTCCTTAAATCCTTCCTCTCTTTTGATGGAATGATTGGTACAGCTATGATTTCATGGGCTCATGAATTCACTATTTTGCCATCACAATTTGATTTGGTAAAATCTACGCATCAAGTTAGGTTTTCAATATCTGACCGCTCAAAATACTGAACATCAAAAATAATGTAACTCTGTCAGTAATTAATTTTTAAAATCACTGCCTTAATAAAAGAAAACAAATCTTGTTTTGCTTTAAAATTTTATTTAATGTTACCTGCAAAAAATTTCTATCTGTAACCATCTTTCCTCTACCCTCTGCCCATGTAGAATTTTCATTCTAACTCAAGTGACAAGTGCAAGGGATTTCACTGTGCTTAGGATGAAAAGTCACCAGGGAGGAATAATATTTTACCAGGCATTGGCAAGAGGAACACTCATAAGTTAATATATAGCACTAATACGTTACTGATTTCTATACGATGGGATAGGGTGGGGGAAGGCAATAATGGAAGAAACGTACATGGGAACATGCCAAAAAGAAAGCGGCCAAACATCTTTTAAGATTTACATATAAATAAAATCACATATAAAATTAAATAAACTGTCATATCTATATATTGCCTACGACCTTCCCTACTCATATCTTACATAATATGACTTACTACATCAAAACATATTTTTGCTTTTGATGGTACTCAGTTAATTGTAAATTAGCTTACAAAAGGATAAATTCAGTCTATACTGGTGGTATTTTATTGCCTTAAAAGAACTGGGAATAAGTTAGAAAATTTGACTCCCTTACTTAATTAAATAAGTATTTTTTTTTTTTAAAAAGCAAATGAACTTCAAAATACTCTAAGCTATTCTTCTCAATGTAATTAGTTGATGGTATTAGATCAGCCACTGAGAGAATGGCAAAGCGTTGTACACATTTGGACAGCTCTTGCTCAGAAGTACCCCAAGAGAGTATGAGGATAAATACTGAATTAGAAACAGAGAAGATATTTCAATCAATGAGACCAATTCAGGTCTCTTGCTTAAAGATTTTAATAGGACACAGTTAATGATTTCTCACTATAACTTCCCATGAGGTTAAAGCACAGGTTAAAATGCCAGTTCAATGGTCTTTAAAAAAAAAATGTCTTTTAGCCACCTTCAAAAGCAGAAATAGTCCAGTCTCCTTTATTAGAATATTAAGTATAAAACACAGGCATGCATTTTTTGTTTTTTTCTCTCCAACTAGATCCCACATTTCTTAAGGGTAGTGATGCCTTATGCCAGGTGTGGTGCTATAGAGAGGCTAGATTTGACTGTTCACTGGTAAAGATCACTAAAATTATAAGCTACATAGTAAAATACAGCTGCAAACACTATACAAAGTAATTCAGTTCATGCAGATATTTCTAAATATTTACCATAAGTACTCTACTGAAAACCACTGGCTTAGCTATTTAAAATTTAGTAATGAGTTCTCAACTTCTGTTTCCAATTAACACCCAGGAGAAAAGTATTCAACCCCATTAGATAGTTAGTGCTCTAGAAACACAAGGTAAAATTACATCATACCTTCCAACTTCATTTCAGAAATATCTTTCAGACATATGATACATATACACCTTGAAATTGAAATTAGAACTGAGTCAACAATTTGACCGACAAATACATACACAAAAGGAAAAATCTGACAGTGACTTTAATTTCCATGATGTTCATAAGGCTTCTTTTCAACACAAACCTATGTATTTCAAGACATTTACCAAAGTCCCTGCTATTCTCATTTGTCTAGACAGAAAATGAATTAAAAGTTTAGACTTCTTGTTAAAAAGGAGAAAATGCACAGGCACCAGAAAGACAGAATCCATGAAGAAAATCCTTCCAAGCACTAATTTTCAGGTTAGAAGCATCTGCATTTCAAGATACACACACACACACACACACACACACATATATAAAATACATATTTTATTTTCTATGTAACCATGTTCACATAACAAATATTTGTTTCAATTATATGTGACAATATATAAAATATACGGCCTTAAGATGTATGAAGTCAATGGGAAAAGAAGTCGGACCTTAATTTAAAATAGCTACAAACTACAAAAATGAGAAAGCCATATCCACAGCCAGGGATGACATAAGAAACATTAAAAAGTCAAAATTTATTTTAAGAGAGGGAGTCAAAAACCACTTTTTGAGGAAATGACTTGCATCTGCTTCATTAACATTCTTTCTCAAGAAAATGTTCCACTGTAAGTAACGTTCATTTTAGTGACATTTATAGGATAATCGGCTAAACTGATATTTTGCAAAAGCAAAGAGTTAAGCATATTATTACAGATAAATATTGTTATATAGGTTTTTTTTCCTTGATTCTTTTAAAACCAGTACTTAAATATAGGCTATCCTCCAAGGTCCTTTGATTAAAACTCCTGATATGAAATTGCTGCCATTCTAAATTTAGAAGTGATCAACATGTATGAAATATGCATCATATGAGGGATTTCTTTTTTCATTGCACTAGACTCGGGGGTCTCTGAAACATTCTTAAGTTTTTTTAACTCTGCCCATGGAGATTCTCTGCTCTTCCATTATTCACAACAGTCTTGAGAAGTTATGTAGACTAGGAAGAACAACAGATAGTCCTTTTGCAAAGTATAGGCAGTCTTGAACTCGAAAACACCTTGGTAAGAAAATTTTGTTTATAATTTTGTTTTGGTTGTATGGAATTTGGGACTTTTATCATTTGGAAGTAACATTATCTTCTTGGTTTATTCAGACACAAGTCTCACAAATGATAATGATGACCTGAGCAACAATTACGACTACTATCATTTTCCTGGCTCCTTCCAGGTCCCAGAAATATTATGTACCTTTTCTCAGATGAGGAAACTATAGCATCTTGTTAGCTCCAGTCCACTGTTTCAACCATGACCCTTCCCAGACCTAAAGTCAAGGTCTAAATCAGTGCTGAACACATTGAAAACTGCACATGTGAATGATTACTGACCTTTTATTACTCCAAGAGTACTGGTATTTTAAAGAACACACTTATAAATACAAATGGTGGCATATCAGTGAAATTAAAACTGCATAAAAAAAGTGAGAATACTGAATTATTTGGGGAGAGTTGCCCTGAGAATTTGTAGTAGGAGCTGTGAATACATGTTTATTCATGTGGGTGGATGGCATTTTATATTTAAGTCTGTAATACACGGACTTGTTATACCACTTCTCTCTGTCATGGAGTCCCAAAAACAAACAGCTAAATGATAAACTGCAATCAAAAGCAAAAAAGTGCTCTGAGAGAGGGGAGAAGTAAGGGTTGTAGAAGATGATAGCATGGGATGTCTTTAGGCAGGGAACACTTAACCCAGGGGCTGATATCTGAGATATGTCCATCCAGTTTTTTGGATGGACAAGCAGACTTTTGCCTGCTTGAGTCGTGGGGAAGGGGGCACCTGATTGTAGAAGGGAGAAGTGAGACAGAGAGAACGATGGATAAGGGCCATATACCCAGGGCACAAAGGGCAAGAACAACTATGAGAAGGCATGCTCCTTCTGGGAACAGTGAGGAGCTTGGGGTAGCTAGGAAAAATGCTGAGTGTGACAGAGGATAAGGCTAAAGAGGAAGGTTGTGAATGACCTTACATGCTTATACCATAGAATCGTGTTTAAACTTTTGGGGACTAGGGAGTCAAGAGAGGTTTCAAGAAATAGAGGAGAATAAACTGCAGTGGGGTATACCAAATAATAAATGTTTAACTATTCAAGAAAAAAAAATCACATTTTCAAACATTTATCAATAAAGAATATAGTCCACATATGATTAAAATTGTAGGTGTGCCATTTAGCAATAAATTTGTAAGTTTTTAAAAATTTACATATTTTTAGCATTATACAAAATTAAACAAATGAACAACAAAACGTGTCTAAATAACTAAAGTCTAAGTTAAACAGTACTGTTCAGAAATTGTCTTTACACTTTCTACACTGCAGTAATTTAATGAGTCTAACATAAGTATTCCTACTTATTTTGGTTATATGTAAGAATCGATGGATAAAATTAATTGAAAGAAAGATATATTTTACTTTTTCAGATATACTTACAAAAACCTAAGTAATATATGCCTTTAACAGATTATATTCTTAACTATATATTCTACTCCAAAAATACTGATGATGGTTCCCATGTTATTCAGCTACAAAGAGGGAAAACCAACTAATGACTCAGAGGAGGAGGGATACGGGTTTATGGATTAATGCTTTTCAAGTATCAATGCCGGGCATGAAACTTTAAATATTAATGCCCCATATGCTTTGAAAGCAAATTGACAAACTAACAAGATCTGTAAATATGTAAGATTTAGAGTTTCTCTACTGGTTCCCACTTTTATTGCTGAAAGCATATCATAAATCTTTAGAAAGGAAAAGCAATCACCACCACCTCTGGCATGTCACTTTACTGTTTATCTCAGAAGTACAATGCTTAGCACGTAGAAATTCTGAAAATAAAACTTAAAAACAAAAAGGCATGAACCCTCAGGAGACATTTATTTCTTCACTACTATAGCAATGAAATACTTTGAGACAGCAGATCTAAAGAAACTGCAAATAAATTAGCAACTTAAAAAAACAAAAACATAAAGTCACAGAACCCACAAATTGCACTAAATCTATATGGAATAAAGGGAAATTTTATTTGTAGAGCAACATTAAAACTTGGATGTTCTGACATTTTCCCCATTCACAATTCAACCATATGAATATGTTTGTTCTACTTCTTTCATTTAAATTTTAAAAACTTATTTTGAAATGAATTGAGAACTACAGAAAAGTTCCAAAAATAATACTGAGAGTTCCTGTATAGCCTTCACTCAGCTTTTCTCCTAGCAATAACCTCTTCAACGATCATGCATTATTTATCAAAACTATGAAACTAACATTGGTAAAAAACTGTTAATTAGAGCAGACACTTCGTTCATATTTTTGGAGATTCCCAATAGCGTCTTTTCTCTGCCCTAGGACCACATCCAGGATGCCATGCTATATTTAGTTGCCAGAGCTCCTTAGTATCCTCCAATCTGTGACAGCTTCTTAGTCTTTCCTTGTTTATCATGACCTTGACATTTCTGAAGTGTGCATGTTGGGTATTTTATAGAATAACCTTCACTCTGGGTTTGTCGGTACTAAGTCAGGATTAGACTGGGGTTATAGGTTTAGGGGAAAGAATATCAGAGAAGTGAAGTGTCATTCTCTTGGCAACTATGATATTGACAGGACTTACCTTCAGATGCTGTTAATCTTGATTACCTGGTTAAGGTGGCATCTGCCAGCTACTATTTTTACCTTTCCATATTCATGATCAGACAAATCCAGCCCACACTCAAAGGAGGGGGATTAAGCACCTCCTCAGAAGAGATTTATCAAAGAATTTACCAACTTAAGTTAAAACCATACAACAATTAATACATATTTTGAGGGAGACACTTTAAAGCTATGCAAGTATCCTGTTTCTCCTTAAAGTTTCACCCACTAATTTTAGCATTTATTAGAGGATCTTGCATGCCACATCTATTATCCTGGTGTTCTAATGGTGATTTTCTATTTTCCTCATTCTTTCTATATTCACTGTTTGTAATTCTTCTGTAAAGAAGAGTTGTCTTTTCTCCATTCATTTTACAAGGTCAAGACAATTTTATCTTTTATAAATGATGTTTTCTATATAATAATATTATATACATATTATTATTTGTGTAATAATAAAACAAATATGATGTTTTTGTATAATCATACTTTATAAGGTGATAATGCTTGTCAACAGTGAATGACAGTAACACTTCAACAACATATCCATCAATAAATGTTAAAGCAGACAGACCAGTACTGGACTCATTATTTAAGAACAACAACAACAAAATGTTGCCATTTAAGAGAGTAATATGCTAAAGTAGGAAGAGGATTGATCAGTTGTGAGGAAGACAATTTAATATTTTATTCATTGTGAAATGGAGACTATAATTATTATTCTGTCAATGGGCCAATATAATGAATAAAGCAAATGATATGGTAATTGTGAAGGACATCACTTTTAAAATTTAAGATAGTATTTTCTGAACCTATGTTAAGAATTAGACCCAGGATTCTGATCACTCCTGTTTTAAAGAGTAAGTTGGAAATAGAACAACAATGAAATAAATACTAAGGCCACATCAATTTTGAATCTCAACTTCTTTCTTTAAATGCATACCTCCCTTTATCATAATTATGCCAAGAGTTTTAAAAAAAAGACTCACTGGATTTCTTCATTATCTAGAGATAAAGATTAAGATTAGCTAACTAAAAACAGAAAGCAATAGTCTAATGCCTACAATATAACAGCTGACATTTTCTATTTTCATAGAAATTATGTTTTATGACTTCTGTATTCTTTAGAAAATATAGAGAATCCAGACATTTTTCACATTATCAGTTTGACTAGATTGCAGATAGATAGATGTTTTGTATAGGTTGTTTTTATTTTTTAAAGTGAATTCCATGCAGTATTCCCCCAAAGTCACACTTAAAAAACATGCATTTTCCTTAATTTCACTTATGATTCACAGGTTCACTTAGATAAAAGGTTTCTAAAATGAGGTGTTTTTCTGTTTTTGTTTAGGGGATGCTGGTCACTAAATCCTCAAGTACAATTTTACATAACAATTTTTCCAAAGTGCATATTTTCATTTTATAATAGATAACTTTAAAAACCACTTCTCAAAAAGAGGTAGTAAAATCACAAGCAGGGGCTTCGTAGAGAAACTTCCAATACTGATGATGATGGTGATGGTGATGGTGATGGTGATGATAATACCCAAAAAGTTTCACACTCAAACACTAGACCTCTCAACAGTAACTATATTACTGTATCTCAGATTTACAAATTATTCTGTCACTTAGAGGATATACCCACACTGATATAGGATAAAGATTTTCTCTGATGATCACTTTACACTACCATAAGGAGACTCAAAGACAGCAGGATTCCTAAAGGATGAAGAATAAGATTCACAGTTTCGCAAGCCACTTAATGCATTTGAACAAGGAGAGACTGAAGTAATTTGACTCGCAAACCTGTGTGATTGCCTAATTCCTCTTGATCCAATAAATTTTATGTTCTTCATCAACCTGTAAATCCCTGGAAAGTGTTGTGCAGTCTCCTGAATCTATTTTATTCTCTTCCTATAATTAAATCAACTTTTGTTTAAGGCAGTCGTTAAATTTCAGTTTTCTTTTTAACATTTGTATCATATCTAACATATTGCTTCTAGTATTCTGGGGTACAGTGGATACAAAAGAACCTGAGCTCTGGAAACCAGATACAAAACCTAGCTTTTATTATCTTTTCTATTTATAGTCTACTATCTTTTATAACTTCTGTATTCTTTAGAAAATATAGAGAATCCAGACATTTTTCACATTATTAGCTTGACTAGATTGCAGATAGATAGATGTTTTGTGTAGGTTGTTTTTATTTTTTAAAATGAATTCCATGCAGTATTCCCCCAAAGTCACACTTGAAAAACATGAATTTTCCTGTTTTCTAAGTGTGACTTTGGGGGAATACTGCATGGAATTCAGGCCAATTACTCACTCCCCCAGGCTACATGCCTCCACCTCCTAATCTGAATGTAGCCTTGGGGGGGGGGGGGATGAAAGTTAAGTACCTCACAGTGTTGCTGGGATAGTTAAATGAGCTGCTGTATACAAAGTGCTCCTGAGATAATGATTTCAACGGGGAAAATTTATAGTAACAATGTAGTAGTTAAAAATCTGAATTCTGTAGTAAGACAACAGTATGAAATCAAGTGCTGGCCCCAATAAGTAAGTTATTTAAGCTCAGTGAGCCTCAATTCTACTATCCACAAAATGGGGGAAATTATACACCATGTTGAGGATTAAATATAATTATGAATGAGAAACATTAAGTACACAGTAGGTACTCAGTAAATGGTAGCTATGTATTTAAATACATAATACACACACAAAGCTTATTTTTAACACTACTTGCAACATGAAATTACTTTTGAGTACAGGATAAAGAACTTTTAAATGAATTTTTGGAAAAAAAGTTATTTATAAGATGGAATGAGTAAATGATGACATGAATGTATCCTTCTACTTTTTAAAAACAAATATTTACCAGATAATGTGTTAAGTAAATATTTCTTTATTATGTTACTAATAAGCAGTATTTTATTAAGCAAATGCATATATTTAAAATGATGTACAATTTATTGAAAAGAAAGGTGCTCATATTGTTAGGTGAAAACCAAGTTAAGAGCAGAAATAAAAAACATGATAAAATTTATGTAAAATTGTACAAAATATTATACAAATGCATATACACACAAATAAAATATACGTATGACTCCAAGGTATATATATTTTATCACATAAGTATTGATGAATACTTAATAAAATGCTAACAGCAATTATTTTGGGGTGATGGAATCTAGGTCGATTTTTACTTTCTTCTTTGACCGATGAGTAGTTATTGTGCAAAAATGCTGAAACATTTTTATAAAAGAGGAGTCAGGAGATTTTAACACATAGCTACAACACAGCTTAATGAACAGAGGAAACTGAAGATAAACTTATGCCCATTAATAAAATTAATTTATGCCCATTCTAAGGCCAAAAAAAGTTTAAAAATCCATTTAAAAGATGGGAAACAGGTAAAAGTAGCAGCATATATCATCTCAGCATTTTCAGAATATATATCGAAGATTAATGCAAAATATGGTAATGAAGTGATAAGGTAAAGCTGGACAAAGAAAAAATTATGTTCATATGTATGGTCTGCAAATTTTTAGAGCTAAGATTTTTTAATAAAATTTTCTTCATAGTTTCTATTGGCAAGTCTGTTTATGCACAGACTTAGTAAAATTGCTGAGAAGAACTTTTTAAAAACTATATTTTAGGTAAGTAGAAAAAGCAAAGGCATTAATACTGATTTTCACAGTACTGCCTTTTGATATACCAGATTCTAAGCTTAACAACCCAACTCTCCCGAAGAGACTAACAAACAACAGATACAGACACAGACACTTACAGTGAAATGAGCCATGCAGCGATTGTTCACCCTGGAACCTGGTATGAGTACTGAGCCCTAAGATTTTCAGAAGAAATAGAATTCACATGTCTTTCAAAATTTTGACAGAGCTTAAAAGAAATAGTTCATACGTTATTGTTGTCATCTTTGAGGAATACAACGTCTTATCAGGAAATAAAGAAGACCACTACACTTCAGATTTCTATAGGCCCCTGTGCTCTGAAGAGTGATCATTTGGTTCTGAAGAGTTTAACATTACCACTTTTCTTTTACTTCCAAAGAAAATTACAATTTTTAAGACAATTCACTTTGAGAATTGCAGCTTTTAAAATTCCTGTTTCGGTTGGAAATTGGGGAAAGACTCAAACATGTTAGAGATAAACAGGGTCTTCAAGTATAGAAACGGAGTTAAAATAATAATGACAGTGTTACAAAAATACAGCCCACGGTGACTTTGTTCTACTGAGTTCACCTTTAGAATTCAGAAAATAAACAGGTACAAGTGGGACTAGAGTAGCGCGAGATTAGCCCTGCTCCACGGAAAAGTTAGAGAGGAACAGGAGGGAGACCAAGGCGGCAGTTTGGAAGTGCAGCTGACCTGGGGGAGCCTTCTGCACCACATGTGGCAGCCCTGGTTGCAGAGGCTGAGGAACTGAGAGGCAGAAACCTGGAGCCTGGCCTGGGGCCACAGAGCCCACGGGAGCGCACAGACAGGTACATGGAACTAGGAAGTAAGCCAGGCCGTGTTCCTTGGGGGTGCTACCCTCACCAGCACAGCCCTGTTCACCCCACATCCTACATAACTGAACCCCATCACCCACTCCCATTCCCTATGCTCCAGGTGCCCCCACCCCATCAGTCCCCAGTGCACATACCTGCCCCACACCCCCACCCCAAGTGCAACCCAATCCACCTCTGCTGCATCCCTCCCGAGCACTACCTCCCCCTCCCTGTTCCCTGCAGGCTGTTACCAGGGCATAAAGGCTGCCGGCACTAACCTCCATACCTAGGCTACCCCCGACACCCATCCATAGCATCCAACAGCCTCATCCCACCCTCCCTGAGCTCAGCGCATCCATCTACGGCACTCCCAGGCCCAAGCATGCACACGGACCCCCAATCATCTCATTTGGCTCTGGAACTGCACTTTAGAGCAGTCCTAGAACCGCGCATATGCACAACCCTCAGCCTCATTTCCCAGCACTGAAAAAGTGCAGACCTGCGCAGCCGGGTCACATGTGCCCCCAATTAAGGAAGGCATAATGCCGACCTGCTGCCACAGCTCTATGCATGCGCACAAAGCACCCCATACCTTAGACCAGTGAATGCCAGGGTTATGCCCCCAAGACCGGTGCACCCACACAGCTACGTCCTCCCTGGCCACGGCATGCCCACGTTCCCAAGCATCAGCGTACCATCCCCAACCTGCACCCATACCTGCCTTGAAACAAATCACCATACTGAGTGCTCCACCCAGTGCCCTGCTACCTGCTATATAACTATCCCGCAAACACAAGACCTTAGACTACTGAAAGAAATCAACTCCCAAAGTAAATCAATCAAGATACTTACATGCCACAAAGACAGCAGGAGATCACTAAGCATATCACAATGCAGAAAGATATAGCTCTGCCCAATGACCAAATTAAAACACCAGAGGAGACGGAGACGTTGGAACAACTAATCAAAGACATTCATACAACTCTATGTAATAAAATAAGTGGAACAGCAAATGATGTAAAGGAGATCAAGACAACAGAAGAGCACACACAGGAATTTGAAAGAATAAATAGAAAAATAGCATATATTACAGAGATATTCTGTTGACCAAATAGAAAACATACTAGAGGCACACAACACCAGATTTGAAGAAACATAAGAAAGAACTGATTTTGAAGACTCAAAACAGCAAATGGCAAAAAAGATGGAAAAACTGGAATGGGAACTCAGGGAAAAGATAGACAAAACAAAGCACTCAAATATAAGAATCACTTGTGTCCCAGAAGTAGAAGAGAAGAGTAAAGGGCTGGGAGGAGTAGTTGAGGATATAATGGGGAAAAACTTCCCAACCATCATAAAGGACATAAATATAATACAAGAAAAAGAAGCCCAAAGAACTCCAAACAGAATAAATCTAAATAGGCCTTCCCCAAGGCACATAGTAATCAGTCTGTCAAATGATGAAGAGAAGCAGAAAATTCTGAAAGCTGCAAGAGAAAAACAATCTACTACATACAAGGGAAACTAAACAAGACTGAGTTCAGACTACTCAACTAGCACCCTGGAGGTGAGAAGGCAGTGGTATGATATATTCAAGATTCTGAAAGAGAAAGACTTCCAGCTAAGAATTCTGTACCAAGCCAAATTGTGCTTCAAAACTGAGGGAGAGAATAAAGTTTTCACAGGCAAAGAAGTCCTGAAAGAATTTGTCAACAAGAGACCAGCCCTACAAGAAATACTAAAAGGAGTTTTGCTGGCTGAAAAAAAAAAAAGACAGGAGAGGGAGGTTTGGAGGAGGGCACAGAATTGAAGAGTACCACGGTAATTTAAATTATACAAAGAGAAAGAGGGAAAATAATATATAGATCTGACAAATACAACAAAAAAGATAAGATGGTAGAATCAAGAAACGTATTTTCAGTAATAACTTTGAATGTCAATGGAGTAACATTCAAACCATTAAGTGGTTTTAAGTAACCACTTAAAAGATACAGATTGGCAGAATGGATTAAGAAACATAATTCAGGTATATGCTGCTTAAAAGAAACTCATTTTAGACACAAGTTTACAAATAGATTGAAAGTTAAAGGATGGAAAAAGATTTTCCAATGCAAGTTGTAATCAAAAGAAAGCAGGAGTAGCTATACTAATACCAGACAAAACAGACTTTAAATGTAAACACATCATAAAAGATAGAGAAGGACACTACGTACTAATTAAAGGGTTAATTCACCAAGAAGATATAACAATCGTAAATGTTTATATTTCCAGTTAAGGAGCTCCAAAGTACCTGAGACAGACAGTGGCAAAAATGAAGGAAGCAGCAGATATTTCAACAATAATAGTAGGAGACTCCTACTCTATAGACAGAACAACCAGACAGAAGATCAACAAGGAAACAGAGACGTTAAATACCTTAATGAATGAATTAGACCTAACAGACATCTATAGGTCACTGCACCCCAAAGCACAAGGTTATATATTCTTCTCTAGTGCGCATGGAACATTCTCCAGGATAGATCATCTGCTGGGGCACAAAGCAGGTCTTCATAAACTTTAAAATAATGAAATTATTCAATAACTTTCTCTGATCAAAACGGGATGAAGTTGGATCTCAATAACCACCAAAGAACGAGAACATTCACACATATATGGAGATTAAATAATACACTCTTAAACAACTAGTGGGTCAAAGAAGTAATTGCTAGAGAAATCAGTAGCTATCTGGAAATGAATGAAAATGAGAATACAACTTATCAGAACTTATGGGAAGCAGCAAAGGCTGTGCTGAGAGGGAAATTTATTGCCCTAAATGCCTGTATTAAAAAACAAGAAAGAACAAAAATCAAGGACTTAACAACAAACCTAGAGGAACATGAGAAAAAATAGTAAATTAACCCCAAAGCAAATAGGAAAAGAGAAATAAAAAATTAAAGCAGAGATAAATGAATGGGAAAACAAAAGAACAATAGAGAGAATCAATAAAACCAAGAGTTGTTTCTTCGAGAAAATAAATAAAATTGATGGGCCACTAGCAACATTAATAAAGAAAACAAGAGAGAGGACTCAAATAAATAAAAATCAGAAATGAGAAGGTGTTACCACAGACCCTGGAGAAATAAAAGAAATCATAAGAGGATGCTATGAACAACTATACACCAATGAAATAGACAACTTAGATGAAATGGACAAATTCCTGGAGACACACAAACAACCTACAGTGACTCAGAAAGAAATAGAAGATCTCAACAAATCAATCACAACTAAAGAGATTCAATCAGTCATCAAAAATCTTCCTATAAAGAAAAGCCCAGGGTAAGACAGCTTTACAGGGGAATTTTATCAAACATTCCATAAAAAAACTAACACCAATCCTGCTCAAACTTTTCCAAAAAAATTGAGGAAAAAAGAACTCTACTGAACTCATTTTAAGAAGTTAATATTTCAATACCAAAACTGGGTAAAGATGCCATAAGAAAGGAAAACTACAGACCAATCTCCCTAATGAACTTAGATGCAAAAATTCTCAGTAAAATAATAGCAAATCAAATCCAAAAGCACATTAAAGAATTATACACCATGACCAAGTGGGGTTTATACCAGGAATGCAAGGATGGTTCAATATAAGAAAATCAATTAATGTAATATAGCAAATTAACAAATCAAAAGGGAAAAATCACAGGAGCACCTGAATTGATGCTGAAAAAGCAACTGACAAAATTCAACATCTTTTTCTGATAAAAATACTCCAAAAGATAGGAATCAAAGGTAACTAACTCAGTATGATAAAGGGAATATATGAAAAACTGATAACCACCCTCAAACTCAATGGAGAGAGACTGAAAGCTTTTCCCCTAATATCAGGTACAAGACAAGGATGCCCACTGTCACCACTATTATTCAACATTGTACTAGAAGTTCTAGCTAAAGTAATCAGGAAGGAAAAAGAAATAAAAGGCTTCCAAATTGGAAAGGAAGAAGTAAAACTATTATTATTTGCAGATGATATGATACTATACTTGGAAGATCCTGAGAAATCTACAGCAAAGTTACTTGAGCTGAATAAACAAATTCAGCAAAGTTACTTGAGCTAATAAACAAATTCAGCAAGTTAGTAAATTCTCAAGTTACTTGAGCTAATAAACATTAAATTTTTTAATGCGCAAAAATAAGCAACATTTCTATACATAAGCAATGACCTAGCTGAGGACACAGTTAACGAAAAAATTCCTTTTAAAATAGCAACTAAAAGAATCAAATACTTAGGAATGAATTTAACTAGTGACATAAAGGATTTGTAGACTGAAAACTACATAACATTGCTAAAAGAATTCAAAGGAGATCTAAATAGGTGGAAAGACATTCCCTGCTCATGGATAGGAGGGGTAAATATAGTGAAGATGCCAATTCTCCCCAGATTGATCTACAGATTCAACACAGTACCAATCAAAATTCCAACAACTTACTTTGAACATTTGGAAAAACTAACTACCAAATACATCTGGAAGGGAAAGAGACCCCTGAATAGCTAAAAAGCATCCTAAAATAGAAGAACAAAGTTGAAGGGTCAACACTCCCTGACTTTAAAACCTATTAGAAATATAAAGTTCAGTGGTCAAAACAGCATGGTACTGGCACAAAGACAGAAGGATTGGCCAATGGAATCGAGAGTGCAGAAACAGACCACTAAATCTGTAGTCAATTGATTGTCCCCAAATCCTCTGAACTGGGACAAAATAGTCTTTTCAAGAATTGGGCATGGAAAAACTAGATATCAATATCTAAGTAAATGACAGAGGACCCCTATCTTACACCCTACACAAAAATTGACTCAAAGTGGATCAAACATCTAAATATAAGAACTAGCACTGTACAACTTCTAGAAAATGTAGGGAAACATCCTCAAGACCTAGTAATAGAAGGTAGCTTCCTAAACTTCACACCCAACGCACAAACAACAAAAGGAAAAATAGATAAATGGGAACTCCTCAAAATCAAATGCTTCTGCACCTCAAAAGACTCTGTCAAAAAGGTGAAGAGGCAGCCAATAAATTGGAGAAAATATCTGGAAATCACATACCGGACAAAGGTTTGATTTCCTGTATATACAAAGAAATCGTACAATTCAACAACAAAAGAACAAACAACTCAATTATAAAATGGGCTGAAAATATGAATAGGCATTTTTCTGAAGAGCAAATATAGATGGCTGAAAAGCACATGAAGTGATGCTCGTTTTTGCTAGCTATAAGGGAAATGCAGATCAAGACTACAATGAGATACCATCTCAAACCTATAAGAATGACTACTATTCAACAAACAGGAAGCTATAAATGTTGGAGAGGATGTGTAGAACCTGGGACACTTATGCACCGCTGGTGGGAATGTATAATGGTGCAGTCACTATGGAAGATGGTTTGCTGGTTCCTTAGGAAACTAAATAGCAAATTGCCCTATAACACAGCAATAGCACTACTTGGTATATACCCAGAAGAGCTCAAAGCAACAACACAGACATTTGCACAGTGATGTTCACAGCAGCATTATTCACAATCGCCAAAAGATGGAAACAAACCAAATGCCCATCAACATACGAGTGGGTCAACAAAATGTGGTACATACATACGATGGAATATTATGCAGCAATAAGATGAAATCATGTCCTGAAGCACACGACAAGATGGATGAGCCCTGTGGACATAATGCTGAGTGAAATTAGCCAGACACAAGGACAGATACTGTAGGATTCCATTTTTTATGACCAGCATAAATGTATAATCAGAATTATAATACACAATATAGGGGACTTAGAGATACACAAAAGCTAGCGATGGGTAAACTGTTAGCTAATGAGGTTGAACGTCAATATAAAGGAATAGATAGGAGTGAAGGTGATTCTCTAGTGGGTCTAGAAGTAATATTACCGTATTGAAGATGAACAAGATTGAAAGGGGTTGTACAGACCTACATGTCCCACTGACTCACACTACAAATATGAATGAGTTCTTGTAAGAATTACTTCAAAGATATGATTCTTATATAAAGAGTGTTAAGGCCACGGTACAGGGGGGGAAACTACTATTGCCTGCTATAATCTATATCAAAAAGAAACCATCAGCACTGCCACAGCAACAGCAGAAGTAAATAATAGGGGAGGGACAACAGTTAAAAGGAGGTTTAGATTTTCTATTTGGTGAGGTGTATTTATTGGTCTTCTGTCTCTTGGGGAGAATGAAATTATCTAAAATTGAGAATGCTGATGGACTGTGGACTTTGGGCCCTCTACATGATTCCCGATGAATGCAGGTGGCTGAAGGATGCACTGATGGAGAAGTAGATTGGTGAATAATGGCGTATGAAGGAAGGTTGTGCTGCTACAAAAAGGAACAAAGTTGTGAGGCATGCAACAATATGAATGAATATGTGCAGTGTGGCAAAATAGGCCAGAAACAAAAAAATAGCAACGGTATGGTCACCTTTAGAAAATGCTTAGAAGGAAACAGGGGCCTAGACTGCAAGCATTTGGAGCAGACACATTAAGTCTGGAATGGTGCTTATTATTTCTGGATTTAGAGAGGCTGTTTCTAACATATATAACCTGATATTTAGAGAGAAGAACAAAGCTGAATAGTTGGGGTTAACGTAATTCAGAACATAGGGGTAAGGAAGACAGGTCTGTATTTCAGAAGCACACATAGTCTTTGGGACCAATGGAAGAAAGGTTTATTTGATCTGGAACTGAAATATTCTGCAGTGCATAATCTAATTCATTCTATCTGTATAGCTCATTTGTACAAACGAAACACAGGAAGCCCAGAATAAGAATCCTGCACAGATTTAATCTTTAATCCTGCACAGATTATTGTAATGCCTGGAAACATTCTAGAGTATATTAAGCAGATAATCAAAAGTATTGGCAAAGTCCCCTGAGGGATGGGAGAAAGACTATGGAACTATTAAACCTTACCATCGGGGAATCCCCTAATCCTGTGTATCCTCAGGGATACCCAAATCAATAGGCCATTCTCTTGATTGTGAGGCTTACTCTTGTGAAGCTTATATAGGTAATGCAGCTTAAACAACCTATCGGCATGCCTAAGAGTTACTTGTGGAGGACCTCTGTTGCTCTGATGTGGCCTCAGTCTCTCTAAGTCCAACTCGGCAAGCAAAATCATTGCCCTCCCCCATGTGGGACATGACATCCAGGGATGAAAGTCTCCCTGGCAATATGGGAGATGACTCCAGGGATGAATTCAGACCTGGTACCATGGGATCAACAATTACATCCTGACCAAAAGGGGGGAAAGAAGTATAATTAGTAAAGTATCAGTGACAGAGAGAGTTCAAATAGAGTAGAGAGGCAATTCTGCAGGTGGGTCTTACACAAGCTTCGGGTACACCTTGCTGCTTATTATAACCTGCCAACCACCAATAAGGACCATTCTAGCCAATCCTAAAGAACACCTAGGGCGTTATATAAGATTTCACAAGGGTTCCAGGAACTAGAGTAACTTTCCAGAAACCTACAGCCTCCAGATGGATCCCTGGTCCAGATAAGTCCTGAAACCTAGCCCAGCCTCTGCAGCACATCAGATAGTTCCACCTCCCTATCCCATATTAGTGACAGACACTTCCAATATAAAACATTTAGAGCTGCCATCGCTTACACAACCCTAAAGAGATGTATGAAAAGATCAAGGATGATGGTGGAATTTTACATAGAAGTAGGACTTAACAAATGAATATGACTGCTGCATCATTAAACTGATATCTCTTTTAGTCTCCAGTATTTTAGAGTAGCTAGAAGACTTCGACCATGCCAAAATCTGAAATATATTCTACAACTAATTGTGGTGCGTGGAAATTTTCACCTTTTTTGTATATACGTTACTGTTCACAAAAGAAGAAGGGGGAAAAAAGTTGATTGTGATGATAGAAAAAGTATTTAAGCCCTGTAGCCTCTTACATTCTGGAGCAGTTAAAAGGAAAAATATAAGAAGATTGTATGGTAGCCCATGATAAACTCTGGGATCTATCTTGCAACCACTTTTTGAAGAGTGCTTTGAAAACTATCGTTTTTTTTATTTCTTTGCTTTGCATATATGTTATACTATACAAAAAAAAAAAGTTAAAACAAAACAAACAAAAAAAAAACAAGGTAGGAGTGGCAGGACAAGTAACCACATGAGATAGTTGAGTAGAGCCCTAGCAGTTCATCACCTTGTGGAAAGGTGCCTGGTAGGACCTCAGGTGTAGTCTCCCCTGACAGGGGATGGATGGAGAAGATTGGCTCTTTCTTCCTTGCTGTATGGTGTCTACTTCTGAATTTTCCTCGGCTTTGTCAAGCACATAAGACACATTGTAATAAAGAAAAACTGGATGTTGGCTCTGAGAATAAAAGCAATATAATGCATTTTTTAAAAGCATGCATATAAAGATTGGTGAAAACAACCTATGATAGGAGTAAAAAAATATACATATATAAAAGTACACCAAGCATACCAATCTGTTATGAGCTGAATGAGTGCCAGTTTGAGGGCCTCAGGGCTCAATGAGATTTCTGTGTACAGTGCCAAATTTCAACAGTATTGTTATGGTTAGGAAGGAATTTCTCACAAGAGCTAACAAAGGCAGAAGGTCATAAATAAACACAGCGGGACTGCCTTGTCAGTTCTCATTATTAGCGCTGTAGGCACTCGCTTTTCTATAGGCTTCTTACAGGTTCATTTAAGTGTAAGAGTTTCTCCTCAGAAATTCACATACTTATAAACAAAATGGTTCTTAATCTAGCAAAGAAAAATACTTAAAAAGTAAGAAAAGAAAGAAGAGTAAGCAAATAAACAAAGAAAGGGACAGAAGCACAAGGCTTACTTTTGCATTTCTGAAGACTGGGATACCCTTAATTCCTAGTCAGGCTTTCAGTAAGTTTCTCTCCTAGACCATACCATACTTAGCAACCACCAACAAGAAGCTTTCTCACTACACTAATAGTCTGCAGGATTATATCCGGGCAGGAAATGAAGTTGAGATCCTAAACTGATCCTGACGTGTTATAAAATGAGGAAAACACAGCTGCGTGATCATTACTGCAATTATGAAATGACATATAGTGTTAACTATATTTTACTGAAGGTTTTTAACTAGTAACAAAAGAGGAGGTACAGATATATTAGGGATAGGAAGGGATGCTGAGTTTTAGCAATTAAGAAAAAAGGAATGCATTCTTGGGTCGTTAAAGATGGATACTATCCTTTTGCATAAGGAAAATAGACATCTTTGAGAACTTATCAATGGCATTTAAAGGGAAGACTTAGTTTAGCAATATTTAAGAAAATAAGGCACAAATCTCGATTCCTTCTCAAAGTTTGTCTTTGAATTCTAACGAGGGCAGAAGAATACTAAAACTTCCCACAATCCAATAGATACAGATACGTAGAAGAGATGTGATAGACTTGGTTTCATTTACCATTAACTCATAACAAAATATACACTTTTCTTTTGCAAGAATATATATTTTATGTATACAGTGTACTTTCTATGTAAAAGTATATATAAAAATATACTTCTGTTGTACAAGAAAAGTGTATTTCATGGTGGTCATCTATTTTCCTAAAAAACTAAAAAAGAATAAATTAAAAATTTTATTTAATTATTCCTAAAAAACAAATGAGAAAGCCCAGAAAATAAAAAAGAAAACAAAAATATTCTAACCTAACGCCCTATTTCCTTCTAGTCTTTTTTCTTAAGTGCAGTAAAATAGCATATCTTTAAGCATAATATGTATGCAAAGTAAGGTATCAAGTGGCCTACTTCCATCCCCTATCAAGAAAATGAACTTTTTGTTTCTGGGATGATTTTTAGTTTTATAATTTGTGCAGTATTTTTAATGTAACTGTAAATTTTGAAAATTATATCTTTTTACATCATCCCCTTTAAGAGAACAAGTAAAGATTCCAAGCAAAATTGTTATTTTTGTAGGCCAGGATGCTAGAATACTCTTTTGTGTAGTTATTTTGTCAGTCATAGAAGTTGCACCGTTAAGTGCTGATGTGTTACAAAGAAAGGTATGTTTGCAAAATTACTTTTCACTGGCCTGCAGCCTCTCATTACCTACTACTCATGATTATTAGTGTCAAGCTGATGTTGAATTCTTCACAGAGAAAATTCTCCATGTCTGCTTTAGACACCAGCAATTGGTCTATGTTCTTAGCATTCAAACAGGAGGCCCTAGAATAACATAACATTACTGGTACAAGGAACATGAACAAATGCTGAAATGCGGGAAAAAGGGAGCTTAATCTTTCAAGAATGAAGAGAAACTGAGATAGGCCTTTCCCTTTGGTGGGGAATAGGAGGTTTTGCTAGAGAACCTTTCTAAAGCAGCTAAATAACTGCATCAACTGTCGCCTATGTAAGAAATCAGTGGTGTTAAATTTGTAATATGCTGCAAATATCGTATCAATTTTTACTTGATTAGTAGCTTTATAATCAGGTAGCCCATGGTTGACAATGTTAAGGCACATAATTCTTAGGAACTCGGCACTGAATATTATGTCAACTGTAATAAGGAATATATAAGGTTACTACATCTGACATACTCAGGATATATAGACTATATAAAAATAAAGTGAGCTATATTTAGACTTTGATATTAACCAACCTAGACTTCATCAATTCCTAGAGTTATACAGAAGAAAATCACAGTATTTCAGATCAAAGCTTGTTAGAAGATACATATTAAAACTTGGGAAGAGGCTAAATTAACTGCCTCAGAAGAGAAACATTTATGATTGTTAGGAATTGCAGAGAATTCTCAGGACGAAAATGAAGCCATAGTAAATATGTACTCTTATTCTGTGTTTTTAAAATGTGAAACTGAGGTCCAGAGAGGCTAATTATTTACATTAAAACCAGGTCAGCATCTACAGACAGAGAATACATTAGAATGCAGTTTTCGAGGGTATGGTCATTAACATCATTTGCACTAACAATGATAGTTTCATCCCAGTGTTCAAAGGACAAGGGATATTTGTGTGAGTGTGCAGCAGGTAGGCCTTCCCCTCTTTCTAGTTCAGTTGTGCTCTCTGTGGAAAATCCTCAAACCCCCTCTCCTGACCTTCAGGAATGGGTAAAACTGCAGGCAAGTGAGATAAGACACATTCCTGGGATAGAAACCCCCTCCCCTAGCCTTCAGGAACTTGTGAAGCTGTAAGTAGGCAAGATAAGACATTCTGGGGTGGGGACCTGTCCCTTAATGGTTCAGCTTTGGGCCATTCTCAACTTAAATCAGCCAATTATTTACCCTGTCTTTAACATGTCAAAAAGTCTATAAAAGCTAAGGTTGCCTTTTGTTCAGGGCTCAGACTTTCAGAGGTTACTCACTGAGCCCTATGGCCAAAACAAATGAAACCTGCTTCCCGAAACTACAGATCCTTAGTCTCAGCCTGTTCTAACTTCGTGGAACGTTCCTGGAGGCCTACGGCCTCGTTCCTGGTTTTCGCACTACAAGTGCACATGTACATGTCTGGTTTAACGCATTTTTGAAAAGTTATTACTGCACACTGAACAGCCAGGTACATGCCCCTATTTCAAAATCTCTTGCATTTAGTAAATAAGGATATGGCTTTGTAAGTGAGAAAAGACTGTAAAACCCAAAACTATGTAGCAGATATGTCAAAGTAAGGATTTTTATTTTCTAATTGCTACCCTTTTCTGTGTCTCACACTTTTCTCCCCCTAGTTCTCAAAATTTCTGGGTTTGCGAATTTATTCACTGTATCTCCTTGTGGGTGAGTCACAACACCTGTCATGCAGAGGTTCATAAACCAAGATTCCATAAACAGGCACACTTGAGGAACACCAGCTCACAATGCCACCGACAAACATGTCTTTTTTGTAAGCCTACCTGGTCTGGGCAAGATACCCACCTCCGATCCAAAAAAGGAATCCATAACCAAATTCAGAGGGAATCCAAATAGCAATAAGTTAAATATATTTTATAAAGAGGGCCAATAATTTTGCTTAAACTGATAAAACTTTTTTCCCCCATTATCTGCTGTCTAGTCACAGGATACACAAGGAATGAAACATAACAGAAACAAACTGTGAAGACAGGCTGTTCTGTGAAATACAATCCATGAAGCAGGTCATCTGTAATCTAGCACAATTCTCCAACTACAACGAATCCCTGGCATAATCTCACATGGTAGTTCATAGTGTTCTAAAGTATCTATAATTGTTTTAGCTCTTAATCATATGGGGTAAAACACAAACTGAACTTAAATTCCTGAGAACAGCCGATTATGAATTTAACTGTACCTCTGGAAAAGCTGGCCATTTGTAATGTCCAATTACATACAGTAGGATACAATGGCAGGAAGAAAGAGAGAAACAAGAAGGGACAGAAAGAAAAATGGGAGAAGGGAGTTTAAGACAGGGAAATAAAAGAACTGAAAAGTATGCATAATAAGTATTTAAACACTTCCTGGGTGAATGAATAAATCAACACATGCTAGAAGTAAAGTCCTAAAAAAGTAGACAAGGGTTTGGGCGATCAGACATATAATAATATTATTTAAGATTTTAGCCTCTCACTGCTAAGCTAAATAAATGGTAAGGAAAACTCTATGTGTAACATTTTAGGCAGGGTACCTTTGTTAGTCCAGACAGCCACAACCCTTTACATATCAAGGAAACTAGTTCACAGGGGTGAGGTGGCCTGGCTATGGCCCCAGGCTGGTGCTCTGAGTTCAAAGCCCAGATGACTCCCACTACTCTGATTTTTCTCCTTCTGGCCATCATTCTCACTTCCATGCCAAACAAAGGAAAAGAAAAGATAAGGAAAAGGCCAGGGAAAAAAAAACAAGAAACAATGTTTTCTTACCAGGAGTTTCGCTGAATGAAAATCATTTCACAATCCCAGTGCACCTCCTTCATTTCCAAGCTAAAAAAAAAATCAGTTTTGCTTTGATGGGAAATGAGAGTCTTCTCATAGCAACTAGTTCCCAGATACTCTGTTGGAAGATGAAAATGGCAAAACAGAACCACCAGAATGCTAGGACTACCAAAAGTCCACATATAAACCACCTGTTAAAGGCCATGACCACATGAGGACAGTAGGAGGGTGTTTGGGCTTAAAAGTATCATTAGAACAGGACTTTCTTCTTTGGATATTGAATGGAAGATATTGTAAAACTAGTGTACATTATATTTGTTTTTTATTTTTTTAATTTTTTTAACTTTTTTGTTAATTAAAAAAATTAAACAAAACATTAAGATACCATTCCATTTTACATATACAATCAGTAATTCTTAATATCATATAGTTGCATATTCATCATTTCTTAGAACATTTGCATCGATTTAGAAAAACAAATAAAAAGACAACAGAAAAAGAAATAAAACGATAACAGAGAAAAAAAAAGATTATACATACCATACCCCTTACCCCTCGCTTTCATTTACCACTAGCATTTCAAACTAAAATTATTTTAACATTTGTTCCCCCTATTATTTATTCTTATTCCATATGTTCTACTCTTCTGTTGATATAGTAGATAAAAGGAGCATCAGACACAAGGTTTTCACATTCACAGAGTCTCATTGTGAAAGGTATATCATTGTTCAATCATCATCAAGAAACATGGCTACTGGAACGCAGCTCTACATTTTCAGGCAGTTCCCTCCAGCCTCTCTGCTACATCTTGAACAACAAGGTGATATCTACTTAATGCATAAGAATAACCTCCAGGATAACCTCTCAACTCCGTTTGGAATCTCTCAGCCATTGACACTTAGTCTCATTTCACTCTTCCCCCTTTGGTCGAGAAGGTGCTCTCAATCCCTTGATATTAATTCTCATCTCATTCTAGGGTTTTTCTCAGTCCCTTGATGCTGAGTCTCAGCTCATTCCAGGATCTCTGTCCCACGTTGCCAGGAAGGTCCACACCCCTGGGAGTCATGTCCCACGCAGAGAGGGGGAGGGTGGTGAGACTGCTCGTCATGTTGGCTGGAGAGAGAGGCCACATCTGAGCAACAAAAGAGGCTCTCTTGGGGGTGACTCTTCGGCCTAAATTTTAAGTAGACTTGACTTATCCTTTGTGGGGTTAAGTTTCATATGAACAAACCCCAAGACTGGGGGCTCAGCCTATAGCTTTGGCTGTCCACACTGCTTGTGAGAATATCAAGAATTCAACTTGGGGAAGTTGAATTTCTCCCCACTCTCACCATTCCTCAAAGGGGGCTTGCAAATACTTTTCCAGTCACTGATCAAATCACTCTGGGATTCATTGGGGCATCACTCTGGACAAATCAACAAAATCTCATGTCCTACCTGAGATTCCAAGTACTTATGACATTCAGTCAAACTATCTACATGAGTTATATTAGGAAATGCTCTAGTCAAAATATAAATTTTGTAACAAATAAACATTTTTTGCTTTAGTCTCACACATAAGGTGACATTCTAAAGTATTAATTATCATCTATTTTCAGCACCCTGCAATAATGACATTCCTTTGTTCTTCCTCATGCAAAAACATTTTTAAAATTTATACATTGTACATTTCACTATTATTATATACTCTAGGCATTCCTAGATTATACCATCTCGATCTTTACCATCTATTTTTCTTTCTAATTTCATTTATGTCCCCAGCCCTCCTTCCTCTATCATTCTCACATGCAGCTTCATTCAGTGTTTTAACATAATTACATTACAGTTAGATAGTATTGTGCTGTCCATTTCTGAGTTTTTATATTCAGTCCTGTTGCAAAATCTGTATCCCTTCAGCTCCAATTACCCAATATCTCACCCTATTTCTATCTCCTGATGGTCTCTGTTACCAAGGAAATATTCCAAGTTTATTCACTAATGTCAGTTCATATCAGTGAGACCATACAGTATTTGACCTTTTGTTTCTGGCTAATCACACTCAGCATACTGTCCTTAAGGTCCATTCATGTTGTTACATACTTCATAACTTTATTCTGTCTTACAGCTGCATAATATTCCATCTTATGTAAATTTCACAGTTTGTTTAGTCAACTGTCTGTTGATGGACATTTTGGCTGTTTCCATCTCTTGATAATTGTTAATAATGCTGCTGTAAACGTTGGTGTGTAAATGTCCATTTGTGTCCTTGGCCTCGTGTCCTTTGAGTAGAGACAGCATATAGATGGGTCCTGTTTTATAATCCAATCTGCCAGACTATGTCTTTTGATTGAAGAGTTTAATCCATTAACATTCAGTGTTATTACTGCATGGGTAGTACTTTCTTCTACTTTTTTGCCTTCTGGATTTTATATGTCATATCTAATTTTCCTTCTTTTTATCTTTACTCATAGTCTTCCTTTCTACACTCTTCTCCACACCTCTCTCTTCTGTCTTCGTATCTGTCTCTAGTGTTCCCTTTAGTATTTCTTGCAGAGCTGGTCTCTTGGTCACAAATTCTCTCAGTGATTTTTTTGTCTGAGAATGTTTTAATTTCTCCCTCATTTTTGAAGGACAGTTTTGCTGGATATAGAATTCTTGGTTGGCAGTTTTTCTCTTTTAATAATTTAAATATATTATCCCACTGTCTTCTCGCCTCCATGGTTTCTGCTGAGAGATCTGTGCATAGAACTTAGTGGGCTTCCCTTGTATGTGATGGATTGCTTTTCTCTTGCTGCTTTCAAGATCCTCTCTTTCTCTTTGACCTCTGACATTCTGATTATTAAATGTCTTGGAGTATGTCTATTTGGATCTGTTCTCTTTGGGGTACACTGCACTTCTTGGATCTGTAATTTTAAGTCTTTCATAAGAGTTGGGAAATTTTCAGTGATAATTTCCTCCATTAGTTTTCCCTTTCCTTTCCCTTCTCTTCTCCTTCTGGGACTCCCACAACATGTATATTTGTGCGCTTCATATTGTCTTTCAATTCCCTGAGTCCCTGCTCATTTTTCCATTTTTTTTCCTATAGTTTCTGTTTCTTGTTGGATTTCAGATGTTCCGTCCTCCAGTTTTGAAATTCTATGTTCTGTCTCTTGAAATCTACCATTGTAGGTTTCCAATGTTTTTTTCATCTCTTCTACTGTGTCTTTCATTCCCATAAGTTCTGTGATTTGTTTTTTCAGATTTTCAGTTTCTTCTTTTTGTTCTTTCCTTGCCTTCTTTATATCCTCCCTCAATTCATTGATTTGGTTTTTGATGAGGTTTTCTATGTCTGTTCGTATATTCTGAATTAATTGTTTCAGCTCCTGTTTGTCATTTGAATTGTTGGTTTGTTCCTTTGACTGGGCCATATCTTCAATTTTCCTAGTGTGATTTGTTATTTTTTGCTGGCATCTAGGCATTTAATTACCTTAATTAGTTTATTCTGGAGATTTCTTTCACTTCTTTTATCTAGGTTTTCTTGCTGGATGAATTTGTTGTCTATCTGTTCTTTGACATTCTGTTCAGCTTTATCTGGACCTTTAGCTTAAGTTTTGTTTAACAGAGGAGAATTTTTCAGTTCTTGTTTTCTTGTTTCTTGCCCTGCTTGTGTGGTGCCTTCCCCCACCACACACACACTTAGATATTATATACCCCAGCCAGATTTTCCCAGACCAAACTGGCCTCCTATCAGGAGGAAACAGTCACCTGCGTCAGTTTTCCCTGAGGGTGGGACCCAGCAGGTTGAAAGAGTTTCCTGTGAAGTCTCTGGACTCTGTTTTTCTTATCCAGCCCTGTGTGTGGCACTTGTCTGACTGCAGGTCCCACCAGCATAAGATGATGTGGTCGGTACCTTTAACTTTGGCAGACTCTCCCTGCTGGGGGCATGGTGGAGACAGAGGAGAGGTTGTAGGCTGGTTTTAATGGCTTAAAATTACCAAGCCCTGGTGTCTGAATTCCTTGATGAAGGGATTCCACCTGAGTTGGGCTTCACCCCTCCCCTGGGGAAGGCACAGGCTCCAGACAAGCCCCCAAAAGAGCTCACTTCTGCCTATGTCTGGGGCAGTTGCAGCCTGAAAAGGCCTGCCGCTGTATCCAGAGACAGTCAAGGCTTTGTAGATACACAGCCAGAAAAACCTCTGTTTCCTTCTTTTTTTTTTTTTCCCCTTTTTCTGTCAGTCCCGCCCCCTTGGCGCCGGGGCAAAAATGAGCAACGTCTGCTTTGATCAGGTTCACCTAAGCTGGGGCCTATTTTTAGTAGTCAGAATTTGTTAATTAGTTCCACAATTGGCGTTTGATTGTGCCCAGTCCCTGCTGCTGGTAAAGTTCTTTCCTTTCCCCTCTGGGAAGCGGCTTGTGGGGGAGGGGCACTGGCCGCCACAGCTTTGGGGACTCACGGTTCGGGGGGGTGCTCGCAGACGGTCCAGCTGGTCCAGACTGGGGTACGCTGTGTGTCTGGTCACTGACGTGGCCCCACGTGCTGTTCTGTACTGTTTCTGGTTATTTAGTAGTTGTTCTGGTGGACGAACTAAAACGCGCACGTTGTTAAGCCACCTTCTTGACCCGGAGGTTCCTGTACATTATATTTTGTATCTGATTGATATTCTATATCTAATTGCCAGAAGACAATTTAAAATTCTGAGATTATACATAATCCTCCAAAAATAGTAATTATAGAAAGAAGAGTAAACACCAAATTAAAAGGAACTAAACTATAGCTTTCCTTACTTTCTGTAATTTCTACAGAGTGACTTAATAGTAACTAGTTTTCGGTGCAAAGAAAATAATTCCTTCTTCTGTGACACATAATTTCTAAGACTTCTTTTAATATCTATAGGAAAGAATAAAAACATGTTGAATATAAATCCCTTAAATAAGGTTTGTGTTTTCTTCTCATAAAACACTTTAAAGTGGAGAACTAAGTTTGTTTTCTGCAACAAGGCTAAGTAAATGGCTTACCGTTAATGACTGTGGGCTATTTCAAATATTACTGATTTTTACTTAGGACAGTAATTTCCTTGGTGAGGTAAACAGGTGAGGGCCACCAGAGGGCTTCTGGTGGTGTTTCTGAACTGGGTACTTATTATACAAGTATGTTCCCTTTCAGAAAACGTATCAAGCTTATAAAGTGTGCACTTGTCTTAATGTTATACTTCTACAATAGCTATACTTAAAACACTGACTTCTGTAGACAGCATAGTCAAATGTCATGACATGAGAGAAAAAGGGAAATACAAGAATACGAACCAGCTATCTCCCAAAGCCTTCAAACATAAGTGATCTCAATTGAGTACCAATATGCACTCAATTCTTCTTTGCTATTCTTCCAGTCTACATGACCTGCTTTCAAAAAAGCAAGAACTTCCAATTTAAACTTCCAATATCAATGAAAGTTCCTATGGGCAGGTAATGGTTTGACCCCTGATCCCACCATGACAACTGTTCCAATTCTCTAATGATTTCCCTGCAGGGTTCATTTACCAGTTCTGGGTCAAAGACCAACATGCCCATGAAGTCAAGGGTCAAACTCAAGCAGTGCTTGATGTATTTGACAATAACTGTACCATAAAGGCCCCTTTCATCAATTAGAGATGGTCTTTGAATTTAAAATAAAATGAAGTGTGAACTACAATATCATCATCACTTTACATGAACAAATTCACATATATATAGAACGATACATATTGATTAAGGTACCAAACCAGTAATATCTAGAGCCAAAGCAGTTTTGGATTTAAAGAAAAATGAAATATTGCTTTATCATCTTCAGTAATATTGTATTTAAGAGCATTTTCCATTTGTCTCCATTATTTTTCACTTAGTTGTTTATTAACTTAGACCTCTTCGTCAGGATTTGGCCCAGTACAATTAAGACCAGTTAAGTAGAGTCTTGTAGACCTAATTTCCCCAAAATATGACAAAACACTGCATTATTCCTTTCACATACATAAAGGGAACTACTTGCAAATAATGATTTTGGGGGGTTAGTTTAAGCAAACTATCCTGGTATAGTTGATGTTGGTGTAAAAGCTATATTTAGGCTTGGAGATGAAGTATTTTTTTAAAATTGTATTCTGTCCCTAGTAGAGTATAGAATATATGTAAATTCCCTCTACTATTTGTATAGGAGAGGAAGGAAAGGAAGAAATTGCCAAAGATGTTCCCCCCACCACCACCACCACCATTGCAAGGGTTCAGGGCGGGGAGGGAAGGTGAATAAGTGAGAGGCTAAGATGAATGAAAGAGGAGTGGAGGCTGAGGTGGTGGTGGCAGCACTGTAATGGCACTCACAGGCGGTGACTAACCACAGCAAGGTGAAACAACCTGAGAGTTGCTATGCTGGAGTCCTCTCTTTAAACTATATTTCCCTCAGTGGGGCATGTCACTTCAGGCTAAGGGTAGCTAAGGAAACACAGAGAAGCCTTTTCTATGAATTCAGCCAGCATTCTGTGCTTTCCACTTGGCTGACTTTAGACTGGGTTACAAGGACTCATAAATGAGAAGGGTTGGAAAAGTAAACAATAAAAAGTCTTAGCTGTTTACTGTGAACAACAATGTATTCCAAATGGAAAAAATGCTAAGAAGACTATTTCTACATCATTAGAAAACAGCACAGCCTCTAAATAATTTTTAATGTTTATAAATATATGAAAAATGAAAAAAATCCCACTTTTATGAAAAACAAAAATACAAAACAAATAAAAAGGAAAAAAATGTATGAAATACAAAGATTTGTGAAACCCATTTAAGAATGTGGTTTATTATTGTTCAGCACACACACACACAAACATAAATGTATATATATCTCATACATAAAATTACCTTAAGGAAAGAGAAAGGCCAACTCCTAGGGTAGCCACATCTATCTATAACCACCAGATTTACACATCTTTAGCAATCAAGTGAGGAGCTGATTAGCCACAGAAGTAAAATTCTCCCTGGTAACACCCTGACCATTTGGTGGTTCTATAAGGAAAAGCTTAAGTCTACCCATTGACTGTAATTCCACACATAAGCAATCATTATAAATAAAATTATGAACTTTGAATTACTAGAAGTATATTTAATAAGAGCTTTACATTTTATACACACTTTATTTTGTTAACTATCCCCTGACAGATAAGCTAACATACATACTGTGTACTTCCATACCCTCAATCCTCCCAATCAGTACAGTAGAATTAAATTCATTTTATATAGGCAAATCAACAATGGTACCACAATCTAAAAAATCTTTAACAGAGAATAAAACAGCCTCTATGAAATGCAACTTTTATTACTAACTATGTGTCCTACAGTTTCAGTTACCTACCCTCTGAGCCTGTTTTCTAAGTCATAAAATTGGCATTAGTCACCTGCCTACTGAGGAAAAAAAAAACCACTACCTATAAGGTACTTTGTAAAGTGCCTGATTTTCATTTGTTGCTCAATAAATGTTAGTTCTCTACTTTTCAAACTTATCCAACATTTTACACTGTCATGGAAAAACAAGTGACAGCTCATTTACCTGTACCAGTAGATATGCTGTCTCTCGACATTTCAATGTAAAAAGAAAAAAAAAAAAGAAACCACCATATAAAACACTCCTCTACATTCTTCAAACCCTAGGGTGAGGATGATCCAGCTGGATGCATCCATCCTCATTTGGAAATGTAACTTATTTAAAACATATGTTAAAAACATCATCAGATAAATAGATGTCTTTTACAAAGCAAAACTCTCAAACCATTAAAGAAGGAACAAGGTGAAAAGAGAGTCCTGATTGAACGATTATCACTGGATTTTTTATGGTACCCCTTGCACATAATTTAGAAGACTATACAAGGGAAAGCTCTAAAACTAAACTGATGTCTACACAAATTAACAGAAACAGAAAAGAAAAAAAAGCACAATGCAAGAGAAAGCAAAAGAATTGAATGCTGCAGTCTAAAAGGGGGCTTGAAAAAGTAAACTCAGATTATCATGATTGCTTTGTCAAACCTTTTTTATCTCCAAAAACTGACAGTACAACTGGGCCCTCTTTAGCTCCTTTCATATTTACTGTCTCACTTTTCCCACTGCAAACACAGTATTTATTAGCTACTGGAAAAATTTTCTATGGTGTCATTCCTATAAAAGTATTTTCTACTACAACATTATGTGGGTTTGGGAACACTACTGCACCACCACTTCGATTGAATTGTCCTTAATTGGACTGTTAGAAAAATAAAAACAAGTGTTATAAGTTATAGTGCACAGAGAGGTTTAATCAGTTAAGGACTGGCATAGAACTTGTCACAGAGCAGACACTCTAGATGGACAGATTAAAGTATCCAAATAAAACACAGCTGAATTAGTATTTAAAAGATACAATGAATAATGTTGTAGTGTAAGTATTTGCCATGTAATATTTGAGACAAAACTTGCACTGAAATATTACTCACCGTTTCTTTGAAATTGCCTGGCATCCTGTATTTTAATTTGCTAAATCTGACAGCCTTAGGGTAGATGCATGATAGAAGCCACAGTAACAAGAAGGTAAAGTACCTGAGTGCAAAGCCTGGACCTGCCACCAGCTGTGTGATGTTAAGCAAGTGACTTAACCTCTCCAAGCTTCAGTTTTATCACTTATGAGATGGCCACAACGCCTGCCACAACTAACTTTCAGGGCTGACTTGAGATTCAGATGTAGCAAGAGTAGAGCATCAACAACAAACCCTTCCTCAGGGCTTCAGGCACTAGTTAATATTCAATGTGCTTTGCATAAGCAATCCACTCAACTTTCTGAGGTATTCATTATTATTATATCCATTTTTAAGGTAAGGGTACTGAGTTTAAGTCCAACGGTAAACACATGTAAAATTCAAATACAGCCAGGTTCTAGAGGCCATGCTATTATTTCATTACTGTAAAAATAAAAATATGATCAAATATGAAAAAATATACAAAAACAGGAGAGATTATTAGTATTAAAGAGTTAGAAGGTTAAATTATATCAAAAAGTAAATAAATAAATAAAAAGAGGGGGTGGGGCAGAGAAACACGATGATAGCTGGGAGGATGGCCTGATGTAGAATCTAGAAGGGGAGAAGAGACAGACATGTCTCTTCATGTGAGACAGCTATGAATCCCTCTTCCTGCATAGAGGCTTCACAGCATGGGGGTAGGGTAGGGGGGTGGAGGTCCACTGTGTAGCATTATTTAAGAAGAAATGAAAAAGACCAGAGCTCTATGGGGAGGAAGTTGCAAAAGACCATTTGTGAGTTAACTAACCAAAGACGGGCAAAATTAACCTTGGTGTGAACAAGGAATTTGTTAATATGGAAAGGAAGGACAGTGCTCAGAGGAGGTGAGAAAAGCAAAATAGTAAGAGGTTTAGGATTGAATTTTAAAAATGTGTAAAATAAACCACAAGTGGAAATTTATTACCATCCCTGGGGTAAGGCAGGATGCTTTATGGGCCTCCAGGATCCGGGACTGCCCTCCATATTGATAGCAGGTCACTGCAGGTAGCTGCCTACATGACCAGGACAGGCATTAAAGGCCATGAAACCTTCTCAGGGGGGAAAGAAAGTACAGATGGTACCACAAACAAGGCATTAAAACTTCTATCCCTTGATCATTGCTGATAACAAACCTTTAAACCTGTGTCACGAGACCCTACTAAAATTCTGTTGTCATACCCTATAAAATTTCTTCCCCCTGCCCTTGCAATCCCTGCCCCTTTTGCAGGGTGCTAAACTTCATTTTTCCATGGCCAGCTGCCACCATGGAAGATCTCTTCATAAGCCCTGATAAAATTCATGTCTAACTCTGCCTGGTGTGTTCTTCGGTTTTTGGGCTACCCCGACCGAGGTCCTCTAAGAGCCGGGTTGGAATAATTGGCGAGCCAGCTAGGAGACCAAAATGCTGCTGGCCATAACAGGCATGAGTCTTGGGAAGGGAAAACCCATGGGGGAGATCCAAACTTGGCCTCTATTGTCCATGTGGGAAAGGGTGGTTGCCCTCCTAGATGAATGGGAACCACCATGAGAGCATGGGGAGGCACTGAAAACTCCTATAGGGTTGCTAACTCTTCAGCAGGACAAATAAATTTGAGTAAAAAGAAATGGGACGGCTAAATAGCAAGAGCCATAGCATGGCCCCTGTTAGAAGCCCTGAAACGGTTACTGAGGCAGAACAAATGGCAAAAGCCACTGTGTGCCTTTTAGAAAAGGAATTAAAACTAGAAAGATAGACACCTTAACCAGGTGGAAATGAAGGACTCTCTGGCTGAACACCTGCACTGAGTGGATAGTCAGTGGGAGATTGGTGTGCAGATATGCTTGAGTCAGAGGCCATAAGTTGCCTTAAATTCAAGTCTGGAGGATTTTAGCTACTCCGGGATGAGATCCCATAGACCCCTCCTCAGAGATAAAACTTACTGGAAAAGCAATTGTGTGCTGCATATAATGCCTTACTGCAAGTGGAGAAACTGACACAAAATGCCCACTTACACTGAAATTGGCCATTCCTATTCAGGGGTAGATAACCAACACGGCTTCTAGGCTATGTTCTGGCAGTGCCCAATGGAGAACACTGACCAAACAGAAAGTCTACTTGCTACATTACAGCCTTTTCAATACCAGCACTCTGAGTGCAGAAAAGCCTGAGATTCTTGGACGACTATCCAGAAGGCACAGGTACCATTCCTGAGTCTGCCTGGTATACTGATGGATATGCTAGCGGCAGCCTCCAACATGAATAGCTGTGGCAGTACAACCCAATACTGCCACTACATGGTGGGAGACTGGTGCTACGCCAAGTAATCAATGGGCTAAGATAAAAGCAGTATGGATGGTAATAGTGCATGTGCCAGGAAACACACTACCTGTACTGACAGCTGGGCTCTTTACAAAGGCCTTATGACCTGGATGGCAACATGGAAGCAGGAGTAATGGACAGTCATAGGTCACCCTCTCTGGCAACAAGAACTGTGGAAAGACATCTGGAATGCCTGCCAATGACAAAAGGTGACCGTTTATTATATCCCTGCCCATACTCCCAAAACATTACCCTGGAATGTGGAAGCTAATGCACTCACAAGAGTCTGGAGCAACACAGCTGAAACCAGGGAAGTGGCATAATGGCTTCATCAGAAAAGCAGACACCAAGGGTATCAAACCCTGTGGCGTCTGGGCCAGCAGTTCCAGCTGCCAATCATGAGCCAGCAGGTAGTGGATATCATCAGAGAATGCCCTTCATGCTCCCTGCATCAATCACATAGGCCACCATACCAGAAGAGGCATACAGCTGGTCACAAATACCACTGACCCGCTGGCAAGTGGACGACATCACAGTCCCCGTCTGTGCTTGGGGGGTGGGGGTGGGGTGGGGAATGCTTTTACTGCCATGGACATAGCTACAGGACTTTTGTTAGCTTTCCTGGTGGTGGCTAACCGGAGGGCCACCATCAGGTGTCTGGAAAAGACTAGCACACTGTATGGTGTCTTACACAGACAACAGTGACAGGGGATCCCTTTCACTGGGCTGATAGCCCAATCCTGGGCCATGGATCAGGATATAATGTGGGCATTCCATATGCCCTACAAAGAATGAATGGTTTGTTAGAAGAAGAGCTAAAAGATGAAAAGAGGTCCTTGCAGCAGTGGACTAAAGGGCTCTATCAGTCTTTAACTGACTTGACTGCAATGCTGTGGGCTACTGTACCCACCCCGGCTGAAATGCTAAGGCGGGGTAGGGGTGGGGGACCAAAGGAAGTATTGAGAATCCAAGTTAAAGGGTCAGCCGACTTACGTGTAAGTGAGGAAATAGTAATAACTTGTTGTTTCCTGTGCCTCAGACCACACAAAATGTGGAAAACTAGATCAAGCGGTCTTAGTGTTGACCTATGAAGTCATGCTGGTCAGGAGTTCTAAGTCCTTGGAGAATGGGAGTTAGCAAAAATATTGTAATAAAACCTCAGTTTCTTCAGAAAACACCTTTTAAATCTTTATCACTGGGTGGTGCAATGGTGGCTCAGGGG
Source organism: Tamandua tetradactyla (assembly GCF_023851605.1). NCBI lineage: Eukaryota > Metazoa > Chordata > Mammalia > Pilosa > Myrmecophagidae > Tamandua > Tamandua tetradactyla. Next base: position 149,604,739 of record NC_135328.1, on the reverse strand, counting down.
CAGATTTCTCACCTACCATGCCAGAGACCCGGGTTCGATTTTCAGAGCCTGTCCATGTCAAAAAAAAAAAAAAACACCCACAAAATCTTTATCACCAATCTGGGGCCTCCTATTCCCATGGGAACTTTATGTATGCCTTTGACAACCCTTCTTATGTCCAGATTAACTGATAAAACAGTGGCAGACTCTCATGATTTGCAGGGAGAAATATCTAGTATTTAAAACTTCCCCATAATGTTTCTCTACCTGGTACCTTGTTGTCAACCAACAGAACTCTACCATGTATACTGTTAGATCAGCAAAAATTGCTCCTTGTTGTTCCCCATAAACATCTTTCTTTTCACACACAGCACTCTAGCTAATACCTTCCAACAGTGGGCTTCAGTGGTAACTCATGCGCACACTCAAACCCAATGTTGGATTTGCACAGACTTACCATCTTTAGGTACTACCAGCCTTCCTGCAAATTAGATTGGGTGAAATATCCTGCTGGTTTGACAAAATTCAACGCATTGGAAAATCTTCTCATTTACAGGAGGTTGTACATGGGGATAGCCCTATGCACCTACTATCTTACTGAATTCTTTTATTTTTAAAAATATTTTTATTGATAAATCTTAACACACAAACATTCCATACATGGTGTACAATCAATGGCTCACAATATCATCACATAACTGCATATCCATCACCATGATCATTTTTTTTAAAACATCTGCATCATTCCAGCAAAAGAAAAAGGAAAAACTCATACATACCATACCCTTTACCCCTCCATCTCATTAACCACTAGTATTTCCATATACCCAATTTATTTTACCCTGTGTTCCCTATTATTTAGTTAATTTTTATCCACATTTTTTTATTTGTCCATCCACACCCTAGATAAAAGGAGCTCAGACACAAGGTTTTCACAATCACACGGTCACACTGTAAAAGCTGGATCCTTATACAATTGTCTTCAAGAATAAAGATTACTGGAACACAGCTCAATAGTTTCAGGTACTTCCCTCCAGCCAATCCAATACACTATAAACTAAAAAGGGATATCTATACAATGCATAAGAATAACTTCCAGGATAACCTCTTGACTCTGTTTGAATTCAGCCATCGAAACGTTGTTTTGTGTCATTTCTCTCTTCCCCCTTTTGGTCAAGAAGGTTTTCTCAATTTCTTGATGCCAGGTTCAGGCTCATCCTGGGGTTTTTGTCCTATACTCCCAGGGAGATTTACACCCCTGGGAGTCATGTCCCATGTTGGGGGGAAGGGGCAGTGAATTCACTTGCTGTGTTGGCTTAGAGAGAGAAACATCTGAGCAACATAAGAGGTTCTCTGGGGGGTGACACTTAGGCCTAATTTTAAGTAGACTTAGCTTATCCTTTGGAAGAATAAGTTTCATAGGTGTGAACTCCAAGATGGAGGCCTTGGCCTACTGATTTGGTTGTTTCCACTGCTTGTGAGAATATTGGAAATTTTCCAAATGGGGAAGCTGAATATTTCTTCCTTTCTCCCCTGTGCCCCAACAGGACCTTGCAAATACTTGTTTATTCATTGCCCAAATTACTCTGGGCTATATCGGGGCATTACATTAACCTGGACAAACCATCAAAGTCTTACGTCCTATTCAAGATTCTATGTACTTATGGTGTGCAACTGAACTGACCACACAAGTTAAATTAAGAAATGCACTACTTGACCGGAAAAGTATTTGCAAGCCCCCTTCGGGGAATGGTGAGAGTGGGGAGAAATTCAACTTCCCCAAGTTGAATTCTTGATACTCTCACAAGCAGTGTGCACAGCCAAAGCTATAGGCTGAGCCCCCAGTCTTGGGGTTTGTTCACATGAAACTTAACCCCACAAAGGATAGGTCAAGTCTACTTAAAATTTAGACCTAAGAGTCACCCCCAAGAGAGCCTCTTTTGTTGCTCAGATGTGGCCTCTCTCTCCAGCCAATATGCTGAGCAGTCTCACCACCTTCCCCCTCTCTGCGTGGGACATGACTCTCAGGAGTGTGGACCTTCCTGGCAACGTGGGACAAAGATCCTGGAATGAGCTGAGACTCAGCATCAAAGGACTGAGAAAAACCCTAGAATGAGCTGAGAATTAACATCAAGAGACTGAGAGAACCTTCTCGACCAAAAGGGGGAAGAATAAAATGAGACAAAGTGTCAATGGCTGAGAGATTCCAAACAGAGTCGAGAGGTTATCCTGGAGGTTATTCTTACGCATTAAGTAGATATCACCTTATTGTTCAAGATGTAGTGGAGAGGCTGGAGGGAACTGCCTGAAAATGTAGTGCAGTGTTCCAGTAACCATGTTTCTTGATGATGATTGAACAATGATATACCTTTCACAATGAGACTCTGTGAATGTGAAAACCTTATGTCTGATGCTTCTTTTAGCTACTATATCAACAGAAGAGTAGAACATATGGAATAAAAATAAATAATAGGGGGAGCAAATGTTAAAATAAATTCAGTTTAAAATAGTGGTAAATGAAAGCGAGGGGTAAGGGGTATGGTATGTATAGTTTTTTTTTTCTCTATTATCATTTTATTTCTTTTTCTGTTGTCTTTTTATTTCTTTTTCTAAATCAATGCAAATGTACTAAGAAATGATGAATATGCAACTATGTGATGATATTAAGAATTACTGATTATATATGTAGAATGGAATGATTTCTAAATGTTTTGTTTGTTAATTTTTTTAATTAATAAAAAAAAGAAAAAAAGAAATGCACTACTCAAAATATAAATTTTGTACCACATAAAATCTCTCTCCCATTGATCTCACACAGAAGTTCTAAAATATGGACATCATCTTTACCCTGTATACTGATTTACCTTAGTCCTATCCAGATCAGCTTCATTTATATTTCTACTTGAAGTGGCTCCTTTATCCAGCTTTTTAAACAGTTCCTGTACGGGGTACTGCTCACTTTCATAGCTTCAGAGCTCTAATTCTGAGTTTCAGGTATCACATAAATACCTGAAATTTCTGGGAACAACCTGGTTCATATAGAACTCTTTACCCCGTACCCCTAATAAGTGGGAAATGGTTTAATTCTTGGTCATGTAGCATCTCTTTGTAGAGTTGTTATTTCTGTGTGGGGGGCTCCTAGTGTTCTACTGTCTTTTATACTATTATTGTGGACTATGGATGCAATGTCTGTCCTATGGCCAATGTAGTACGCTGCATGGGGGTGGACTATGGGGATCCAGACCCAGGATTTCCCTCCATATTGAGAACAGGTCATTGAATGTAGCTGCCTGCATGACCAGGACAGACATTAAAGGTCATCAGATCTCTTAGGGGGTAAAGAATGTACAAATGGTATTGTAAATAAGGCATTGAAACTCCCCTCTTCTGATCACTGCTCATAATAAGTCTCCAAACTCCTATGTCACAAGACCCTGCTGAAACTCTGTTGCCACACCCTATGCAATTTCTTTGTCCTGAACCCTTACAAGCCCTTGCATTCCCTGCCTCTTTTGCAAGGCAATAACCTTCATCTTCCATGACTGATTACCACCGTGGAAGATCTCCTGTTCCCAAGTCCTAACAAAATTCATGTCTAACTCTGTGCTTGACATGTCCTTTGGTCTTTGGGGTGCCTTCACCCAAGCTCTCCAAGAGTTGGGTTGGAACACACTGAGGCTCTTGAACATGATAAGAAATGAGAAAAACAAGAACTTCAGATTTTACTTAAAACATATTTAAATGCTTTTTAAATCAGTTAAAACCTATATTTGTAATGAGATTGAACCAATTTTACTTGTTTGTGGATTTGTTGAGGAGTATTATTTATGAAAAATTATTATTGAAGATGAATCAGTTAAAGGACATAATGTTTATATTTCAAATAGAAATAGATAGTATTTGGTAGATAATTCTTTTTACCTCAGATAATTACCTAATCTTATAAGATACACATACGCATATATAGTCCATATCAAAGCAAAAATCGAACATTTTTACACATTTGTTTCTGAATTCAAAGTTGAGATATATTTTGCACAATTCACTTTGAGAACTGTTTTATGGACTGATGTTGGGTTGTTTGTACAGATGTGAACTTCTCTGTGCTCTGTTCTATGCTAATATCTAGACAAGGAGTTGGCAACAAAGTTCCTGTTTCACTAATTACATTCTTTTCTAAAAGTTCACCATGACTGGGTGTCCAGGTAATTGCAATTAAGTCAGGAATCTGGTAATCAGAAATTCAAGTGCCCTGCCAGGAACAATACACTTCCTCTTGACATGCTGCCCAAAAGAACTAATTCACCTGGAAAGGCCAGAAGCTGATGGGAAGTGGCAGTGTAGATGTTTATTAAGCAACAAGTACTGAAATAAATTTCTCCACTCCTCTTTCTCTCTAAAACACAATGCATTATATCTCATTTAATCACCCTGAAAGCATTTTGTTAATTCTGAAACACGTGAGCAAACCCAGAATCATAAATAGTCAACAAAGGTTGTTCTCTCTTTCAAAACTGTTTCCAGGCCAGGAAAGTGCCTTGGAGGCCACCAGGTCCATCAAAGCAGTAGAATCAGGGGGCTAAGGAAATTTAGGATCATTTGTATCTTGCCGCAGGGCTACACCCATGAAAAGCAATTAAAACTTGAGTGAACTAGTTTTAGAATCTGTCAACACTCTAAATACAAAATATTTTTTGAAAAACACAAGAATAAAAATGTCCTTCATTTACCAATTGGCTAATTTCCATTAAATTAATCAAAATCTAACTACAACAAATCTTAGATTTTACAGTATATTACTGAATATTTAACAAATTTTTAAAAATGTGTAGCTTTAAAACTATCTTATTAATAAGCAATGACTTAGGGAGTGATGTTATGAACATAGTGATGAGGTTGAAAAGGTCTCACCAGAGATTCAGTGAACAAAAGGACAAAACCCACCTGCTTAGAACTGTGGAAGATGGTAGAAACTGGAGAAGAACTCTACAAGCATTGAACTGAAGAAAAAGAAAAATATCAGGTAGTAATTTCTGTCTCAGACCTGTCAGTCTACTCCTCTCTCCCTCACTCAGTCCTATGCAGCTTGGGAATCATTCAGGGGTAGTGGCCCAGATCCCTTCCACAGTGGAAAGAGATTACAGAGTCATTCACAGCAGCAAGTTAGAATCAGACACAAATCAGGAACAGGGACCCAAGTCCAGAGAGAACCACAGATTTCCAGAGATGGAACAGAGGAAAGGTACTTTTCTCCCACAGGTGAAATGACTGCACGAAAAAGTGCAATCTTAAAAATATATACCATATGTCCAGGGCAAGAAGCAGAAGAAGAGTTAGGAAAATCTGATCAAATAGGGCTATACTAAAGGTATAGGACAACCTGGAAGAAATGTCAAAGGAGAGCATTAACACAAAGCCGATCAACAAAAAAGTCCCTCAAGAGGGAGATACTGACATTCTGAGTTAACTCATCAAGATAATCACATTTCTAGATATCAGCAAAAAGTTACAAGCCATATTAAGAAACAGGGAGATAGGGCTAAATTAAGGGAACAAATTAAAACTTCAGAGGAGAATCAGAATTTGAACAGTGAACCATAGAAATTCAAACAAACCTCCTAAATTAATTCAAGGGGATGAAGGAAAGTACGAATAGAGAGTTAAAGGATATTATGAAGACAATATGTGAGCATAAATAAGAATCTGAAACTTTATAAAAAGAAACCTAACAAATTCTGGGGATGAAAAGCACAATAGCAGAGATTAAAAATACACAAGAGGTAAACAACAGCAGATATGAAAGGCAGAAGAAAGAATGAGTGACTTAGAAGTCAGGACAACTGAAATCTTACAGATTCTAGAGAAAGGAATGAGAAAATACAGAACTGGAGAGAATTTGTTAACAAAGGATCTGCCCTACAAGAGATACTAAAGGGAGTTCTGCAGGCTAAAAGTAAAAGACAGAAGAGAGTGCCTTGGGGTAGTGTGAAGAAACGAAGATTATCAGTAAGGGTAACTAAAAGGGTAAAGGCAAAACCCAACAGACTGTATTCTCAATATACAACTCTACTCTTTAATTCCTATGAGAATCAGAATATAATTGAACAAGAAAAAGTTGTATTTCCTGATAATGGACACGTAAAATATAAAGCGGGACGTAAAAAAAAAAGAAAGAGAGAGGAAATAGAGGGACATGGGAGCAGAGATCAGGCATGCCAGAAGCTAAGCTGGTATCTTTTCAAATAAGTAGGTTAAAGATGTAGGAGGTTGTGTATTATAACCCCCAGGTCAATGACAAAGAAAATATTTAAAAAATATACAGAAAGAGAAATGAGAAAGGGATCAGTTACATACATCCCAGAAGATCAACTACAGAAAAGGAGGTCATAAAAAAATAAGATAAAAGATATGATATATGAAAACCAAAGGACAAAATGGCTGAAGCAAACAGTGCCTTCACAATAATACACTGAATATTCATTCAAAAGACACAGGTGGCAGAATGGATAAAAAAAGCATGATCCGACAACAGTTGTTTACAAGAGAATCACCAGAGACCCAAAGACCAAACAAGATGGAAAAAAAAATTCTATACAAACAGTAACCAAGAAACTGGGTAGCTCTACTAGCATCAGACAAAAGAGACTTCAAATGCAAAGCTGTTATAAGAGACAAAGGAACATATTATGCATTAATAAAAGTGGCAATCCACCAAGAAGGAATAACAATGAAAAGTATTTATACAACTAAACATGGTGCCCCAAAATACATGAGGCAAACACTGGCAAAACTGAAAGGAGAAATAAACACCTCTACAGTAACAGTTGGAGACTTCAATACACCACTCTCATGAATAAATAGGACAACTAGAAAGAAGATCAATAAGGAAACAGAACTGGAATAATATGACAAATGCACTATACCTAACAGACACATGCAAAGCACTATAACCCAAAATAATAGGAAATATATTCTTCTCAAGTGCCTATGCATCATTCTCCAGGATAGATCACATGTTGTGCCACAAAACAAGTCTCAATAAATTTAGAAAGATTGAAATTATACAAAGCATCTTCTCTGACCATATGAAATGAAGCTGGAAATCAATAATAGGCAGACAACTTGAAAATCCACAAATATACGGGGGCTAAACAACATACTCTTAAACAATCAGTGGGTCAAAGAAAAAACTCCAAGAACAATGAAAATGAGAATATAGCATATTAAAATGCATGGGATGCAGTGAAACCACTGTCTCTTAGAGAGGGAAAATTATAACCCTCAATGTTGACTGACAAAGGAAAAAAAGAGAGAAGATGGAAATAAAATCAGAAATGAGAGGGAGGCATTGTTACTGATGCCACAGAAATAAAAAGGATCATAAGCAGATTCTATGAACAACTGTATGCCAACAAATTAGACAACCTACTTGAAATGGAGAAATTCCCAGAAACACACAACCTTACTAGAAGACCTCAGCAAACTAATTCCAAGTAAAGACTTAAAACAAAAAAATTTGTAAATCAAATCCAAAAGTACATTAAAAGAATTATACACCATGATCAAGTGGGTTTTATCACAGTTATGAAAGGGTGGTTGACCATAAGTAAATTAGTGTAATACACCTCATTAACAAAATGAAGGGAAAAAAATCATAGGATCATCTCAATGACACAGAAAAGGCATTTGACAAAATTCAGCATCCTTTCTTGATAAAACACTTAGAAAATAGGAATAGGAGGAAACTTTCTCAACATGATAAAGGGCATATATGAAAAACCCATATCTAACATCATACTCAATGGTGAAAGGTTGAAAGTTTTCCCTCTAAGATCTGGAGCAAGATGAAGATGCCCACTGTCACCACTGTTACTTGACATTGGACTGGAAGTTTTAGTCAGAGCAGTTAGGCAAGAAAAAGAAATAAAAGGCATTCAAATTGGAAAGGAAGAAGTAAAACTTTCACTATTTGCAGATGACATGATCCTATACATAGAAAGTCTGAACAAATCTACAATAAACCTCTTAGAGCTAATAAACAAATTCAACAAAGTGGCAGAGTACAAGATCAACATAGAAACATCTAAGTAGTGTTTTTATACACTAGTACTGAGCAATCTAAGGAAGAAGCCAAGGGAAAATAATCCATTTACAATAGCAACTAAAAGAATCAAATATCTAGGAATAAATTTAATCAAGGATATAGAAGACCTGTAACAAAAACTACAAAACATTGCTGAAAAGTCAAAGACCTAAATAAATGGGAGGACCCTACAGTTTATGGATCAGAAGACTAACAAAACTGATTAAGACATTCAACATGATTCCAATCAAAATTTCAATAGTCTACTTTGCAAAAATAGAAAAGCTAATTATCAAATTTATTTGGAAGTGTAAGAGGCCCTGAATTGTCAGAAACATCTCGAAATATCAGAACAAAGGTGGAGGACTCACGTTTCCTGACATATTACAAAGCTACAATGTCCAAAACAGTATGTCACATATAAGGATAGATATTTTGACCAAGGGAATCAAACTGAAAGTTAAAAAATATGACCTCACATCTATGGTCAGTTGCTATTTTTTTTTTTTTTTTGCATGAGCAGGACCGAGAATCAAACCAGAGTTGTGGCATGGCAGGTGAGAACTCTGCCTGCTGAGCCAGTGTGGCCCGCCCTTAATTGCTTTTTGACAAGGTGGTAAAATCCACTCAATTGGGAAAGAAGAGCCTCTCCAACAAATGTTGCTGGGAGAACTGGATATACATATGCAAAACAATGAAAGAGAACCCCTATTTCACAAAAATTGGCTCAAAATGGCTCAAGACCTAAACAGAAGAACTAGGACTATAAAACACCTTTAAGAAAATGTGGGGAAGCATTTTCAGGATCTTGTATTAGACAATGGTTTCTTAGACTTTTACCAGACAGATAAGCTTCAAAAGAAAAACAGATAAATGAGCCCTCTTCAAAATGAAAAACTTCTGGGCAAAGAACTTATCATGAAAGTGAAAAGAGAACTTAATGGGAGAAAAATTTCCACGCAGAAGAACTGAAAGCAGGGACTCAAATAGATATTTGCACACTGATATTCACAGCAGCATTATTCACAAGTGCCAAAAGATGGACACTTGGGTCTATATGATGAAATACAATATTATTTATCTGTAAAAAGGAATGAAAATTATGCATGCAACAACATGAATGAATCTAGAGGACATTATGCTCAGTAAAATAAACCAGACATAAAAGGACAAATATACAACCTCACTAATAAGAACTAATTATAATAAGCAAACTCACAGTTAGAATCTAGAATACAGGTTACTAGGGGACAGACTGGGGGTACAGAATAGGAAGCTAGTGCTTGATTTGTACAGAATTTCTATCTAGGTTGATTGTAAAGGTTTGGACAAGGATGGTGGTAAGAATACTTTATTTTGAGTATAATTAACAGTGAATATTGTATGTGAATGTGTTTGAAGGGGGAGATTTTGGGTCACGTATGTTACTAGAATGAAAATTAGATGATAACACATGGGTCTATATAACACAGTGAACCCTGTTGTGGATGATGGACTGGACTGGAGTAATAGTACAAGTATAAGAATGTTTTTTTATGAATTATAACAAATGTATGAATACAAGGTATTAGTAACAGGGCGACATACGGGAAAAAATATACCTAATATAAACTATTAACTATATTTAGTAGTACTATTTTAATATTCTTCCATCAAGTTTAACAAAAGGTACTACATTAATGCAAAGTGTCAACAATAGGGGGATATATGGAATACTATATATTTTTTACATTACTTTTCTGTAAACTTATGACTTCTGCAATTAAAATAATAGTAATAACAACACATTTCACAGATCTATGTATTGGGTATTTTAAATGAGGTAATCCATGTAAATTCCTTCACACAGTGTCAAGAACATAGATTCTCTAAAACAATGCTGGCTACTACTGTTAAAAAAAAATAAGTATATTTATAAAAACGTACTATCATCAATTGTAACAAGTGTTTCCACACCAGTGCAAGGTGTTGGCGATGGGGTGGTATATAGAAATCCCATATTTTATGATGATTGTTCTGTAGATGCACAAATTTCTCTAATACAAAAAAACAATGATTTGATTTGGCTGGTATTTTAGCCAAGCCACTTTCAAACTAATGGAGTAGTTTCATCAGTTTCTTTTATTCTTAACACCACATAAATCTATAACAAGTGGCTATAAATGATAATGTACAACTTTAATTTACATACACTTTACTATTACCCAAGCACTTTCACATTTTCTTATTTGATTGTAAAAAGCTAAGGATGTACAACTAATCAATATATCCTCTCCAAATTCGGGCTGTTTTTATGTCAATAGACACGACATACAGTTGACAAATCTTTTTGAATTTTTTAAACAAAAAACTTATTTCCAAGCTGAAGTACCTTTGGTTGTATCTCATCCAAATGATATATCTAGGCATGCCACTCAAGACCCTCCACCCTCCTTCTTTACAAAGGTAATTGGATATGGCCAAGCCTGTGTCTTCCTTCCCGCTTGTCAGTGATGTTAAACTCTTCTTCAGCTAAGCCATGTGAAATTCCCTCCAAGGCCTCATTATAACATATCATATTATACTTCCTTCACTATCCCTGTTGCATTATAGCAACCATTTTAACACTTATTGTGGGCTACCTGGCCCATTTCTCCAAATGCACTGCAATTCAACGAGAGTAGGAACTTCGTCTTATTCCAGTGCCCTCTGTACCTAGCACAGAGTGAACGAGGAAAGAATCTGTATGCAGCATTTTGTCTTCCTCTGATCACAAGGTTTGCTCCTGTTGAATGCCATGTGCCATCAAAGACAGTACCCTTTTACAACTGGAAGAAAGCAGATAACCTAGCACAGGGATCAGAACAAAAAAGTTCAAGAAATAGTTGCAGATAATACTTTAAGAAAAAAAGCCTGCGGTCATTCAGGCTATTATTTGAGCATATCTTAATTTCTTAGCCCTAAGGCAAGCAACCTGAGGATGGTGGTGGAAAGGAAGAAATGAAATTAGACAGCACAATAATGACACATCCACGTCAGCCTGCATATAAGGTAGGTAGGGTGCTTGTCTCAACATACTAGGGTACCACTGTCCTTCTTAAATGTTATATAGTACATCTTGTAGTCTCATATATTCCCCCAAAATGTGAATCCATAAGATGCTCCATTAAAACTCAAAAAGTTCTGTTACAAGAAAAAAATTGATTAGTATCTTCATGCCAACATTAGCAATTTCTCTGGAATACTGGAAATTATCCTGTTCTGGTTATGGAGCATACTGTTGATATTATCAACTCTATCTAAAACGAATCCTTCTAAACTTTTACTTGATTCGAGAATCAAGACAAGTAAATATTTATTACTTTTAAAATTAAAGTATTTGTTACATCTCCAAAATTTGGGTAATTAAAAAAAAAAAAATCACTAGACTCCTGGTCTACCTTTTAAAAGTTTTGGCTCAATGGAATTCCCCTACCAAAAGGCTCACCCAAATTGAGTACATCACTATTTTGCTGAATTTTTTTTTCTAAAGTAATTCTGAAATGATGTGTCAGAAAAAATAACTTCAAAATATCTTTACCTGAGTACATATTCATAAAAGGATAGCTGAGATAGATTTTAAAAAGGCTAAAGATTGGGGTCTTTATATGTTATACTGTACTTAGAACTGACCCAAAGAATTTGTAGAGAAAAACTACAAAATTCTTTAAAAATGAAATGATACCAAATTTCATAAAAACAAGTTTTTCCTTTTCTGTTTCAAAAATGACCAGTAAATTCAAATGTCAAAATAATTTTTTTTAACATTGTTTTAAGAGAATTTTTCTTAGCATTTCAAGTCTATAAAATTAACCAGACTTAGACAAGTCGTTGACATGGCTATGAAGATTCCTGAGATAATAAAGCATAACCGTTGGAAGAAGAAACTGAAACAATAAAAACTTTTAGACAGAAGCACTGAAAACAGAAATGTTAAAGCATTCTCCACCCACCCCAGAAGTATATCAACTGCACAGTAAGAGTCTATTATATAGTAAGAAATTACTTATCTTGCTGCTACAGGAAAGTCTCAGCAGCTACCAATACAAGAAACAAAACTGCTGTTATGATGGATAGCTTTGTTAAAGATGTTTATCATTTATTTTCCATGTTGTCAGTCAAATATGCTCTATTATATCCTGCTTTCATTTTCCAGAATGCATTTTTAAAATTCAAGTTAAGGACACTTTGAATCCATGTAGGAAAAATCTTTTTATTCCTAAAATCTGACAGCAAATGTGATCAGTAGCTATGTCAGGCAGAATTCTAACACAGGCTCCCATCCTCAGGTATATATATCCTACATAATCCCCTCCCATTAAAGCATTTATATGCCAGGTGGGATTTCCCTTTTCTTTTTTGGGGGGGCGGAGAGGTGCATGGTCCGGGAATCGAACCCAGGTCTCACGCATGGAAGGAGGGCATTCTAACCACTTAACTATGCCAGGAGGGATTTTATAGATGTAATCATGGTCCCTAATCAGTTGGCCTCTGAGTTAATATATTAGATGGGACTGAATTCATCAGGTGATTCCTTAAAGGAGGTGGGAGAGATGTGACACAAATCCTCTGCCTGGCCATGATGTTGTGGGCAGGGAATGGCAGGTGGCCTCTAAGAACTGAGAATGGGCACTGGCTAACAACCAGTAAGAAAGCAGAGATCTCAGAACTACAGCTGTAGGGAAACAAATTCTGCCAACAACCAGGGAGCTCAGAAGAGGACTCTGACTCACTGATGAAACCACAGCCCCAACACCTTGATTTCAACCTTGTGGGACTGAGCAGAGGATTCAAGTTATTACCTTGCTTAGATTTCTTATAATAAATGGGTGTGGCTAAATTATGCTATACAAATTTGTTACACAGTGACAGAAAACTAATATATTAGTTTTCCTTTAAAATTGAATCAGAGGGCATCTGTAAGAAATTTTTAATTTTCCTTTTAAAAAAAATTAGTTTTTTCCATCTTTACCAATAATACTAGAATTAAATTTAAGGAAAACAAATGACTGTAGGGAGAAGATAAAGGTTTGAAACCATTTATATTTAAGGTAAATACATTTTCTTTTCAAAGCAAAATTTTTGAGCAGCTAATTCTGTAAGGTACTTTGTGCAAGTTCTACAGGTGAATTTAAATGAGAAAGACACAAACAAACTAACAAAAAACAGTCCTTATTGGGAAGAAGAAAAATTGAAACAGTAAAGTAAGGGAGGTAAATTAATGATTATTCTCTAGTAAACTGATCAATGATCTCTATCTTTTCTAGAGTGGCATCTGATTAAAGACCTGGCTTGATGTAGGAAAAGCAATTATTTGTTATTTCTTAAGAAAGTAAATTAATTATAAGTCAAAAGGACTACTGGAAGTCCTCCATTAACTCATGGCTCCAGGGCCACACTGTCCACTCTTAAGAAGTTCTTGACACCTCTGTGCATATACAAGTTGAGATGGGTGCTCCCCAACAGTTGATGGTGGTCCCTCCAGAGCAGGTTTTATGCTACTTGTTCCTCTAGTTATAAAACTTAGTAAGATACGGACCCAGGCGATGTATGAATGTGAAAAGAAGGCTGTTGTTGGGGGTGTGTGTGAAGCCCACTCTATTAAAGATGAATGAAACTCTAAAAAATTGCAGAATTAGTTAGGTATGGCTGAGACAACTGTGAAAGACACAGTGGCAGTAAGAATCATGAAAACAAATAAGGATTCTGCATTAGGATTTTGGAGAGAACTGCAAAATATTCGGGGGGAAATTCTTACAAGTCCAAAAGGATTCTGAATAGATAACATTAGAAATTTAAGTATTAAAATAAACTGAAAATCTTAAGTAATGCATCGGAGGTATGGTTTATGCAAGAAAGAACTCATGGAATTTCAATAAAGGGATCCATTCAGAAAGAAGAGCCTCTGCCCCTATATTAAAAAAATAAGTACATATATATGCTTTGTGTTACAATAAAATGTATAATGTATTATCATTTGCTAATGATTCTTTCTTTAACCAATCTGACCAACCACCTCCTGGAAGAGACTTTATGCTACAAAATCTCCACACCTGGCAAGAAGACTTAAACTGTGATCCTTATCTCTTTCACAGCTCAATGTATACAGCTATTTGTCATATACCTTCCACTTAATGCAAGAACCATTAGCACTGGGCAAAGAAGAAAACATCCCAGATTAGGAGCAAGGAGATGTAGGTCTAGTTGGCCTGGAATGAGCCAGTTACAACCCTTATACCATGAGGGAAATGACATCATAATTTCTCATAATCTCTATAGCTCTGAATTCCCTAGTCATTTACATTATTATTATGAAATCATGTAACCCCATTATTTTAAAAACTATACTTCATTACCATTAAAAGAAAAACAACCTTTAATTGGGTGATAGTGATATGCTAAAGAAATTTAAGGAAGTTAGTTTTATGCTGCTCTGTGTTACAAACCTCAGTTTTAAGGTCTAGCATTTCCCAGGGGAAGAACTTAATCTGAAGCAAAGAAGGGTGACATCACACAGTTTTTGGATATCTAATAGTATAAAAGAACAATTTCATGCTATCATAAATCAAATTTAAAGTGAGACATATTACATCAAGGAAAAAAAAACATATAATATTTTCTGTCCATTCTGAACAAAACAAAACCTGTCACGTTAAGAACCTTAAAGAGAAAATCACTTTCATATTCAAGTGATGATAATTATAGCTAAGATTTAGGCATGAAGTCTCAGGATTGAAAAACTGCCTAAAAGGAAGGAAAAATAATAAACTGCTAATGTTCAAACAAAACAAATACTGTTCAAAAGTAAACAGGTTTGTTTACTGCTTGTATATACCACTGACTGGGGAAAAAAGTTAAGCTATCTCGTACAGCGTTTACATTCTAAAAGGTGTTAATTTTAGATTTGTTATAAAGGTTATAAAAACTGCTCTGGCGTACTGCTGTTTGTTCATAGGTTGCTCTGTTTGTCCATTTAATTTTAAGATCTTTGAAACTAACTTAACTTCTACTATTCCTTACAAGATGTTCTGTACAAGGAGCCCTGCATATTAAATCTGAATGAGAGAATTACATAACCGCAAGAGTCTATCTTGCAATTTCAAGAAGCATGCCACTTTAAAAAGTATTCATAAGGAAATCACTTTGTTTCAGAAGGAGGTGCCACTTACATTGGGGGAAGTGATCAGATCTAAAAAAACTTATTTGGGTAGCAGAGTGTAGCATCTGTCTACAGTTGACATCCATTCCAAAAGGCATGCTTTATTTTAGACAGATCCATTACCATTCAATAACCTGGTTGAACGCTATTCCCTGAAAAATTCTACTATACTGGACAAGTCACATTGGCTCTGACAAGCTTGACTGTCTGGAGATTATTCAACAATATATGAGGGTCATTTTCTTCAGTTTACAAAAGATATATCCCTTGCTATCTAACCTGCATTCCCACTGCTTTACCTACAAGACAAAACAGCAAGGTAAGAGACATCAAATTCCTGCATCACTATATGGCAAAGCAGGATGCACCTGGAAGCCCACAAGGTGCACAAGGCCTCAAACTTCCATTTTTATCATTCCATTTTTATAAACTGCTCTTCTGACTGCATTTTCAAAATAATTCCCTATTAACTGCACAAAGCTGAAATAAAAGAATACTAAACATCAAATCATGCAAAGAGATCATAATTGAATGTAAAATATTTTTGTGAACTATAAACACAATATTACATATGAAAAGATATAAAAAGAAACAATATGAAAGGAAAATACCATTCTTTTCCTCATTTTTTTCCCCATAAAATTAAGAATACCTAAGTGTGTGGAATGCGGGTGATACCACTGCACGGCTTCAATTCTGTCAATCGAGAATTATCTGTACATTCTCTCATTAATTACATTATAACATTTTCATAGTATTATAAAAATTATTTTTTTCTTGCCTTTCTCTGCCTGCATTTATTGAAAGACACATAGGCACAAAAATCCGAGCTACCTCTAAGCTAACATTCAAAAGATACATAGCATGGAATTCAGAATTGTTGCATAATACATTTTTGTGTAACCTAAAACACAGTTTGAATTTAAGAGGTTGCAAATCACCAATATTGTCATCTCAAAAAAAACAATTCCTTTAACAATTTTTTTTGCTTAATATGAGACTCTATTGTATATTCTCCTTTCCATTATTATTTACTGAACTCTAAACTGCATTTTTTCATTAGTATTTAAATTGATAAAGGAAACTGCCTGGAAAACCTGGTTTCCTTATGTTTATTTCTATCTCCTGCTTTAGTTTAAGGCACATTTTCCTTTATTTTACTTTTCTACAAACCATAAAAAAAACTCATTTCTAATTCATCCATTCGTTCAGCTTAACCTCTTTTCTCAGCAATTAAAGCACTCTGCACATCCCTCATCTATCACACAGCCAGCTAAATAATGCATTGCGTCCCCCGCTCATCTTTTATCATCCCAAATGACAGGTATTAGCATATCTCCCCAGTCAATTACAGTGCAGCAGAATAATCACAGCATAATTGGGCGAAAGCCACTCTAATCACCAACCCTGCAAACTCACAGAATAAAAACTGAGTGGCAGTTCAGACAGGACTTGCTCTTGTCCATGACTCCAGCCAACAAGCCTGGCAGCTCTCCATTTCCTCCTTTCAAAACTATCCTTTGCGGAGGTCAACGTCTCAATACATCCTAAGTAAATGGAAACAACATACAGATGGACAACTGGAAAGTTTTTACTATACAACGGGGTACCTATGTGTGCTTATAATATTTGTGCTTTAGGATGTATGCATATACTATTAAATAGCATGTACTGAGAAATTCTACTGTCAATCAGAAAACAAAGTCATTTCATGAACATGGTATCATTAGAAGTTCTATTTCATGGTTTATACCAAAGTAAAATAAATATTAAATTTCTAATATTAACTGTATCTCTTTTGAGGGAGTGAGTACTTAGAACCAAAATTAAAACCCTTGAAGTGTCCACATGGTGAAGAAATAGCTTTCATATTTCAAAAATCAGGATTTCCCAGCTATTACCCAAGTTATCCATTCATTATAAATAATATTTTAACTGTGATATTGTTGTTATATTATAGTGGCAGTTTTATTAAATGATTGTTTAAGAGTAACAATTTTTTAAAAATCATGATATATTAAGTAAAGGTTAACAAAATAGGATGACTGAAGAAAATAAGCTTACACTTTCATAAGGGAATTAAAAAATTAAACCAGACAAAAGAAGGAATAAAACGTGAGAAACCTCAGTTTTAAATTTAAGACAACAAATAATATTCTTTCTAATTCTGGGTACTTTTAGAGTACTTTTTGTAAGTTTATGGATTTAACCATGATATTTAATGTGTATTATCTAATTCAAGCTCATATCTAGTTCTCAACTGTGCATTCACTTGCTATTCATTTTTCACCTTCAACCCCCCATCCCCTCAATGAGATGCAAAAAAGTCATTCTGAAATGAAATGAAAATTTAATTTGTGGAAGAGTAAGAGGAATTCTTTATAAAAATCTACATCACTTCTTAGGAAGCAATTAAGTGCTTTCAACTGCTATATGTAGCTAGCAAAAATAAAACTTTCTGTAGATTTAACTTACACAGATCTCTATTTTGTAGCATATGAGTTCTATTCTATTGTTGCTTGCCTCACATTCCTCACTCCTGATCACATATCCATCTAAGACACCCCCTAGTGCAAGAAGAAATCTGTCCAGCAACAAAAGCACATCAACTACTGAACTGCATTTTGGCCAAGAGAGAAAAGTTTGGAATTCCTAAAAGCTGCAGTCCAGCTTCATCACAGCAGAGTGCCCTTGGAAAGCCCAATGTGACCTGGCACATCAGGATACAACTATTTTAAGCTGCACAAATGACTAATTATACATAGCAAAATTTTCTATTTAGTGATTCAATAGTGGACAAAACAACAATATAATTCAGAAAATTATGAGAATAGCTTACTATTGCAACAAAGCAAACAGGATATGACTTTTATCACTTCTATTATTTAGAATTCATGAGATTTTCAACCACAACTATGTCCAACAAATAGTCCTTCAATATACTTGAAGAAACTAAGGCAATAATAATAATACAAATGTTATATCAAATAGACAACTGCCAAAAGACCAGAGTAAAGCAACATTTAGACAAAACAAATAATCTCTTAGACTTTATTTTGCTTCCAAATTCTGTTACTTTTAAGTTGCAATATGAAATATTTTATTTGCATTAACTTTGTTGGCTTATCTTTGCAAGTGTACCCAAAGGATACATTACTTCAGTTGTAAAATGGTAATTTTATTGTTTATTAGGAAATATCTTTTACCAGTATTTATCAGTGATGCATCTGGTATACAAGTATTAATTCAACAGGTTTTTTTTTCCTCAAATCGAATTTTTAACAATAATCTTCTAATATATTCTTTAATTCATATAAACGTTCTACTTGGCTTTAAACATCTTCCAGCATATTGGCTCTTTCAACACCAGCCACTTGGACATTCTCAACTGACTTGCAAAAATTGACGAGGCTTGGGAAGAAGCCAGATTTAAGGCAGGAGGAGGGAAAGAAGAAGGTTTTCACCATCTTAAGAAACCAAACTGGCTTTACAAATTTGGCACTGGAGAAAGAGAGAACCTAAAACACACGCAATCAAAATCACTCCTTCCTCCCAAAATATTTCCCTTGCTTCTTCCCAGCAAAATCTTAAGCAGCTTGGTAATTATTAAGATGGATACAGCAACTTTATGATAAGGAATCTTACCAGCCAGTCCAGAAACATGTCACTAAATTTTATGTGCACATCCCAGATGAGCAGGTGTTTGAGGGTGGGGAAAGAAGAACACACGCATTCTTATTACTAGAAAATTAAGTCCTCAAAAAATAGTGCCAAAATGTCCCCAGAGAAAAATAGAGTCACTCAAACTGTAGGATATATAAGTAAAAAAGCTTTCTTTAAGCAAAACTAGTTATTTTAAAAAGGCTACTTTTGAGATCCACAGTATCTGAGACCATATTTAATTCCTAATACCTTTTTGAAAATGAACAGAGGTCTGACAAAACCAATCAAGAACTGTATTTCATTTTGCTTCCCTCTACTCACTTTGCTATCATCAGCACTTTGAGGGCAAACATATCTGCCCAAATGTACTTGCAAGATGTAGAAACAGACACCGTGCAGTCAGAAAATCTGTCTAAAGATTGTGTCTCCTATAGCATTTGACAGAATGAATATCTGGTCTAGAAGAAATAAGCGCTCCTATCTCATTAAGAATCTACTTCGCCATGATGAAATATTTCTGATTGTCATATATTGTCAAAGGGTATTCTAGAATATTGCACATTCTTTACTGGTAGCCTTTTGGGTTTCATACCATTTAAACTCCACAAATGTCTAGTGATCACCAATACTTCAAACACTGTGCATATACATATTTCAATAGGATAAACAATTTCTAAAGAAAACTAGTCTTTGCTATTGTGTTGCTACAAAATGAGATAAAAGAAGCCAAGCAAGCCCTCATACACTGAGTTGAGCCACGTGTAACTGCCAAAATTTGACCATTTTTTATTTGCAAAAATGACAATTTTATAAGGTTCAAGCTAACATGTATTTCCTAAATTGGGAGGGACTAATAAGTTTCTTTTCCTTTTTGAGAAAATCATGAACAAATTTCTGACCCAGTATCCCAGGCTGTAAAATGAGTCAAAGCAGCCCTAAAGGAAATTATGAAAGGAGACCTAAAGTTGCAGAAAATCAAATTCCTGTATTTCAACTCTCTTAAAAAATTTTCTTTTGCCTGATTTTATTTAATGGGATAATTTATTTGTGAACAAAATATATTTATATTTTTCCCAAGATGATAATAGCTTAGACTAGTAAACAGTAGCAGGAAAAGATGAGAATAATAATAAATGAGGACAGAGCTAAAGGTTTGACCTAGTGAATATAGGAAGCCTGTCAGAATTAAACACTTGTAGAAATATAGAGCTGAAGAGTACCTTAGTGATATCCTGAAATCAATTTTCCAACTTTACAGAAGAAAAAATTATGAGCCCAAGTGTCTAAAGTGACTCTCAAAATCACACAGTGGGATTTAAAGGGGAAGATGGAACTGCTCACTCCCAGTCAAGCAGTCTTAATTACAAAATAGCAGGACGGAATTTCTACTCCACATTTAATCCAAATTCAGAAATTAGGTAAGACTCCAACAGCTTTCAAATTACTCCTAATCATGACATTCAAGATCTTTCATCAATAAATCTTCCACTTCATCTCTACCTGCATGCTTTGTCGTCATATTCTTCTGTCTTTTCTACATTTACATTCGTGTGTTCCGCCTCATAAGAGAGTTGAAGAGAGAGTTGAAAGTAACGCTCAAATATCTTTAAAAAACTAATTTAAAATAACAAGCAAAACTGCATCAAGATATTACAGATGAATATAAATAGAACTCCCCCTTCCCCAAACCTTTCCTAAATAACAATAAAGCAAATTTGTTTTAAAATCAGAGATGCTTGAACCACCAGCAGATGGCAGAAGTAGAGACAAGGAAATTCTCTTAGCAAAAGAAGAGAACAACTCAACATGGATCCTCAAGTCACGACTTAGAAACTAAGAACTGCTGTGGATTTTTTTTCCTCGAATCTTTCTTTTATGGAGCAATAGCAAAAATTTTTGCTTTACCAAAAACTATTCTGTAATTTTAATTTATAGTCAATGACTGAAACTATACAGAAGAAACTTGTCCTCTACTTCTCTAAGGATTTCTAGATTTTAATTACATTAAAATTAAAAATACAAAATAAATCCTTCATATTACGAAAAGTAACATGAGTTCATGAGATTATGGAAAGAATTGAGAATAACCAGAGTTAATGTGGCATCACAAGAAAAAATATATCATGAGAGTTTTTAAACACAAGATTAATGAGTGCTTTCATGTGGTTCTATTACAAGGAAGAACATTTCATTAATAGGTAAAATCTTACTATGCCAAATTAAACATTCTAAAACTGAAATACTGTATTGGTAGCCTCCAGACATAACCCTAAGCAAATTAATGAATGAATGACCCATTATAGTAGTCACCAATAGAAGGATACTTAATTTCAGGACCCTGCTAGAAGGATTTCTCCTTGCTAAATTCCATAGCAAATGACAACTTTATTTCTTCTGAACAGAGCATATCTGTTTTACAGCACTTTATAGTCCTTCTGCTCTCTACTCCTCTTCCCTACGCCTGCTTCATTTTCTCAATTAAAAACAGTGGCTGTTCTAATTGTGGGATGCATTATGTTAAAACATCTTAGGTCATAAAAATACCTGTAACATTATTTTCAAGACCCTCTCTGTTCAAGGGAACTTTCTGCATTGATGGAAATGTTCTCTAGTATGTCCCCAATAGAGTAACCATTAGCCACATGTTGCTATTGAAATGGGGCTAGTGCAACTGAAAAAATGGATTTTTATTTACTTCCTTTTAAATAGCCAAATATGGCTGGTAACTACTACATTAATCCACACAGTAACAGATGACCAAAACCTGCAGTAAAAACTGATTAAAAGTGGAAAAAAATCTTCAAAAGAACACCTAAGATTCAGAATTAACTAAAAACAAATGAACTGTTAAAACAATTCAAGCTGGAACCCACCCTAAGGTTGACTGGCCAGAAAAGAAAAATAGCAAATGAACCTCCTGTTTTCTCAAAGGTCACTTTTTTGCCAATTTAGCTAAGAGGCCATATGAGAGCAGCCACCACAAAAAAAGAGCTTCTGTAAGCTACAGCCATAATAATTCTTCTATTTCCTCCTTAATGATACAAGTATACATCCATTCCATTATGACATCATTACAGATTGTATCACAACACTTTATTTTTGTATGAAGGAGGAAAGGATGGAAATGTAGATAATTTCTGATAATGGTCAGATGTCAAAAGACAGGAATAAGCCTAATTATGATTTAAGTCACTGTCAAATATAATCTTCAGGCTATATAACTTTTCTAACAATTAAAAGTACTTTATTAAAAAAAAGAATTGTCCTTTTTATTTCATCTGAAGTTATATTTACAGATAACTAATGCTTTGCCATTCATACATTTTATAAGCCAAATTAGAATTCTACTTCATTGTAGAGACCACAACAAACAGATACTATGAAGACAATTATACCACAGAGTAACACACAATTATACCCAAAAGAAGGATATAAATTTGCATCTCTTCTTGGACTTCTCCCTGGCAAAACATCATTCCCAAACTTGTGTGCAGAATGTAAGATCTATGGAAGCAGGGTAAATTACTCTCACCACTGCACGTCCAGTGTCTGGCTATGACATGTATCCCAGCAATATTTGTTTGAATGGAATGATATAGAACAGAATCAAACATAACTGTAGAAATTCATTAACAAACATATTTAAGTTAATAGTGAGATTATCTGGAACCAACTGGTTTTCAGTGTCAACTAAACCCACTCAAGAGCTTCTGTATGAATGTATGGGTAGTTCAAAAACAGGCACACAGGTACTTTAGTGGTAGAATTTTCACCTGTAAGGCAGGAGACCAGGATTTGATCCCCACCTGTGCACCACCTCCCTCCTGCCTCCCCACCAAACAAACAAAAAAAAGAGCTCCTGTAAGCTACAGCCATAGTAATTCTTCACTAGCTTTCAGGGTGGGCTCTCAGAACTTCAACATAAAATGCCTAGCCAGTTAATGGAGTTATCAGTAAGAAAACTCCAGAGAAGAAAAGAAAGCAGTAGTCACATGTTACTTATAACAGGTATTTTGCTCTTAGCAATCACAATTGTTATACATACAGTGAACTCTAAATATTATTCAGCAATATTTGTTGCTCTCACATACCCACCTAAAAGAAGATGAACAAAACTGGAGTCTCAAAATTTACAATTTTGCTGAGAACAGGGCCACATAACGGAGCTGGGCTGGGTGCTGCCATGCTGTATCCCATGTACAAATGAGTGGTAAAGGCAGGGCAGCGCCCTACACACTGAGGGGTGAGCGCTTAGAAGACTGAGGTGGTACGAGAAGGTTTCCCAAATGAGGAAGGGTGTGAATTCAGTCTGGAGGGGGGGATACTGAAATGCAAGCACGGGAAATCAAACCATTTGAGGGGGACATGAAGACATATACATTATACTAAGGGGGCTGTGTTTATTGGGGTTGGAAGAATAGTTTGGTGTTATTTTTCTAAAATATCTAATCAAGTAAGATATGTTTTAAAAAGGTAAATAAATTAAGGATTTCATTTAAATTCTTAATTTCAGACACTTTAGACTTCTCTTTAAATTAGTAACCAACGGTGCTTAAGAGAAATAATACATATATTGTCTAAAGAGGATAAAAGGTGAAAAAATAAAGAAAATGGGACAAAAAAGAAAAAGAAATTGTATTCGGGACTTTAAATATTAAGAACATTAATGATACTATTAAAATTTGTAATTCTTATCCCAGCCCAGTCAGCAATAAGCTAGATGACCTGACATTCAGCTTCCTCAACTGAAATACAAGAGATCATCATTAGACATAAAATCTGAAGATTTCTTGCAGGCATAAAATTTTAGGACTCTAAGGAAGCAGAGTTTCAGGAAAAGACAGAAGGAGGAAAAATGCAGAAAATTTAAGATGGGAAGAGACAAAATAAAGTGGGTCCTGGAATATGGTTTTAGAGAAAATATGCCTCTCCTAGGTTTGCTTTAAAAGGGGGGGCTGGAAAAATAAAAAATAAAAATAAAAAGGAGGCGGCCTGGGGTGGGAGAGGCAGTCTGGAACTTCCTCTCTCCCAATATGGGCTGGCGACGACCAGGAATAGCAGCAGTTCACAGGGTGCTCTGTAGAGGGGATGCCTGTGACCTTGTGATCTATGATGACCTAAATTACATCACTTTTCTTTCTTTGACCAACACAATAAGCTTAGGTTTGTAACTAAAGCTATCAAAAATCATAAAAGGGGCCATAAAATTCAGAGTTTTTGTCTTCCAAAGAACCAAAGAATACGCTGGCCAAAACAGTGTATAAAAACACTTTTGGAATTTGTAGAATTCTTACGTCTGCTTAGACTTAGGAAACAGGTATGGGAAACAAGCTGATGATATGTTATATATAAAATATATTTCTGCCCACCCACCTTACAAATTGAAAAGTCTTAAAAATATTTTGGTAACAAACTATATTATTGCCAAACAAGTAAGCACTGAGAATTTACCCTAGAAGAGATGCTGTAGTAAACAAGAGCTACATATATTTTAATCTTATTCATGGCTTTATGCATATTCATTCATTCATTCAGCACAGTGTGTAACAATAAGCTGGGTAGGAGGAAGAGCTGCACCTTGGGGTGTTAGTGGCATATAACTAAGAGAGAAGAATCCTGAGCAACCCCAGCAACCAAGAGGAGGTGAATCACCAAAGTGCTATCAGGGCCACTAAAGGAAGAGAGTGCTCAGAAGAGACTAGCTAGGCCAAATGCTCCAATGGGGCAGGCAAAGTATGTGGATAGAACAGTTCCTCTCGATTTAGGACCATGGAAGTTGATGGTGACCTTAGGAAGAAAGGTGGAATGTGAGCCAGGATGAGGGTGGCTGAGCTCAAATAGAGCAATGAGGAGGCATGACAGGTAGCAGTGCTTAACCTCACCACTTCTTAGGACGTTCAGGAAACAGAACAGGCTTTGGGTTCATTTTCCTGGCTCAAATTCCAGCTCTGTTCCTGACTGCCTGTAAACTTGGGTGAACTACA